>NC_070598.1:22151138-22767804 GCF_027409825.1 Scomber japonicus
GAGAGAGAGTGGGAGAGAGTCAGAGAGGGCAACACAGTAGGTTAGAGAAGTGCACATAACAGCAAAGAAAATGGAGAAATAGATCACCTGTGAAAGTAAAGCAACTCCACATGCACGCATACATGCATAATTATTGCTCACTGTGTTCTATTGACACTGAAGTCAAAGCCTGCAGGTGCATTTGTATTTAATGGTTTGCTTGATTTTTATGGAAATCCTTGGGGTCAGGTCTGCCAACTGGCCCATTGTTAGCCCTCGCTTTTGTGAAGGACCATGAAATCGATGTAGAAACGCAGAATTTCCCATTCAAATAAGCTTGTCTCCTCTATTCAAATAACCTGAACCAGACTTTTTTCATATATCACCGAGCACACAGCGCTCTCTGCTGCGTGTGTATACAGCATATCAGCGTGATCTTCTTTTTTACTGTGTGGTTTGTACCGCTCCGGATTCGGTGAACTCTTTTACCTTGTTTCTCTTTTGATCTGTCAATGTAAGTAACAGCTCCAAACTGTGAGTCGTGAAATATTTCGGTCAGTTCAGAAAGTTGTCTTTATCTCTTAAACCTCTTGAGGTGCAGCCATGAGGAATTTTTTTTTTTTTTTTTTGCATATCTGTCCGGGGGTTGAATGTGCATTCCTGTAAGTGTGTAAACAGTGAGAGTGCAGGAATGTCCGGCAGACAGGGACAGAGAAGGAGGATGGGAATCATCATGGTGTTAAATAACTGCAGCCTTGGACAGGAAATGGACGTTTTGTTTCATTTTCTCCTTCACTTCACATCGCTCTTCCACCTGCCTCTGTCTACATAGTCCTGTATGTAAAAGAAGGTAACCATGGAGGTCTTAAGTTTTAAACTGAATTATTAAATATGAAGGGCAGCATTAGAGGGCAGGCAATGGTGTCATTTATCCTCACAAGTATTCACAGTCAATTTTGTGTCTTTTTTTCTATCAGATGTGAATATTTCTTGTGTATAAGTGATGCTGTGTAAACTGATAGTGTTGCTGTGTCAGTGAGTGATCAGAAACATTGGAATTCATGTGAACCATGAATATAAATAACATGCTGTTTGATCATTAGGTTTCAAGACACCAGAGCTGTGTCCCAATTCCATACTACATACTAATTATAAGTGGGCTTTGAGAATAAAATGTGTTGAAAAAGATGACAACATTTTTAATTAATTGGTGTACACTATTGTTTCACAATGCAGTGTGTGAAGGAAACAGAAGGGATGCTCCCACTTTGACAACATTTAAATTGGCTGTGAATAGTGATGAGGCAGCACCAGTAAGACCTTGGAAAGCCAAAAATAATTGAATATTTATAAAGATAATATTGACATTTTGCTTTGTCTGTAAAATTTAATTAACACTGGCATTCAAAAGTTGCACTTTGTATTGGTTAAACAGGCTGTAAAGAAAGTAAAGTATGTAGTCCGATATGTGCCAATATTTTTTTAAAGTATGAACAGCATTTTTATTTTTATTGTACATGATCATTTTTTCTCAATTCAAGTTTAATATATACATGTTTTTCTTTGTTCATAGCTACTTATAATAATTATAATAAATAATAAATTCCTAGTGAAGTTTACTGTCTCAGAGCACTGATCTTTATCACAAGTGTTTAATAACCACATTTGAGGGATCATTGCTGAAAAAAAGTGTGTTTATGTATACATTCGTTAAATATAAGATTTCCAACCAATGTATTGATATCGGAATTTTTTTGCTCCCTAATGTCGGCATTGGCATCGGCCCCTAAAATCTAGTGTCATCTTCACACTTTACCACAAGCAAAGCAATGATCAGTTCCAGTCAGAATATGTTGTGAAAGGTATAGAGTACACATTGCATTCTGCATACATGTGTATATATAATGTGTATTATTTCCTATTATTATGACTTTGACAGCCAGACATTTATACAATGCTGCAGTTTATGTTGGAGCAACTTGATTGAAGAGTTTGGGGTCTGTCTATGATTGTGCATCTTTGCACTTTCAGCATATGCCAACTCAGCCAGTCATAAGTCATCAGTTTATTCTGGCACTGCCTTCCTCTTGATGAGTCATTAAATAGTCAAGCGTGTCAATAGCAGGGCATTAACTTATGCAGGAGAGGCAGTCAGATCACTTAAAATACCATTCCCCTTATTAATGTGGTAATTATCAGGATTGCTCAGTCTAATTCTAATTATATTGATGTTTAAATTTGGTGCTTTCTGCTGTTACTGCTGTTGACTGTTAAGTGGGAATGCATTGCAGTCTTTCAGAATCCATCACATAGGGGATTTAGGTGGATGTCAGGTGGTTTAGTATTGACAGTCAGAGTCTCCTAACATGACACACTCAGGTGCTTCCTCCATCTAAAATCTATACTTTCAGAGGAATGTGTTGATTAATATATGCTGTAGAGATGCCAAGCTGCATCTCTGCTCAGGTTGCTTGTTGTATGGAAACACATGACATAACATGCAGAACATACACAGACACACACTCCCTGCTGCTAACACACTAGAACATGTCAAAGAGGATAAAGAAAATTGCAGCAGTCCTTTTCATTTTCAGATTCTCTTTAATGGAAGAGTTTCTCAGAGAGAACGGTAATATCAAGTATCTGCCTTTAATGAGCCCTTCCTGATTGAATTCACATTTACCAAGCTGATGGGGGTGTGTGGAGCTTTAATTAACCTCACCACTACATGTTGAATTAAATCCTTTGCAGGGAATATTTCTTGACATTTTATAAATGATTTATTTCAAAGTGTTCTGCGTGTCCGAGAAGGTTCAAGCTTCAGCGGGTTTCTACTTGAAAACGGGGACCTCTTTGCTTTTAAAATGAATCAAATTGCCATACTGACCACGGTATTAGAAGGCAGTTCAGTTCAGAGCATCTCATGGGCAGTCGAGTGCACACTCCACAAATCCTGTTCAGCATGCATGTTGAACGCCTGTGTGATCCTGTGTACCATGATGTAAACATGAGAAACACAATGAGATCTGCCAAGCACAGATGTGATGTGATTTTCTTTCTTTTTTTTAAATGATGAAGTGCTTTCAAGACATGATTTTAATTTCATCTCTTTTTTAAAATCAGCCAACTGTAGCAACAAAAAAAAGAAGAAGAAGAGGACTGGAAGAGAAGTGTAGATCCTCCCTTTTGCGTTTTGTGTCTTGTCAGCTTAACATAATTGAACAGCGGGTCAGACGATGACTTGAACGTATCGATGTCTCATGACCTTTCCTTGCTTTCATATAATGCTGTGCCTGTGCCTTGAGACCATCTTGACATGTAATCTGTAGGTATCCGTGTATGTGCTTTTTCATTTAACAGGCACGCTGGACTCCATTTGTGCGGTTTGCGTGCCTGCTGCTCCTGACATGTAATTAGTTAATAGAGGTGTTTGTGTGTGTGTGTGTGGGTGTGTGTGTGTGTGTTTGACGTAAGCAGCACGGGGTGTACGAGACATCCAGCTGTCTACGCTGTATGTGTTTGACACGGCAGTCTCACACAGTGTCATTGGTAGAGACATTTAGACAGCTTGGCCATTGATCCTTCACAGGTAGCTTATCAAACTGTCACATACAGTAAAAGAGCCTGAAGGCAATTTTATTCCATCTCATGCGGTCACAGTAAGACTCTTTTATGTAATTTTATTTAATGTGTGTTTTTATCAAGTCATCACTGGATATATTACTCCTTCATTACTGCGAGCTACACCCCCTACTTGAACCCGTGCTCTCTGGGTCTAAATTGAAAAGACGATGGATTCTTGGATGCATTTCTGAGTGTAATTCTAGTCGGCTTGGATGTAATTTACCAACTAAATGAGACGATTACGTTTGAGGACTTGATCACGTTTGGCTGAATTTCAGACTCATTCACTCTCGGACACTGGGTCCCTGTGCTTACACCATAGTGCATGTTGTGTAGTACAACATATCCCTAAAAAAAGCTCCGTTTTTAAAGCGTTACACACACAGTACCTGGTTTACAACATGTAGTAGTAGTAGATACAGCAACAAAATCAGAAAGAAACAGAAGAAAATAATAGATCAAATTAAATACAGTTATACAAAACAATTACACGTAGATGTTGGGATGCTTCAGATCACATTTTAAAATGTCAAAAAAGGTACAATGTGTTTATTTTAATGAGAGTCTGTATTTAGCAGTTTTTCTAAGTTTAGACTGAACTTGTAGAACATGAAGTCAAAACCAGTCAGTAGAGCAGGTTAGGTCGTCCACCTGTGTGATAGAGCAGTTCTGAAAGATAGTGGAGTCATTTTCCTACCAGTGCTTTATAGATGAAGAAATACCAGTGAGTATCATGTCTCTCTTGGAGAGAGGACTATCCAACATTAGTGTACAGAATACAATGATGTGTGGCATTAAGTTCTCCGGTAGAAACTGTTACGGCAGAATGATACATAGAATCAAGAGGTTTGAGGGTTGAAGACGATTTGTGTCTTTAAATAACCATAGTCCAGGACTGACATAAAAACTGCCTCAACAACCCACAGTATGCACAGTCTATTTGGAGCAGTTGAAACAACAGTTAATTGCATCTGCAGATTTTGTGTGGGGGCTTCTTCTCTTCAGTTCTTCAATCATCTCCTTTCAGACCATCTCTAACCGATCGAGGTCCGTCGATCAAGCGTGAGTCCCGAGGTGAGACCTCAATCTGTGCTCAGTCACCTGATCCCCCCCCCCCTTTCCCTACATCGCTTAATTCTCTCCTTTCTCCAACCTGTCAATAAACAAGGGTGTGGAACGCCAGACTTAATGACTGCCAAGGAAGAGAATGAGATTGGAAAAACAGCATCTGTCATTGACTTTACACTAATAGTGAGTGGTAAGGAGGGGCTTTGGAAGGAAGAGAGAGAAGAGAAGAGACTGATCCTGGCATTTTTTTTGTATGTAACACTTAGTTTTCATCCCAGGGACAAATAGGTAGTATAGTATTGCAGTTACCATTCACCAAAGACAGTTTATTTCTTTTTTATCACAGCCTCAACTTATCAGATAGCAGCTGAAATATTTAAAACTTGCCTCCCATCCCTGCTCATTCATTCATTTTGATCCTCTCAACTATCTTGAATTTTTTAAGGCAGGAAAGTTGAAAGTTTTCCCTCTTGTGTCTTGTTTGTAAAATGTTGTTGTTGTAGTGTTTAATACCTGCAGCTGTTGTATTAGTAATAAACCAGTTAGGCCAGCAAGAAGGATTATTTCCCCCCTTTTTTCAGTCGTGTTCTGTATGAGTAATGACTCTGAATGAGTAATAGAATATATTAATAAATATTAATATAACCATATAACTATTTGAGTGCACAAAATCCTACAGTAACAATCCCAACATTCAAGAAGTGTTTTTGTCAGCTCAGTCACTAACCTAAAGGTCTGGATAAACACTACAGAAGAAGTCAAGTCCTGGGCTCCACTCACCACCTGCATGTCCCATCCTCTACGATGGACAGTTGGTTTAATAGCTCCCACTATCAGTCTGAAGCTTTGTCATCACCCCCCCACTCCCCATCCCCCCCCACCACACACACACACCCACTCCCATCAGCTACGTCGCATCAATCACGTACAAAGCTCTACTGCATCACCTTTATTTCACATTTCCCACCAGCAGAGGGCACCACAGGTCATCTAATGTATTATATGGAGCAGAAATACACACGAGCAATCACGTGTGTATATATCTTATACATATCATGTACATGGTGACAACATACAGTACATGAAGTGCATGCACATACAGGGACAAACACCAGGACAGTCTATTACAATCCTGCCTCCACTTTGCCACATAAACACTCAGTTCACCAGGTGGCTATTTGTCTCTATTACAGAAAGAGAAGCTGATAAATTGTTGTCTGGAATAGTTTGTCTTTCCACTGCTTCTCATCCCAAAACAATCAAGAAAAAGGTGCAGGGGGTCAGCAACATGGCATCAATGTGTGTGTGTGTGTGTGTGTGTGTGTGTGTGTGTGTGTGTGTGTGTGTGTGTGTGTTATCATTGAAAGATGGAGTAATGTTACATCACTTATCAGAGGACAGCTGGTGGCCAAGATCAGCAGGGCGCTAGGTTGCAACTCCAATATTAACAGCCTGTATGACATTCACACGCACACACACAAATGCCATACGCATGCACACACACACACACACACACACACACACACACACACATGCACATACACAAACAGAAACACACACACACAGCAATTTCTTTTTCCATTCTGTCATCCAGCTCCTCGCTCAGGCTTCTCAGTACAACACACCTGTATGAGGCTTTAGCGCTGTGGTGTAACATAACCAGCTTAATTCCTTGTAATACTCATGGGGGGGATGTTGTGTTCTCCTTAAATTAAAGAGCACAGTTTACACCTGTTCTATATGAAAAGTGACCTGAGATAACATCTGTTGTGATGTGGCGCTATATAAATAAAACTGACCCGAGGCCTTTGTGTGTGTGTGTGTGTGTGTGTGTGTGTGTGTGTGTGTGTGTGTGTGTGTGTGTGTGTGTGTGTGTGTGTGTGTGTGTGTGTTGCTACTTCTATTTGCAACTATACATTTAACCCAAAAAGACTAAGTGGGAAAAAGTAGTTGTGCCCTGCCACCTAGTGGTTTAATAGGACCAGTTTTTAAATGCTGTCCCATGAAACAGACAGTTTCAGGAAGATTTCAGCATGCATGAACTGACAACTCTAGTAAAAATATACTCATTACATTAAAATATAACATATAATTAGACAAAGTTTAGGGTCGTGAGCCAAATATTGTGTTACCCATGTCACTTATTGGATACTCACATTGCCTCCCTGCCTGTCTGAGGCAATGATTGGCCTGAAGTCACATAACCATATACCCAACCTACCTTGCCAGATAACCCATTGAATGATACATATCTGGAGGAACATAATTGGTTATTTTAGTATATATTTTTTAACCTTTTTAAACATTGCTACCTCTAATGTGTTTTATGACGACTGATGAAAGCCACAAGCCGAAACCCGTTGGTCTATTACTGAAATTCATCTATAGCACAAATCTTGCTAAAGCTTTGACTTTCTTTAAAAAATAAGCTCATTAAAACCTCTAAGGAAGCCTCTAATACCACTACTATTACCTTATGCTGTATTATACATGCACTGGAGTGAGTGCTATAATTATTATAGCAACTAGAATCAATAATTTGTGAGCAAATGATGAACATCGATTGAGTTCTTCACCTGTACTCTATGGAGGTCATTACCCAGGTAATTAAGGTGAGAGTCATTACCTGATCGTCTCTTTCTGCTCTCAAACAGATCACAGAAAGTTCTCGTAGTAATGAGATATTTCTCAGGCAGGCAGGCAGAGATTTTCCCCTGTGAAAGTGACGGCGAGAAGCGGAGCCGGTCATGGCTTGTTGATGTGACTAATGAAACCGAACTCATTACTCTTCCGTCTCTGAGGGGAAATTCCCTTTTCGCTCGCTCATTTCTTGGGAGGTCAAGAGTCACTGTTCGCTACGGAGCAGCAGCTGTCGAGCAGGCGGGGATTCAAAGGCTTTGATGTGATATTTTGGCAGCCAATCAGAATCTTAACCATTTCTCACACATCAAAACCAATGATCCAGCCACTTTCTCTGACTCATGGAAATAGGTTTCTTAGTGTCCTACTCAAGAGCACTTTGGCAGGCTATGAGCTTGCCAAATTCTCCCTCCTCTATTACATATCCACTATGTTAAACCTTTACCTCATACAGGAGGTGCCACATTAGGGATGAAGTGTTGGAGTTGTTGTGATGCTCAACCATCTTCAACCATCTTCACTTTCCTTTTGATGAATGACACTTTTATGTAATTACACAAGTGAGATGATCAACTTAGCCGGAGTGCTTGGCTTTCTTTGTCTTTCCGAATATGGCCAAGAACACAGCAGGCTTCGCCAGTTGGCCCGCAGCCAGTCAGCCTGTAGAATATTCCGAGCCGTCTCTGAGGATCTGTGTAAATGAGGATCTGCACTTTTTCTTCTTTTAGTTTTTTTTTTCTTTCTTTCTTTTTCTGCCAAAGAGTGATGGAGCAGCAGAGGAAAGTGTGCCTGTGAATGAGCCTCTCCGCCTCTTCCATTCTCTTCTGTCACTCTGTCGCTGTGTGTGTATGTGTGTGTGTGTGTGTGTGTGTGTGGTTGGAGGGGAGGAGGGGGTCTGTGTTTGTGATACAGAACAGAGCAGCTGAGAAGAAACACAGCTCACATCCTTATCCTCTTACATCGCTGCAGCTCTCACAGACACATGTTCTCTCTCTCTCTCTCTCTCTCCCTCTCTCTCTTTGTCTGATGGACAGTGACCCCGAGCTAATGGTTTTCAGATATGAAATCCCTGTCCTGATGGAAACACAGATATTCTATAGCAGCACTCTCCTTTGCAAGTTAGAACAGCTGTGAGTTATGTAACTGATACTCTTTGAAAACAATTTGAAAATGAATAAGAGCTGTAAATATGTCACGCTTCTTTTCTTTTTTTTCTGGAGATAAGGAACTTTGTGATCATCACTTTGAGTTTTATTGTGAGTCAAAAGTCAATTTGTGTGTCTAGTTTGCTGATGTACACTTCTGTTTGTTGTTGTTAGAAGTAAACTGCTGTGGAAGAGATAAGTGTAATAGTGCAAGTGATGCATTTACATAAAGGGAGCATCCGCCTAAAATAGAATGTAAATAACTTGATCAAGACGTTTAGTCAGTACAGTGAACATAAAAAGACAGAGTACAATAATCTAAGGAAATTCACCTACTGGATTCAATGTGAGGTTACAAGTCTTAGTGTTACATTACATTTAGATCTAAGTTTCAGGTCTCACATTAACAAGGGGAAGAAAACCTTAGAAACATATCTTAAACCATGACCATTTATAGATCAAAAAGATGATTCATGCCTTCATCTCAAGCAGCTTTGATTACTGTAATGCACTTTTTACTGGCCTCCAATGAGAGGCTTCCGCTCATTCAAAACTCTGTAGCTTTGGCTATTACCCAGAACCAAGAGGAGAGACAACATTAGTCCAGATTTCATATTTATTTTACATTGTTGTTGTTTTTTTTACTTTTTTGTTGTTATTATATCCTTCTCTATGAAACATATGTAATTTATTTAGTTGTAAAACACTTGCATGAAAGGTGCTTTACAATTAAAGTTATTATTATTACTATGAACAATTCTCTCATATATACATTTTTGTTTCTCCACTGACAGTACATGCTGTGGCAGGTGACCCACAGTGTGTGTAGGTACTGTATGTAGAGACAACTACTGTCCACTAGGAGGAGTAGATGTATAAACTATATGTAGAAATCTCCATGCTACAAATGGTATTAATATTACATTTTGGTGCTGATGTAGAATCAGTGCTTTGATGTAAAACCATATAGTGTAAATAGTGCATAGCAAGTCAAAATGTAATGATGGACCATGATTCCTCTGCCAGTCACTAACTACAGTCAGATTGTCAAGTTATTCTCAAATTTGCATTTCTTCTACAATTGCATTAAATCATCTCATCCTTCCATGAACACATATGCACAATGCCTTACTCTCTCTTTCTGCTCTACATCTTTATTGTAAAAAATAAGTCAAAAATGTACCCATGCATTCTGTAATATTCATCCTTATACTCCTTTACAGTGTAAATATACAGCATTAAAGCTGGATTTATACCATAGAGTTAACTGGAATCATGCTGTGGATTCCTATAATGTAACCTTTGATTTATTGACCATTTCTTGCTTATTGAAATGCACACGTTAGTGACAGCAGGAACTCTGCAGCACCAGACAGATATATATCGAGTCCTGCTTTGATATTCCTCACAGCTAGTGCCTTTACATTCTTTCATTCACTTTGTGATAAAGAGTGATGGCGACACACACACACTTCTATTACTGCAGTTACATCCTGGTAACTTCAATTTTCCTCGTCTCATTAAAGGAGAGGAGATTGCTGTGCAGCTGCTGTGTTTATGTTCATTCATTCGCCTCCATGCAGAGCGGCAGTTGTGATGAGCGGTGGAGTCTTTCCTTTACCTTCCTTTTAATAATCTCCACAGGGATCAGAAAGTTGTAGAAGAAAACACAAGCAGCCAATCATAGAAGTTGGCATCTCTGTATCTACCGTAGCTCCCCTGTGTTTAGTTCCATTTTTAAAGAGGGGCACAACAGCTATAGAAGAGTCTGTGGTGTAGCTTTTGAGAACAGAAGTGAAGAGTCCAGCTGATCAAACTCTAATCTGTTTTGCTTTAATCCACTTGTTCCATAGCAGAGATTAAGAGTGTAATTTGTAATCCGGCACAGTTGTAGGATGCTGTGTGGCCAGAGTGGAAAGGCAGGTGTTGCTCCCTCCACTTTGAAAAGATTACAAAAAGGAGATCATCTGTAAATCCTAGAGAACTCTTTGGGAATTCTTTCATTTAAGAGTTTTAAGTTTCGAGGTCATCAGGTTACCTGGCAGGCAGCCAAGTCTCTGTTTACTATTCTTCAATCCTCTCTCATCCCTCGCTAAACTGGAATAAAGATGCTCCTGAACAACTAATCCTTCCGTCTTGTCTCTAAACCCACCAGAACCTTATTTAAATACATATCATTTACTTCCTTTCACTGGCGCCTTCCTTTCATTTCTGCTTTTTTTCCACTTGTCTTTCCATCTGGCTTTTGCTTCCTATTTATCTTCTCTCACTGTCTTTTTTCATATCTCCTTTTAGTTTTTCAGCTATTCCATCCTTTCATCCCACCGACGTCACACCAAGTTAAATTCATAGTCCATCAGCTGCAGTAAATACACAGATTTGGTTTCAAATTCAACAAGAACCTGACCCAGACCTGGCCTATACCTTGAAAAGTGGCAGTTGTTACATAATCCAGTCATTAGTTTAATCCAAAATGTGCCTTTAGGATTATTTGAACACAGGTTATCAGACTATAGCTGTTGAGATTGAAAATTGATCTTAATCTTTTTTTAAGGAGGCTGAAGATAATACTAAATCCATCTTGGTGATACCAGTAGGTTTTGAAGCACTGTGATCCTTCTTGGAGGAGTAGAGAGTAAAACATTTTAGAAGTGACAAATCCTTTTCTATATTGTGTGTAGGACATTGATCAAAGCTCCAGAAACACTAGTATAGAACAATTTCATCAAAAGACAGACGCTTTTCGACTCTTAGACTGGCAAGAATATTGTATGATGTTTTGCTACAAATGTTTTGTGTCTAGCTTAGGTAAGATAATTAGGTTAACAAGCTATGTTAGCAAACAGTGACAGTGGTAAGCTAGTCAATAGAGGATAGATAACTGACCTAAACAAGAAAATCTACATCAGTAAGTAACAGTGCGTTTCAGTTGTACTCGGAAGTCGGACTTTAAATTTAAACTGGAATTTCCAGCTCGGGAAAATCAGACGAACTTCACACATTAGCATCGACATCAAACAGAGCTAAGGATTTTGATGCCGGCCCTTATTGTATCATAATGATCAAACCCTCAAAATGTGTGTAGCCCTTCAAATCTGAAGTTTGGCAGTTGTGTCTGTTAACATGCTATGTTGTATCCGTGATGAGCAGTTTGCACCCTGGGCTTTTTTTGGACTTGTTTTAGTGCATTGTGATAATCTCCCGGAGCTTTGTAAATCAGCAATACTGAATCAGCTTATCAGATGGTACACGCTGCATTGGAATACATCCAGGCGGAGCATTTAGTTGAAATAACGTTTGGCCTGTTAACCTCAAAGCTCCGCTAGTTTCAGACGCTCTCGTAGGAAAGTCTTTTACAGTAGACAGAGAATGACAAATAGGCCCGATGGGTCTAAAATATGTAGTCATAAGCCTTGATTTTTCATCACTTGGCCAAAGTCAGGATACACATGCACACACATTCACACACATTTAGATAAACCCATGTGTACTCAGATGTGTGCATGTGTTCACCAGTAAAGTAGAACACAGTGTACACACACACACTGATTCCTGCAGCACGCACTGATGCTTGTATGATTATTGTAAACACACATGTACTGTATCTACTCTCTCTCTCTTTCACACACACACACACACACACACACACACACACACACACACACACACACACACACACACACACACAAACACAAACACAAACACACTAAACACAAAATACTGTATGTTCCAGTTTTTATAAGAAGTGAAAATAGTGATTGTGTCTCATTATGTATCAAACCTAAAAACAATGATCTGAAGTTAAATCCTCTTTTGTTGACATTTAATCCTACATTGTAGTGTGTGTATGTGTGTGTGTGTGTGTGTGTATGTGTGTGTGTGTGTGTGTGTGTGTGTGTGTTCGTATGGGTCACATCTGTTATCCACACACACACTCACACACTTCCCATCATTGTGTCTTAACAGAAACAGATACTCACAGCTCTAGTTTTACACTGTAAAGTAAATAAATGGTTGCTGGTTCAGACTTTGGGACTGACAGAATGTACTAATACCAAATCATCCCAGAGCCAGTTTCCTAAATACATAAATACATGGACACCAGTTCCCAGAATATGATGCATGTGATCTAAACCCCCGCCCCAGAGGGAGGGATGTGGTTAGAAATCTGTCTCTGTAATTAGAATCAGTGAGGGAATCCATTGATCTTATCAGTTTGACAAAGTGATATAAAATGATTATTGTTATGAGTTTTTCACTAAATTCTATTGTGGAGTTTTTTGTCATTACAAACCCACTTTTATATTTCTGCTTACGCTGATGATGAGGAATATATGAATTTCAATCTACTATCTGAATCTAAATCAGAACATTTGAGGTGATATTTGCCGTAGTCTTTCCAGTCATTTTTAATTGCTGCTGTTCTGCTGTGAATGACAAAAGCTTCACATGAGAGCTTTTCAAAGTCATGTATCGTGATGCATTTGTGCACGTAGTTCCTGTCCGGACAGGTGGCTGCAGAGCTTTGAAGAGCAGGTTTAAATGTGATGCAGTGACACCTTTCAACGATTAAAAACAATCCACAAATGCAGTGTCACAGCTGTTTATGAACACAGGCATGAATGGACATGACCCAATAGCTCTTATGAATGAACATGAGACTGGGCATCTACCTACACATGTGCACATACAGTAAGTAGGCACGCACACACACACACACACACTCACACTAAATGCTGGATATGGCCAGATGGTGTAATCCTTTAGTTTTCCCTGTGTTTCATATTTTTTCCCCCTCCTGTGTCGGGATTATGCTGTTGTCCAATCGGATTTGGGCCCACTCTCCGGCGATGATGTGAAATGAATGACAGGCGAGTGGGTGGTGAATAAGGCCTGCAGTAGACACACACATTGTACATCGGGGGTTGTACGACATAACCGCGTTGGCTGTAAATGCTCCATACTGCCAAAACCTCTGGGGTCACTTATAGAGGCGGTCACTGACCATCACTGTCCAGGTAAGAGCCAGGACGGACCAGAGCCAGGTACGCTGAGAAATCTAACAGGAACTATATAACATCAAAAAAAAAACTCTACAGACCGTGACTAAGAGGGGAAACAAGGATTACAGTGAGAAGCTAAATAGCTTTCTTAAATTATATCATAAAGCTGTTGTGACATTGCCTACTGGATGCATTTTGTTGTAGCTTTGTTTTTCATGTTACCCGCCAAAGTGGGACAAGGCATTGTAAAGGACAAGACAGATTTCATTCTAATTTAAATACTGTGTAATGTGGGAAAATTGATTCTGATTAATAGCAAATGTTATTTTATACATATCTGAATTGCTTAAATGTACTCCTAATGCATTTGACTTTTTATTCAATTATCGTAACTACTTTATGGTGGTGGCCTGTCTTTCCTTAGCAAAGTCTGAGTATTGAAAATGAATGCAACATAAACTCATGTCATAAACTCAAAAATCATATATGTTCCTGGGAACTTTCTATATAATCTATGTGGAATGTTAAAAATGTAGCAAACCCTCTTCCACTCTCAGTCTCCTGTATAAGTGTCTCATCCTGGTCAGTGTTTTAAATGATGATGACAGCTCTTTCTACCGTGTCAGTGTGTGTGCATGTGTATATTTGATGTTTTGAAGCGTCAGAACCAGAATAGCATCTTCTTCTGTCTTCCAGTCTCTCTGTTATGTACAGTGTAATCAGGCCTCCACAGACCTGGCAGAAAAAACTCCCAGCCACTTACTGTCACATGTAGTCTAATTTCACGCTTACTTAGCTGTTTTAGCACTTGTGTGGCAGATTAGTGGATGTGCCCGGCCTCGTATGGAAGAGTGTGTGTGAGCTGATTAAGTGCAGATGAACATTTAATAAGGAGAGAGAATGAAAAACAGTGTGTGTGCAGTGTGGCTCTGTGTAATACAGCTGAAAGCGTGCGTTGGTAGTGTGACGTTCATGTGTGACTGTTAATAATGCTGATTTATAATGTTGACATCTGTACATCATCATTAAAGAACCAGTGAGATTAATAATGATCTGGATCCCTTCTCCATGCATATATGCATTTGTAATGGCCTTGATTTAGGTATCTCCTCACTCTGAATATACCTGATTCTAAATATTAGCTCATTATCAAGCAGCTGGAGCTCATCAAGGGGATTGATAACGAGTTCATTATTAGAATCAGGTTTCTTAGAGTGAGGAGATAACTAAAACATGCCAGACAGTAGCTCTCCAGGAGAAATGTTGGAGACCACTGATTTAAAGATATAATATATACCCTTGGTACTGGCTCTAACTGATCTTTATGTGTCCCTCTCCCCCCCTCAGGTCAGTGCTTCCTGTGTATGGTGGACGTGGTGCCGGTTAAGAACGAGGATGGCTTGGTGATCATGTTCATCCTCAACTTCGAGGTCATGTCAGACGACACACTCAAAGACCACAACCAGGAGCTCAACCACCGCCTGCCCACCTGGCTTGTTACAGGTAGCTGATTAAGTTCATAGTTGCTCAATTGGCGTTTTGCCTTCTTATTTCTTTAGTTGTTATTTTCTGCTCTGTCCTCATTTGGCTCACACTTTTTATTTGAAGTTCTAGTTTTGTTTTAGTCTTGTTCACCTTTCCCGCTCCCATAGATTACACTTGATGTTTTGAATGCATGAGTGTGTTCACACTGAGAAGTATGGAAAAATGCAGTGCACTATGAGTACCTGGATGGTGCACTCAAAATGGTCAAAAAGTTGAGTGTGGAACTCGCCCTCAATGGTAGTAGTGGAAAGGGAGGGACCACTTTCCAAACAGGAAATAGCGACGGTGAATATCGCTGCATATAAAAATGCATTATACATATGTTTTTTGCACTAAGCACCACTATCCTGTTGTCACATATAAGAAATCAGTAGGTTTATTGGGTTAATTTAGCAGTCTGTAATGATTTGGTATCACAAATGCTAATACTAACTTGTTAACGCTAGCTTATTAATGCTACCTTGCTAACACCAGCTTATTAATGCTAGCTTGCTATCCAATTGTCATTCCTGCTGAGTGTGCTACAGCTGTGTTTAATTGGAGACAACACTAACTTGTCAAAATGTGTACACTTCTCAAGTAAGTAGAGAGTGTACACAGTGTACTGACAAAAGTACGTGATTTGAGACCCGGCATATGCTAACATGTTTTTCATTAGTTTCAATTAATTAATCTAGCTTATGTATTGTAGCTCACAAAATCATTTGAACAAAAGGGCAACTACAAATGGCAATGGTTATTAATTTGAAAGCATTAATCTATGAGCACATCATGCGCCCAGACTGCTACAGAGAATTAAAAGATAAAGAGGAATTGCCCTATTGACAAACAGCAGATTTTTTTTTCATATTTTGGCTCGTTCAATGCTTAAAAATTCAAGTTCAACACACCACTCCTTTCACTCACATTAGTTTTTCAATATCTGAATTGGACTTGACATGTTCAGTCAGTGAGGGGTGACCGTCACTGTCATTCACCAGGACCATTTAGTTCATTTCATTTTACAGAAAGGCCAGGTGGTCCTGATAAGTGATATTATGTCTGAGTTGTCCTGAGTGTTTTTTGTTGGAACAGGTTTGACAAAATGCCTTTCATGAATTCTGCCTTTCATTTTCCCAATGGGATAACCCTGACACTGCAGACAAAGACAGTCTGTCTGTCAACCAGATTTTTTAACTTTGTGGCTAAAACCGAAATCTAATCAATGTAACTGTCCCAGATTCCTTTAGATTGCTTTTGACGAGGACTTTTGAATCTATTAGGCTCAGCGTGATCCAGCTCAAATCTCCTTCTCTCTCATGACCTCGACTACCTAGAATATCCTCCCATATTCTATCTCTGCTTGTTTATCTCTCTCACACTTGGCTTTCGCTCTCCATCTCGCCTTCCCGCCACGCTTCAGTAGTCGAAATCCACCTTTTTTTTTTTTTTTTTTTTTTACAGATAATGAGTCTAACCCTCCTCTATCTCACTCCCCAGGTCGTCCACGAGGCTTCAAGCTGCGTCTTCCCCTGCTGCGCTCCCTGTCTAACAGTAAAGTGTCTCTGGACGACGCAGAGGTCGGTCAGATCCCCACTGCTACACCCCTGCCTCTGCACCAGGACCACCAAAGTCGGGAGTCCCTAAGCTTGGGAGAGTTCCTGCCCTTGCCCCACATTCCACCAGACCACAAAGAGCCGATCAGTAGAAGCAGGTAGGAGATTAGAGATGAGATACTTTCAACAAGAACATGTTAAGGACACAGAGACTCTCACACACTTATCTTCATTTAAAAGTTTGACCAACCCTAACCCTAATCCCCTAACCCCCTAACCCCAACCCGAACCCTAATCCTAACCCTCATTGCTGAATCATCCAGTTCAAAGACAGGCTCTCCCAAATCTGTAATATCCTGTTAATAGACATTAAAACCATTTCTGTTTTTTCGTTTTTTAGGTCAGCTCTACAAGGTTGGCCAGAAGACCAGGAAGACCAGCGCACTTTACTGAGCTCTGAGCCTCCTGCTCCCCCTCCACCTCCTTGCCCTCCACACGGATCTCACCTGGTAGGATCCAGTCACACCCAGTCGTCGCCCTGCATAGTGCCCCACCACCGCCTCAGCCTTAACCCGGACGGCTCGGTCTCCAATTGCACCTTGTCACACGGCCGCTCGCGAGAGAGCTTCCACAGCATGCGGCGCGCCTCCTCCGTAGACGAGATCGAGGCCATGAGGCCCGACTGGGACCGAAAGAACCGGAGGGCGAGTGTCCGACCGGGCAGCAGCAGCACCGGTGAGACATAGAAGGAAGATGGAGAACAACCCTTCTTATTGTCCTCTGTGGTCTTTTTTTAACCTCATGATCTGCCTTGTGTGTGTTTGTAGGTGCAGTAAACAGTAAATCCAACATACTGAACTCCACATCAGACTCAGACCTCATGCGGTACCGCACCATCTCCAAAATCCCTCAGATCACGCTCAACTTTGTGGATTTCAAACCGGACCCGCTCATCGCCCTGCCCTCTGGGGAGATGGACATCATAGCTCCGTGCAAACTCATCGACCGGACGCATCACGTCACGGAGAAAGTCACGCAGGTAGGACGCGGTTCATGTGTGGAGTGTGTGGATGCAGAGATGCTGCACTTGTTTTATGGGATGGTTTCAACTTTCTGAGCTTTTTTAGGGCTGCTGAGATGTGTATTGCCTGTTGCAGTCTAGCCTGTTCTGAACTGGGGAGTTCTAGTGGTTAGCACTGTTGTCTCATATCAAGAAGGTCTTGGGTTTGATACCCGGCTGGGGCAGGGCCTTTCTGTGTGGAGTTTGCACATTCTCTGCTTGCCCTCCACACGGGTTTCCACCCATTGTCAGGTTAATTCTCCCGTCAGTGTCCTTCACCAAGCCACTGACATTGATCTTGAGCTGGTCCCCGGTTCAGTAGGAGCTGGCCCCCGGTCCCCTTAAGTACTGAAAGCGTGTTTGTTCTCATGCCATACACTTCTACCTTCAAAGAACATTTGTGTGTGTTGGTGGTCTCAGACAGATATGTAACCAAGTTAACATAATTCACTTAGCTCCTGCAAGCTACTCTCACTCTCTGTAATCTGACAAGCCTTCCTGGGGCGATAATGCTTGTAACACCAACTCGAGTGGATGAGAATGAGATTGATTGAGCTCTAATGGGAGGATGATGGAGGTCGGCGTGGCGGCATTTCGGTTACCAGTAATTGACTTATGGAGGACGTATGGGACGCGATGTGAAGCTTTTCACTCTCACAAGGCTGTGTTCACCAACTCCTCATTTCCCCTCCACAGTCAGAACAGCAGAGTCACTTCCCCGCTTCCTTCACAGGCTGCAAAGTCATCACATCTCCCACTTTAATGTCATTGTTGACAGATGAGAGCTGTAATGAGGGCAGTGGTTGCACAGATGCAGTGGTTTTGTTGGGAAAGTTTACTTGTCTACTTGTGCAGAAAGAGGAAGTGAGTTTTTGGCTTTTTTTTGGGAACAGTAAGATCCTCCAGAGCATTATTTACTAGCTTAAAAGTGCACTGTGAGAGATAATTACTTGCTCAGATGTAGCTTTAGAGATGAATGACACCCTTGTTTTTCTCTTCTTTTTCTTTTCTTTACTTACTCTTTTCCTGTGTGTGTATTCAGCAGTGATGTCTCAGATTGAATGCCAATTTTACATTTCATCAATCAGCTCCCTGTAGATTCATCAGTGTATTGTCAAGGCCCCACGTCTCCTCAGGGATTCATGTGACCGTGATGAACTGCAGCGGAAATTACCATTGCAAGAAATGTGACATAAACTTAAAAAGTTGCAGCTGTCTGACAAAAATGACATCTTGCATCACTAAATCTGTGTCATTTTATAATAGCTTGTTGTAAATCACAATCACCTGGTGCTCTTTCTTGTTTTACTTCAAAATGAGTGGGGATTGTCAGGAATGTTACAAATTAAAAGTTAAAGAGTTTTCTAGTTTATAGTTCAAGCCATCAGGGTGAATTTTCCTTTTTTTCACGTTATCGCCTCTCAATGATGCTGCTGTATGAGAGACAACCTTAACAGGCGAAAGATATGACACCTTAACCTTTTGTCAGGATTCCTCTTTTTTATTGTGGTTGCATTGTGGCTGAGTTGAGTGATTTCCTATCACTATGTGCTGTCACATGCTCCTTATTAAAGCAAAGTGTCTCAGAGGTAAGATAGAGGCACAGCGTTTAAACAAATGTCCACATCCTTGCTGATTACAATTTGAACTCTCATCCTTTACAATACATTTATATTGGATCATGCACATTTTCTCACATACATGAATATATATAGATATAGATATAGATATAGATATAGATATAGATATATATGTATATGTATATGTATACTGGTAGGACATCTGGCATCCAATCAAAAAACATTTGTGTGTCCAGTGATGCCCTTTAATTCCTGTCAACTTTCCACCTTTAAGTTAAGCCTTCTGTTATGACTGTAGTTTACACACATTTACTAAAGACGAATATGATTGATGTTTTCTTTCACATTGTGTGACTAAGCCATCATGCCCCCTTTTCTATACTTCAGTAAGAATGGGAACATCTACAGAGAATAATCCAAAGTTGATGATGCAACACAATCTATATAAACATAAACCTAATGCAATCATGCTTAAGCATGTGAGGTGCAGCTGGCAAGGTCAAAACATAACCCTTAGTGCCTGTGTGTGTGTGTGTGTGTGTGTGTGTGTGTGTGTGTGTGTGTGTGTGTGTGTGTGTGTGTGTGTGTGTGTGCGCGTGTACAGTACGTATGCATGTCCATTAACCCACACTGCATACTGTAGTTACAGTGCAGATGGAGGAAACAGCACCAGCTGTGCCTCCAAATGCTATGAACTGCTATTTATAGATAGTTAAGGAAAAATGGAGACAAAATGAGCTGCTTTTCACCTGCATACAATATCTGACATCCATTTAATATGTAAGCACACTTTGTAACACTATTGGGGATTTTGCCTTTTTAAAGTATAAAACAATTGGGGTCCTGTGGCAAAGAGAACTAAGTTCAGAAGTCATAAACCCTTAATAATACCACAGATACAGGATGTTTTTTGTTTTTTTTTGTTAAGTCCCATAAATTCTCTGAAGAACCACTCCCTCTGCCCTCTGACCCTCCTGTGGAGTCAAAGAGTCTCCTGCCTTTCAGTCGACTACAGCAGCTGATGCCAGCGATCACTCTGTCTTCAACTACAGAGAGACAAATAATCAGTCAAATCTAAAGCTGAGCTATGAGGGTCAACCTAAAACCCTCATACTCTTTGATCTGTGAGACACATGCTTGACAACAACTGCAGTGGATATTTCTTAGTTGTAAAAAGAGCAGGTGTAGTACCAGCTCAGGCCTGTAGATGGCAGCACCACATCAAGTAGTGTGATGACAGGTATTGGCAATCCCTCAAAGGAGCAGAGAAGAAGATGTTGCAAGGCAAACAAGGCTGAATAATTTAAGTGTTCCATAAAACATCTGACACCCTGAACATGAACGCATGCAGATATTCTCTCTCATTTAGAATGACTTCTGGCACTGACCCCCTTTCCTGCTCTCAACATGTTGGTTTTTGCATCTTGTGCTTCAAGACCAAGCTGGCTCATGATTATTGACTTCTCTTACTTTGTTCACATGCATATGTCCAGAATTACATGAACCTTCTCCATTAAATATAAAATATAATATTTATTCTTAGTAAGCGTTAGCACTACATATATGCTCCTTTTCATGAAGCAATGAAGATTTCTTACAGATTGCCTCTGTGTGTGCTTTATTATAGCTTTTTCCATGACAGTCAAGTCATGTCTTATTCTTTTATTGTGCTTATTATTTATTTATTGTGTCTTATTCTGTGTTTGGAAAGGCATGACAGGCTAAGCAGACAACTGAGTATACAGAGTTGTACAGAGGGAAACTTATTTCAAGCCTCACTGCACACTTAGATGCACTAACACACTTTAGTGACACTCATAGCTTCCATAACTATGGTCATGTCCTATAGGGGATACACAATTACCTAGGGACTAAGACATACAGTCCACAAACTCCCCAAACTCCCCCGACACAGCTCTCATACAATATTCCTGACACACACCCATCTCCATACATGGCATTCCCACCGACACGTGAACATGAACTATGAGCACCCATGCGTACACACACACACACACACACAGCAGGATAAACTCACTTTACAACCCACCAACACTCTCTTATACTCGCGCACACACACTCAACGCCCGTTGCCTCTCCACTTCAGCAGCCTGTCACATCCAACTCCACAGTGGGATTCAATGGAGCCATGGATGGCACACACCGCGCCCAGCAGCAAAGTGGTAGGAAACCATCTTCGCTTTCTTAAATTAGACTGAGAACAAATACAGCTTGTGTTAGACATTTTGAGGTTTGGATCATGTGTTGGAAGGTAGTGTTTTTGGTGTTAAAAAAGGCCTGTGTTATAAGAACTCTCTGTGTAAGATGTCTTTGGAGGGCTGAGGAGATCGGAGGGTACTTTGATTTTGATTTTATTTCACAGCATCATTTTTGATTCAGTCTCAGCGTTATCTCTTATTTTAGGCAGGTTTGGGGAGAAACAGATGCATTTAAAACATTTGTTGTTATCGTTGGATTTTAAATGACTGCTTTTGCAACTTTCATGTTGCAATTGTACCATCATTTATTGATGACCACTGTAAGTGTTCATGTCTAGTTTTATCCGTGTTAACAACATTTGATGTTAGCGACAGATGGTGTAAAGCTATATTATTACAGTATTGTTGAAAAGATGACGACGATGGCATACCGGATTACTTGGAAACATGTTTATTTGGGGAATTTCTGACATTGCAGACATTGATCCTTGAGACTGTATGTGATCAACATATTGTACTTTGAAGAATTGCTTGATTTTGCTCTAATTGTCATATAAATTAAACCCAAGTATCTTAAAACAAGGTAAACATATCAAATTTCATCAATCTTATATCAATAAGATTATCAATGTGACAATGATAACATTAAATTGTATATTTGTGGGCATGCTATCCTATACTTACAATAATCAAATTACATTTAAATTACTTATTATTTCATCCAAGTTCTACTCACATATCATGCTATTCCCTTCTAGTATCATGCTATGTTGTTTTCCTAAAGGAGGAAAGTAAGGAGCCAAACTGTCAGGTCTTGGTGCTTTCAGTGACTTTGCTGGTCCAATTTGTCTTCTGGGGCCGTATGACGACAAAGAGGTTCTCTTCCAAATTGGAGGCACGACATGAGAGATAGTGGAAAGACATACTTTGTGGCACTATGACAAGATTCAGTCCCAATTAAGCAGTATATAAAAAGTCCAAGATTTTGGGTTATAATCTCCAAAGTGTTTCACTGACAAAAAAAAGTTGGGACAGATAAAAGAGGGGATATTCTGAACACCCAGGAAGAGAAATCTTGAATCGGGTGGTAAAAGGTAGTCTTAATTAAAATGATTTATTTGGTTATATTTTCCAGACCTATACAATTCTCCTCCTCTCCCTGCTGGGGCACCGCAGCTTTGTCTTCAACTGTTACTTTATCAAGACAAATACATAAATCATTGAAAATTAGTTTTATATTTTATTGTTGGGAATGATTGTTGGGAACTCGGCTATACTTCACATTTTCTATCCCCATATGAAATGACTGCTACTTGGTTAATTCTAAACTGTGTGCAGATGGCATGCAGGGTGCTGTAATGAGCCTCTTATTAAAGAAGCCTTATTGTGCATTATGTCAAATTAAGTCAAGTCAGTTTTTTCTGTACAGCACCAAATCACAATAGAAGTTATCTCAGGGTACTTTTCATATAGAGCACATCGAGCCCATACTTTTTCATTTACAGGGACCCAACATTCCCCCATGAACAGCACTGAAAAACTCTCCTTTAACAGGAAGAAACCTCAAGCAGAACCCGGATCTGCCTTGATCAACTTAGATTTAAAGAGAGAGATTGAAAGGGATAGAGGAGCGAGACGAAAGAGAAGCCCAGAAATAACAATAATAATGATGATGATAGAAATATGACTAATAATAATAGTGGTAGCAGTGGGCAAATATGACTAATAATAATATAAGTAGAAGTGGGTGTCAAGCTGGAACACAAAGACAGCAGGTGGTCTGTAACTGAAGGTCCACACCTGTGAGATGAGAAAGCCCAAAACTACAGGGAAGATGCCAAGTTAGTAACATGCATTAATGGGACATGAATGAGCACAGATGGAGAGGGGGAGGAAGAGAGAGGAGTCGGTGCATCATGGGAAGTCCCCTGGCAGTCCAGACCTATAGAAGCATAACCATGGGACGATACTATAAGGCAACCTGAGCTTGTCCTAACTAGAAACCCTAACTAAGTTTTTCTGCATCTTTTTGAGACAGGATGTGCTTAACTTTTGCAATGTTATGGGGGTGAAAAAAGGCAGTCCTTGAAATGTGTTTTATGTAAGAGTTTAAGGACATATTCTGATCAAAGATAACTCCCAGATTCCTTATGATGGTGCTGGAGGCCAGGGTAATGCCATCCATACAGAGTAGCTATAGCATTAGATAATGTGTTTCTAAGGTGTTTCGGACCAAGCACAATAACTTCAGTTTTGTCTGAGTTTAATAGCAGAGATTTACAGGTCCTCCAGGTCTTTAGGCATACTTGTAGTTCACTAAACTGATTGGTTTCATCAGGCATCACTGATAAATAATAATAATAATAATAATAATGATGATGATGATGATGATAATAATAATGATAATAATTTGGTATCATCTGCATAACAATGAAAATGTATGGAGTCTTTCCTTATTGTATTACTTAAAGGAAGCATATACCAGTATTATTGGTTGATGCACAGAACCTTGTGGTAACTTTTGCGTACTTCGAGGATTGATTGGTATTGTGTACAAACTAAAAACAATGTTATGAATAGGAGTTAATCCATCTTAATAAATATATATTAATGTAATGCAGTCCCTTTAATGTCAATTGAATGTCTCAGTAATAGAAGGTGACGGTTAATGGTGTCAAATGAAGCACCAAGATTTAACGAGACAGGTACAGATAGAAGTCCTTTGTCTTATGCAATTAAGACGTCATTTATAACTTTGGTCAATGCTGTCTGTGCTATGATGCACTCTAAATCCTCATATAAACTATTGTTATGTAGAAAAGTCACACAGCTGATTGGTGACTGCTTTCTCACGGATCTTAAAGAGAAAGGGAAGATTAGATATAGGTCTATAGTTGAAACAAGGTCTAAAAGACCTAAATCAAGAGTAGACTTTTTAAGAAGAGGTGTGATTACAGCTGCTTAAAAGGACTGTGGTGCATAACCTGTGAATAAAGACAGATTGATTTCTAGTAAAGATGTGCTAAGGATCAAACTTTCCTAAGCAGCCTAGTTGGGATGTCATCTAAGAGACACATTAATGGTTTAGATGAAGAAATCATTGAAGTTGGTTCAGGAAGGTCGATTGGTGAAAAACAGTCTAAATTAGGTTTTACATCTGTCTCTAAGGTTCCTGTGTTTGGAGATAAATAGGTGATTTTTGAGGGAAGGAGGTGATGAAATATGTTTCTAATAGTTAGGGTTTTATTATTAAAGAAGCTGTTATTACTGAGAGCTATAGGAATACATGGATCAATAGAGTTATGACTCTGGCCAAAGTACTGAAAAGGATCCTAGGGCAGTTTTTATTCTCTTCTATTAATGATGAGTAATGGGCTGTTCTAGCATTATAGAGGACCTTCCTATATAGGACCAGTGTGTAAGATTTAGTGCCGTCTAGTGGTGAGGTTACAGATGGCGACCAACCGAATACCCATCCCCTCCCATTCCTCTTCCAAGCATGTCGGAGAATCTATGGGAGTTGCAAAACTTGCGAAAAATGTGAAAGGCCCTCTCTCGAGCCAGTACTTTGGTTTGTCCATTCTGGGCTCCTGTAGAAACATGGCAGTGCGACATAGTTGGCTCCAAGACATGATTCTTATTTTCACGTGATTATGCTATATATAAAATTTACTTATGAGCATTATATTCCAGTACTGCCAAGAAATGGGAGTCATTAAAGTTAGCATAGAACTCCTCTTTTGCATTGAGACATTGATTTATCGTAGAATCGCTTCCTTAAATTTAGCTACAGCAGCACTATCAGACATCGAGAGAAGACATTTTTGTGTAATGGCATGTAGTCCAATAATAGGAAGTAATAGGAATGATAGTTTTCCAGGCTGGGTGTGAAAGACTTTCAAATGAGTTTTAATTAAGTTTAGGTCTAGGGTTGATTAATAGGCTTGAATCGAAAATAGCTGGAACTTCACCGCTTCAACTGGTGTCTCAAGGAATGTGAGTATTAATATTACTCGGTGGATTCATTTAGGCGGACATATTCTTCATAACACAATGTGATAATCTGAGATGAGATAGTTTATTAATGTGGCTTCAGATGATAGAGATCTAATATTCAATTCTGCTATTGCGGTGGTGGTGTAAACCTCCTCTTCTGTTTACTTTAGATTTCATTGATTTAAGTAATCTGGAGAGAGAGACAGTTTCTATGGGATTTGGGTGGGTAACTGCTTTAATGGTAGCACAGAGAAGCTTTAAGATTGCATTTCTGCCTCCTGGTCTCACACATGACGTGGGCTTTGTAGATCATGACAACCCATAGCTATGGGTTGTCATGGTTTTGGTCTACTAATAAACTCAGCCATATTTCTAGATATGAGAGCTGCTCCATCCAACATGGGATGTATGCTGTCTCTCCTAATCAGACCCAGTCTTCTTCAGAAAGCCCACAAATGATCTACAAAGCCCACGTCATGTGTTGGACACAATCTTGACAGTCAATGGTTAAATGATGTAGATGGTGACATGGCGGGGGTCCAGAGAAAACTATGGAGACCAACATTGTCTTTGCATATGTACACACCAACATAATATTCATTTTAGTGACCCTCCCCCCCAACTGGCACAATTGTACTTTTACTATATTTACACTTGTGCTTAGCCCACAATTTTAATTTAGATTCTATGTTACCCTCTCTAGCCCCAAGAATACATTTGACTATGGCCACCATTGTCACCAACTTCGTGTTTCTCACAATAGAGCTGTTCATAACCAGAGTTAGTTTCTCAGTGGATGTGTCGCTGAGTGTGGATGACCATAACCATGCACTTCCCAGCTCCTCAGAAGCTGCCATGGGGAGAGAAGTAGCTGTAGTGGGTTGGCCTGCACCAGCTACTAGGGCTGGCTAACTGCAGCAACTAACGATCAGGTTTCTATGGTATGGAGCTGTGTTTCCAATTCATTGAGCCTCGCCTACATGTACCATCATCGCTATAGGAGGTGGAGGAATAAGCATACATAAAACACAGGCCAGGGTGAGGGGAGAGATAGAAGCCACCGCTAGCTGCTAAGACTAGTACAGATTGTAGACTCACATTACATTAAATGGAATGTAGGTTGTGTATATTTCTTTAATGAGCTGGCTTTACAGGAAATGAGAGGAGCTGATCTCTGGAGTAGGCAAGGAGGAGTGTGTCACATGTCACATCTTTACTGTACTTTAACTGTGTGTCTGTGTGTGTGTGTGTGTGTGTGTGTGTGCTTATATATGCATCTTATCTTGATGTAAACGTGAATAATATATACATTTGTGTGTTGTACTAGTACACAGTGTTCCTTTCTGGGTCGATCATCGTTACCATCTCTCCACTGGCCAATGAAAATACTTGCGTGGACTCAGGTAGTTAAGGATGAAATGTAATATGATACCAGTGCAATCTGGCCACAAAGCGGAGTAGGTTTTAGCTGGAACTACGTAATCCTGATTGTTAAACTGTGAGTTACTGTGTTAAACCACTCAGTTGAGTAGAAGACCTGTGCTGTATGAACTAGAGCAATCGCAGTAAAACATTAATTATCCAGCGAGGAAAACAGATGCAAAGTTAAAACCACGATTTGTTAGAAGATTAATTGTATAACATAGACTTTGATCACAGTTAATTTTCTGTGCATGCCTTTACTTCATTTCTGTTAGTTAGTAAGTGTACAGCGTAGCAAAGCGGTTGTGGCTGCAGCCCCTGTTATTCCATTAATTGAATTCCCCACAAGTCAAAGTCTGATGATACATATTTGCATAGGGTCATGAGTATGCATGAGCTCTCTAAATAGTGTATGATGTGAATGATTCAAAAGCAGGTATTTTTAGCAGTGCCACATGTTTTTTTTGTTTAGTTTTTTTTGCCGAGAAAGCACCGTGGGGGGTTCCGAGCACTAATGTGGCGCTGTAGTTGTTTTGGTGAGAGATGAACCTCTAGCAAAATCCCAGAGCACGGCTGTGTCCGTAAAATAGGACAGAAAGGAACAGTAATGAGGGGGGGGGGGGGGGGTTTATCATCTCTCAAAATGAAGAGAGGGAGTCAGACGACCTGGAGGAGAATGTTTCATCCAGCCGTTTGTGTTTAAGGCAGACGCTTTCAAAAGCATCGGCGGTTGTTAATGATTTGCTCTCTCCACCTTCTTTGAGTCATTATAACTCTTTAATGCATATATTCTGCCTGTTTCTCACCGCCATTATCATTTGAACATTTGTTGGCGAGATTAGGATATTTGAGTCCAAATTGCAGCAGTGTTTCATGTAATAAAAAAGAGATAGCACTAAAATGGATACTATAAACCTCTTTGTTCTTGTTCACACATAATATCTTCACTATTCATCAACAAACAGAAATAACTCCTAAGGCAAGAAGACCATTAACCATCTTCCTATTTGCAGCATCTATCATGTATAGTCTTCTTTTTATGTTCAAATAGCCCTATTCTCTCTTAATTTAGGAGATTTTATTGCAGTTTTCAGCGCAACAATATGGTAATATTTTGAGGGAAAGGGTGCCAGCGCCTGCCTCTGTCAGTTAAATGGGCTGGAATAGAGTAGAGTCTGAGAGCATGTGACGCACTCAACCTGCAGGACTGTAATTTAGCCGCCCGCTCTGTGGCTCTGCCTCAATACCTCAAATTGATTGAGTGCTTCCTCCATGTGAGTTCAATGACCCACGAAGACGGAGAGCATGTTGTCAGAGTCTTGAAGCAATGTGTATCTACCCAAATGCCAGTCTTCAACCCTATTCTCATGGGACTAGGTTCCAAAGAGAAGGTGAAATAATTGTACACCTCAGATCAGCTTTATTTTGTCATGTACTGATACCCAAAGAAACATGTCGTGACTTCTTAGATACTGTATGCTCTATTTTTTTCTTTGCTTGCTCCTAGAATGTTACCTGTCATTCACACCAAACATGGAAGTTACATCATTTGCTTCAGGTAGTGTATAGGATAAAGAACACTATAATACATTACAGTATGATACAGTATGATACGATACAGTAAGATAAGTTCAATGATTCCAGGAGTTCACAAACAAACAACTCCTCCATTCTTCCTCATGTACAGTAGATTCATTCACTTGTGCACTTCATCAATCCCAGAATACCACTGGCTCTACCATTCAGCATATTTGGGGTCAAAGTTCTGACAGCAAAACACAGTGGCCTAGACAGCTGACTTTCCACTTTATTGACACTGGATCCTTCCCCTTAATTGAACTCAGCTACTCAGCTGAATAAATAAATTAATAAATTCTTCAACTTAATTTAATTCGTCTGCCGCCACCTTCACAATATTTCAGAGACACAACAGTGATTCCAATCTCATTGGAGAAAAAAAAGGGAAATTAAAGATCTTTTTCTAATAAGATTACATCAGAAATTAGACAAACTAATCCTGTGTGAAGCCTTAAATTAGACATAGAGTCAAACATATTGAGCATCGCCTAGTTGAAGCATCGTAACGAATGCATGTGTGTTAAGACAGGAGCGTGTGTGGTGCCAGAAGTGACTTTGAAAATGTCTTCTGTGTACTGAACAAATGTGCTCATTCTCAAGCAGCTAATCCATATCAGACTAATCTATTTTTCCCTCCCGCCGCCCCACCCCAGAGCCGCTCCGTTCAAACAACATTAGAGAGACATCGATTTGGCCATTTGTAACGCTCTATATAACGTTAGATGCTTGAAAGTACATTTTGGTGTGTGTCTTTGAAACAACGCTATGACGTGCTTCCATGAGGCCTGCAGGACTGATCACCCTGTACTGTTCTACTGTAGCCTCAGTGTAAAGTTATACAAGTTTGAACTATGATGCATTAATGACATTATGTGTGAACTTAGTGTTTAGTTGATGTCAATAAGTGGTGACATCATCTTTTTAAATATGTTTGGCATTGAATAACCACATCTAAAGTGTTTAAAAGAAGCAGTTCAATATGTGCTGGGTGTGTGTGTGTGTGTGTGTGTGTGTGTGCGTGTGTGTGTACCTGGCAAACTGTATGTGTCCGGCTCTAATTCACACCCAGGCAGGAAGCTTCTCAATCTGTTTTCAGTCTGATTGAACGCCTTTTAGACTGCTGGCAGGGTATCTCTTTCTTTGTCCCTCACACACATATTCGCCTCAAACACACACACACACACACACACACACACAGACGTACACAGACGTACACACACATACAATCAATGCCATACTCTGAAAGGCAGATGGCATGACAGTGGCAGTGTGAAAAGACAGTTCAGCTAGAGAGAGAGAGAGACAGACAGACAGAGATAGAGAGAGAGAGAGACATGGAAAGAGAGAGGTGAGACTGTGAAGGACTGATGAAGGAAGAATGGAGAAAATACAGGTGAAAAGGAAGAAAGAAGTTGGTAGAGAATGAATGAAGAAGATGTACAGTAAGAATAAAAGAAACAATGGAAAACTGAAGAGGGAGAGATGGAGATTTCATAAATGCTTAGAGGGGGAAAAAGTGAAAAGGAAGGAAGATGGGAAGGAAAGAGGGAAGAAAGAAGTAGAGAAAGAGAAGAGAGGCATAACGAGAGAGAGTGAAGACCATATGAAAGTAAAAGTTCAAAGGGCAATGGATGAAAGATAAGAGGGGCGTACAAAGCCAATACAGTCTGCTCCCACACCTTCACTTACTCTGTCTATCCCCTCCTTCATTTCCTCTCAATTCTTCACAAATCCTCTTATCTGTCACATCTATCCTTACTTTCATTTCCCCATCATCTCCTTTCCTCCCCTGACATCCCATGCTGCTTCTATCCTCTCTTCACCCCCCCCTCGTCTTTCTTTCTCTTCTTTTATTTCATCCGTTGTCTGTAATTCCTCTTCTTTTTTCCCTTCCTTTTTCCCCCTTTTCTCTTCCTCCGCTCTCTGTATGACCCATTTCCTTCACCCTGGCCCCATTAATCACAGTGTTGTGGGTTCAGCCTGCCTTCCTACCTGCCTGGCTGCTCTTCCTCATCATAGCAGGTAATTGAATCAGAGGAGGCTCAAGGTCCTGACAATAAGCAGCCATTGATTGGTCCGTCATTTAGCCTGCTTACGTATAAGACCTGGCTGCTTTTTTAGATTTGGGCATCCAGGGTCCGTTACGGTGCGGCTACATGCGTGATGATGGAGATCTATCTTGCTATATTTACCAGGGCAAATATGTGCCTGACAAGGAAGGCTGCTTCACAGTTTTTTTGTGTGCTGCTGTGGTAAATGGATGAGTGCATTATCTGGAGGATGCACAGAAACATGGATTATCTGGATAATGAAGGGAAGGAGGGAGGTGAGGAGGATGTGCATATTAAATGCTAATGGAAAAAAAGACATAAAAGCAAAACAATAAGTAAAAAGAAAGAAAAGAATTGGAGTGTATTATGGTACACTGCCTTTCCTTATCATTTCCTCTGTGTGTGTGTGTGTGTGTGTGTGTGTGTGTGTGTGTGTGTGTGTGTGTGTGTGTGTGTGTGTGTGTGTGTTTCAGCCGATTAAACAGTTGCTTTATCGCATGTCACCAGATAATTTCTAAGGGAGTTTTTGCAACTCTGCCCTACATATATCAGAACAACTACTGTATGTGCACCCCTATTAAAGAACAATGATGTACCCTATCTGACCCCAGCTCACTGAAAACCTCACATTTCTTTGTGATCATAAACCCTTACAGTGATGTGATGGTACAAATGAGACAATCCTGATGAAATTCAGTGCAGTCTCAGTCTCTGTATGTTTGTCTCAGCCCTTTATATGCTGTCTGTCTGCAGCACTGTGTTCTTTGGTGCCACCACCAAGAGTGATGAAAGTTAGAAATGTTTAAATCCTACATATAGGAGCTTTAAGTAACCTTAAGTTCACATGGGATTGGTATCAGGTGGTAAATTTAACCACCTCTGAGTCTCCATTTGAGCTACAGTACCTGAGATGCACCCGATTTTATACCTTCCTATCGATTTCCGTCATCACCCACATGGGAGATGGTTACATCCAGATCGGGTTGGAGAGGCAGTCAGGGACCCACCTCGGACCGATCCATCAAGGGGCGTGCGGGGGGGAGGGCGGGACGGTGGAACGGGCTCATCTCAGGAGGCAGTGGAGTGAACCGAGGAGGGCGCAGAGGTGCTCTGTCACTGACACGCAAACACACACACACACACACACACACACGCAAACACACACACACACACACACACATGCATCTCTGTTGTCCATCCTCTCACACTACAGCCAGAAGCTACTTTCCCATATTTTTATAAAACTGAGGTTGTGTTGTTAAAGCATGAACTGTATCAGGAGCAGTTTCTGGTGTGTGTGTGTGTGTGAGAGTGTGTGCAGGTGCATCACCAGTCTGAAGTAAAGAAACACTAGTCTGTTGACAGAGATGCTAATCAGATTAAACAGCAATCTGATGAGTAAATGGCAATTTCTAAGGTCAATGCTAACACTGTGACTAGGAAATCAATAACTGACTCAATCTGTCACATCTCTCTCTCTCTCTCTCTCTCTCTCTCTCTCTCTCTCTCTCTCTCTCTCTCTCTCTCTCTCTCTCTCTCTCACACACACACATACACACACACACACACACACACACACACACACACACACACACACACACACACACACACACACACACACACAAACCAATGCGATTACCTTCAACAGTACAGCAAGTCCTCCTGAGACTACAGAACCTCTCCAGAGACTAGCTCGGTGTCGGCTCCTCGGTGGCCGTCAGGGAATGGAAACAGGAAGCGGAGGCTGCCATTTAAACCCAGTCATTATCCATGACCCTGGTTCAGACCATGAGCCCACACCAGCAGAGCAGTGCTGCAACCATACATGCTTTCACACAACAGCTGAATATAGAACTTTGGCAGTGCAGCAAGAGAGATGGAATATTTACAGTAATGTCCACAGCTATAGGTTCAGGGTTCTCTAACTGATAGTGATGTACAGTAGTGTGTGTTTATGTGCATCTTCTTCATTTAAATGAACCTTAATTACGTTTTTTTTGTCAGTTTTTGATTGCAGTATTGACGACATTACCCACAAGCCTCATCAACCATTACTCTAAAGACGAAGACAATCTGCTTATGCTACAAAACTTTTACTATTATATCTGCTATTTACTTTTAATGAGACAATATATTCCAACCTGATTAAGATGGTTGTGTGCAGCTGGGTCATTGAGTCAACCCCTATTTTGTCTCTCTCTCTCACACACACACACACACACACACACACACACACACACACACACACACACACACACACACACACACACACACAATACAATCCTCTCACACATATTCTTGGGAATATAAAATTAAATGAGCAGCTTCACATTTTACATTGCAGGCTATAAAAGGACTTTTCTAAAATTACGATAGTGGCATTTAGATTTTGATAGTTGTGACTGTGGCCTGTTGGCAGCAATTTAAAAATAAAATGAAGCCCACTGGTGGCAAACAGACAAAACAGAATTCATATGCACCCTTACCTAGTCCTGGAAATAATTAAACTGCTTGCTTTAACATTAACCTGTTGGATTACTGTGTTATCATGGACACCTTTGTATTTTTGTGTTGAGAAATATTGAGGATAACATTGAAGGAAAACATTAACATGGGAATTGAGAGACAGGAAACTAGTTCCAGGCAGCAGTTCCTCTGGACTGATGCTCACCGTGTCATATAGCACCATGGAAGGGTTTATATTAAGGTGAATGGACAGCTGTGCACGTTAAAAAATGATGCTAAAGTGATACCTTGTGTGTTAAAAAGTGACGAGCTGGGAGTGGGAATGTGTTGCATACTTAAACTGACATTTTTAAAGCACCAGTTTTCTGCAGAGACTAGACACTGTTTTTATATTTACTTGGGCAGAATCATGGAGGTGTGTGTATGTGTGTGTGTGTGTGTGTGTGTGTGCGCGCGCTTCCCCAGTGTTTGCCCACCGGCTTGTGTGTCGACCATCTGCATGTGCAGCTTGCACGGAGGTGTTCATGCTACTCAAGATTTCTGGTTCATCTGTGTGTTAACAAATTACTCCATGTGTGTACACAACCCCCCCACCTCCCATTCCCCCCATTCCCCCCACCATCACCACCACCAACCCTCCACTTACACACATGCATGCGTAGGTAAGCAAAGTTAATAAGCTTGTAGCCCAAAAGGCATGTATACACACAAAACACACAACACACACACGGACCAGGGATACCCAGTACCACATGCCACAGTGAGAAAGTGTGTGTGTGTGTGTGTGCGTGTGTGTGTGTCAGACCATTACAATGAGAGCAGATCATTGTTGCTAAATCCAGAGGTAGTTCAGCACCCTAACGCTATGTGTCAGCATCATAGTGGCGTATCGTGTAATGTCTGACCTGTCAAGCGCCGCAGCAAAGCCTCGTGGGAGCTCGGAACATGTCCAGAGATTCTCGTCCACTCGCCCGCTGAGTCTGACTCATTTTCCAAAAGTTAAACTCTGTGGGAGACTCTCCTCTGATCCTCGCGCTCTCATTTACTTTCTTTCTCTCTGCCTTTTTCTCACTCGATCCGTCTGCCTCGATTTCTCTCTCCGCTTATCTCTGTCTCTGTTCTTATCTTTTTTATAGCTTTCTTCTTTTTTTTACCTCTGTTTTTCACCCATTCTGTCCTTATTTTGGTGTAGTCTGTCTCTTTTTGTGTGTGTTTTTTTTTAAATTAAAAAACTGCCTTTTAGAAGGGTTTGAGGTAGAAATGGACTGAAGTAGAGAAGACAAACAGGCAGGACAGACTTTCAGGATGGAACAAAGCCATGCGGACTGAAAGCTGCAGTTCAGCTGGAGGACATGTGTAAAGTGTAATCTCAGGACATTGACATTGTAGCTCTATGCCTCCCTGCTGTTTACCAAAATGGTTTTGTGATTACGACAGCTCAAGTCAAATCCGCTTTAAGAAGTGTCGCGCCGAAAGCAGAAGACAGCACTTTGTATGGCCTCATACTTTGGTGTCATGACGTGTGCACACATCTATAGATCTACATATGGCTCAGCATCACCTTCCTGCTGCAGCTTATCTACACTGTCCCTTCTCCCATGACTTGTTGTGCAGCCTGTAAGACAACATGCAGATCTTTGAATGTTGGTAGCATTGCTAAGAGGCACAGCTGGACTGTGAAAAGATGCTTTTTGATTAGCTACAAACAGAATAATCATTCATTATTTATGTGTCTTCTCCTCAGCTTCTTCTAATTACTCCTGGCTACTTCTTCATCTAGCTGGACAGACGATATCTTAGCTCGGGTTTAAAAATGTTGCTGTCAACAGCAAAAACACAAGATAACAGGAAAAGATATTACATGTGGCAGCAAAAAAAACAAAGAGCAGCAACCCCCCCTACCCCTCTCCTCTGCACAAACAGCTACTAGAAGCCTTTCAGTGTTTGGCACATGGAGTCAGAGTTAGGAAGTGGAGGTATTTCTGCATCTCTGCACTTTCTCCTGCTCTGTGTGGAAGGTTGAGACATGATGGTGAGTTGTGGGATTTTAGACTACAGCAAATCCAACTGTGTAAGTGTGTGTAGCTAAATCCTAAATCAGCAATCTGTCACAATTTAGTACAGTGTCACATTTACATATAGCACACATTTCCATTCAATGGGCTTTATTGGTATGCAGGTTTCCAGAACAATGTTGCCAAAGTATTAGAATACAATTTATGGGAGAGCCTTGGTAGCACAGTAGTTACCGCGCATGCCACATAAAGGCAGCATCACTGGTTTGATTCCAGCAAGGGACCTTTGCTGCAAGTCATACCCCCCTCTCTCTGTCCTTGTTTCCTGCTGGCCTCTATTCCATCTACTATCAAATAGAGGCCCCCTGAAAAAAACCCAATTTGGTCTGTACAAAAAATAAAGATTGATATTAATTATATGGTTTGCATGTATTGTGTGTATGTGTGTGTGTGTGTGTGTGTGTGTGTGTGTGTGTGTGTTGTGGACTGCAAGATATGCCCCATCTCCTCCTCCTAGAAGTATATTCAAATATATACTGATCCTTTACATTAAATATATACTGATCCTTTACATTAAAGGATCAGTGTCTAAAATGTAGTGACATCTAGTGGTGAGGTTGCACATTGCAAGAACTAAAAACTGAATACGCCTCACTCTCAACCTCAACTGCCCCTTCCAAGCCTGTAACTGTGTGGAGGCTATGAAACTCACTAAAAAATGTGAAAAGCCGTCTCTTAAGCCAGTGTTTCCTTTGTCCATTCTGAGCTATTATAGAAACACGGCGGTCCACTGGGAGCCTCCATGGAAGAGGAACCACTACCTATGTTGATATAAAAGGCTCATTGTAAAGTAACAAAAACACAATTTTTATTTTCAAGTGATTACACACTTATGAGTATTATATTCCTTTTAGATCTCTTAAATACTACACACTAATCCTTTAAACTCTTTAAAATCTGAAATTACAGAGTACTCATTAAAGAAAATGTTCCTTATTTCTTTGAATATTTAGGCAGGGATCATTTATTAGTATAGCACATTTCATTTAGTGTCTTATACGTTATAAATGAACAGTCACAGACACAGGGAGACACAGTGTCAGGCATGCTTTGGGCCACTAGGTGAGAAACTGATTGAAAACACATTTTAACATAAGAACAAATAGCGGTTGAACTGTGTGTTTTTCAGATGAACACAGAGGTGATATGTCCTCTGTCATGTCTAATAGCTGTCTGTTACTTCTGTCAGCCCTCCGGACCCTCATTAGCTCCATCAACACCTAAGACCGCCTGCAGTAATAACAAACTGTGTGTGTGCACGTTGATGAAAGGAACTGAAAGTGAGAACATGGAGTATGGAATGTGTGTTCTATGACTTTCCGTGAGAATTTGTGTGTGCGCGTGTGTGTGTGTGTGTGTGTGTCTGTGTGTGTCTGTGTGTGGGTGTGTGTGTAATCCACCGAGAGCTCTTGTCACAGCTGTCACAGCCCAGGCTTATTGGAGCTGTCAGCCCTTCCTGGTGTCTTTGTCTTTCTTTTTCCAATACCTTCATGTCCGCTGGGAACAACTGAGCTAATGTGTTTCAGAATTAATATGAGGAAAATTTCATTTCATGTGTAGTTTATCTCGCTTCATATTTACATACAACATATGTTTAATAAATGCTACTAACTGTATGATACTGACTCTCTGTAAAATAATTAAACTCACTTCAATTTTATGGCAACTTCTCACTTTACCAAGTATTATATATGAAAGGGCTTCAAATGTTTGGTGTGATATCAGAGAAATGACTCCAGTATTTAAGTTGACATTGTCCTTGATCTCACAGTCAAATTCATTTCACAATGACAGCCTGAAACTGCTGAGTGAATGCTGTAATTTTCCTCCAAAATAGTTATTGCTGCGTTGTTTGCTAGTTTCCACGGTATTAATGACAAACAGGGACAGTTTAAAGAAGATTAAGAATGTTTAATCCTCAGTAGTTTTAGCTTTGACAACTTGCAGTAAGTGCATACTTGGCTGTAAGGGCATTTTGGGCAGAAGTTTTTGAATGGACTCATGATTTACTGGCAGCAGTCTGGATAGTGAAGGAACTTGTATGAGCCTTTTAATGGGGTCAAAGAAATGTTTTAATTTGTTTATATCAGTGCAAAACGGCTGTTTATTTTATTATAAATAATATATTTGAGATATAATAATAATATTTTTGTAAGAGGTATTGATCCTCTTAACTCTTACATACTGTTCAGTTCAAATTTGACCCTGTAAGAACACCCCAAATGTCTTTTACTCTGAAATTCGATGACTCAAAATGCACAAAAATGAAAATATTGTATCTATTGACATGTGTTTTAGTTAAATGAATAGTTAATAGTTTTAATAAGATAGTAGGTATGAGGATTTCTTTTTATGATGTAGCAGTGAAGACTGATGGCTCTAATGGTTATACAATAAACCCCACACTTCCATAAAGTTATAAATACATTTACATCATTATTGCTATGTTATATTTTCATGTCTTAGGTCAAATAGGACATGATATTGTGTGATAGGAGCTGTTTTTTGTGTGAAAGCTAAACAAATACACTCTCTGCTCTCTGAAACATGAATCAAAGTTTAAACACACATTTATTGATCAGTCAGATTGATTATTGATGCTTTCTAAACACATCTGTGATTCAACATTTGGTATAAACACTTTATGAGATGATTTATTGAGCCAGAACATACTGCAAGGGTGTAGAATATGAACAGTATGGAAGGGTTAAGGAAGGATAAATTAAGAAAAAGCTGCAGTCAAAACGTATGCTCAAGGACATGCTCATATTTTAAACATGGCTCATAACACAGTTATTCTAAGAAACAACCCATGATGATGTTTGTCAACTCACTACATGAAAAATAGACTATGAATTAAGATTTATTTATTGCTATTACTACTATTAATCATAGTCACCAACTACATCTCCATTCCCTGAAACATCTGAACTCTTCTCTTCCATTTGACTTTGTCTGGTTCTCTTTCCATATAAACTGTATTATTATGCACTAAAGCAGGAAAGTAAAACCTCAGGGTTATGCAGGCTGCAGCCATTTCCTCCAAGGACAGTTACAGTATCAATGAATCTCCCTTCTATATCTCTATCACAATGCTGCTTAACATGCATGGGCCATTCTCCATGTCCCCAATTTATGAGCTTAGTCAGCGTGGACAGAAGAATGAACCTCCTGATTCATTTGGCTATCTGCACTATCACACCTGTACATAGCAATGAGATTGTTTTTGTTGACAATGCCAAGGAAATATAATTACAGATCAGTGTTAGTGTGTTTATTAGCATACTGTAATGATGTCCCATGAGACTGTATGTAAACCCCTTGTTGACTCTGTCATGGCAGGGGGCCACACCAGGGAAAGGACAAGCTATACGACAAGTTATGTTGTAGTCATCAGCACTTTTTGCTTGCTTTGAAATGCTTTAACATCATTTCAGTAGAGTGTGTCAAATCTGATTTGGAAGTATACTGTGTGGGATTCAGCTTGAGTTAGCACTTTTTCCATGTCAGCCATCATCACTTTGTGTTAGAGAAATGTCTAAACAAAGACACAAGGAAACACATCCCCTGGAAGACCAGTCACCTCAGATCAAACGTCTTCTCAGAAGAGGTTTTAAAATGAATGCTGCTGCCTGCACAACAAATGCTGGTGAATTTTGGCAGAAGCATTTACAGCATTACATTTAAGTTAAAAAATATCCCTGTCTCCTCAAATTTATTACTGTTTTTTTAAAGAAATGTAATGATACCTCAATTATGTTTTTTTTTTCCAATCAACTTAATGAGAAAACTTACTTTCCAGGTCATGAAATGTTCATATAGAATGTATGCAAAACAATCACTGACAATATATCTCAGTGTTCTATGATCTCTATAATATCCATTTGTAGCTAAATCCTAATTAACATCTTGTACAGTCCTGGACCATACCAAGAAATACCGCAAATACACAATACGATAAATACCATGATACATATGATAAATACCATGATACATATGATAAATACCATGATACACAATATGATAAATACCATGATACATATGATAAATACCATCATCCACAATATGATGAATACCATGATACATATGATAAATACCATCATCCACAATATGATGAATACCATGATACACTGTACGATTAATACCATGATGTAAGATATGATAAAAACCACAATACAATAAATGCCTTGATACAAAATACAATAAATACCATGATACTCGATACAATAAATACCATGATACTCAATACAATAAATACCATGATACAAAATACAATAAATACCATGATACTCGATACAATAAATACCATGATACTCAATACAATAAATACCATGATACAATATGATAAATACCATGATACATGATATGATAAATACCGTGATACTCGATACAATAAATACCATGATACTCGATACAATAAATACCATGATACTCGATACAATAAATACCATGATACTCGATACAATAAATACCATGATACTCGATACAATAAATACCATGATACATAATATGATAAATACCATGATACATGATATGATAAATACCGTGATACTCGATACAATAAATACCATGATACTCGATACAATAAATACCATGATACTCGATACAATAAATACCATGATACTCGATACAATAAATACCATGATACTCGATACAATAAATACCGTGATACTCGATACAATAAATACCATAATACATGATACAATAAATACCATAATACATGATACAATAAATACCATAATACATGATACAATAAATACCATAATACATGATACAATAAATACCATGATACATGATACAATAAATACCATGATACAATATGATAAATACCATGACACACAATATGATAAATGGAATATTGTGTTCTTGATTTAAATATTTTAAAAAACATATGACTTGAAGTGTGTGCCTAACATTTAATTGAAACCACAATCTTCAACCAAAGTGCTTTTCATGAAGCAAAGCCTGGTGTTTGGTGTCCTGTGCTTGGTTACCATCCACCATCCACCATCTACCCCAACCCTTCTCTCTGTGACATAACACTTGGAAGATGTCACTGGAAAAAAAAAGAGGTTGCCACTGAACATAATTCAGGCAGCAGTTATAGGGGTTATATAATAACTTGCCAGCAGTATACAGCATGCTTTTTGGTCAAATTAGTTACTTCACACATATTCCAATACATAGTGGTAGGATATGCATTTCGAAATAGCTTTAGACCTGAATCCACCTGCCACAGTGATTGCTTATTTAAACTGAGTCTAGTGTCCGGAATAGAATAAAGGCTTGAGTGAAAATGAAGTGAATAGAGAAGTACTACAAACAAAAACAGAGCAATGAGACTGAAAGCGCTTTGTTCCAGTAGATTGGCTGCGAAAAGCAACACTCTCGCATCCTGTGGTATTTCTAAAAGACCACCAATTCACAGTTTAAAAGAGCAAATCCCTCACAGCTTCAGCAGCTCTCTGTGGGAGTCTCTCTCTATTCTTTCTCTCTCCTTCACTCTTTCTGCTCCTCTTTCTTCCCTCCTATCTCCTGCTCGCTCCCTCTGTTTGCCAGTTGTCTTAAAAGGTCATCCCCACCTGGCGTGGCACGCAAAGTGAACTGTCAAATCCCATCTGTCATTGTGTTTAGGAGACTGTGTTTGTGTGTGTAAGGTAGACCATTTAGGACATTTTGTGAGCATGGTAAATAAATTGATAAATACAATAGAATACTTTAGTATTTCACCGATTCAGGCAAGACATGGTATAATGTGTTCCTATTAATCTAACAGTACACAGGGAACGTTTCATTTTGTGGGTGTTGATCTTTAAATGGTGTGTCCAAAATGTGTTTTTGTGAGCCAAAGGCAATTTTCCACTTTAATGAACAATAAAGTTCTATTCTGTTCAATTCTTATTCATTTTTATCTCTACAATTATCGTGACAATTGATGTGCCCTCAAACAGTGATTGTCCAATTATAGTATGGCAACAGCAGGCATGGCAATTCAGTCCAGCTTTGGGTTTTTTTTAGTGATGTCCTTGGGGCTGTAGTTGGAGCAATACTCAGCACCTAAAGACCCTGGAACTTGTATCATTTTTAAATAGCCTTTCCAAAATTAAAAGCATAAGAGTAAAAGTGTAAAAGTGTAAGGAATGGTTTAATCAGTGTATGTCTGACACTACCAACACTAACAGTGTGTGGGAACCGTCCTTGGCATTTGTATCAGTTTGGAAAAGCATTTTCCTCTTAGACCACCATTATGATATTTCACAGACCAAGCTCTACTACCCTTTGTATAACAAATTTTTAATTCATTAAGGTTTTATAATTGGCGGCTGTTGCTCTGGAGGTAGAGTGGCTCAATTCCCAGCTCCTCCAGTCCACATACCGATGTATCCTTGGGCAAGATACCCCATCGTAGCCCCTCTCATCAGTGTAATATTGGGTGAATGTGACATGAAGTATAAAGTTAAAAAAAATAGAAAAGTGGCATATATCCACAGTACATTATTGTTACCATAATTGTAAAACTTTCTGGAAGCCCAGAGAAGTGTTAGGTGTAACATCATTCCAATGTAAAGTCAATGGGCCGAGCAGTGGAGGAAACATAACATGGAAGCAAACCAAGAGGATAGAAAACTTTTGAGTTTTTAACACATTTTTAATTCAAGTGAATAGCTGCCTTCTTGTGTCTGCACTTCTTATAATAGGCAACATCTGTTATAAAAAGCTACATTGCAAAATTCCATTTCCCAATATAATGGTTTAAAACTCACAAATTCTATTCTTCAAGTATAGCAAGAATAATGCACCTAATTTATATTTAGATTCATTTGATGCATCTGGTTTAATGTTAGTTAGTTGTGATCTGTAATTTCATTGGCTCAGCATCAGCTTGGTATATCTACCTATTTATTTCCTGGCAACACTATACACTATGTATACTGTATCGCTCACATTACACACACACACACACACACACACACACACACACAGTTTGCAGTGTCTTATTTATTTCCCAGACATCCAGCCACATAAACTGGGCTACCATGATAAATAGGAAAGCAGGTATTAATTATGGCTCCTGTATGCATGTGTGTGAATAATTCTCATGGGTCTGCCACTAGTTTACCTGCTTATACACCCGTACACACAGCTTCATTGTACTAATGAGTTAGTTGAGTCATCGTGTTGTCACAGCTGCTGTAACACGGTGGGTCAGGTGACGTAAATAGTTGGTAGTGAATTAGCCAGCAGCAATAATTTGTAGAGGTTGACGGCAAAATAATGAGTTGGATGAACCTGAGAGGTTGGGTTAAGGTTATACAGCTGCATGACATTATCAGTGCTGATGGCCAAACTGTTTGCGCTCATATGAACATGTGTGTATGTATGTATGTGTGTATGAATGGACGTGGCCCGATGACAAGTGCTCTTACACACACAAAACACACACAATCTCCTGTTGATGGCTACAGATGGCTGCTCCCATCATTTACTCTGTTTCTATTGTAAATATCATCTGCGGTGGTATTTATTAGGAAGTGTTATTTAGCCTCTGACACACAATTATCCGTGACCTTTATATGCTGGCCAACAGATGCATAACGCAGTGTCGCTTTGCTCCTGCCTTCAACACTTACTTTCCTTGCATGCACAGTAGTATATTCCATCTACCACTCTATGTGATAAGTGTCTTTTTTTTTTGACAATGTTCTTCACAAATGTTTCTTAAACTGGAGCTTGGAGCATTTATTACATGGACACAATTGTTTATGTATTGTCTCTTTCTGAAGGGCTGTAAAGGGGCGTAGCATGTTATAAAGTTGTTTTTTAATTACAGTATATTGACTTCCAAAAGTGAGATTTGATTTTAAGATACCAACTGGCTCCTTTGTACAATAAAACAAGCCCAGGAATCTGGCTTTTGGTCACATTTCTTCATTTCCAAGCAAGAATAATGACTGTAGAGACTGCAGCAAGGTTGATTTCAGCTAAATGAACTCTCATGGGCAGGTGGCATAGCCCAAAGCTCCACAGTAACTCCTAAACTTATCCAACTCTTAAAAGAAGTCCCACAACTCCATAATTTGCACTGGCAGTCCTTGCTCCTTTGCACCTCACTCCTTTTCAAGCTCCTGTAGCATCGTGATGACAGGCTTCACCCACCTCTAATGTTACACCAGTCCTTGATACCTCCACCTCTGTACAGTGTTAGCCTGGCCTTCAACCCCTCAGCCTCGTCCCCTCTGATCCCAGCATGCCTATTATCCATCACTCATGTCTGTCCACATTGTTCAGTACATGCTCTGTATTATTTTGTCTCCTAACCTTCAAGATGTTATTTGTGACTACGGGGGCTTCATCCTATGAAATATTTCTCAGAGGCAGACACAAGAACTGTGCAGCTGAGGCATGAACCAGGATGGCTATGTGGATGTCACATCACACTGTAAGCCCACCCTATAAATGAAGCAAATTCTAGCTATGACTTTGGATGAAAATGTTGAGATTTCGGCGAAAATCTCTGCAAATACTACAGATCTACCAGATAATTAGAACCAAATGATTTTAAATACACTATAAATGACATGTAGAGTGTTGTAGGATAACTGTGACAAGAACCCACATATTACACTGTAAAACCATTAGAATCTCATCTTAATTATCTTAAGTCTTAAAGAGGCTTTAAACATAAATATAATGGGCTTGTCAGACACCCTGTTTTATATCAGGGGTATATATCATTTACTGTCTTCTGATTATTCCTCCAAAGCATGGTCCCCTGTCCCTCATAATGTCCCGTCCACTGCATTAATGTTCATTAATCAAAAGATCTCATTTGTATTTATGTGTGTTTCCTCTCATCCACCAGCCTGTGCCTTCCACTCCTTCACTTTCCTGATTAAATAAACAGATACTAGAGTTATCTGTTGAGGAAAACATTACTAGTTTATTCCCACAGTTGAATTCCTACCAGTCCACTTTATTTTGGACTCTTTTTATCTCTTTTTAATCCATTTTTTTGTACTAACCTATTGGTGTCATTCATCTTTTGCTAGTTTCAGCTTGATTTGATTTGACTCATTTGATTGATTGATTTCTAATACTCGTCTTGGGTTTGTTGGATCACATATCAGTTTACCACTTTATTCATTTCATCGTTTGTTTTTCACCATCAGCACAATCTCTCTTCCCATCTCATAAGTCATTGTGGTATTGTGCGTGTGCGTATGCGTTTTTTTTAACTTTTTATTTATCCAGGAAAGGTCTGCTAAAAAACACATTTTCACACACACACACTTCTCAAACAATTCTCCACCAACTTTTATGAGCTGCCTTCTAACGTCCGTCACTGGAGCGCCTGGAGCACCTCAGTATTGCTAGCAGAGGTTTACTCATTTCCTTGCTCACGTCTCCCTCGCCTGTATTTCAGGCTGTGCTATTCCGCTCCAGGCGTTCTGCACGTTTATAACCTTCATGTTCTCCCACTCTGGTACACCAATATGCCTCGCCCATTGCCTACAGCCGACCCCTCACCTCTACCTCCCCTTCTAATGCTTCTCTGGAGCTTTCCCCTTCACCAACCCATCCTCCTCTTCATACACTTTTTCGTCCTTCTCGATCCCCCATCTCAACCACCATCCCTAGAGATAACAGATACCCTTCACTCCTGAATCCTGCAGTTATCACTTCCTCCTTTCCCCCCTTTCCCCCCTCTTATATCCCCCCCCTTTCACTATGTTCATCATTAATGAGGATGGAGGCATGGTTGGGGTCGTCCTTCACCTGTCTTTGGGGTTTTGGTACATTGCACATTACCACCTCTGTAATTCCCCTCCCGTCTGTCGCTGCCTGACAACCTACACATGCCATCAAAAGGAAATGAAAGTTTATTTGTCTATATCTTTTATTATTTATTACTTTATCTTTGCAGCAATGATATAGCGAGTGAGTGATGGGGAATAATGTGGAGCCATTAGTTGCTTCCCAAGGCTGAGCGAGCAGCGGACACTAGCCAGTGTCTGTTCCAAAGGGTCAGTCTGTATCGGGTCGCTGCTTACCGCCACAAGAGTGATCCATGTTTGTACACTTCAAGGACCGACTTCAGCTGTGTCACCTCTGAACCCAGTTTGCTCACAGCGGTGTCATACGTCCGCCAAACACACACACACAAACACTCACACACACTTGCGCACACAAGTTCACTGTATGTACACTCAAGCTGCTCAACGAACTCAGCTGTGTCATCTCGAATGACTAGCTACATAACCAGCTCAGTGTGGTGCTGGCAACACTGTCTCATCACTTACACACACACACACACACACACACACACACACACACACACCAGCACACTTCAGGAAATGCACCTACTATCACTCCATGGAGGCCAACTGCAGAGTGTACCTGCAAGTGTGAAGCAAGGTGTTTTTGAAAAAGAGCAAATGGGCTCAACCTGCTCAAGTACACATAACACACACACACACACACACACACAGTACACACTTACATTCATACAAGGACATGTAACTTGGCCATATATAGCACTGATGTCACAATGTCGTACGTCATATTGAGCATTAGGAGCACCTGGCCCACAGTTGGGGGCCTCTGTAGACACGCAGTCAGACACACACACACACACACATGATCAACGCACATACGAGCACATATGTTAACTGTCATGCACACACACACACATACGGAGGACGCACACAAGAGGGAGGAACTGGGGATGTCACATTCAGGAGATGCCTGGGAAGATGCATGAGTTGGGGGTCCGTTCCCCACCTTCAAGCCCCCACCCCGGCTGATGGGGACGAGGTGGGGACGGGGTGGGAGCGCTGCCTACCTCAGCAGTACGCAAACATAAAGTGGGACACCAGCATGAGCCACGGAGAGGAGAAGTAATGGTGTCATTTGTTATCCGATATCGCCAAGAGAGGGAGGTGTAAGGAAATAAGCGCTGTTCCGTTTTCTCTCACCTGCCTTGATGGCCTGCCGTGTGTGTGTGTGTGTGTGTGTGTGTGTGTTTGGCAAACTAACCAAATTATCATCTAACCACCTTGTACGAAGCAGCCACAATGTCTTTTTTCACCCGTGTCAGACATATTTTGTTTATCTACTACATATTCACTCAAATCACTGAACTGCATATATGAGGTGCATATTTCTGATGAATGCGTTTTATCTCATTTACTAGTTTGTCAGAGTGGATAGAAATGGTTTGGCCTGTTAAGGACAGTGTGATAAGAAATCTGTTTCTTGATATAATTTGGACCATTTCTTTCTGGGCTAAACTGCTTCCTTGGTTCACGTCTTCAGGATTTTTAGAGCATTCATTACCTGATAGGTGCAGCATATTTGAGACCATGTAAATTTCAATCATACTGAGCCTGATGAATCTGAAAGCACATTATTTTCTCTCCCTTTTGGCTTTCTGTCCAAGCAAAAGTAGCATTTTTCACAGCAAAACCACAGCTGTTCAAAAACGCCTCTAGAAATGAGGTAATTTAGGATCATTTTCACACATAACCTTTCATACTTTTACACTCTCACAAATTTAGCCGTCTTAGTGTGGACATAATCGTAGTAATCAACAGAAATGTAAGAATCCAAGGGCAGTGAGAAGGTCTGACTATACTTAAAAAGAAAGCACTCATTGGATCCTCAAACAGTATCTGATGTAGGAGTTTAAGGGAAATTTTGGACAATTTCCTAAAGTTTACGAAACACACAATCCGACAAGCACACCCACTTTATGCGACTGGCTGATTTCTCTCCCAAGCTCTCTTTTCATTCTCCACTCAACACCATGAGTGCCTTGGAGGAGAAACTGTTGGAGAGTGAGCGCCGTTACGCTCAGTTTCGTATGATCAATCGCATTGAGACAACAAAGACATCCAAAAAATATTTTTCTCCAGAGCTAAGAGAGGTGGTGTGATGAAGCCAAGGGGAAGCTCTGATGGAAAAAGTATAAATACTTTTAAAGCTTTTAGAGTAGTTGAGCAACACATCATTCATTTGAAGTATACTGAACTTTTAAGGGTTTACACACAAACATATTCCACCCTCTGATCACCAAACCTCCTTACCGATGATGCAGAGATCCTGAGCAAATGGGCCCATGTCACAACCAACTTAACTAATGTCTGACAATGATATATGAAAACCAAATATAAAAGCCATTAAACCCCCCCTCCCCAACTATTGTCTGTCCTCAGGCCTTCCTCTCTTGCTGATGGAATCTAATTTAAGGAGGTCCGAAGTTATTCGAGGACAAGATTCCCATTTAATTGATATAAGTTGCGCCCTCTGACACCATAAAGAAAATTGTGCCATAAAACTGATGAAACCTCGACATGAATTGTAGCTGAAGTCATTTTCTTTACACACTCAATTAAGCCAGGGAGTACTCTTCCAACAGGTTTAACCTCGCAAGGTCCTTCCAAGACATTTGTTTGAAAATCCAATCACTACGATAATTAGTAGAGTTTACTGGCCGCTCTGGAGGCAGGAACATTTCAGGGAGACAAATTTGAATCAGAGTCAATATAGACCTTTTAGGTAGATTACAAGTGCTCGTACCACCAACAGAACAGATGTTCCTCAATATATAATCATGAATAAAATGACACGGGTTCATATCAATGCCAGGTCAGCATATTGATGTTCAATTGTACAGTATATAATGAGGAACATGTGTTTGCATTACATTAAAACACTGCTGTTCTTCAGTTTCGGCGATGACACTGACATGGCGAGGGTCACACAGCATGACGCGTGAGGACCAGGTGTTGGTGCACCTGTCCGACAAAAACACACACGAACACACCTGTCATTTTTTTTGTCCCTTGACATGTGTGCTCATATCACCGCAAAACACACACATACTGCGATGACACACTGCTTTCAACGCTGAAATGCAGACATACATTGTTCCTCCCTGACTGTGTGATGGATAGCATTGCAGAAGCAGTCACACATCATTTGGCATGATCTCCACCCAGGGGAGGGGGGGGGGGGGCATTTACTTATTATATTTTACTTAATTTTGTCTTGTGAAGCCATGTCCCACTTGCTAAATGGAAAGCACACCGAAACGTCAGAGCAGTAGCACTCTGGAAGATGAGTTTAGAAAAATGCTGTATCACTTTACAAGATGTGGTTGGTTTCATGTTTTTCTTGGTTTACCTTCCAGAGGTCACACGACATAAGCATTTTCACCCTACAGTAGTCGAATTTTCTATCCTATTAGACTTCTGTCCATCTCCAATGTGCCTGAAGTTGGTCCGTCTTATGTTTTATAAGCTAAAGGGAATTATCATTACCTATAGAATGTACTTTGGACACCATTGGAGATGTGTCTCTGAGGAGTGACTTGTATTGGTTCTAATAGGAGGGAAATAGCTTAGAGGCAGTTTCTACATTATAGCTGTTAAGACTCAGTTCTATATTTTCTGTACAGAAGAGCCTACAGAGGATTCTGGCAATGTAAATTACACGGCTGGTAATGTAAACTGAAACTGCTGTAGTGGAGAAAGCTTTATTCTTACTCAGGGGAAATTTGCTGAGCTTTTACTCCCGTTTTTAAAAAAAAATCCTCACTGCAAGCCAGCTCTGTTAAAGGCATTTCTTCTCCATGCTGTCCCCTGAGCTACACCATAGAAGCAGGTGAGCTCTGTTGTGTGTGTTTGGATCAGGGGGCTCCAAGGAGGCAATCAAAAGCATTTCTGAGGGCATGTTCGCACTAAGTTAAGTGTGGAGGGAGTTTGAGTTTGTGAGGCAACTGTTTGTTACTGTGGCAATACAATATAAACTAAATACAGGAAATGACACAGTAGTTTAATGGGTAGAAGAAGGACAGTCACAAAAAGCTACAGGCTCACCAAATGATTTTTGTGTGTTTGTGTGTTGCAGTGTAGACAGTTTTATTCTTCTTTGTGGTAACCCATGTCTCCAGGAGTGTATACACATCCCAGCAACAATATAATATACTCATAAAACCATCGGTCTGGTATCTCCACACAGAACAAGCCAGCTTGGACACACATTCAACACACTCCTTCCAGGTTAACAGGATCGCAAAAATAGGTCCAGCACTCTAATGGTTTAGATTAAAGACAATGTTCTCTACTGCAGGTGCTATACCACATGGACCCTGAGACAGCTTCTAGAGCAGTGTATAGGCCTAATGACATAATACATAGTCTAACAGTTTTCATACATCTTTTCTTACCCCAGTTTACTCAGTGGAACACCTGGAAGGCTTTTTTTTCCATTTCTGGCATGGATGTATTACCAGAGCTGGAGTCTGGACTGAAAATGATGCCCATTCAGTCCTACTAGAATTGCTCAGCTAGTGCATATACGCCAAAAAAAGGGTTCCGGGTTTGCCTCCATGTTATGTTGCCTGAAAATGTGTCGTAGTGTCTGCCCCAGCCCACAGGTTCCTCCTCCGCCCATAGACTATACACTCTGATGACATCACTGATTTTTAAATTGCTTTTCTTGACTTGAGGAAACTTTTTACAGACGTCTCTTTTACAGCGATGGTCTATGGGGAAACTTTTTCGCTGCAATACAGTGAGTGGCCACTGGGGAAAATTGTCTGGGAAAAGCTGAACGATGACTCCCTATCTAGCTCTTATAATACATCCATGATTAATTGGTTGTACTCAGTTGTGACCACTTGTCCATAAGAACAGAGCAATGCTATGACTCCTTCTCGAAGAAGCCAAATACGGCTTGCGAACCACAGCTTTACCACCCCTGTACCAAGCATAGACTAAGTGACATCTGTGACGTCACCCATTGGTTTGTGGACTGCTTGGAAGCCAATATTTTCAGATCTGGGCATTGCCATCTTGAAAATTTCAGGTGCATGCCAGGAAAAATAAAAACACGGATTCTACTTATATGGGCATGAGGTGGATCCATGGGCAGAGACATGGTTGCGAGGGCTGGATCTCGAGGACATTGGTCAATCAACCTGTCAATCACGACGTAGCCACGCCCCAATGCATACCCTGCTTTATCGTCAAATATAAAATCAGGGAGGGCAAAATTTCACAAATGAACATCATACTGCATTGAAGAAGGCTTTAAACTAGCGATTGAGACCATAAACACATTTTGAAAACGTTTACTGAGGTTAGAAATCAAGTGAGAAGATGGTGAATTCTCCATTGACTTGTATAGAGACGGAAGTCCTTTTGACACCAAAACGGTCGCCCCCTGGTGGCCTTTTTCTAGAATGCAGCTGTAAGTTACTTCCGTGTTGGCCTCATTTCAGAGGACCGGAACTCCCCGCCTGGTACCAAGCCACCTTTACCTTCTTCATCAGCTGTTTTCAGAGGATGTATTCTTTTCATTCTTCCTCTTCCCTCTTGACAATAAAAGCTGTGACTTTTCAGAAGTCCTTGTTTAGAATGAAATTGGATTACATGTGTTTACCTATTCTGATAAAGCTAATATTCTGAAAAATAATTACTTCCAGCTGCTTTGAAGAAGCAATCAGGACTCCTCACCGTATGGGGCTTATCTTGCAGTTTTTGTAGTGAACTATTAAAGCGCTTCAGTGAACGCATCCGGTTGAGAATGGGGACAGGAACAAGTTTCTTTTTAATTAGGACAAAAGACACAACCAGAGTATGAGACAGGACAGCACATGTCAAACAGTTACAGTACAAGCTTTCTATTCAAACTGTGAAGGAGAATGTTTTACTGTATATCAAGTGTATGTACAGTTAAATAGAGTAGAGTCAACTTTATAGTCCTGGAAAGGGAAATGTGTCTTGGGCACAGTACTACAATACGACTTTGCATAAAAACCATCAGAAAAACAAAAGAAACTGCTTCACATACCATCTTAAAAACATAAAAGACATTGAACTATACATTTTTCATAATGGCTTAAAAAGAAACTGTTGTTCTCATCACTGTTGCAGGACGGCGAGCCAAGAGTTTGTTGATGATCAGAGCCAGCTGTATAATGTGAAGACTTGACGCCATTGTTCAAGACTGTTTGATTAAGGCAGCCAAGTCCTTAATGTGTTAAAGCTTGCCAGTTGCAGACAGATAGTCCAGTAATGAGCACAAACCGCTTCTAAGAGATTATTTCTGACAAACATAAACAGCAGTAACAGTAGCACGAGCCTGGGTCACTGAAGAGCCAGCGCTACCAGAAGTGTGGAAGTACACATTAAAACATTAAAACTTCACTGTCATAGAGCAGCATGTGCATGTACTGTATTGTTTGAAGGACATCTTCCGCAACCCCCTCCCCCCCCCCAACCTCACTTTTCAGGTTGCTTCACCCCTCACTGACGCGACTCTTTATTTGGTTACCTCAGCCACCTCACTTCATTCTAATTCTGTCAAGGATAGTGTTATGATAGCTAATAAGTCTGCTCTCTGTCTCCGCCCCGCGGAAGACTGATGACTGGGAGGCATCTGAGCATGGTAATGGAAATGGAGAGCAGGGAGCCACCATCACCTCTGTGATTAAAGATGAATTTATTCAGCGCGGCAACTTGTATGAGAACAAAAGAGCCGCCATCGCCCCGGGTTTGGCGGAGAGGAAGGAAGAGAGAGATGGAAACGAGGAGCGGGGTGGAAGAAAGAGAGAGAGAGGTAAAAGTGCATAATTCAAATGATAAATGACGTCTGTGAGCCAATTATGAGTGAATGTGGGGGGGTAGGCAACCAGCTCATTGTTACATCTGACTTCTCTTCATGGATGTGCTCGACATCATAGCTTACTAAAAGTTTTTTTTTTAATCCTACAACATTTTGCAGATATCTTTTCAGTACAAAGTATCTGCTTCTTAACTTATTCATAAGCTCCTATCCAGTGAATACGTATTGGTAAACACACGATAAACACACTGTTTCTAGCTCCTTTTATGGAATTAGAGTGTTTCTTATATAGACCAGAGTGGTGGTACTGGTACTGTATTTATCTGCTTTCATCAGTGTTGAATGACTGTTGTTTGGATATTAAAGGCATGAGGTGACTGCACCAACACTGGCCTCTGTCTACAACTAATGAAGAGGACCTGCAATCATGTGTGGTCTGAAATTCTCCCTTCCATGTCTATAGTTGGAGATGTTTTGGACGGCGGTGGGAGAAGCAAGTTTAATTCTACTATCTAAATATGGCTGTGTTTTAAGAATAAACAAAAAGGAATGAGGACAGAAAATGTAAAAAAAAGAAAAAGAAGAAGAAAAACACGGCCAGCGTTTGGTAGCAGGGTCAAACATCAGCTCAGATTTGCCTTTTTTTTCTCCCCAGTTTGTTGAGTGAGCCTCGGTCAAGGTCTTTTCTTTATTCCTCGTGTTATACTTCGTCTCTACAAAGGCAGCAAGGGGTCAAACTTGGCCTCATCCATCAAACCAACACCACCACCACCACTACCACCACCCACCCACACCCACACCATACTCCCTGTTGGCATATAGGTCCACATCGCCGCTGTGTTTATTATTTATGAAGCCTTCCCAGATGAAAGAGACACAGAGATCCATTCAGATTGGAGGAAGGATGAGCCGTCAGCCTGGATGGACCTGCAGGGCTGTTTGGGTTAGAGATATAAATAATACAATTAAATAAACTGATGAGATTTCTACTCAACCTTATTTTGAAGTTCACTAAAAACTCATGCACCACTTGTACAGGGTCACTTTAAACCACAAAACCTGCTCAGTTGTACTTTGTGTGTCAGTTGTATGTAGATACTGTATGTGCATTGGACCCAAATATCTACCAAAATTCAAATTTTTGTACATTTGTTAAGCGCCTCCCTTCCATTAGCCCAATTGTGGAAGTGGTTTGCCAGCAATGTTGTGTATGTTATGTATAATGTTGTTTATTTAATCAGGAGTTTGGTGTTGTAGTTGTTTTTTTAGTGGAGATTCCCTCCAGCTGCAAAATTAAGACCTCAGGACCTTCATCTGTTAGTGTTGTTTCTCCTGGTAAGGTCGGAAAGGGAGGCACTTCAGGAAAAAGTGTGTGTGTGTGTGTGTGTGTGTGTGTGTGTGTGTGTGTGTGTGTGTGTGTGTGTGTGTGTGTGTGTGTGCGCTCTTGTAAAAGCTCTAGGCTAGAAGCTCCGTGGTCCCCTGTTCATGCAGTGCCAGCGTTGCATACTGCTCACTACAGATAATTACCAGGACTTGTCAGAGTGTCTCACACACACTAACACTAACACACACACACACACAAACACACACACAGCTCTGCCTGAAACAATTTTGGTTTGGTAATGAGACTCATAAAGCAGAGTATTCTCATCATGGAATATTTTGAGGCCATTGCAATGTGTTTTTTTTTGGGGGGGGGTATTTTTTTTCGCCTTGTCCAAAAAACTTCTGTTGACGTCTGTGCCACCGTTCCTCCATTTATTGTAAGCATTTTAAAGACTTAAAACACGTAAGGATGGACGCGTGCTGAAGAGTGTGTGACTCACGCACATGCATGTACACACGAAAAAAGAGCACATACTTACCTCCACTCGCACAAACTAGGTCAGCAGTAGCCGGCGTCATTTGGCATTCATCATAACCTACCATCAGAGAAAATAGGCTCCTACGTAACACATCAATACAAAGCAGGGCCACCGTTAAACACCAGTGATTGGCTGGAGATGATGCAAGCCCGTTCAATTGCTTTTGATCTCTGTCATTTGACTCTCCGATAACACTGCTGATTATACTGATGATGTGTATGAGAACACTTATTACTGTGGTCACACTGAGAGTAGTTTATTTTCAGAAAAGCATCCCCTGCCTTCCCCTTTAGACATGATTTTTTTTCATAGCATTATTTTAAGAACCGTCCACACACATCCGAGATGCTCTGAAGCCCCCCTCTAGCTCTATAGAGCTTACAGTTCATAAAGGAGCAGGTGGTATTTAATAATTTAAGAAATCATTATCCAATACTTTTTTTTTTTTAATCCCTGTGGGGAAATCCTCTTTTCATATAAAGAGAGTCAGAGGTAAAGGCACACAGGAGGGTGGCAGGAATTTACTGTCTTGTTCAAAGACACTTTAGGGGAAGATAAGGGAGTATTTCTATCTGCTGCTTAAGTTTGGCAGCAGATTGATCGATGACGCTCATTGCCGCCGCTTGAACTGCGGCGAACTCCGCGTTGGATCAAGGCGAGAAATAAACAGAAGAGTCGAGATAGTTTATATAAAGTTTAGCGGTTTAGAAATGTGACATTTTGTAAACCGCTGAGGCGACAGGTTTTTGTTAGAAAGCCTCGGCGGTGAAAAGTAACTGAGATGGAAATTGAGAGGCGGGATGGAGGAGAGATGAAGAAAGTGACATACAGACCCCAAAAAGCTGTGGAAGCACAATCCTGGTTGCACACAAACACACAGAAACACACAAGCACACACACACACACACACACACACACACACACACACACACTAATCCAGCTGAATGTTCGGTAATGAGAAGTGGGATGAGAGAGAGAGAGAGAGAGAGAGAAAGAGAGAGAGAGAGGGATGTTAAGAGTTTGTGAAGGGGCGAGTGGATGGACAGAGGGTTGGACTTAATTATGTGGGATAGCAATTAGTACTGACAGACTGAGATTTAGAGAAGATGGAGGGAAAAGAAAAGGGAAAAGAGTGTCAGAAACTGAAACCAAAGACATATTTATTTATTTATTTAGTTTTTATTTAAAAAAAGAGTAGACATGCTGGACTTTTCTGCAAGTGCCTTTTGGTCTTGGCTTAAATCTACCTCCAATTATTTCAGCTGAGGTGTGTTGCTTGACAGACAATAGACAAATGGACTCAAGTGTTATCTCATCAAAGATCTTCTATTGTATTCTTGGTGCCTTTTTTTTGCCATCCTCGTGAGGTTTATAGTGTCTGAGCACACAGCTGTTCCATCAAACAGCACAGTTTAATGCTCTTGTTTTAGCTCCAATCAATATTAGGTTGTATAAATTGCCAATAGAGGGAAGAAAAACGAACTCCTGAAAAATGAAAATCTAAACAAGTAGAGAAGAGAATGAGGGAGAGAAAAAGAAGGCGTGACTGACATTAGAAGTGTAATTGTGTTACAGTAGAAAAGGGAAAGCTGTAAATCCAGTCTTTTTATTCCTCAAAAGAGAAGATGCTATGTAGAGGTGATTTCAGCATGAGGGGAAAGATAGGAAAAGGCGAAAAAATCAGGTTAGAAGTGATGAGTAAAGATGAGATGCAGAGAAACAAAATGACTAAAAAGCAAAGGGACAGAAAAGAGAAAACAGTGAGACACCCTAGAGAGAGAGAGAGAGAGAGAGAGAGAGAGAGAGAGAGAGAGAGAGATCAGGTGTACAGAACAAGAGAACAGAAGGAAATCCTGGATGAAAAGAGCTTGACTCTGTGCAAGAGATCCTGCAGATCGAGTGAGGGCGGGGGAGATCCTGTGTAAGAGGAAGAGCGAGAGCTACAGTGTAGTAAGCAGAGAGAGAGGGAGGGAGAGAGAGAGAGAGAGAGAGAGAGAGAGAGAGAGAGAAAGGCTGAGCGGAGGGAAGTCTCAACAGCAGCAGCAGCAGTTTGTCTGAGCACTCAGTCAGACCGGCTACAGCTGTGGATCTCACACGAGCTCCGGTTCCTCCAGCGGCCCCCAGAGACCCCCCTGAGACACTGAGACACTGAGAGACAATGAGAGACGGACCAACGGACAGAGCGAGACAAACGGGAGAGAGACACACACTGACACCAGAGTAGCAGGAGAGAGAGAGAGAGAGAACAGAGGCAGAGGAGGGAGGCAACCCCCAGGAGCCAAACTCTTTTGCCGCCAACCGCCGGAGCTTTGGGGTCCGATCTGTGACAGCACGGTCAAGGAGTAGGAGGAGGGGGAGGGAGGAGGAAGGGGGGGGGGGGGGCAGAGGTGGAAAGGAAGAGGCCTCGGGGGCACGGTGACGGTGCCGGCGGTGCCAACTGTGGTGCCACCTTCGCCCTTTCCGTCTCTGGGAGAGAACGGAAGGGGGAGGAGGGCGGCCGACGGACTGGCAGGACGGGCGAGCTTGGATGGCGGGCGGGTGCGGGGGGGCAGCTGGGCCGGGGTGGGGGATGGCGGGCGGGCGCGAGGGGCCAGCTGGGGAGGGATGGCGGCGGACGCCCGGTGGGATGCGCCCGCGTCGCTGGGGCGAGGCTCCTGGGTGGACCAGATGAGCGAGATGTCGTTGAGTGGGAGAGACAGCCTCACCCAGGAGGGGGGGAGGAACGGCAGGGTCAGAAGGGCCGTACGCATCTCCTCCATCGTGGCGCAGGAGGTGAGTGGAGAGGCAGTGTGGGTTTTTTTCATGTGTGTGTGAGTGTGTGTGTGTGAGTGAATGTTCAGGGGCAGATTACACAATCAGAAAATGAAAGTGTGACGGAGGCCTCAGTGTGTGACAAGTGGGAGATGTGTGTGTGTGTGTGTGTGTGTGTGTGTGTGTGTGTGTGTATGTGTGTGTGTGTGTGTATGTGTGTGTGTGTGTGTGTGTGTGTGTGTGTGTGTGTGTGACAGTGTGACAGTGTGACAAGATAAGCAATCAGGGAAACACATGTACTCTATATGAAAAATATGTGTATGTATTTACTGTCATCAGCGGCCCGAACACTGGAACATGTGACCCTTGACCTCATCCCTATTGGCTGCTTGTCATGCTGACGTCTAGAACCCGAAGCAGATTATCCTTCAGATATAGATTGTGTATATCTCAGTAAATAAAAGACTATACTTTTATTTTGAAGTGTTATCTCTTACTGTCAGAATAAGCTACAAACATCCCTCCCTCGTGGACTGTAGACAGCAGTTTTCTTTTATCATGATATGAGCAGGATGTGTTAAGTAATTAAGCTGCTGTTTTTCACACAGCCTGAACATCTCTTGTTTTGTCTTATCTATGAATATAGAAGCTTAGTGAAGTTGCTTGTGAGGCATTCTGCTGAAAGTTTTCAGCTTCACTTCCACAGAACTTTTGAAGTAAGAGAAGAGTAATTCCTGCTTTAAATCTCTAAAATACAGCAATGTGTTGAGTGGCAGCTTGACCGTAATATGTAGAACGACCCTCACTGTTTCATTGCTTTACACCACACTCAAGCATGCCCTCTATTATAGTAATACTGTAGTAGCATCTTGAAAGTGAGAGTGACAGCTTGGCACAGTTAAATGTAAATGGCGAGTGCTCATAAATGGAAGGTAATGATGTCCCGGAGTACATAGAGGAGATTAGGAGAGTGTCTACATGGCCTTAAAATGAACTGATGATAATGATGAATATGTACTCTAAGTATGTAGAACCTTTCAGTCATCCTAACTTCTAATAATAGTTTTACCTGCTAATTGTAAGTTTAATGTTGATAATAAGCTGAAGTCTGACTCAACTCAACCTGACTAACTCATTTGACAACACTGTAGGCACATTCTAAATAAGGAGTTATTTTGGTTTTTGTGGTTACTGTAACGTGACAGTCCCGTCTGTGTGTGTGTGTGTGTGTGTGTGTGTGTTGTAACTCTGGTCCCTGGGCGAGCTGTGTTTGGCCCTGTGTCCAATGTCGTCTGTAGAGAGTGACAACACATCTGCACCAAAGCATCTGGGAACATCGGGTCCAAAAGTGCACTGAACCCAGCTCTCCTCCTCTATACTGCTCCTCTCTTCTCCTCTCTTTTCCTCTTTTCTCCTCTCTTCTCTCATCTCTCTCTTTCTTCCTCTCCTCTTCTCTCCTTTCCCCTCCTCTTCTTTCCGTTTTTCATCTCTTCTCCTCTCATTTCCGTTCTCCCTCTCCTCTTTTCTCCTTTCCGCTGATCTCTCTTCCTCTCCTCTCATCTCTTCTCCTTCTCCTCTCTTCCCCTCTCTCCTCCTCTCTCACTTCTCCTTTTCTTTCTTCTTCTCTTCTCTTTCTCCCTCCTCTCATTTTCTATCATTTCCTGCCTTCCTCTCCTCTCTTTTCCTCTTCTCTTCTCTCCTCCCTTCCTCTCTCCTCCTCCCTCCTCTCCCTTCTCTCTTTTCCTCTCTTCTCCTCCCTTCCCTCTTCTGCCCTCTCTTCCCCTCTCTCCTCCTCTCTCACCTCTCCTTTTCTTTCTTCCTCTCCTCTCTTCTCCTTCTCCATCCTCTCATTTTCTATCCTTTCCTGCCTTCCTCTCCTCTCTTTTCCTCTCCTTTCATCTCCTCTCCTCCCTTCCTCTCTTCTCCTGCTCCTCCTCCCTCCTCTCCCTTCTCTCTTTTCCTCTCTTTTCCTCTCTTCTTCTCTTTTCCCTCCGTTCCTCTCCTCTCCAGCAGCTGATGTAGACCTATTCCAGGGCAATACCAATAGAACTGTGTGATGCAGGACACTCCAATTTTAGCAAGGCAATGCAATCAAGTAAACACAGTGTCTCACAGCTCCACACGTGCTCTCTTATAGTCGCCTTCAATTCTCTGTCTGTGTGTGTGTGTGTGTGTGTGTGTGTGTGTGTGTGTGTGTGTGTGCGTATGAGAGCGCATGAGAGCAAAAAGATTGAGGTTAGAGCTGGGCTATTGCTGACATTCTTCAAATGTTGCCATTTAAGCGGTCCGTTCAGCAGCTCTGTAAACACTGGAGACTTGTCGCTATTAAAAGAGCCAGAGAGAAGAAAGAGAGAGAGAGAGAGAGAGAGGGGAAGAAAAGGAGAAAAAAGATGGAGAGAGAGAGAGAGGGAAAACGAGAAGAGAAAGGAAGAGAAATTCACATACTGTATAATGGAAAATGCTCCTAGTTGATCAATATTTCTCCTTATGTGAAACACTTGCAGATGCTGCGTATTTATTTCATCAAACAGCATAAATGCAAATGTACTTTCTATGTTTCTGAGCATGTACTCTATATTTGCGCCAGTGTGTGTGTGTGTGCGCATGTTTGTATTGACAGAGAATGTGCGTGCAGGAGCAGATAAGCGTGCAATGGGACGCTGGCTAGCTTTGGTTCATCAATACCGACCACTGCTTTACATAAGGCACAAGCTAAGAATTACAGGAGTGTACACTGCAACCTCTCTCTCTGTCTCTCTCTCTCTCACACACACACACACACACACACACACACACACACACACACACACACACACACACACATTAGCCTGTTTCTCATCAATACGTGTGGAAGTGTTCATTGAGTGTGTTTGTGTTGATACAAGGCACAGTAACATGACCTCATGGTAAAACCAATGGCGGGTGCATTAGGCCTGTATTGTATCGATGCTTTACTGGTAATTTGAATGAGGACATTTCACACTTACTTTTAATAGTTTTTAAAGGGGTACTCCACCAATTTGACACAGAGTTTGGTTTACTTATCATAAGGAGTACTACTCAGCTTGTGGAAACAGTTGCTTGATAACTTTAGGACCCATTTTTACTACTGTATGTTTAAGATAATGAATTGGGATATACAGAAGATGCATTGAATCACATAAAAAGCCAACAAATCATCAGGCTAAAAAAAGAGAATCCCAGTTATTAAGAGCAAATAATAATCAGGCAACATGTTACATCAACAGCAGTGATGTCACAACGAGGGTCTGACTGATGCTGGATTTTAGGATTTTTCCCCTAATAACAATATTAGGGAGCAAACAAATTCCCATATCAATATATTGGCCAATAATTTTATTACGCTTTGTCCTCATGCTCCCTTCAATTCAGGAGTTTCAGTCCTCCAGGGATAGTCTTAAACCACACAGATAATGTTTGAGATAGTTTGAGCCACGCCCAAATATGGTCAGATCCAACACATCTACAACATATAATATTTAGTCTACTGGTCTACAGATAAGAACTGTGTCTCAACACAGTTCAGCACCCTTTGTCCTCCATCCTACAGGGTTCACCATATCCAACTCGGTTCAGAGACAGACAGGCAAACACATATCTGACCTTGGCTGCTATAGCAACACTATCAGGGTGCCTCCTGTTTTCCCCAAAAGGAGCAGACTCACTGTCTACTACTATCTCTAGGGGAGACAGTGTCTCACAGTAGAGATTTGATGCGGCCTTGCAATGACCGCAAAGCCTAGTTTGACCCAGTATATGTTAATGTATGAGGTAAATGATGGAAAACTCCCTAACAGTATAGATAACACACTTTTTTTGTATATGTAGATTATTGCAGCGGTAGTGGATAGCAAAAATAGAAGAGCATCAATAGAACATAATTCACAATAAGTACACAAGCAATAAAGACAATAGTAGTAAAACATAGTAATATATGTACAAAAGTAATGTTGGTGTTGAATGGTAATATACCTGAGTTTGATATTGTTATTGCACAGATTTTAAAGTGAAAATATATGACTATGTATTCCGTGTATATATTTATATTGCATAGTTGAACTGAAGTGGTCCAAAATATCCAAAATACTGGTTTTTCCCAGTCATGTACATGTAAAAGTGCAGTTTGTGTGTATGTGGTTTACTGGGAGCAGTGCTGGTTATACAATATAGGTGACAGGCCAATATCAGTCAGGCTCTAGTCCCAACGCTAGGTAACCCTTCTCTCTGGTCTTTATTAAAGCCTCTGAGCATTACAGAGTGAGAAAAGAGAAAACACAAATATCACCACTCTGCCTTAAAGCCTCTATAGGAAATATAGGATCTAGTGTTATTGGAGCTGGAACCATACTAGAAACTTCACCGCTTTGAAAACCAAATAGTTAGAAATGCCCCTTTAAATGTAAAACAGCAGCAGCATTCACATAGCGGTGATGGATTAAGGATGAGCGCTGTCTGACGGTTATATGATGTATTTAAAGCGCTGCAACAAGATTTGTTGTGTCATGCTTTGCAGAGCAGAGGTGTAAGGACATGACAGGACAGGACACACACTCTGTTCTCTTTTGCTCTCCTTTTATTTGAACTGATGTTTTTGCTGCAACATAACAGATCCACACAGACACAGGCAATAAGGGTGAAATAGGTGTTATAATAGTAATAACAGCTGAGTGAGTAACAAACATATGTCTTTTACTTTGTATTTGTTATAACACATTAGCCATCAAATAGACAGAGCCCGGCCTAGTAACTGATTCAGCTGTGTGTGTGTGTGTGTGTGTGTGTGTGTGTGTGTGTGTGTGTGTGTGTTGCATTACTTGCGGGAACCTGACCTTGTGTGGCTGACAGGCTGTTACGTCAACACGCTGTTACATTAGAGTGTGTGTGTGTGTGTGTGTGTGTGTGTATGTGTGTGTATTTGTTTCAGGAGAGATACAATAACTTGAGCAGGGGTATTTTACATACACACACACACACACACAGCATTAGCTTATAGGCAACGCAACTTCAAATAGCTGTTTTTGGGGCTTATAAACTATTCTGAGGACTATTTGTCTTTGTGGAGTAGAGATGTAATATTCTTCAGGAAGCGCACCACATTTTGTGTTTCCACTCCAGATACATGTTTTCTTTTTTCCTGCCTTCATGTCCCAGCTGAGGCAGAGCAACAAACAGCCTCAATACAGGGTGGCAAAATAAATCAGTAATCGCTTCCAAGACAAATTGCTTTTTTTATTGTCCAGTCCCCCCCCTTTTTTCCCTCTTTTTCTTCTTTTTTCTTCTTGCCCACAAGGAAAAGTTATGTTTGCGGTCTCCAGGAGTGTCTGATCATGACGAGAGAGAAAGAGAGAGAGAACTGAGAGAGAGAGAGAGAGAAAGTGCAAACCTTCCCCCATCCATCACCTTTACCAGCAATGCCCTTGAACGCAGCAATCAGTAGCTCTGGACAAATAAATCAGGACTCTCTTCCTTCTGCTTTAAATTGTATTCTCTCCCTACACTTCACACACACACGCACACACACACACACACATTCTTACACACACCACCCCCTCCTTCTGTGGAATGCCTTGGTTGGTGGATGATGAAGTATGGCTGTAGCTCATGAGCAAGTCCCAGCTTTCTCCCCGTGTCAGTCTCAGGGCTCCGCTGTACTCAATTTGAAATAGAATTTGGCGTGTTCTCAGAGGTCGTAAACGTCCGTATATTGACTGCCAGCGGAGGTGCGCCCCTTCCACGCCAGAGAGGGCAGAGTTTGGGAAGTTGCGGTCAAAGAAGTTACAGTAGAAAAAAAGCGGCGGGAGAAATGTGGCTGCATTTCAATTTTAAAAGGAATCAGGTTGATTCGTGGGCTTTTTTAAAATAGTTTTTTACAGCAATAAATAACAATAGAAATAAAGTGATGGGCAACATTGCATCAACACCAGTGATGTCACAACTCTAGTTAGTATTTATTAAAGCTTCAGAGCATTACACAATTAGAAATGATTATAATTTACCAATCTAACCTAAAGCCTCTACAGCAGGAGTGTCAAACACATTTTAGTTCACGGGCCACATACAGCCCAATTTGATCTCAAGTGGGCCAAACCATTAAAACCATTGCATAATAATAGCATACACATAATGTATATACTCATGGTCACTGTGAAACCCCCCCCCCCCAAAAAAAAACAAAAACATCTGAAGCAGCAGAAAAATTGGAATTACCTTTCTACAATTTTTCAAAGTTATCCAGCGGGCCAGAGTGGACCCCCTGGCGGCCGGTTTAGAAATATAGGATCCACGTTATTGGAGCTGGAACCATATTAGAAACTAAAGGGTTAAGATATTTTTGACTTTTGCTGCTTCAAAAACGAAATGGTTGGAATGTCCCTTTACATGTAAAAACACAGCAGCTGCACAGTGGTGAACAGACATTTACAGGCTTTTTTAAAAAATCATTTTTAAACCAAATAAGGAGATAGAATAGAGTGATCATCCATCTGTCTATGGATCTGACTATTATTATTTAATTTCTCTACATTCTCTTGTATTCCATTGTTTATCCACAATCATATTTGCAGCTTTCTGAACCATCTGTGCTACTTAATAGTCTCTCAGTGCTAAAACAAAGCAGCTGCTTTCTGTTATTGTTCTCCAGTGAGTCAGTACAGTAGAGGTCAAGCCGTGATACATTAGGCCTGGAAAGTGCATAAATGCTGCTACTTAACATCTAACAGAAAAACTCAGAGTATAGAGGAATAGAGGAGGAGTCTTACATTACAACCAATCCACACGCTCAGTATACAAATGATGCAATCCACTTGTAAACAGGGAAGATGTGATCCAGGAACACTAATTGGACGTCAGCGTTAATGGGTTACAGGTGTGTGACTGTAGGCCCGCTGCGATTGATCATCACCTGCCATATATCATCCTCACTTATAGTCATTCTTCCACTTTTAGACTTCATCTTCATTTTTTCTCCTCCCTCTCTTTCTCCTCTCTCACACATGCACACAGTAGCTCTGTTCATTTTCATTTAGGTCGATTTTTTTTTTTTTTGCCCTTAACTTGTGTTGTGCCTTTGTGTCTTTTTTTTTGTATGTGCGTAAATAAGGGTGTAAGCATGTGAGTGACCTCCCTAGAGGAAGGGTGTGTTTTTAGCTCAGCCCTAGGGTGCTACATCTTTACCCCCCCCCCCCCCACCCATCCCCTCACCCATCCCCTCACCCACCTTGTCACCTATTCTACCTATCCCCTCCCTGCGGCCGTGTTCTATCCTCATTGTCGCTTTGGTTTTAGAAGGTGATTAGAGGGTTGTTGTATTCCAGGTGAAGCCCGTAGGCTGCTGTGTCGGCGTGGTAACGAGGGACCGCGTGACATTTCCTCTTCTTGCTCATGTGCTCGGCTCTAAATTCATGACTCAATATTTGTTTTACAGTATCACTGTGTGTATTATGAAAAGTTGAATAAAGAGATAGACTTGTACAGCTGGAACGAATGATTCCTGGAGTGTATGTTTCATCCTCTCCCTAATGAAACAGAGGAATCACAGCTTACTTCATAACCTCGCGGGTGGAATCAAAGGGGAAATAAGGCGAGGGCTTATGCCGCTCCAATCGTGGCCCGTGAGTATTTATGTTGCTCTTTAAAAGTGGATGAGCCATTGTGTTGTAAATTTGAAAGCACTGATGAAAGAAGGGATACGCTTGTAGTGGTTCTCTCTTTCGCCTAGCCAGGAAAAAAGCTGTGAATAGAGGCAGCAGGGAGAGCTCCTAGAGGCATGGAGCTTTACTGTGAGTATGAGAGGCATCGATCCATCCCATGTACTACCAAAATGGTTGAATTGACTAAATGTCAGTGTCAGTGTCACTCCATGATATTTGACCAGCTACCTCATGCACACTGCAGTTAATACAAGCAACATTTAAATATTGCTATTGTTAATAAGTAAGAATACTAAGAAAACAGTTTGGATGTTTTATTTTCTTCACCAGCTATCCAGACTGAACCATATAGTTAATTTAAAGAGGACGCTCCACAGCTCCACTGCTATACTGTACCTTTCTATATTTCTACTCACACCAGTTCGTGTTACTGTGCTGCACTGTAGCTGTCGTGTTTAAAATACAAATTGAGGAAGTATCAGACCTGACGGGAGGTGGAATAAAACATTTGAAATGATTTAATTACCTGACAGGTAACTCATCTCAAACTGTGTGTGAGTGTGTCTTAATGTGTGCCTCTGGGGTGTGAGGTGTGGGAGAGTGTGTGTGTGTGTGTGTGTGTGTGTGTGTGTGTGTGTTTGGATGTCGGAGCTTGCTCAGTGGAGCGGAGCCTCTCTATATCTGCTACTTTATTTAGCAGTTTAGTGTGTGCGTGTGTGTGTGCGACGTGTGTGTGTGTGTGTGTGTGTGTGTGTGTGTGTGTGTGTGTGTGTGTGTAAAACTGACAGCGACTAGTTTCTCACAGTCTCATCATCCAATGTATCCTCCTCATGAGAGGTAGAAGGTGGTGATGGGAATAGGGAAAGACATACACACATGAACACACACACACACACACTGACTAGGCATGTGTATCTACAACTTTATCCTGCTCTGTGTGCAAATGCAGATAACAGATAAATGCGTATAAAAGTGCATCCACACACACACACACACACACCTCTACAAACAAAAACAAAAAACATGCACAGACACACACTTGCACACATATTTGCAACAAAAGTAGCCAGGACCCTCCCTCAGGATCCAATCAATAGTCAGTCTAGCTGCCTCCCACATTGCACTGATGATGACAACTCGTCCTTGGCAGCTCTCTCAGTCTCTATCTTACTTACACACACACACACACACACACACACACACACACATACTCTGTTACTTTCTGTAATTGACTCCAACTAGTCAAACATCTGTGACCCTTTGTCTCAGTGAATCCGGCTACAAACGGGGAATGTGTAACGTTTTAATAGTAAGTACACACCAGTCACGACTCCTCCTCTGTCATTACACCAGAGAGAGAGGGAGAGAGAGAGAGAGAGAGAGAGAGAGAGCTGGCACTTCCCTCCTTATTCTTTTCACGCCTCATTTCTCTTTCTTTTCGGGCCTATCTCTGCCCTTCTCTCCCTCCACATTTCCACCTGGCATTAAAAACTCCTCCTGGATCTAGATCTGTTATCTAGATAATGGTACGGCTCTTGCTTTTTACTGCTACACCTGCTATTCATTGACTGTAGACCGCCTATTCATTTAGTCACATTGTGATTGAGGATGTAGAAATGGTGCAGGTAGGCAGGCCTGGTGCCAAAGTTACAAGTGATGATATGCTGTTTTACAACTTGTGGGCAGAAAGTAGAAGATTCTCACCAGGTCCAGCAGACTGTTGGGATTACATTTACACCTGGATGATTTGAACCAAGATCCAATCACTGTCCGAGCCAGACAGCCTCCAGATGTGGCCTGGGTGATAGGATCATATGCAGCTTGCATTGCGTAATGTGTGCATGTACTCTACACCTTGGCTTTAGATTAATAGATTAATTAGATCACATCTTCTCAGACTGAATACATCATCTCAATCTCTTCAACTCCCAAGGTAAAAAACCTTTTTTCTGCAGATGTTTCTAAAATATGTAAAGCTGAAAAACGAATGAACTTCAGGAATAACTTTAACCGTTTCACCTCTAATCACCTATAACCTCAACATCATTCTAATGTTATGACTGTGAGCTGCTGACATTATTAATACACTGCGACATTAATCCTTTGATGGAAGATGAAGGCTCAGACATAAACAGCTTAGACATTGCCCACATGTTTAACATGGCTATTTAGGTGTGAAGGAAACTTGGCGTTGTACTAAAACCCAATATTTAAGTTGATATACAAATGTGTTAACATAATATCTATTTTGGGAAAAAATGCACAAATTCATTGTGAAGTTCTGTCTTTAATCTTGTTTGTTGACACAATTAATTTGAAATCTTAACTTGAAATGAGATGTTGTATAAATGTAGTTTAAATAATGCAGAAATGTGTGTTTGTTCCACTAGCTGAGGAACATTTTCTCTCCTTGAGAATACATAATAATAGTATTAAGTTGAAGCAACACATCATTAAACATTTAAACAACGTTGACAACTTATACAGAACATTTTAGTTGAATCAACTTTATGAACTTTAATTTGTAATGTTAAACTAATCTCATCTTCAACTTGAGTTTAACCAACTTGACATTTTTTACAGTGTCTGCATTTCACCTCACAGCTGCAACTACAACTACACTGACCAATGTGAATCTTTACAGTAAATGCTACAACTCTTATAGAAGAGCTACAGCAGTATCAAACATGAATAAATGATCAGATTGTTAATATTTAACCTGCCGAGGGAAAACATACGCATGTCAAAATTGGAGTTGACTTTGTACTTTATTTTTTATGGCATCAGTTCAGTAAGAGTGCAGATATTGATATGATCTAACAGTGATGTCACAGGGTACAGATGCACCCTGGAGCACCCTTCTACATCACTGCATTAAGAGGAGAGGTTAAAAATAGGATTCTCAGCACTTAAGTTACTCTTTAACTCAGAAATCCAGTTTGTCACAACTTGGATCTTATTCTTGTATATTTGGTCATCATTTCTTGTCGTTATGGTAACTCTGGACTCACTGTAGTTATTGCTAAGATCTGGGAATGTGACAGCATTGCTTAAATGAAGTTCTATGGAGGGTAAAACAAGCAATCACACAAACCCAACATTAATCAAACTTATTAAGAGGAGAAAATAAAAGTGGTAAAATCATTACCCATGGCAGGATCTACCATACAAGCCTATGAGCAGTCAGGGTGAGAAAAATAAATATATAATCATGGTCACTGTCAGAAACCTAGTATGTCCAAAAAAAAAAGTAAGTTATAAATATGAGTTCAAATCAGGAGTTACAAGGTTTCCACTGGACAGCAGCATTATGTAATCATTATAAAGTAAAAGTAGTTTTGGGAGCTTCAGTGCCCAGGGGCCCCTTGGGTTACTAATGCAGCCATGATTGTAACACAACCATCACAGTTTACAGATCCACTAGCTGGTTGAACTTTGACCTTTGACCTAGTTATGTGCACATTACCAACATTTCCAGCACGTTCAGTTTTACCTCCAAGTTGGAAACGCTGTGTAAAAAGCAGAGGTAGCTACAGCAGTCCAGCTCTATGACTGAAATAACTACAGGAAGCATCAAATACACCTGCACCTCTCCTGCTATATGACTGCTCAATAATGTTTGCAGTTTTTAAAAAAGTTCTATTCTGAGCACAGCTTCCAGTTATATAAAATAAAAGTAAAGGATGAGTAAACAGCATTAAAAGAAAAGTGAATATAGTGCTGTCTATTATGCATTTCATGTGGCTCCTCTCTCTCTCTCTCTCTCTCTCTCTCTCTCTCTCTCTCTCTCCACCTCTCCGTATCTCTCCGTCGCTGTCAGCTTGACTGACTTTGTTCCTTTGTGGATCGTGGAGATGGCGCTATTCTCTCTTATTCGTCCCTCCATCTTTTTTCTTCTTTTTTTTTTTTACCCAGCAGCATTAGTGTGACACAGAGATGATAAAGGGAGAGAAATGATCCACTTCCTCTGCCGCCGCCGCAGCCTGATTCATTCCCGTTCGGTCGATAGAGAAGAACAGCAATGCATTGTGGGAGTTCCACACGCTCTGACTTTGTTCCTCCTCCCTCTCTCCTCCTCCTCTTGTTATGTCCATAGGTTGATACCAGGTGTGTGTGTGTGTAAAAGAGAGACACACACACACATACACCAAAGCTTTCCCACAGGAGAGCCACACAGAACCCAATTAGTGTTCCACTGCACCTCTAAACTCAAACATTTTTGCTTGATAGTCTGCTGTCATGCTTCTTGTTTTGATACCTGTTACATAAAAGTAAGCAGCCGGGGCCGGTTTGCTTTTAATGAGCTCTGCGTTTGGGAGATTTATGTCGGTGCTTCGGCTCTCTGCAGGATTCAAACTTCTTCTACTTGTACTTCTGAGCAAACGCTTGCTATTGCATCATCTCACAGTCAGCAGGTTGTTCCCAGCTTCAGGCAGTCACTATACTATACAGTAGGGGGGATTCAATTAAAATTCACTCAGGGCCAATTTGTGTAAATGTCCTCAAGTGAAGGTCCAGAACGTCATAATGTCTGTGTAGTAGCTTGAAGTAGGATAGTAGCTCCATCAGCGTATGTGAGATTTCCTTTTCTTCTATCAAATGAAAATGGCATTTCAAAATAAAGTGCATGACAGAAAGATTTTGATCGTGCTTCTTAAATAAAGTGCGTAGTCGTAGCTCTTATCTGCCACCTCTCACCGACAGTCTTTGTTTCTGAGGGCGGCTCCACTTTTACTGTAATAGCTGCTTTATTGTTTAGAAGAGGTCAAAGATGAGTCACGCTGTGTTAGAATCCTATGTCACTTCTATTGAAATAACACTGCTGAGTCCTAAGAAGCCATGTTTGCTTTTGATTTTTCAAAATAAAGTCTATAAATTCATTGTCTCTGTCTCTGTAACATAAAATATGTTTCATGTATCACACTCAAGGACGTATTGAAATGGTCTCGTCTTTAGAGGATGGCTCTAAGGTCTGTCGTCACATATTTTACAGGAGATCCAGCATTTCTCTCTCCTTGTCCGCCAGCAGGTCAGTTGTTAACCTGCCATGAGTTAAAAGGAAGCGTCTCCCCTGATAGATGGACACTGCTCTTGGATGAGCTCGGGGGGGCGGGGGATGTGGGGGGTTCTGGCTTACAGGCGTCTGATTAAGAGTTTCTGCTCCTCTGGGGAGGTTGTTGGCCAAGGTCTCCCATCGCAAAAGGAGCGTCGCCACCGCGGCCGTTTATCACCCCCGGCGACAGGACTCCGATTCGCTGTTGTGGCTGCCAGTCGTCCCATGCCCATTCATCAAAGCGACAAATTGCTCAGGGGGGGGCGGGGCTATCCATCAACACGAGGTGCCCCATAGGATGATATGGGGCCCGTCAAGCTCTGCTTGATATTAGCCATGAATCAGGGTTGTTACTCCCGCCAAAATGACTCTACTATGAGAATGGATTTATCATAATATTTGGAAAGGAAAGTTTTAGGACCTTATCAAATTTAATGGTTTCAGTTTGACATAATAAATGGTTTGCATTGTTGCTTATTGAAGCTAAAGTAGTGATTTACAGCAGTTTCATTATTAAGTGAGACCTGGGAAGTGACTGACAGGGAAGGCAGAGGGCTTACACTGTCTTTTGTTCTATTACATAAATGTGTGTATACTTGCATCCAAACACTCATTTCTCTTTAGTGTATATCTACATTCTTGCAGCCAATCAGAGGACATACAGTACGTACCTCAGAGTAGGCAGCTGAGCCCAACACTGCTCATCCACTTCTGTGTTGTAGCTAAGTTATCAACTCATGGTTACATCACATAACGAGACACGGTGCAATAGCCAGGAACAAACACTCTGCTTAAAAGCCATCCACCCCCGTGCTTAAAAACGCCTAACAGAAGATATGTGTCATATCGTGACTGACACAACAGAGCAAGCCTCTCAACAATACCCTCAACCCAGTACAACTGTCTTTCCTTTTTTTTTTTTTCTTTTAGGGAATATTTATGAGTGAACACGCACACATACATTCTCACAATGTTCTTTTCCTTCTTATTTGGGCAATTCATCAGAATAATGTGCGAGCAGACCTGACATGAATTACGTGTCGTGAGTGTTCTTCTTGCCTGTGATAAAGGATGCCCAGTTTTCTCTCGGGCCATGGAATGTGAATATGAATTTGAATGAATCATGCCTTTCCATTGTTTGTCTGGATGTGTGTGTGTGTGTGTGTGTGTCTGGATTTGTGTGTGTTTACTGTGTGTGTGTGAGTGCGTGTGTGTGGGACATTGCTCGGAGGTCGGATGGCGGTCTGTAATTCAGTAATTCCCAGAGAACTAAAAGGCATCTCTGTTCTTTCCTTTTCTTTGACCCCCCCCCCCCCCCCTCCAAACTTGGTGTATTCAGCATTCTAGACACATGTTTAATATGAATTTTTTAATATTTCATGGACGCTTTCTCCAAAAATGCATCAGCTGCTGCATGTTTTCCAACAAAGTGCTGTCCGGCACACTGGGATCTGTCAGACTACTCCTTTAAGAATGGACTCTATGACTCTCCTATCTGCCCTACGTCATTGACCAAGTGCTCTTGGCCAAGGGATTAAGAGCCTATGTTGCACCTTCTTCACACAAATACTTCCAAACCATAGTAACCGTTCCAATGCTCACCTTGTATAACTTCAAAGAAATACTCTCTCTCCAGATGTTTCTATATAAACTAGTAGGATTTATATTATACACAATGAGTGAATATTGAAAGAAATTCCGCACAGAAAAAAGTGCATGACTTTATATGATCCATTGTATGAATATTATTCTAGATAGATAGATAGATAGATAGATAGATAGATAGATAAAACAAAATTGTACTAATCAAACAAATATGTGTTTTGTAATGCAGTATTTTGTTGTAATGTATTAATAAGTAAATATGTAAAACATGTGTATATAAGTGATTATCATGTCAAAAAATCACCTATGATTGATCATACATTCTTTCTGTGCTGCTTAGTATTTGTCCTTTCTGTTTTCTATACTGCAACATTGTTCTCCTCCCTTCTGCTGTCTGATTAGTCTATATGCACTGTGTCAAATGATATGTGTTTGTGTGTGTGTGACAGAGAGAGAGAGAGAGAGAGAGAGAGAGAGGGTGAGATGGAGAGCAACAAGTGATTTACTGTATACTAAAGCTCATATTAATGTAAACACAAACACACAGACGCACGTTCAGCATGACATATTGCACTTCATAGTCTAATAAATTGAACCTGATTTATGTCTCATCTGGAACTGAGCATCCGTATAACTCACACACACACACACATCCTGACAGACACACACATACATACACACACACACACACACACACACACACACCCTGACAGACACACACACACACACTAAAAGAGGACACAAGCTGCATATCAAATAGCAAATGAAGCTTGGCGGTGTGTTCAAGTGTGCCTGTACAGTTTTGGTGTGTTTACGTACATGGCTATGTGCCGGTGCATACAGAATGAGTTATTAATGTGTGTGTCATTCTGATCAATTTGAGTGATTTCAAGGATGAAAAGTCCAGATGCTTCCTCTCCTCCTTATGTTCATGTTCAAATCTCACGTCTTTAGCTCCATTTTGAAGCATTCGCTTGATGTTCGGTGAGACTCCCAAGTGAGAACAGGATCACTGGGAGCTAGAAATCATCAAATTATTTTGATGTAAATGGTATTCACTGATGTCATTTCATCACTAAGTAACCACTAAGTGGTTAAAAAACCTCAATACTATATACAAACTGCTGACTAATTGACTAATGGGAGGTTTTTGACTAACATTTTAGGCAGCTATCGCCACCTCCATCCTCAGAACACTAATTAGACACAATTAGATACTATCCAATTCCATTTTATTGTTGATTCACAAATTGCATGCTAGCAAATAGTCTTTGTCAGTTTAAAAAAACCAAAAAAACACTGTAAAGCAGTGACATTTGAAATTCAAGTGTTTACACTCTTTTTCCTGCAGCTACATAGCAAACACAATGTTCTCAGTATTTATTACAAGGTCTTTAAACTTGGAGAATGCCCTTTGAGATTCATATCTGTCGGAAAACTATATGGTATAGATAAATATAGGACTGAGGTCAAATCCAATTGCACTTACAATAAGTAATGATGAATAGTTTATATAGTGTTTTCCACAGGTTGAGAATTGACTTGTGATGGTTGTGGCCGATGTTCATGCAGTTTAGAGGGAGGAGGGTGTAACTCAGCTTATCTACAGATGTTCCCTAAACACTGCAGACTATTGGCAGAGGCTACAATTTACAGTTGTCCAATAAACTCCTCATATAGGCAGATGCTACAGATACTACAATTTACAGATGTTTAATAAACACCTCATATTAGACTATAGGCAGATGCTACAATCTATAGACAATAGACTATAGGCAGATGCTACTATCAGAAGACACAAAAATGTACTGATGTTCACTCAAGAATTGATTTACCTGGGCCTTTGTATGGGAAACACTGGTTTGCAGAGTCTTCTTTAACTCTAAACGATTGGGTTAGGGTTGGTTTCAGTCATGAATGAACTATTGTTGTAGTGTTGTTAACCACGTTGGTCATAAGATCAAAGTATGCAGCTGTTTGAAGGAGGACACACGCCCTTCTCATACCACCTTCAGTACATGAGTACGTTTTGGATAGAGGGGGTTATACTCCTTTACCCATCCTTTATGATGGACGATTTCATCCAGGTGCGACAATGTTCGTCCATCACCTTAATGTGTTGCACTGACACTGACATGACCCCAGGAGGTTACTTACAAGGTGGCGGTCCCAGAGACATCATATTAATAATGAGTGTTGAACGTCGCCCTTGGGACCGAGCGAGCTATGACGCATGTTGAGTTGCCGGTGACTTTGTGTCCTATCCTTGTAGTTTTGATACCACTTTAAGGTACAACGGATGCAGAAATTTCGTGAAAACATTCCGCCTCTACACATTCTTTACACAAAACGTTTCTATACCAAGCCAGCAGAAAAAAACATCAATCAGTCTTTCACACTCCCCGTCTCACCCCGGCAGTAGGTGCTAAAGGCCAATTGGAGGACAGACCAATCATTTCCAAACTGTAAAAAAAAATCATCCACCACTTCTCCAACCACTCGAGGTATGTCAGGTCTACTTACTTTGAAGTGTCTGTCTGTTGCGTTCATTATCAGTGCTCCTCAGTTCAGCATCTCATACAAAACACAGAGGAGAAGTCAACTCTTGTTATTATTACATCACCAGCCCTTATGACTCATTCAGGCTCAAACATCAAGGGCTCCCAATCAGAGATGATTGAGCATGACATCAGTAATGCAACACCAAACCCATAGATACATTCTGTAAGAGATCTTCTAATGGTTACTTTGAATAAGAATAATGACTATGGCAAGAAAAACCATACTTTAATGTTCACTTTGGTACCTGACATGAAATTTGTGATCCCATCCTTTAATATGAACCTCGTTCTTAACTCCTTTGGTTCCCTCAGAGTAGATCCACCGTTTCAATTTTTTAGTGAGTCTTAAAGAAGTTTTCTGTGTTCGTCAAACACAGTGAATTATTCCAATTGTATTCCCATGGTCGCTGCCAGACTTCAGAGCTCTTTTAATGTCAAAGACGTTTTACATTGACTTTGTTATGCCGACAGAACTTTGGACTAAACTCAACAACACCCTTAAAATAAAGCGGCCTATTCATCTTCCATCCGTCTTCGTCCTTATACTAGCTGACCTCCCATCAGCATCTGAGTGGCTAAAGTTTTTATGAGGTCCATCGCCTTTCAAGTTTGTTTTAAAAGTAGGCACTCAACCTTATTTGTTCTTCTTGTATCTTATTTTTCTTGTATACCGCCAACCAAAGTCATACATCACATTTATTTTAAAAATTCTGTTTGCAGCTTTGCCTTATATAGCCTTCTTTACCCTTTGGCAGTTTTCCCAATTTTTCCTGGCTTCCACCCTTTGAACATCTGTCGTACTAAAATATGAACTCTTTCATTATTCTCTAACTCAGTCTTTGCTGCCTCAACATCGAGATCAGTTTGTAAGACCCCTTCTTAAAATTTTAAATGATACTCGTCATGCTGTTGATGCGGTACAGCATTTTGCAATCATGAAAGAAGTCTCTAGACGAGACTCTTCTTGTTTGAACATTATGCTGCAAAGATGGGATGTAATCGGATGTGAGAGGAATTTGAGGACTTCCAGACATGATGGTCTTTACATCCCCGTTAAGGGATTTGATGAAGGCTTTTAATGCCACAGTTAATGATGCTTGGGAGAAGTGTTTTTCTAATTTGACCTCACAATCCAAGTTTACTTTTTCACATGATTGATAGACTTTTAAATCCTCATCGACCATTCCGATATGTGGGAAAATTCCTTCATTTCGTCATCATCAGAGATTAAATAGTTCCTCTAGAATGACCTTCTCAGCCTCCTGGATACCACTTCTAAAAGTCTGTATGCCACAAACTACAAGCATGGTGACTTGTTCCTTTTGCCAATGCATGTCGTGAGATGCTACCATTCTTTTTTAATAATGTCCCCGTTTCATTATTTGTTATTTTAAAAAGCCTTCATCAACTGCCACTCGGTATTTCCCGTAGGGGAATCCATCTAAAGTGCTCTTCCATTAGTCTGATGACTCAAGTGATGCCTCTGAGATCGACCTTTCAAAGGAGCAGGTTAACAATTACGGTATGTAGACATCAGGAGGACATCTTGCCAAGAAGGCATTTAGATCTTTCGTCATTTGCCGAACGCAACCCGTCAAGCAATTCAAAGCATTTATACACCCCCCACCCCCCCCTCCTTCTGAGCCACTCCCCTGCTCAGCAAGAGGCCGTTACTTCAATTTATCACCAAGTACCAGAGGGAATTCAGGGAAAGCATCTTAAATGACAAACTAAATGGGGGGGCCTCTCTTCAATACAAATAGACATTTACAGGAAATGAATGAGCAGCAAGGCAATAAGGCGAAGGCAGGAAGAGGATGAGGAGGAGGAGGAGGAGGAGATGTCGAAACTTCCATCAGATTCCCCAGTGCTCACGGTGACACAGCAGCTACATGCTGTGTTGTGATTTCCTGGCCAGGGAGGGGAGCTGCTGGCTCCCTGATAGAAACAATCCCAGCTCAGGCTCAGTGGAACATCTAACAGCATCATGCAATGCTTCATTTAGAAACCACAGCCGTTCATCAATGCCACCGCTGCTTTGTTGCTGTGCACTAACAAACCTCCCGCCCCGGGGCACAGCACGGCATGCATGTTTGTATGTGTGTATGCGTATGTGTGTGTGTGTGTCACCTTTATAAAAGAAGAGTGTGCATTTAGAGTATATCTAATTGGTAACCTTTTTAAAGAATGCTTCTGCTTATGTGTCTGTCCATTTGTCAGTTTTTATCACCACCAATATGAACCTGGAACTAAGACATGAGAGATGATCTCTCTCTCTCACACACACACATATGCAGGCTTACTCAGACAATTATAAAAACCTGAAAAAAAGAAGGGAAGAAAGGATTTTTTCCCTTTCGTCTGCTGGCTCTGATGGCAATACGTGTTTGATGAGGGGCTTAGCTGTAAGAGGTTTACTTCTTAGCCCTCAACCTCTTACCTTTTTTTTTTCTTTTCTTCCTTTTTTGACTTTCTAGCTTTCTCGCCCAGTCAGTCCGTGTATTCCTCTGTATGTATCTCTACAAGCATGTATTCTGTCATGTTCGCCGTCCTCCTCTGTCCTCTTTCATCACCCTCCACCTCTCATCTCTCTCATTCTTCTCACCTCCCCATTGTCCTCTCTCGCACTCTTTCATCTCTTCACCTGCCTCTCTCTCTCTCTCTCTCTCTCTCTCTCTCTCTCTCTCTCTCTCTCTCTCTCTCTCTCTCTCTCTCTCCCTCTCTCCTCCTCTCCAGGTTTAAATTTAGATGGGAGTTTCTCTTCCACTGTATCCAGGCAACCTATCCCCCATATGTAAAGAACCTGCAGCGCTCAAGTCCTCCTCTAATTTTCTTTGTTACCTCCTCTCCTCTCCTCTCTTCCCTCATTGCTCTTTTTCCTCTTTTCCTTATTTTCTTACATCTCTTTCTCCTGGTTCAAATACATGTATGTTTTTCTGCGTTGTTTGGTAAGATTGTGTGTTTTCGTGCAGTCATGTTGTGTGTGTGCATGTATGTGTGTTTGTGTATTTGTGTGTGTGTGTGTGTGTGTGTGTGTGTGTGTGTGTGGGTCTCTGGCCCAGAAAAACCCAGGGCATTATTTACCCCCGAAGACACGAGCTGTGCTGACAGAGAGGGCAGGCAGAGAAAGCATTGCAGCCAGCCTTCAAAACAGTTTGTCAGCTTGCTAGAAGAGTACAGGGATCACCACCATACACAATGCACAGCCACTAAATCATTCACACACAGCTCAACCAGTGAACCAGTTCCTCCTCCTGTAAGCTACCAACCTCTGAGTCAGACGCTTCCAAACTTACGCACAGCTTTCCGCTCACTCTTCCTGCTAATGATTAATTAGGGACTGTGAGGGAGAGAAAAGTTTGTATCCGTGTGTGTGTGAGTGTATGTGTGTGTGTGTGTGTGTGTTCAGCAGTGCCAGGACAGGTGCAGGTCTATAAGTAGCAGTAGCAGCCCATCAAATCTACAATCAGTTTAATTTATCACTGAGCCAGCTGGGTTCTAATCATAAAGCTGTCTCTCTCTCTCTCTCTCTCTCTCTCTCTCTCTCTCCCTCTCTCTCTCTCTCTCTCTCTCTCTCTCTCTCTCTCTCTCTCTCTCCCTCTGTGCACCACACTGTCACACATGCATGGATATAGGACCCAAATCTCAATCTTCTTCTACGTGTAGCTTTTGCTAGACTTGCGTGTAAGCTTAAAGGTAAAGTAAGGTGGCCTTTCAACTTTCTGTGTGGTTTTTTTTCTCAGGCAGAATTCATACAAAATCCAGCAACGCGTGAAAAATGGCATTCCTCCCATAGGGGCAATGCATTTACGCTGCAGGAGTGGTGACAGCATAGGGAACAGCAATAACCCCCAGCAGCTGTTCTGCAAAAGTTGAACTGGACTCAACTTTTGCAAAAACGAAATGGAACATCATGCTGTGGTGGCCAATCACATGTGAAAGGATCACGCACTATTGTATTGTATTAAGCAACAAGATTTGATTAACAATAAATCACCTCGGGGCTGCCCCCTTAAAGAAGGGAAAAGATAGCAAATTCAATCTCATAAACTGTACTAAACAGAAACAGTTTGTTGCCCACAGCTGGCCATGTGTCACATCTGGCTGCATCATCACACAGCAGCTGAAACTATAAGTGTGTCTGCAGACTGAGAAAGAAGCTGTACGCATTTATGCACGCAGCACAGCAGCAGTAACTTCATTAACACTGGATCAGTCAGGATCTGTTTGTTATTCATATACAGAATATGAACTTCTACGTCTTCAGGGGTCAGCTGTTACACTCACATTCAAGGTTCATGCAGTGTAGTGTTTGTAGTAAAGCAGAACTTCTGGATGAAAGGTTGATATCATTCAATATTAATTCAATATCTGTCAATGTCTCACAAGCTCAAAGATTTAAAGAGAGAGATGAGTGACTGTGCACACAGTTACAACTATCTGAACCCCATCCAAACTCTGTGTGGGTAGTAGCACTGGTATTTTTGAATTTAGCTGTTTTTTGTAACTTGATTTATTTGTATATAAAGGGACAGATGTATCAGTGTTAGATGCACCGAGATGGTATTTGCTTGGCAGCACAGTTTGAGGTGCATTTTAACCTTTGGAGATACTTTGGAGCAGTTGTGGCTCAGGAGATAGAGGGGATTGTTCACTAATCAGAAGATGGGTGGTTTCCTGACTCCTCCAGTCCACATGTCCATGTGTCTTTGAGCAAGATACTTATCCCAAAAAATTATTGCTCCTTAAGGCTGTGTCAGTAGTGTATGAATGTGTGTATGATGTTAGTTTCCTCCTGATGAGCAGGTCGGCACCCTGCTTGGCAGCCAGGCATCAGTGTATGAATGTGTGTGAATGGCTGAATGTGACTTGTAGTGAAACAGCAACATATATACTGTATGTACAGACCATCTATCATTTATAAACTATCTTTTTGTCTCATTTGCACTGGTTTAGTGGCTGCAAAAGCTGCAGAATCTCTTTTTGGATTTCCCTTATTCCATCAGCATATCCAGATACACTTCACATATTAATGCAATGTGTAGATGGGCTCATTAAGTACAAATGCATGAATGTATAGTAAACTGACATTCATATACTGTAGAACAAACCACCCCCACCAAAAACAAACAAACATATGAATACTTGGCCAAGTTTGAACAGCAACAGAATGATTATGCTCCCACTAGCTGAGCACTAACACCAACCATTGATTGGTGAACCAGTCTCATTTTTAGGCCGTCCGCCAAGAGGAGATAAAACACACTTTGCAGTTGATTCCCCGTGATAATTCATCCTGGATACAAACACTTTCTGCTGATTCAAAATAAAAGAATTAGAAATGTAATAACCAAAGCCATCAAATTGTGATTATCTTGCTAGATATTACACCAACCAACAATGCAGCATAGTAGAAAGTGTTCCTCAGGTTTTCCGATTATCATATACACATAACATGCCACAAGTTACAGAAAACACATGGTTACAAATGGGCTCATCTGATTGGTAGAGTGATGTAGTGGGTGAGGAAGAAGCAGCTTAACTCCCTCCAACCCCTACATTTAGTAAAGAAGACTTTTTTTCCCCTCAAAAAGAGAGTCCTAGGCCTCACTTCCTCCCAGGCTGAGTGTAACCCCCCAACAAGCTCTTCCAATTAAATGCTTGAGTATGAATGCCTCAGGTTAGGCCGCGGTTGGAAGTAGGGCCTGACAGCCTGAAAGAGGAGGGATTTGTTCCAGCCCGAGAGGGCTGCCTGGGTGGCACAGCACGGTGGGTGAGGAGAGGGGGGGGGGCAAAAAAACCTCCCTATTGAGCCTATTTTTAGGATACTAGCAGAGTATAATGAGTATGCTAGCCTGTAGGTGCCTGTGCAAAGCAGTGGCTAACTGTTCTGTGACCTTTACCAGCATCATAATGTGTGTGTGCATGTGTGTGTGCGCATCTGTGTGCGCGTGTGTGTGTGCGTAGCCTGTGGTGTGTTAAAGAACACACCACATGCCCCTTTTCACCTGTCGCCATGGTTGCGGCGTGCACACACGGACATGTACATTACACACATGTATACACAAGTGGACAGAGGGCAGTATGGGTAACTGTCACAGCGATTTCTAGTGGTTGAGAAATTCCCTGGGAGCAACACATACACACCCACACACACACACACACACACACACACACACACACACACACACACACACACACACACACACACACACATATACAAACAAACACATACACTTTACGCCTGCAGAATCTACTTTAAATCTTCTATGAATTCTTGTAGGCTGGCCTGTCTGTGGTTGTGCCAGGTAGTGTCTGTGCTTTCCTTGCTTTCTGTCTATGCCATTGAGAGTAGTACTGTACAGCGTGCCTACTGAGGCAGAGCCACTGAGCTGGGCAATAATGCATTAATACTGGCTGCCTTTTCTGCCCCAATAAACAGCCCAGTCTGCAGTGGGCAAGACCCTCTTTATTATCTCTCTCTCTCTGTCTCTCTGTCTGTCTGTACGCCCACACTGTTATTAAACTGATATATTGGGGATAATATTGGGGAGATTGAGTCATTGGGGCATCCTGAATGAACTCAATTAAATTGTGTTTCTTTACACATTTTATCCTTTTGTTATTAGTCCAGTTTTTTTTAAGTATTCCAGACAGTTTGACGTCATATTTGCGCAGATCAAGAGACGCGGTTAAAAAGAACATCAGTAAATAAACACAATTGTGGAGATTTTCAGCAACAACATCTATCAATATACTACCAATGCCAAAAAATAGAATCAGTATGGAGAATGATGTGTCTCAGTCACACACACATTATATACACAGTAAGAGATGTACACCTGCACAGTATGATGTAATCCAGTCAGATCAGTGCTACCTTTATGAAGCGTATGTATTAAAGTTTTATAGACTGAGGATGGACACAAAAACATAAAAAAGAACCCCAAAAAAACATTGCTACATTGCGTGTGTATGCATATAGATGAAAACATCATTTTCTCCCTCCCCTCTGGTCTCTCTCCCTCCCTCACCCACCTCTCTCTTTCTATCTCTCTCTGTATTCCTTCCTCTCTGATTATCCTCAACAGATCATCTCATCTCTTTTGTACAAAGACTTTTTTCTCTGTCTCTCCTTCTCTCTCTCTCTCTTAGCGAAACACTTCCCAGAACATGCTCCTTTTCTCTCTCTCTCTCTCCTCTCCCTCTCTTTCTCTAATTCTCCCTCTCTACCGCTCTCTCTTTTTTTTTCGGAGTAGTAGTAGTAGTAATAATACCAGCAGCAGCTCCACAGCATCGCAGCTCCATCTACAACTAACAGAAAGCGACTCTGCCATCGTCGTCGCCTCTTCTCGTCTCTCTTTTCTACTCCTCCTCCTCCCCCTCCTCCTCCTCCTCCTCTTCTTCCTCTCTGTTGCATGCTGATTTATTGAGTTACCAGCCAGGCGAGCCATCAGCCGCCACGCTGCAGTGGGGAGGACAGTCGAAGAAACTCATTGAGGGAGGTAAAAACCCCAAAAAAGTGACGCCGACGGTGGTTTAATAAGAAGCTGTGGACTGATCTGAGCCGTGCAAGAAGGAAAGTAGAGCTGAAACAGAAGGTTCAGTTGCATCGGAGTGGAAGCTGTTGAATAGTTGGATGTTTAACAGACTGCCGTGACATCCATCATTTGTGAGCCCGAGGGTGGGGGGGGAGCCCTCAAGGAAGAGCGAAGAAGATGAGGGAATGAAGTGATCACCCTCCTCTTTCATGTGACGTTTGACAGCATCCACCAGGCATGACATTTCGCCTATGCCACGCTCCGCCTTCCGGGCTTCCTCCTCACCGTGACCTCCTCCACCACCACCGCGTCGCAGCACCTCACAGCGAAGTCTTGGCGCCGGTCCCCGTGGTCGCGGACACCCGGGGGGCCGCCGTGACCCCGACCCTGCCGCGGTGAGCCGTCGCTGAGGACCATGGTCTTGCCGTCGCTACTTAAGCTCCTCAACGTCTTCCTTCGCCAGTCGACCGTCGCCAAAGCAACCGCCGCAAATCACCGCCGCCCTTCCTCCTGCTGCCCGGCTGCTCTGATGCCGCGCCCGCCCGGCCTGCCGCTGTCTTGCCGCCGCGGTTGGGAGGCAAAAGAGGAACCAACAAGTCTGCCCACCGAAGAGAGAGAGGTGAGATAGATAGAGAGGAACCACCGAGGTGACCGAGGAAAGACTAGTCTGGTGGTGTGGAGAAGTTTAGGTTGAAAACAAAGTGTAGGAAGGAGCGTGTGTGTGAGGTTAAGATGAAGAAACTTTTGGCTGGTGTGTTTGTTAAACTGTATTATATATCTTCTTTCCCCTGAATGCTACTCCAGATGTTTTAGACCCTTGTTGCTCATGAAGTTGAGTCATTTCTGATGAATTTAAGCCAGTTTTCACTAGTGAGATATTTTGCTGTTTGAGGCATACAACAAGGCTGGATTCTGTTGACCTTTTTAAATGTTCCACTTCAGTCTGGTGTGAATGAAAATGAGCTTGAAGATAGAGAGTGGGCAGCCCAAATCTTCACCAACCAGTCAGGCTTAGACATATTCCCACAAAGACAGTGGTGTATTAAGAAAATGTAACATCTGGATCTTCTTTTGCTCCAGTGTTGTTATCAGGTCCCTTCATGTTGTTGTTGGTTTGTTAGCCTGCGTTTTCTCCAGGCTAAACACAGTCACTTTCTATCACATCAGCTTAACCAGCAGGACATTGAGGACCAAATAAAAAGTGAAGTGACTGCCCTACATCTATTGTTTCTAATACAAACAGAGTCACGATATGATGCCCAAGTGATGTGGATTGATATATCAGCTGAAAGTTAAATGGAATGAATTTGTTTTAAGTGAGTTAGTAGTGACGCACATGCACATCAGCAGAAGAGAGGCAATAAGAAGTGTGTCCTCAAGAAAGCAGGTGACTGAGTGGTTTTTGCTGCTTAATGAAATGGATGAGTCAGACCAGATAAAAAAGCTGCAATCCCCATTAATCTATCAGTCGAGACTGTTGGAATAACATTGAAAAAAAACGACTGATTTTTGAGCATTTAGAAAACAGAGGAATTGAATGAGGGGAAATCGATGCAATACAACATAGACGTGGTGTAATGTTAAAGGTTTTGAGAAACTTATGAGAAACTATATTGTAACAGAATTGATAACAGAAAACAATGGTGCATTCTGTAGAGTTATAGGTCCAGTAGTATTGTGTCCTTGTATCGGGTTCAGTGATCCAGATGTTGAAGAAACCTGGTAACTTGTGGTTAAGTGTCTTTGGCAAGGCATTCAGTCACTGTCAGGCCCAGGGTAGGGTTCTACCTGTGACCTCTGACCTCCATGTGGAAGGTGGATGAAAACGTTTAGTGGTCTATCTAAAGGAATACCATCACATGTACTTCATAGAATTTCCTTTAGATTGGTGAATGTGATTCATACCTGATTACAGTAGGTGTTAGGTAAGCAACACATTTCCATATTGGACCAGCTGAATTGCTCACAGACTCTTTGTAGAATAGTCAGTTGTCAGTACAGTCAGCCCTAACCCTAACCCTAACCCTAACCCACAGTCAAGCTAAAGTTGGGTTTAGATTGGGTTTAAAAAGCAACGCAGCAAAGCCCAATAATCAAAGCTGGCAGCCAGTTATTTTGCCTCATTTGACATCCATACTATGCTATACAGATGAGTCAACGGTGGAGAAAATACAAAGAGCATCTGAAGCTCACTGACCAGAAACATTTGATTCTGATCATACACACACACACACACACGCAAACAACTCAAGGTTAGATCTTCCTGTCTCTCAGATCCGCCCAATAGTCACGGATCAATGGTCAAACAGGGAGCACATTTTCACCCTTCTCTGCAGAGTATGTAGTCGTGATACAGACTGGCAGTCAGATATCCAATTTTGGCTCAGTCTCTCTCTCTCTCTCATTCTCTCTTCCTCCTACACAGCGTTCAGACAGGGCCCTGTTTGACACCTGAAAGCACCCATCGTTTTAAATGTACCTGCTGCCAGTGTTAAAAGTTACGCAAGGTTTTTGGCAAATGCCAGAAATAGGACGCGGCCATGGATCCACATCACATGAGATGCTTTTTTTTTTTTTTTTTTTTGAAGCAATTAAAGAGAAAAATCCACCCTCACAAATTCTACAGTGTATTTGCCCATATATGGACATCCTCTGTGTGGTGCCAGCAGTTATTAACTAGGAACTGCCTCCATAATATCATCCTTTGTTACTGCCGTGCTATTCATAAAGTCTGTGTCACTTTCAATGAGCAGCCCTGAGCTTTGCTTCATACTTTACAAAATATACGACTTACATATGTCATAATAACTAAGAAGAGGAGATTAAATTGTATTTTTATATTATTATCTTCAGACTGACTCACATCAGCCCACAAAAACCCATTTCTATGATTTTTCTTGCTGACACCTTGGTAACATAGTGTTTGCTTTGTATTGGTTTGTTTACGCTGTATGTAAGGAGATAATAGGAGCAAAATTGGGAACACAGGAGTCAGCGCAGGTCCATTAATTCCTGATAAAGCCGAGCCACCCGGAAAAAATGTGTGTTGTTGTTGTTGTTGGAAAATCTTTGTGAGCTCCAACAAAGATCTATCGACTGTAGAAACCTTCAGCGTAAGCATTTCAAAATGAATGAGAAGCTCATTTAAACTTCACTGTTTTCTTAATCTATAACTTTAATTCAGAACACTGCTAGAATGAATATCTCTCACTTTCAATGCTTGCACTTGGAAGCCCTGAAATCATTTTACAGGCTGTTTTCAGATTCAGGTGAATATACTGTAGCAATGTAGCAAGTGTTTAACAGAAGATATGTGACATTTTTCTGGAATTCTCACTTTGTAAACATCAGTTGGCATAGATTTAGATTTTTAATGTCAAACAAAATGAAAGAACCACATCTGAAAATATTACACATCATTTATCCGTATACCTTTTTATAGAAGGTAACAGATAACATGTCATTTGTTCTGTGTTTGCTCTTTTGTGTTACATGTGTCTAGTTTTTAGCAAAACTTCAAGTATTATCTCCAGTTTTCCAACCTTTATTTAAACTAGAAGAATCATTGAGGTTGCCCTTATTTACAATGATGTCGATTTACAAACACATTCAAAATGAAGACCAAAAAAAAGTGTTTCATGTATAAGGATAATAATATATGTAACATTGTAAATTTATTTATTTCATTCAGCCAGAACATTAAAAACAACCACATCATTTCTTTATATTGTAAAAAAAATTAAAACATTTGTAATCAAAAACTAAGCAGAATTTTTTTTAATTGAAGAAGTCACTTATGCCTTTAACTGTTATGTATTTATTTATTTATTCTTTGTTTTTTAATGTACATATTTTTTCTGTTTTTATTTCTCCTCAGTCTCTCACACGGATCACAATATGTCTCTAGAGTGACAGCATGTGACAAACACCCTGATGATGTTTGCTTCAGTCATTTCCAGTAAATTACTATTCAGCCTAACATTTATTAAATGCCCCACATCATTCAGATCTGAAATAACATGCTCAACTAAAATAGAATAAATTAGAACAGGTAGAAAGAGGTTCCCTGCAGACAAATATATATATAACAGTCCCAGTCCCATGCAGTCATAGTCATACTCAGTGTGACAGAGTGAATCCTGACACCTGAAGCTCTGGGAATGAAGGTGGTCAGGTGATAGAAGGAGAGATGAGAGAGGGAGGGAGGATGAGGTAGAGGTAGAGGTAGTGTAACTCTACATGTTGTACAGTACAACATGCCTGAGGGTGATTTGCAAATGCAAGCTCTGAGGTGTGTGTGTGTGTGTGTGTGTGTGTGTGTGTGTGTGTGTGTGTGTGTGTGCATGTGCGTGCCTTGTATAGAAGTTTTCTCTAAGTAGAATTGAGCACTGCTTTTCATTTGAATGTAGATGCTAAATGCAGCTGTTTGGGTGTCATCTTCATTTAGCTTCATTTGTGGGTGTCAGTACAGTTGTGGGTGCTTTCCTGTAAGTCTTCATTTGTCTGGGGTGGGATATGTACTCTTTATTTCCACACATGTGTATTTTGTGTGTGTGTGTGTGTGTGTCAGTCACGAGGAGCTTAGCCCTCCCTGAAGTGGAGGTGTTGATAATGACTAGCAAAGCTTCAGGAAAGAGAGAGAGGGGGAAAAAAAATCACAGTGATATCTCCTCTGCGTGTTTTTTTCCTGGCTCGGCTCAGCTTGGCTGGGATTAAGAAACCTTCTGAGAAGACTTAATATGCACCCCGCCTCTGTCACCCAACTGTGAGAGAGCTGTATTATGTAGTGAGAAGAGACTGAAAAGAGGGATGGAGCAGGTTGAGGTGTGGTGCTGTGATTATCAAATATGAGACTTTCCCACAAGGAAAAGATTACTTGGATGTTACCCAAAAAAAAATCCACAGCCCAGACCACAACAACAGAACAGCTTCATGTTGTTCTGTTGATAGATGCAATGAGAGGAAGTGAGAGAAGGATGGAAGAAGGTAAGAGTGGAAGGTGTAGGTGGGCAGTTTCCTTTCTGAGCCATCCCAAATATGGTTTTCCTCCTATGTTTTATACTAATGTTTCACCTCCTTTCTATGCCTATACATGTTCCTTCCATCATTATATATCTGTTTAATGCTCATATTGAAGGTAAAAGTGAAAAAGGCAGATGTAGAAATGAGGAACACAGCGAATTACAGACAGTACATAGTAACATCGAAGTAATATATGTTTAACAAATATAACAAACCTCCCCTCTCATACTTGCAGCTGATTCTAAATTCCGAGTCTAAACTGTCAACACTCCGGCAGTTTTCCCCGACGCTTGAAAATGACTCATCCCGCAGTCTCCCTGTGCCACATTTAAAACCAACCACATCATCATCCTCATGAATTTCCAAAGCTCATTGCTGCCATACAAGATCTGACTGCTTTCAAATCTATTTTCATATCTCTTCAGAAGTGCAGTTTATGTTGCATGAATAAACAAAAAGTAGTCAAACCACTCCTGGGTAGTAGGGTTATAAATGTTAATAATTCATTCATAAATGGTTCAGTCTTTTACATACTTTACAATAAACCTCCCTTTAGTGTTCATTTGTTTTGTAACTCATAAATCAAATGCTCATAATTGGATGCTAAGAATTCATTCAACAAACAATGGAAACCAAGGATACTGCCGGATGAAGACAGCTAAGCTAAGCTAACAATACAGATAAATATGGGATCACTATTTGGCAAGCAATTAGTCACGGTTACCCTTTTTTTTGCCAATGAGTTATAACAGCTCATTAATGATTTTGAAAGGGTTCACAAGCTGATTAACAAGCCAGGTATAAACCATTCACACAGCCTTTATAGGGGTAGACTTGGTGGTACCAACATGGCCCTTTATGGAATAGCATGGACACGCCTGTTGTAATGATTCTTACTTTTAGGTCATTACACACTAATTAAAACATACTTATTTCTGCCATATCTGCCATGTCCGTTCCACTAGATGCCACTCATTTCTACACACTGCACCTTTAAGTCTAAACGTTCCTGTTTTGCCAACTGGCCAAAAGTTTGGACACACTCTTATTAAAGAAGGCAGATGTGTCAAAACCTTTTTCTGGTACTGTATGTGATCAAAGAAGGAGTGAAGAAGCCAAAGAATTAAGCTGTGGCCACATTGATGCAGGTACTTAAGAAGTATTAAGGTTTAAATATGCTTCCTCAGCCAGGAGGTCAGGAGCTTTACTTAATGAGAGCACTAAAAAACTGGACTTTTAATCATCTATTCATTTATATGTTTTGACTTTTTGAAACATCAGGGATTCAAATATCCAAACCTCTATTTCTTGGATTGGGTATCTCAGATGATTTTCCGGCCTCATTCATGTTCATGTACATTGATGCATCCACACCGTGCCTGAGCGAAACAGCCAACGGTGTGAATCAGTGTGCGTGTGGATCTGTGCCAAGTGTCTCCAAGATGCCAGTGACTTGGATAATAATCTGTGAATTAGAACAATGCTTAGTGAAGCAACGGGCTGTGAGACAAAGAGAGTAGATTTGTGCTCATGTACTGATCCCAGAGGAACCACGGGACATGTGAGCACTATTGTGTGTGTGTGTGTGTGTGGTTTTGTGTGTGTGTGTGTGTGTGTTGCGTGTCTTTCTGCCTCTGTTTTTATGTGCATATTATAAATGATGTCACAGGTGATCTCTTCTCTAAGCCACCCTCGGGACCACAGCACACACACAGACACACACACACACACACACACACACACACACACACACAAAGAGTCTACACCAATACTACAATAATGCCTCCACACACACACACACACACACACACACACACACACATATACAGATTTGCGTGGGTGTCATCATGCGTTCGGCCACTCACCAACACACACAGATGATCCTTTTTTTTACTGTGACCTAGTGAATTATACACTCAATGTGATGGCAGCTCATATGCAAAACACTTGTGGTCCAACAGTGGATTGTGTATGATGAATGACAAGTCAAGCAGCTCTTGTATAGACATACAGTGAGCACATCCAACCATGAAAACACTGGCCTCAATCACTTTAACCGTCCCCTTCACCATCTTCAGCCCTGCTTCACCTCTCAACCTCCCAACAGAGAAAAGTGCAGGAAGAGCCAGTAAAAGCCATAAATGCTCATCAAGTGGCTCTCCGATAGTGAGACATGGATCAATGATGTGTTGTTGTGTTCATGTGGTTTAGTCAAATTTAAACAGGTTAAAATGTGAAAATAAACATATGAATAACTTGCACACATTCTTTTTTTGTGGACCCAGCATAAAGTGTCTGCTTTTAATCCATTTTGAGAGAATATATTAGAGGATTATGGTAAAAATGTCTAAGTGGTGTAACCATAAAAACTTAAAATCAGTAAATTCTCAATAAAACACCATATCAACTAGTTTGGCCTGATCTTACATTATAACTTTTATATTAAATAAAGCTAATGGAATACTATTGTTCTAAATATTACATTTCATCTGGGTAACCATGGAGATCAGGAAACATTTGAAGTAATTATTAGTATAAGTCCACTTAAATACACTGTAGGTGGATACAATATTTAATATTTATCATTCTTTTGTGGTTACACCATTTGACATTTTCAGGAGCATTCAGTCTTACTTTTGGTTTAAAAAATGTGCAAATGTCATTTCAAATGATATAAAACCAACAACAATACTAAATGTACATTTTAGCAAACCTGATGCTGCTTTTAAAGATAGTTTAAAGATATTTTTACCAACTCTTATTTGTCACTGACCTGTATACAACATAAAAACTTTTAAATACAGACGAATACATAAGAAGAAGTTATCAATGCTTGGAATATGACAACATGCATCTCATGGGTTTCAAAATAGAACATAATCATGTAATAATCTACTGTAAAAAGGGTTTAAATGAGGTTGGATTACATATAAAAGTCATAGCTGTGATGTGACTTTACTATTCACATGGTAACATACATGACAGGCCAAGCAAGATTCCTGCTGTAAGAACTTTCAACTGTAACAATGCATATACTTACATATAAATGCATTCAATGTTCCCAAAGCCCTGTGCACACACATGGAACATACTATGAGTGTTGTACTGAGTGTGTCCCTCTGTGGCTCCACACACCAGCATCTTTTATTCAAGTGGCCTGATTCCATAGTTTGAATGTAATTCATGATGGCATCCTCTGATCACATGCATCTCCCTTTAAAGCCACATGAACAGCAGCTATAGCTCCATAGTAAGTCCCATCAATATTGCAGGATGTGTGCTTGGTATTTTAACCTAATGCCATGCGTTTATTTTTATTTTTATTTTTCTGCAAACCTGGATAATACAGCAACAATGTGTGCCAGAAAGCCATGAAGTGGTAGCGAGGGGATGTTTGCTCTCGTCAACACGGATTAAATCCCCTCATGGGTTCTTGGTGAACTGCAGTTTCTGGACTTAAGGCCAACCTATCTCTAGTTTGAATACTCGTAGATGAAAGCGGTTTCTCAGACAGAGAGAGGAGATTAAAAACTTAAGCCCAGAGTCAACTCTAAAAGACTCCCAAGTCTCCTCATGGTGTAGATTAAACACTTAAATGCATGTGCATCTCTGTGTGTGTCAGCAGCCCTATAGCAGTTGCTTGTGTAGCTGCATAGGAGGGAGGAAGAGATGGATAGAGAGTAAAGGAGGCAGGAAAAGATCAAGACAAAGACTCAGAAAGGGTAAAAATCAAGAAGATATGGAGCAAGATGAGATCTTGGAAGGAGATACGCGGGACAAAGACGGAGAGGGACATGAAGAGGAAGAGTTCGCCAGAGAGAGAGAGAGAGAGAGAGGAAGAGTTAGCCAGAGAGAGAGAGAGAGAGAGAGAGAGAGAGAGAGAGAGGAAGAGTTAGCCAGAGAGAGAGAAAGAGAGAGAGAGATGGGGGGGAAGCAACCTCCCTAAGCGCTGATGGTGCTGATGAATATTGGAGGAGAAGGCTGCAGCGAGGAAGAAGGAGGAGAGAGAGAAAGAGGGAGAGAGATCAGAGCTGAGGAAATATGCTCCTTTGTTATGTCTTAATGGGAACTGTCAGAGCTGGAGAGAAAAAGGTCAGCCAGGGAGGCAATGGAGGACGCAGCAGATATCAAACTGATGTATATACACACACACGCACACACACACTCACACACACACAAAGGTGCAGGCATACCCATACATATTCATAATCACAAACATGGATACAAATACAGTACGCCTCATACACACACACACACACACAGATTGTAATGCTCCAAATAGGGACGTTGCAAAAATAATGTTTATTCTTTAGATTTTTGCACGTAAGTAAGTCTGATTCACAAACTATGACCGTAGACTAAGAGTTGGAGAGACTACTACTTTACAACAGTTGTCAAACTACAGCAGGAGCCTCTCTGATGTAGAATCAAAATAAGTTCTGCTTCTGCTTCTGGCTATTTGATGACAGTCAAACAAATGGATTTAAGTCTAAGTCTCTTTTTTTATCTAAAAAAGAGAAAAGTGCTGCTGCTGAGTGCTGCTGCTTTGGCTTAGAGGATTTAGAAAGCAAATTAAGAGGTGCCCTCGCAGGCAAAAATAAAAAATAGAGCAGCTTTGTGGCAAAACAGGGATAAGAAGAACCCCCCCCCCCCCCCACCCAAAATCAACTTTCTCCTCTGAGATTTCATTTAAACATTACTTTTTTGTGTTTATTTGGTACTTTAATCCAGCTGCATAATAATGGAAATGCATTTCTGATGATGTTCCAGAGAAATTTAATTTTATCCTGTCATCTATATTCAGACACAGCATTGTTCAAAATGTTTTTTGTTTTTTTTTTAAAGCTTTAAGATTAAAGTGGTGATAATGGTGTTTTTTTTTTACTCCAGCAAACTTTATTTTGAAAAGAGTCAGCTTGTATTGATTGCAAGGACAAACAGTAGTATTGTATTCACATACTAGTAGATCAGTGCACATGTATTCATTTATTTTCTAATACAAGAATTCAGTTTTCTTTCCCCTGCTCGCTCGCTCTCTCTCTCTCTCTCTCTCTCTCTCTCTCTCTTCCTCTCTCTCTCTCTCTCTCTCTCTCTCTCTCTCTCTCTCTCTCTCCCTCTCTCTCCCTCTCTCTCTCTCTCTCTCTCTCTCTCTCTCTCTCTCTCTCTCCCTCTCTCTCCTCTCTCTCTCTCTCTCTCTCTCTCTCTCTCTCTCTCTCTCTCTCTCTCTCTCTCTCTCTCTCTCTCTCTCTCTCTCTCTCTCTCTCTCTCCGAAAAAGCCGACTCTGTCCACTGACTGTGAACCTATCACAGCTGACACTACCTAATAAAATCACACTAGTCTTTTTGGTGAAAGATAAAGCCGCTGGCCAATGTCAAAACCTTATGTGCTCATGTGTTTGCATGAGTGTGCTGGCAAAGCTGAGAGAGTGAGACAGTGAGTGTGTGAGTGTTGTAAGAGGGAGAAAAAAAAGTCCTCCAGTCTTTTTATTTGACATGCAAGTGGAAGAACAAGGCCGAGAAAAAGGTTAGGATGGGGGTTTATCTGTTTAGCTGACAGGGCTCGAGCTCAGTGTGTGTGTGTGTGTGTGTGTGTGTGTGTGTGTGTGTGTGTGTGTGTGTGTGTGTGTGTGCTTAACCTGTACATATCGATCTACATGTCTTTCTTCCCCCTTCTTTCACCCTGTATTTCATGAATCAATGTGTTTGCGGTAAACACTCTGGAAGCTCTCATTCCAGATGTCATGGTGTGGGATGCAGGACTGACACGCACATCATTGATTTCCATCCTTTGAAAGCGAACACCTGTCCTCCATCCACCGTCATCCTAACAATCCTTTCTGACAGCCGTGTTTGATTTACATGCTTCTTACAGGTAGACTTCATTTAGTGTCTATTTACCCACTGGTGATGTCATATATTTGCACCCTGATGTGTCTTTAACCTCATCCAGATGTGCGTTAGATCATAAGTGTATTTAAACAATGGCTTTATAGCTTTTTTTTTGTGCAATCCAAACAAAAAATCTCACCAAATTTCCCCTTTATAAATGAGTTCAATATGTTTAGTCACATATACACCTTTACCAAACAGACATGATTTGATATTGCATTATTGAATGGATATCAAACACACATACACATGAGCCACAGCTCCCAAAATACCAGCCGCAGTGATGGCGCATGGCAGGCCGCTCTGTTTACAGTTGAAATTGAAGCCTTTAAAATTTTTATGCTCTTCTATTTCGCTGTTGTTTGAAGGTTTTGCTTGCCCAGGCTGGCCTCCTTCTAATACTGACAGTGTGGGCATGAATGAGCAGCGCTGGGTGATTATGTATAAAATATTGACCATGTTTACAGAAGCTTTCCAGTCCAGATTTATTTTTATTTTTTTTAAAGCGAGGGAGGTGTTTTAGAAGAGAGGCAATTGGTGTAATGATTCCCTTCAAAGCTTTACCAGAAAAAGAAAGCTATTTTATGCAATTGCACTATAAAACAAAAAAATATTGTGGGGGTCAAAAAGCAAAGAGAGAGATAACATGAATAAAAAATGATACAAATAATAAACCTAAAGAAACAATATAAAGAAAGATGAAAGCTAGCAGAGCATCTCTGAACTGCTGAAGTCTCATTCCTCATATTCCACTTTATAAGCACACACGCACCAACACTTTCTATTTTAGCATTGACATTTGTATATGTGTGTGTGTGTGTGTGTGTGTGTGTGTGTGTGTGTGTGTGTGTGTGTGACTATTTTTTTTACCCAATCTTCTTTCTCACTTTTCTTTGCTTTTCTGTATATTCATCCCCCTCAGCTCTACTTCTCCATCTTTCTCCGTCTCGCCCACTAGCTCTCTCTTTCACACACTCTTTCTCTAGCTGTTTTTCTCTCTCTCTCTCTCTCTCTCTCTCTCTCTCTCTCTCTCTCTCTCTCTCTCTCTCTCTCTCTCTCTCTCTCTCTCTCTGCCTCTCCTGTTCCCTTCATCTCTTTGTCTCATTCTCTAAAACAAATCTATATTGTGTCAAAGTGGTGGTGTAACTTCATGCTTTGCCCCAGGCCAGAGCGCCACACACACACACACACACACACACACACACACACACACACACACACACAGTACATAAACAACTATGAACACTTACAAACACACTCTCTCTGTCTCCTCTGTCTCCTCTCTCTCTCTCTCTCTCTCTCTCTCTCTCTCTCTCTCTCTCTCTCTCTCTCTCTCTCTCTCTCTCTCTCTCTCTCTCTCTCTCTCTCTCTCTCTCTCTCTCTCTCTCTCTCTCTCTCTCTCTCCCTCTCTCACTCTCACTCTCTCTCTCTTGTATATGCACATTCAAACACTTTCAAGTAGACAATAGTAGAAAAGTTCCTTTATAAACTATTGAGTGAGCATTTGTAGTGTAGCCTGCATCTGAAAAACAATATTATTAAAAAAAGAAAAATGCAGTTCTACAAAGCTTTACAACACTAATGTTTCTCTGTAGCTGTAGAATACACTTTTGTTGCATTTAGGTTTGTAATTTTAATTGGCTGTAATTTATATTTTTATAATTGCAAAAAAATCAAATTTGGGTGTGCAATTTCATAAATGTGGATAAGTCCTTATCATGCTTTTGATAAACCAGATCATGCTTCTGGAGCAATGAAGATAGTTTTTGTTAGTATTTGTATTAGTTTTTTTATATAAGTTAAATATATAGTTTATATGGGAGAGAGCATTGAAATTCTGACCTATTCAAGACCAGCTACAGGATTCTCCCTTGTCCTATGCGGTGGCAGTGACAGCCTAACACCTCTCAACGTGGAGGACATGTTTAATAATCCCTGTCACTCTCTTGCTAAGTCCATTATAAGCCAAAGTGGTCTCATTTGCCCACAGCCAACAGTTACAGAGCTGGTGTGTGTTGTAAACATCACAAGTGCCCATGGAAATAGCATGCAGTAATAATTAAGTGGGATACTAGTTTTTATCATGTACACCAAGATATGAATAACCAGATTTATCTGTGTTCCATGTAAACATTATACTCTGTATATGCTGGGAGAAACCTCCTAATGGGGATACTCAAGTCAATGTAAACAAAATAAATGATAAACCTAGAGGGAATTATGACCAAACTCTGCAGCTCCCTTCAGCTTCCTTGGTTCTGTTTTCAGAGGAAAAGCTTAAGAGCCAGAAACTTCCCTCAGGAGTTGGTAGAGATCAAAAACTAAAGAGCTAAAAGACAGTGAATATTCACATGGTGGACAGAAACATGGCTGCAAATGAACGATAATGTTTCTCCACAACTGCTAGATGTGTAAATAAGGAAGTGCTTGCTCACCAGTTCACCATATCAACGTAAAATGTCGTAACATCTGAGTGTTGTACTGTTGCTTGTTTATACTGCCCCCAAGTGGCCAATAAATCTGTTATTGCTCGTTTAGGTTAAATTTAAAAAGGTACATTCATCCTGACATTGTTTTCTCAGTTTAACTGATATTGATACAAACCAAATATTGAAAGATTGTGTTGACTTTCAGTTTGATCAGCAGTACAAGCAACACTTTCAAATGAGACATTTTGCTATGTGGATTTATTTTTGGTGCTAACTCACTAATTTAGTCACCCATAAGGAAAAAAACCATACCAGTACAATACAACACGTGTCTGCACGCATGCCTTCAGACACACGTTAAGTGCATGCAAACACAGCAAAGTACACAGAGCCAAAGTGTGTACTCATGCTGTGCACTCCAAGAGTCCGTCTAATGAGAAGTCACTTTGATTTTCCAACAAACAAACAGAAGAGAGGCTAATAGGAAGATACTAGTTTAACTCCCCCATTGACGCATCAAGGCTTTAGATGCTAGGGATCGTTGTGGGCAGTTTTCATAGTGATGCTGAATAAGAAAAGGCAGTTGGTAACCACTCATCTCTTATTGAAAGCAGTTTGTGAGGAGGTTGAATCAAGGTCAACAGGACTTTGCGGTTGTAGATACTTGAAGACCATTCATCTAAGGGGCTTCTTCAGCTGTAACTGTTCACAGAGTCACCAATATATAATCTGTGTGGAGTCATTAAGATCACTGATACCACTTGCTTCATTAGTGCTCTGGCTGTTGTGACAACAGATGTTAGAGTCGTGTGAGTCACCTGAGGCAGGGTGTAAAGGACAGTCGTTACAGCTGGCACATGTGAATGGTTGTTAAATCTCCGTGGAGGGGATGAAAGGACAGTATTGTAGGTCGGGGATGGTTTCTCTACTTTGACACAGATAACCTCCTTCACTTCTTTTTCAAACCATATGTCCACCTCATGTTGCATGGTGTCCACATTTATAAAAGAGTGTATCTGCATACACTATATGGACAGATGTATTGGTACACCTGGTCATTGCACCTACAGGAACTTTTATGATCATCTGTAAGCATTAATATGAAGTTGGTCCCCCCTTTGCAGCTATAAAAGTGTCCACTCTTCTGGGAAGGCTTTTGCAGTGTGTCTGTGGACCTTTTTACCCAATCATCCAGGAGAGCATTTTTGACGTCAGGCACTGATATTAGACTCAAAGGCCTGGCTCACAATCTCCATTCTAGTTCAATCCCAAAGGAGCTCGATGGAGTTGAGGTCAGGACTCCTCCACACCAAACTCACCCAACCATGTCTTAATGGGTCTTGCTTTGTACACTGGGGCACAGTCATGCTAGAATAGAACAGGGCCCTCCCCAAACTGTTCCCACAAAGTTAGAAGCAAAGAATTCTACAAAATGTCTTGGTGCTGAGGTGTTAAGATTTCCCTTCAGTGGATCTTAAGGGCCTGGCCCAGTGCCTGAAAAACAACCCCATACCATTATGCCTCCTCAACCAAACTTTACAGTCGGCACAATGCAGTCAGGCAGGTACCATTCTCCTGGCATCCACCAAACCCAATACTTCTACCCAATATAATATATGTGTGTATGAGCTTTACACATTCACAGATGAAAATGGACATCATACTTCAAAACTCAGCATATCTAAAACCTTTTGAACCAAACCAATATCCCCAGGACTGATACAACACCACAGGAAGTGAACAGGGCTTTTCATATAACAAACACTCCCATGATGCTTTGAGCCATTGGAACACAGTTGATTTAAAATGTCCTTGGTACAAGCCCTTCATTCTAAATTGGAACAAGGAGCCAATTGAGAAGATTATAATTAATGTCTGGCTAAAAATATCACTATAACTGAGCTCAGAGGTGCTTTCTTTCTTCTTCTTTTACTTTCTGTATCCATTTGTCGACTAATAGTTTTTTGTTTGGGCTTTTTTCTTCAAGTTTACACCCATCTACACAAGTGTCCCTGCCAAATGAATCTCACACAATGTGAGAAATGGAAGCCTCCCAAAACCATCAACACCCCTACCAAGCAGATGGATGGCCCGTGCTGCCTGACTGCCTTCAGCTGCCGTTAACCTCATGCCGTGCTCTTTTTTTTTTATCCGCTCCCCTCTGAGACCTGCACAAAGTTTTTTCAACAAGCAGGGTGTCAAGTTTAATAAAAGCTACAGCGTGACTACAGAGAGCTGAAGTGAAAGGCGTTGCTGGGTCATCCTTTTTTTTTTTTTTTTAAAGAATGTTGACAAAGACGTTTTGTAACTCTGTCTGATACCTACTAAAGAAAAGTTCTCCATGCTTGCACCAGTTAGCAATAGGGATCGGTACTCAATGCCTTTTAAGGTATAAACCGAAATAAATCATTACCAAGTAGTATTGAAACATCCCCCATCAAACGATACCTGCACTCAATCCTTTTTGCACCCAGAGCTAGACAATATGACTATTTGTATGGACTTGCTCACAGCCAATCAATGCAAGTGTTATTTGACATGTGATTGTTTGGAAGTCTTAATTATTTGAAGCTTTTAAAAATGCATTTGTGTAAAAATCTAATCATTTAGATGTGGAGGAGCTTAATTAATAATGATTTAATGCTTCTAGTCACATGATGGGTATTGAATGAAGTACTCTATTGGTATCAGTATCACTTTAAGGGTACATGGATTGGTACTGGTATCATCATTTTTGAGTAGTCAGTAGTGTTTTTCTTTAGTCGTGAGTTGCCTGTGAAATGTACAGCACAGCATCATGTACCCACTCTGGAACTTTTCACAAGGTAACCTTCACTTTTATTGCAAACTCTCAAGAGATAACAAACTAGTTTCCTGTCACTTTGACCTTCCAACTTCACTTAGCTTTTGAAGTTGCGCCTGTGTGTGTGCTAACACCCCCCCCCCCCCCCCCTCTCTGTATGAACCTCTGCAGCTGCCTGTGGCTCGGTCTCCTACACTAATAGAATATTTGATTGAACACTAATGATGAAAGTGGCTGTTGAGTCATCACCCTTTTTTATTTGACTGTTTACTACTTTTTTTGATTGCAAAAAAAAAAAAAGGTGAGTCATCACCTTCAGAGTTTGAGCCAGTTTGAGTCAATACTGTGACCTTGTCTTGCTTCCTGTTGCTTTATAATATCAGCTACTTTCCCTCTTGAACTAACTTTACTTTATCTTTTCTTATCAGTTATACAGAAAAAACTTTTAGGGAGCAAAATCTTATCAAGAAGTAATCCATCTCACCATCTTTCTTTTAATTTCCCTCTGTGTTGTATTTACTCTCCAGCCATTTCAGCTTCATTAATCATAAGAAATCTTTTGATGCCCACATACTCATCTCCCTCTGCCTCTGGGACCACGAGGCATCCTTTTTGTCTTTCTCATCATTCCTGCTTTCTCATCAAAGCAAAACAAATTGAATAAGAGTAGACATTTCAACCTGTTATATTAGTCTCGTATTATACTGTCATTTAGATGAGAAGTAACACGGCGGAACATAAAAAGAGTATGACAGTATTGATGGTTTAGCATGCAGGTGCTTACCATGTATCTGACATTTTCGTTTAAATTTGATTTATCACTTGTCATAAGTTGTTTCCTCTTGTCTTCTTATCTGCTCTCCTGCCAGTTTAAAACATGCAGTGTCATAGAAAGTAGATTTGACGCTACATCAGTTTCATGAACAGGCTGAACTTAAAGGCCTGTATTTGAATTTGACTCTTGAATGAGAAAAAAAAAATCCAATTATGTCTTCCTGTAGCTTTATTGTGAAGCTGTGCTAGACTAAGCAACACGTTGATTTATACTTGGATTCAACGCCTAATTTAATAAATTTTCAATAATTTTAAATCAGGCAGCCAAAGGAGAAAATTCCTGACCCAACCCCAGTGTGACACATGCAGTCCAAGCAAATCCCATCAGTTTCAGGGATAAATGTCAAACTCCAGCTAAGATGATGTGCAAAGAAACTCAGTGATGCCGGACCGGGGGATTCCGCTCAGTAAGACTGACGACGAGGAAGAAACAGCGTGTCGCCGGATTGAAGCGAGACAAACATCATCTTGATAGCACAGCCGGACAACCCCCGACTCCACCCCCCCCCCCCCGATCACCCCGAGTCCTCCCCACCTCCGGCGCTGTCCTAAAACACAACTCTGCCCTATCTGCGCTTAAATGTGTCTCGACATCTGCACTTTCAACAGCCCTCGTGGCGTTCTTTTTCTTTTCTTTTTTTTCCCAGTTTCACACAGATGGCTATAAATAACCCAGAGGATACTCCAGGAGGGGGGGGGGGGGCACACAACTGAGAGGGGCACTTGACTGAACTGTAGGGGTGTGAGTTTGTGTGTGCTCATGCAGATGTGTGTTATGTGTGCGTGTCATGATACAGATCTGCTTGTTATACCTACGATAATGATGATTATTTGTGTGGTCTACTGCAGACAGTAGGAAACTTCTGTGTTTTTCAACCTGGACCCTGTTTTCCCATCTTTTTCATGTCTAAGTGACTAATGGGGACAACAATTTTTGAAATAGGTCCAGTATTGAGCGTCAGTTGGCAGCCGTAAAATGGGCTGCAATGTAATCCAGTGGGGCAATAATGTTTGTTTTTGCCACTGAGAGGCTCAGAATGTTCTTCTAAGTGTCTGACAATTACATTATGAGAAGGACCATACAGAGAAATAAAACTTCACTCAATCAGGGGCTGTTATTGTGTCTAACATCACAAAATCTCACCCGATTTGAGTTGTTGCAGGAACACAGCTGAAGCACTCTCACTCAATACTGGACCAATTTCAAAACCTGTCCTCCCCTGAGTCGCTTAGACACAACAAAATATAAAAATAGGGTCCAGGTTGAACAATGAGGAACTATCCCCAATGTGCCACTGCAGGTGATGCTTTGATCAAAAAACAACAAAGAGCAGGACTTGATGTGATAGGGAGCATGAGAGGAAGTGCCAGGTTCACATATCAGCAAAACTAAATCATTAAACTCATAAACAAAATCTCAGTAATCAAAGGCAAGTGATGTCAATGTAACAATATCAAGCAGTGTGAGAGAGGACGATGCTTTAAAAGACCCATCTTGATAACCGTGATAGACACTGTGTGTGTTTCCTAACGTCCTCAGTGTTATTCTGGAGACTGTGTCTGTTGAACTAAAAACATGATAAACAGATTTGGGCTAAACACAGCTGATGGGGTCCCTGCCTGCAGTTCATTGGCAGCTTACAGAAGCTGTGCAAAGTTCCCACAGCTGCTAACACTGATCAGCCCCTCAGATATTTAGTTTACTGAAGACTACTGATGCATGAAGACCCCAAAGAAACCGATGATCTTTACACCAAGCACCATAAGCAAAGTCTGTTGGATAATATGAGTCACTTTGATGAATGGCAGAAAACTAGTTGGAAAGTTGAGGCTGCTGAAGGATTAGCTTGGTTTTGTAAAGGAAGGAGAAGGAGAGGAAGAAGTGGGAGGATGTGGTGGTTGTCTGGCTGACAGGGTCAGTCTGTGTGTAAAAAGTGAATCCATATACACACACTCTCACCAATACAGACACACACGCACACACACACATATTTTCCTGCTCTCAGAGGACTGGCTGTGTTACACTGCAGTGTAGTCAGGTGGAGAAATTCACTGAAGCATTTATAGAAAGTCTTTACCAAAAAATATGACATGAGAAAAGCTTGAATCTTTTTATTCTTTTGTTCCTTTTGACGACTATTGGAAAGCAATTTTAAAAGCAACATAATACATACTAAAATAAAATCTATATAGGCCTACTGAAAATAGGTTTTTTTTATTTGTGCAAACAATAAACCTGACTTTATAGATACAACAATGACTGAGACAGAATACACAAACAATATTTTAAAAAACAAACATTTTATATGGCACATATAAATAATGATAAATGATAAATAATTATTTTGACATCACCACCATCTCTATCATTACTATCACCACCATCACTATCACTATCACCATCACCATCACCACTATCACTATCACTATAACCACCACCACCACCACTATACCACCACCATCACCACCATTATACCACCACTATACCACCACCATCACCACCATTATACCACCACCATCACCACCATCACCACTATTATACCACCACCACTATACCACCACTATACCACCACCATCACCACCATTATACCACCACTAGGCATGGGCCGGTTACCGGTTTCAAGGTATACCACGGTATGAAAAAGTCACGGTTTCAAAACCACTAAAAATTTCCGTCATACCGTTCCTGCGGTATGAGCAGGTTTTTTTTTTTTTATGTGACGTCTGGTCAGAGAGAGAGTGGAGGTCCCTGGTCGTGTGCAGCTGCAGCGTAAAGTAGCGCACCTCCGGTTGCTGTTACAAGCAGGTCGCTCTGCAGGCTGTATGATGGCTGGAGGAGGCGAGCCCCCCGAACTTTCCTCCCGTCTACAAGCGCCAAGTCGGCTGTATTTATACTTATAAGGCTACCGTAAAAAGACAGACGGCTGCGTCTTGGAGGAAGAAGGTCCCGGACAGTAGCAGCGCGAGGAGGAAATACATCATATATGATCGTGAGCAAGTCTCCAAAAACTGTTGATTCAGTTTTAAGCTCCTGCCTGCATTTATTTATTTATATTTATCTTAGAAGTGTTTTTATTTTTTTCAATTATTTATGTTCTGATATCTTGAGCCACAGGTTCAGTGATTGCATTTATTTGCATTTTGTGTTGTGTTTTTTCTCACAAAAAATAATCAATTTATGTCGTGACTTGAGCTGCAGGTTTAGCCTCAGTTGAAGGACTGCACTTTTTTTTTTTTATTTAGAAATAATTCAGTTATTAGGGCCCGAGCGCTGACCAGCGCGAAGCCCTATTGTATCTGTCAAGATTATTAGGGCCCGAGCGCTGACCAGCGCGAAGCCCTATTGTATCTGTCAAGATTATTATTATTATTTTTCTTTTTCTTGCACGACGACGGCCTTTTTGCCCCCCTGAACGTGCCTCGAAACTCACCAAAGTTTGCACGCAAGCCAGACCTGGCGAAAATTTCGATATTTTATGGTTTGCACAAATGGGCGTGACAAAATGGCTCTCTAGCGCCCCCTACAAAATCAATAAAAGCGAGCCCCTCGTGACAGATTGACATAGAGAAACGAAACTTGGTACACATGTTCAACATGTCAAGACGCACCAAAAAGTCTCTTGGACACATACCCTAACACCAACAGGAAGTCGGCCATTTTGAATCAAAATATTGATTTTAATGCAAATTGTGGCATCATATTTGAATGCACTACTCCTACAGTTTTCTTCCCATCCACTTCAAATTCACACAGAATCATCTTGAGACATTGGAGATGAAAAGTTATCAAAAGGTTTTTCCCCCCGTCATTCCTGGTTGCCGTGGTGATGCGGCGAATTTCGATGCTTCGCCATGAAATTTCTAACCCTCATAACTTGACTCCACATTGTCTGAGCTTTTCCAAATTTCAGATGCCTGTTCAGGGTCCTGCTCTGAACACATGTACAGTCTCGTATTTAGTGACAGTCATAGCGCCCCCTACTGGCAACAGGAAGTCACTTGCTTCATTCTTTCACTAATTACTCCCATAATCTTCATCCCACCCACTTCAAATTCACGCAGGATCATCTTGAGACAATGGAGATGAATAGTTATCAAAAGCTTTTTCCCTCGTCATTCCTGGTTGCCGTGGTGACGTGGCGAATTTCGATCCTTCGCCATGAAAATTCAAACCCTCATAACTTGACTCCACATGGTCTGAGCTTTTCCAAATTTAATATGCTTGTACAGTGTCCCCGTCTGAACACATGTACAGTCTCATATTTAGTGACAGTCATAGCGCCCCCTACTGGCAACAGGAAGTCACTTGCTTCATTCTTTCACTAATTACTCCCATAATCTTAAGTATTTACACCTGAAATTGACTCAGCTGAGACATAAGACCTTGGTGATGCTACATTCTGCAACTCGTGACCCATCATCAAATACTGTTGCCATGACAACGCATTCAACGCCATGAAATACGATTACAGTTTTCAGAGGCAAAGGATGCCTCCATGGTAACGAAACTCAACACACACGTCTGGAGTGGGGTCATTTCACATCCTATATACTTCAATGGGATGGCCGTGACTAAATGGCTCAATAGCGCCCCCTTGAATATTTCATAATTGAACCTCAGACTTCCCGATTGACATAGAAGAATGAAATTCGGTAGGTTTATGTATCATCTCCAGACGCACAAAAACGCCATTTGGACCCATACCCTAAGTCCAACAGGAAGTCGGCCATCTTGGGAAAAATGCTCAATTTTGGTGAGTTTTGTGGTCATTTCCAGGCCTCATATTTGAACGCACTAGTCCTAGAGATTTCATCCCATCCACTTCAAATTCACACAGAGTCAGCTTGAGACATTGGAGATGACAAGTTATCAAAAGCTTTTTTATGACTTCTTCCTGTTGGGCGTGGCTGTGCAAACAATTTCGATGCTTCGCCATGAAGCAGGAAGTCCTTATAACTCCTACAGACATTGTCCCACCTACACCAAATTGCTCACGCATGTAGAGGGTCCCGCCCTGAACACATCTATCCATCAATACTGCTTCATATACACAGCGCCACCTACTGGACACAGGAAGTCAGCCTCATATGACAAACATTATCCGATTTACATGAAATTTAGAGGATGTGTTCTCTACATCACACACTGCAACATGACATGTAATTGGTGTGTGATCTCTAGCGCCACCTAGTGGACACATGCAATGTGACTTAGCCCCATCACACAACGTTCATTACAAGCCCCGGTGCCAAGACGCCTACGTGCCCGCTGTGTCTGCCGTGTGACTGCAGCACGCACCGGCATGCGCGTACGGCGCGGTGCGTGGGGGCGCGAGGGCCCGTTCATCACTGCTTGCAGTTTTAATTATTATTATTATTTTTCTTTTTCTTGCACGACGACGGCCTTTTTGCCCCCCTGAACGTGCCCCGATACTCACCAAAGTTTGCACGCAAGCCAGACCCGGCGAAAATTTCGATATTTTATGGTTTTCACAAATGGGCGTGACAAAATGGCTCTCTAGCGCCCCCTACAAAATCAATAAAAGCGAGCCCCTCGTGACAGATTGATATAGAGAAACGAAACTTGGTACACATGTTCAACATGTCAAGACGCACCAAAAAGTCTCTTGTACACATACCCTAACACCAACAGGAAGTCGGCCATTTTGAATCAAAATATTGATTTTAATGCAAATTGTGGCATCATATTTGAATGCACTACTCCTAGAGTTTTCTTCCCATCCACTTCAAATTCACACAGAGTCATCTTGAGACATTGGAGATGAAAAGTTATCAAAAGGTTTTTCCCCCCGTCATTCCTGGTTGCCGTGGTGATGCGGCGAATTTCGATGCTTCGCCATGAAATTTCAAACCCTCATAACTTGACTCCACATTGTCTGAGCTTTTCCAAATTTCAGATGCCTGTTCAGGGTCCTGCTCTGAACACATGTACAGTCTCATATTTAGTGACAGTCATAGCGCCCCCTACTGGCAACAGGAAGTCACTTGCTTCATTCTTTCACTAATTACTCCCATAATCTTCATCCCACCCACTTCAAATTCACACAGGATCATCATGAGACATTGGAGATGAATAGTTATCAAAAGCTTTTTCCCCCGTCATTCCTGGTTGCCGTGGTGACGTGGCGAATTTCGATCCTTCGCCATGAAAATTCAAACCCTCATAACTTGACTCCACATGGTCTGAGCTTTTCCAAATTTAATATGCTTGTACAGTGTCCCCGTCTGAACACATGTACAGTCTCATATTTAGTGACAGTCATAGCGCCCCCTACTGGCAACAGGAAGTCACTTGCTTCATTCTTTCACTAATTACTCCCATAATTTTAAGTATTTACACCTGAAATTGACTCAGCTGAGACATAAGACCTTGGTGATGCTACATTCTGCAACTCGTGACCCATCATCAAATACTGTTGCCATGACAACGCATTCAACGCCATGAAATACGATTACAGTTTTCAGAGGCAAAGGATGCCTCCACGGTAACGAAACTCAACACACACGTGTGGAGTGGGGTCATTTCACATCCTGTATACTTCAATGGGATGGCCGTGACCAAATGGCTCAATAGCGCCCCCTTGAATATTTCATAATTGAACCTCAGACTTCCCGATTGACATAGAAGAATGAAATTCGGTAGGTTTATGTATCATCTCCAGACGCACAAAAACGCCATTTGGACCCATACCCTAAGTCCAACAGGAAGTCGGCCATCTTGGGAAAAATGCTCAATTTTGGTGAGTTTTGTGGTCATTTCCAGGCCTCATATTTGAACGCACTAGTCCTAGAGATTTCATCCCATCCACTTCAAATTCACACAGAGTCATCTTGAGACATTGGAGATGACAAGTTATCAAAAGCTTTTTTATGACTTCTTCCTGTTGGGCGTGGCTGTGCAAACAATTTCGATGCTTCGCCATGAAGCAGGAAGTCCTTATAACTCCTACAGAAATTGTCCCGTCTACACCAAATTCATCATGCATGTAGAGGGTCCCGCCCTGAACACATCTATGCATCAATACTGTGTCAAATACACAGCGCCACCTACTGGACACAGGAAGTCAGCCTCATATGACAAACATTATCCTATTTACATGAAATTTACAGGATGTGTTCTCCACATCACACACTGCAACATGACATATAATTGGTGGGTGATCTCTAGCGCCACCTAGTGGACACATGCAATGTGACTTAGCCCCATCACACAACGTTCATTACGAACCCGGGTGCCAAGACGTCTACGTGCCCGCTGTGTCTGCCGTGTGCCTGCAGCACGCACCGACATGCGCGTACGGGGCGGTGCATGGGGGCGCGAGGGCCCGTTCATCACTGCTTGCAGTTTTAATTTTTTATTATCATTTATTTTAAATACATATTTACTAAAAATAAAAGACCATTCAATGGGGAAAAAAACTTTTTTTTTATTTTTAAATACAGACATTTCAAAGTATCACATTTTATAGCCGTAATCATAATACCGTGAAACCGTGAAGCCGTGATATTTTTACCTAAGGTTATCATACCGTCAGAATTTCATACCGGCTCATGCCTAACCACCACCACTATACCACCACCATCACCACCATTATACCACCACCACTATACCACCACCATCATCACCACCACCACCGCAGACAGCAACACAGAGCATAAACTCTGCTGTATACACATAGACAGTGTAGATCAAGAGAGAATTACACTAAAATCAACTCATAATTAAAGTTTGATCATTATCCATTTGATAATTCATACAACTGCAAAAAACACTAAAGTATTCTTTGTGTAATTTTACTTGCATAAAGAAATACATGAAAACTTGAAAATAAAGTCCTTGAAGGAGCCAGAATTATAAAGCACTGCTCAAATATGAGACAGCTGGCTCAATTACAGAGAGGATAAACACTGAAATATTTCGTGCTCATCCTTAATATATCAAGCACGTGTGTTGTTGCCAAATTTTTATATCTAAAAGAACGACTCCCAAGGAAATACTTAGAGAATGAGGGATATCACATCCTCATATAGCAGATGTTTTATACATGGTTTCATTATTGAGCCAGAAGGAAAAAGTGACAATGAAAGTGAGAGGGAGGCAAGAATGAAAGTACAAGGGAGGAAAGGTGACGGAGGGTTAAAGAGAGGAAGATGGAGAGTGAGAGAGGGGAGAGAGGGAGGCGGAGGGGATGAAAAACCGGGCCTGTCATGCAGGAGAAGAAAGGAGGATGAGGCGGGAGGGAGGGAAGGATGAATGGTGATAGGGGAAGGAGAAGAAAGGTGGACAAACAGATGACCCATAGAGGCAGGAAAATAAAAGAAGGTCAAGGGGAGGGCAGGAAGAAACAAGAACGAGAGAAAGAGGAGTAAACAGTGATAAAAGATAAATGGAGTAAATGGAAAGAAAAACACAGAGGTGAGGGAAGAAGCATAAGCACATGTTTGACATCAGGGAATACAGGACTCAGTATTACATCTCAATCAAAAACTGGACTCTATGTTATTGATTTATGTTGTACTCTCACCTGTCCTTTTTTATCCTCACACACACACACACACACACACACACACACACACACACACACACACACATCTCCAGAGAGTCTGCCGTCAACTCTACCTGAATACAAATGTGTCTGTTGGAAAAGTGGCACTGCTGCACTGCAATCTTTGCTCCGAGCTAACAGCAAATGTTAGTTCTTTAACATTTTGAAGTGCTGTAACATCTTCTTACAAGCAGAGGAGATATGTGTGTAAACATTTGTCTTACAGAGTGACTCAGAGGTGGCAAGCAGTATATACAGAGATTGGACAACACAGTCTTTATTAAGAACCCATATTGGGAAATTTGGTTGCAGCACAACATCCAGACAGATACACATGTAAACATACAAGAAACATTGAAATACATTTAAAACTTAGAATGTTGGGTAGCTGCAATGCAATATGCAGGACAACCCTATATGATATGTGGGTCAGTGACAAAAATAGGGGTTGGCAACATTTATAACAAATTAAGTTTCCAATAATCAAAAACTTGTAAGACCGTGAATTCAGACATTTCTTCTAAACACATTAAATAGGTCATAAATGTATTTCTAAAAAAGGTGTAAAAAGCATTTCAACCATTTAGATTTGAATTGTGGAGCTAGGCTTCACAAACTGTGTTTCAAGATTTCTGTGTTCAGGATTTAGTGATTAGCATAAACCCTCCCCTGCTGCTGTAGAGGTATCAATACATTCAGTGCACACTACTACTGTACAGTCTACAGTTAGCTGAGTTAGCCGTCGAGCTAGCAGCTGAGTTAGCAGCAGAAAGCTCTCAGACGTAGCGTCCATGTTTCTGGTAGAGGTGGTGACTTTAATTGACAGGTGAGCGGGGGTTCAGCAGACTCGGTGGGCACTCCCACAGTGTTTGGTAGCAGAGAAAGAGGCTGATTTTTACACAACTTTGAAGCCTAATTTCATATATTTGGTGATTTTTTTAATCATTCAAATTTGACAGGGTGGTTAACAACACACTTTTCTGTGGTATGTCAAACTCAGAACACATATTTATTCTTACTTTACACAGACTTTAATGAATATTTACAAAGGTTTAAATGGAGCTTCTCTTTTGATTAGAAGTTCCTGTTTTTCATTTAACTGCCATCAATTTAGAGAAATGATTCAAACTTCTCTGAACTTGTTCAATAAAGTTTCATTATAAACAGTCAAATAAACCGGGTCAGTTTTGACACAGGAGGACAACAGCAGCCTGATGATGTCTGCGGGTCAGAGACTGCAGCCAAATATAAAATATCACCACTTATCATTTTTGCATTAATCTTCATTTTTTTTAGCTGATTAATTCCTTTCATTTCTTCTTCCATAAAACAGTGAGGTTATGCATAAAAAGGGGCAACACTATTCATCTGGTATGCATATAAACACTTGTTGGCAGGAATTTAACCTCATATTTACTGTTTGATTTTAAAGCCGATGTGGAGTACAGAAATAACCCAATTAAAATGTGTAACTTCTCTAATGCTCTCTGGCTGCATTATAATGATATTCTATCTTTGTAAAGCTTATGATGCTCTTTTTTTAGAGGCTGTCACAGAGATACATGACTCACTTTTAGTCTATAGTTGGCTGTGTTACATTATATTATATTTGACATGAGGGAGACCATGTGACACATGAAGTGATAGATGCCACATTTGCAAGCCACCTTAGTTATATTCAGTTCCTGCATCCAGTCCCTCTATTGTTTTTCTGGTGCACACATCCACACAAGTACAGCGCCCAGTGCTTGAAAGTCACTCTAAACTCACTTGTGGATCTGTCACTCACATTCTGACGCTCGCTTTTCTTTTTTTCCCCCCGCTTCTGCCGTTCTCTGTGTGATTCTATTAGGCGGCGACACAAAGCTGGCCGTGCTAATGCTTCTTTATACTGATTCATTCCTAGCTCTCACCCGGACCCAGTGCAGAGCAGACACTGGAATACATTACTGAGAGTAAAGCTACTTAGAAATGCAGCAATAATATCCCACATTTTATTCCTGGTGTGTGTTTGTGTTTTAATGTGTGTGTGTGTGTGTGTGTGTGTGTGTGTGTGTGTGTGTGTGTGTGTGTGTGTGTGTGTGTGTGTGTGTGTGTGTGTGTGTGTGTGTGTGTGTGTGTGGAATATGCTTATAAGCAGTCACTTTTGAGTCAAAGCTCTCATGTCAGAGCAAACAAGATGTGACTGGAATCAGTGTGTGTGAGTTTATATGCATACATCTATTCATTGCTGTGTATTTGCATATGTTGAAGTCTGGGAGTGTGTGTGTGTGTGTGTGTGTGTGTGTGTGTGTGTGTGTGTGTGTGTGTGTGTAGGGGGGGTATCATGCTGGGGGGGTTACCTTAAGAGGGTCAGCACCTTCAGAACAGCTCTCATCATCCTCAGTAGACGCTGGCTCTATTGCTGTAATTGCAAAACGCTATTATTATAGCTACTGCACTACACACACATGTCATGGGAGTCTATGTATATTTCATGCAGCTGCTATAGGCTATGTGCAAATGTGTGTGTGTGTTTGTGTGTGTCTCTATTTTCTCCTTTTTTCTTTCTCTCAATCCTTCCTCCCTCTCTCTTCGCTCTCATCCTTTCGTCTCTGTCTCCTCCTATTCGGTGTCTGATCGTTCCTCTCCTCTGTCTACTCAGGTGCTGTCTCTGGGTGCAGATGTGTTGCCAGAGTACAAGCTCCAGGCTCCTCGCATCCACAAGTGGACAGTGTTACACTACAGCCCCTTCAAGGCGGTGTGGGACTGGCTCATCCTGCTGCTGGTCATCTACACCGCCATCCTGACTCCTTACTCAGCCGCCTTCCTCCTAGATGATCAGGTGGGTCCAGATGAGGGTCAAAGTCACTTATAATAAGCCTGCTGCTCAATGATTAGATAGTCCAATACTCAGTTTATCTTAAAGGAACAGTTAACTTCTCTGGTTACAAGCTTGTGAGTGCAGGATGCAGTTGGTATAAGGGAAACTAGAGTATTATCAATACATCAGTCTGATGCATAATGCCACCACAAATGAATGTGTCATACAAACCTCCCAGTTAGATGTCCAGCTGTAATGTAGGTCTACTATTGACAATCAAATTCTCCATAACAACCTTTACATACTTTCTGGGTCAAACATTTTGACATTTGACGGTTGTAAAAACACCCTAAATGTCCTTTTCTTTTACCCAGACACTTGGTGCGTGTTCCTAAAGTGGCCCAAAATACACAAAAATGAAAATATTTAGAAGCGTTGTACCAATTCTGGGTCACATTTGACCCATATCTACTGAGATGGCTTTTAGAGTGAAAATCAAGGAACATTGTGGTTTTAGAGAATCTTGAAACTCTACATGCCATGTCATGTGTGTGTATACTATTTTATGGGACAGTAGTGACAGAGTTCATTTGCCCCCAGGTTGCCATAGAGACAGCCACTTGTTGGACATTGTGAGCACAAGTACAGTACCTGAAATATTTAATAAATGACAAAATAACCCTTAATTATGTTAACTCCCCTCCTGTGAATCATAAACAAATGAAAAAAACAGGTGTATAAAGAGTGAAACTGATCCTTGGTATGACTCAATTGTTTGTTTTGTGTCTTTTTCTCATAATGAAATCTCTCCATCCCCAATTACATTAATGTCTATACGATGTTACATCATTCCTCATCTTCTGATTGGTTTTTCAAGGATACACAAAATCTATTTAATTCCTTCAAACTTTCCCAACAAAACACCTTTTTAGTGTATTTTTTTAATTTATTTTTAATTTCTTTTAATTAACTGGATCAAGCTCCGTAGTAATAGTGTGATCAACCTTTCCACCAATATAATATGTACCAACACCATATCTACACCAACATTTCTCTTGTATACACTGTTACGACGCCCCCCCCCCCCCCCCTAATAAAGGATTATCTTATTTTATCTTATCTTAAATCACATCTGTAAAGCACATCAGCTACAGGAGATATTAAATCAGCAGCATCTTTGCATATCCACTCTGCTCTCTGGAACAAATAAACAGAAAACAACGGGGCTCTGCCAGCAAAATGTGATCAATAAGGCAACATCTCACACACAGAAGATTACCACAGCACTGAAAAGTCACACTAAATAAATGTAGATGCTGTTGCTTCGAATAATTGTGAAATAACAGAGTCTGTGTTGTTTACTGGTGATTCATGTCTTCTTCTCTCTTCACCTGCTGAAAGCTCTGTTTCTGTCTACTGTACACACATACTGTATGCAAAGCCATTTTGAAGGAGCTAGTCATACACAAGTGATCTATTTTTAGAGCATTAGGTTATAATTCTCCTCTCTCCTGTCTGTTTTTCTCTATTCTGTTCTACATCCTTCTTTCCACTTAATACCTCTCCTCTCCTCTTTTCTCTCCTCCTCTCCTCCTCTCAGGAAGATTCATCCTTGCAGAATTGTGGATACTGCTCTCCTCTCAACGTGGTGGACCTCATCGTGGATATTATGTTCATTATCGATATCCTCATCAACTTCAGGTGTGAAGTGAGACACACAGTAGCACCATTAATTAACAGCTGGAGCAGAGTCATTTGCTTGTTGTTGTACAAACAGCTGGAACACTGTCTGTGGTCAAATGAGTCTTAGTCTAATACACAAATCCAATGAATCTGATGTTAGAGCAGGTTGTATAAGTAGTAGGATTAGTGGAAATGATGGTAGTTGTAGTTTTTTGTTAACCACTCTTGATATGATGTGCTCTCTTCCTGTCAGGACGACCTATGTGAACACTAACGATGAGGTGGTGAGCCACCCAATGCGCATCGCCGTCCACTACTTCAAAGGCTGGTTCCTCATTGACATGGTGGCTGCCATTCCCTTTGACCTGCTCATCTACCGCAGCGGAGAGGAGGTATGTCATGATGGAGGGATGGAGGGAGGGAGGGTGAAGGAAAAAAGAAGGAGGAAAGGCAAATCTATACCACAGAGACTTTACCAGGAGAGAAACATTGTTTGTTGCGTCTGCCGTCTAAGCCAGTGTTCTTTATCTGACGGAGTAAACAGGAGATAACAAACAGAGGGGATACAAAGAGAGAGGAGGGGAGGAGGGAGTCGGAGGTGGAAGACAGGGAATAAGAGGAAGAAAGAGAGGCAGAGGTGGTTTGGGTTTTATTTTTTTCTTTCATATTTTAATTGTCTCCGTGGGGAAGTTGATTTGCAGTCGGCTGCGGCGGAGCATCAAAATAACACGTGTCTGCCTTACGTGACACAGAGCTGAGTGCAGAACAACACCACAGCTCAAACTATCAGTCGACTGCTTTATCAACGCATCATTTTCATCATTGATAGATCATTTCAATATGATTTGGTTCCTACTTCTCCAGTTTGAAGACTGTTTTTCTCTGATTTGATCATTGTCAATTAAATATTTTTAGGTTTTGGTCTGTTGATCAGACGAAACAACCAATTTGAAAAAGCCACTTTGAGCCATTTTTACATTTGAGAGTTGTAAAAACAACCTGTACACATTTCTTTTCCACATGTGACCCACAGTATACAAAAACGGAAATAAAATGTATCTTTGTTTAACTTTTGTGCAGCTGATAGACATTTTATATATGCAAATATGCATGTAATCGACCTGTGTTTATTTAAAAAAAATCAATAATCAGCATTCAAGCATGTTTTATTCATCATATTCTATCAAATTTAGCATTAATCAAACATGTATTAATGACTGATAGAGCATTTATGAATGTGAATTGGTGTGGAGACTAATTATGAGTCAGAATATGAACAGTGTGTAAGTGTTAAAACATAATTGACTATTGATTTATCACTGAACTCTTAAAATAATCTGCCCATTTAAAGTTGTTCTCCACGCATCTGTGAGAATGTGTGATTGTAACTTCAAAACCACGCTCTGATATTCATTCCAGCAAATGCTCCAGATGGTTTTCTCTTCTCAAAATGTTTCTTTCAACCAATAAAATCAAAAACCAGCATCTATAAAGAAAACACAGCATCATATAAGTCAGTCAAGACAGAAAAAAACACAAGTGATACACAGTGAAGTCACAGTAAGTCAACAAAGTGCATTCACTGCTCAGTATATTCTGTTTGATTTATACCAGGCTTTAGATTTGCATGCACTAAATGTAAAATATATATAAAAACACACATATTTCATTGTGGAACTGAAGTGTGAAATATTACAATATAGTCTGAATTTCATACTGCAGTGCAGAAAACCTCATATTGTCTAAAAATGACACAGTAACAAAGTCAGACTGTTATGCTGCCATGGATTTTCCTACTTTTCATTCACCTACTATACATCACTACTGCTTTTTTGCCACATACCAGATAAACAACCCAGTTTGTCTTTTTGACTTTTTTACCTCTGCATATTCACACCTGCTAAATCAACCAGCACCACACAAACAAAGAGTTATCTTCTTTGGAATTTGCACTCAGCTTTTGCCCTTGAGTTAAATACTCTCACTTAAAAACTCACTTTCAAATGGCATCAAATGATAAAAGGTTCTTCAATAATGAAAAGAATCCTCAGTAACATCCACACACAGAAACATGCAGTGACACACTACAGCATGGTTAACTGTGTGTTGAATGATTGAAGAATGAAGTGATGGAGGTGTTTTTCAATCACTTCAGATAGTAAAGCTGGAGTGTGGCTCTTTTACATATAAATGAATGTCAATTACATTCAAGCCCTTGCCAAATGATGTCACACAATGTTGATTAAGCCTTTCCCCTCTCTGTATTTCACAATATACCACGTTTTTAAATCTATGGTGACATTTCCCACACAGGGGAATCAGTGGTGATGTGTTTCATATCAAGCTGCAATGATTGGTTTGACAGAGATGAAGAGGGCACCGGACACTTCTGATTTAGCCTTCACTAACTTGAGGGAATAGAATTGTTTAGAAATGACACTCTTAAACAAGTCATTTTGCAGTAGTTGTGATGCTGAAAATAATGTATCCACTGTTTTCTAGCCACAACAGTAGCTATGGGATCATAGAACTGGAGTTACATCCAGGTTTACTATTATTTACTCTCACAGCCACTTCCAGTTTACATACCTTACATACTGTTCATATTCTGACCTGGCTTCAGTATAATTAAATGTAATTAATATATTTAGCATTAATGGTGTAAACATACATTCACATCACACTATATTATGATAGTACATCTAAAGCCATAACATAACAGCCATAATTATTTGTTAATTTATTGACAACATTTGAATGGTAGGTTTCATAATAACCTTTAACATGTATACCAGCTGCAATAAAAATAAATCATTTTGAAATATATTTAATTTTTGTATATTTTCGACCACTTTAGAAAAAGTCATCTCATTTCAGGCTTAAATATGTTATATAGAGTGTTTGTATTGATTTAAAATGTTTAAATGGGTCAAACTTGGGTTAAATGAGAGGGAAATGTATGTTTGGAGGAAAATGTGTAAGTGAAAGGAAGTGGGAGGGGTAGGAGTGAGTGAGTGAGAAACCCTCTGAGGAGACTTTGCTCATAATGAGGATGAAAACCACTGAGGCCGAGGTTGATAGAACCCCTCTACACAGCAGCTCAGGCTGGGGTAATTCCATCAGCAGAGTAAGTGCTACTTGAGATGCATCTATAAGTAATGGCGAGTGTGTAAGTAATAAAAACCAATGTTATTTATGGTCATTAAGACACCAGCCCAGTCAAAAATGATGAATGTGGAAACTCTTGGACAGTCAAACACTGCCTGGGGGAAAACTTTGCCAAGGTTCACTTCATTGATGCTGTCCGAAGGGGCCTCTGAGCCAAGAAAATGGAGATTTTCTACGGCAGGCAATTATTATTTACTGTGTAGACACACACACACACAGAGAGAGAGAGAGAGAGAGAGAGAGAGAGAGAGAGAGAGAGAGAGAGATGGACTAGGCTCAGTGCCAGCACAGTAATCGGCCTGTTATTTATTTGTTGTATGGACATGGAGGGGGCCAGCTGAATACAAGTAGAAAGTCGAGGGAGTAGACAGCCCAAAGTAATGAATGGGAGTCAGGATTTACCACCTGCACAACACTGAATCACATCAGCACATGGCCATGGCTGCTCCACCTGTGTGTGTGTGAGACAGGGTGACAGCAGATGGGAGCGGTGTGAGGCGATACCAGAGCCCAGGGGACTTTGTTTCTGCCGTGGCTTTAAACGATACCTTATCTCGACTTCTCTCCCATCAGACCACCACTCTGATCGGTCTGCTGAAAACAGCTCGTCTCCTGCGATTGGTCCGCGTAGCCAGAAAACTGGACCGCTACTCAGAGTACGGCGCGGCTGTCCTCTTCCTCCTCATGTGCACCTTCGCCCTCATCGCTCACTGGCTGGCCTGCATCTGGTACGACACCGTCACACTGTCTGATGAAGCAGATACAGATTTTACAGAGATGGATGACACTAGTGCTTCCTGTCAACTGTGCAACTTTTGTCCTGCCGGGTCAAAATGGACTGTTTATAAAGCATAAGTTATACATTATCACCCATTTCTGTGTTAGACCCTTTTAGACCCAACTTCATTCCGACTTCTTACCACAGGTTTTACACCTATTTTTTTGGAAGTTATGATCAATAGGCCTCATTTAAATGAAACCATACCTCATTTCTGATTTAATTCCTGTTGTCTCCCTGGGTCACAATTGACCCAATGACAACAGAAGGAATATAAAGAGTTTCTCATGCTTGGTGTTGCTTTGAGTTGTCAAGCAAGTACAACAGCATCTCATTCCAAGTTCATCTTTTGACTACAGTTGATGTGTTTGAAACCAACTGTAGCTACATTGTCTTAAACTTCCCAAAAATGAGGTATACATGCATTTAAATGAGGCCTTTTGACCATTTCCAAAATATAAGTTGGTATGAAGTTGGCTTAAAAGGTCAAACACAGAATTGGGTGATAATTTATACCTTATGCTTTATAAACAGTCAAACCAAGCTGGGTCAATTTTGACCCAGGAGGACAAACATGGATGGGAAGACAACAGGAGGGTTAATAAGTGTTACTGTATGGTACAGAATGCTCATATTGTAACTGCCTACATTTTCTCCAGGTATGCCATTGGCAGTGTAGAGAGAAACGGTTCAATCGGCTGGCTCCACACACTGGGGGACCAGCTGGGTAAACACTACAACGGTACCGTCCCAGGTACTGAGAGAGGTCATACTGGTTAGAAACAGTTTGGTGGTTATTATCTCTACTGGTTAGATGTAACTGTAAATCTTCTACTCCAGGCTCAGGACCCTCCATCAAAGACAAGTACGTCACGGCTCTGTACTTCACCTTCAGCAGTCTGACCAGTGTGGGCTTTGGAAATGTGTCTCCCAACACCAACTCTGAGAAGATCTTCTCCATCTGTGTTATGCTCATTGGCTGTAAGTACTGATAATTAGGGTTAAAGTAACTGCTGCATGGTGTCACACCTGGGTGGAGGGAAGTATTTGAGCAAAAGAAACACAAAGTATGTAAAGAGAAGTTTAATACACCTAAAACTGACCTACAGTAAGATGTGCTGATGTGTCTGAACAATAGTTTTTTTCTGGCAATCCACCTCTATCAGTCATCTTTGAAAGGTGAGTTCTGATCCAGCTGGACTGACCGATCTCCCTCCTTTTTATCTGCCCTTGCACACCTTTATATGTTAGTCTTTGGAATAGATCCCTATGCAATAACATACATAACACATGTCTAATAGTATATACATAATGCACATATAATAGCACAGTGAAAAAACACACATACGCATATTTCCCTTATGTACATGCATGGTTATATATGTATCCAAAAGTATAAAGGTTCATATACATGAAAAAATCTATTCCAAAATTAATAAATACAATAATATTTATGCCCCGATTTTATATTTGTTAATCATCTTATTTTGAAATATTTTTAAAATATTGTATAATATATCTATATTCCCTAAATTGACTCTTTTAACTGATAAACATCTTTGCTTTGCATTAGTTCTAATCCTAGTTCATACTGACTCATTTGAATTGTTGCAAGATTACAAAGAAATGCTCCTGTTGTTTTTTTAGTGGTTATTAAAAAAGAAAGAGATATGATCATATCAAAGATCACTTGTAATATGACAAAGATAACACATTCCAAATGTTCTCCATTCCTTCTTTTACATAAAACAAATGGATTCAAGTTGAGATGAGTGTGACTGGATTTAGTTTCCCCAGCTCTTACTGAACATGTTGTGCAGACTGTAGTCAGCACAGCAGGGAGCTACTGTACAGCAGACAGTGTCAATGACAGAACTGGGAAGTTATAAATCACTAAAGTGTTGTTTTTCTTCTCTCATGCACCGCTGCTCTTATAGTTAAAAGAGCAGGGCAAAGCCATAGATCATATTTTTTATATTCTAAATTATCCTCTGATAGCTTAATAAAATCCATCAGCAGGGACTGTAATATCCCCTCATGCTTATCAACTTCACTTCCTCTCCACACAGTAATTACCTTTGCAGTCTGCTGAAGCCCTGGACTATTGATCAGCAAAAACATAGGAGGACAAAAATGAGTATGACATTTAAAAATAGTTTCCAGAAACTAATCATTGCTTCTTTGTTGTAAAACACATAATTCATATTCATTAATAATCTACATAATAGACCTAGACTAATCAAGACATTCATCATAAATGCTCTCAAGAAGCACAGAAATGTATGACACAGATTTTGCATTGCAAAGGCAAACTGCAGGCAATGTAGCAATGTAGCCAGAAAATGAACTGAGGCATGTTCAAATTTAATTATTGAAGGCCTCCAAAACCCTCCAAACTCAAGAACTGAGCCCAAAAAAGAGTCTCCAGTGTCAGCTGGTGATGAGACTAACTGTCCCATCTATCCATCCATCTATCTATCCATCTATCCATCTATTGTTAATATTATATATTGAACTGTGTATGTACTGTAGAATTGCAATGTGCATTTTAAAGTGTTCAACTTATACTAAGAGCCAGAGATCAATTGTTTCCCTTGTGACACATACACACACACTCACACACACTCAGCCAGCAGTTTCAGTGGGAGATGTAGACAGTGATGGGAGCTGACAGAGGTTGAAAGGTTAGCAGGATCCAACAGGACAAAACAGGAACGCTCATGAAGGATATGACACAAAACAATACATGTCCTCTAAAGATAAAACCCCTGTTAGATCAAATCACTGCTGTATCTGTCCTCCAGTGGACTGACCTCATGAGAAAAAACAAGTGTGAAATGATTCATTCTTAAGTTGATCAGAGGAGTCACAAGATCTCATGTTTAGATTCTTCTCTCTACGACAAAGACTACTATTAGTATTTTAGACATAGAAATCAATGTATTATCATGTTAGCCTGTAGTGGCATTTGACTGAATTTGCATGTAAAAATTGAACACAAACTAGATGTAATAACTTGTTTTAGGGAGTGCACCATCACAAAGTAGAGTTTATGTATCATATTCATATTTCTCACTGCTGTATACTATTATGACAAAGACCAATGTTCCTATCTAATCAAGTACAGCTTATAGAAAGGATCTTAATGATTAGGTATCATATATTTACATACATAAATGAATCCTCCTGTTGTCTTATCGTTGACCATGCACAAGGTTTGTCCTCCAGGGTCACAATTGACCCGGGCTAGTTTGACTGGATAAGGTAAAAGTTAGGTAAAAATGATCACCCAATTCTGTGTTAGACCTTTTAAGCCAACTTCATTCCAACTTCTTACCACACGTTTTACACATATTTTGGGGCATTATGGTCAAAATGGTCATTTAAATGAAACTTTACCTTATGTTTGAGTTAATCCCTGCTGTCTTTGGGTCAAATGTGACCCTATGGTACCAAGGGGGCAAGTACAAATAATAGAAAGGATCTTAATAGTAATCAACTATCACATTTTTGTAGCATTTCTCTGTCTACACACTTTATAACATACTTACAAACATACTTTATCCCTTCTGTTGTCAACTGTGCTACTTTTGTCCTCTTGAGTCCTCCTCCAAAACTGACCCAGTCTGGTTTGACTGTTTATTAAGCATATGGTATCACCCAATTATATGTTAGCGCCTTTTAACCAACTTCATTCCAACTTATTACCACAGGTTTGACACATATTCTTAGAAAGAATAGTCAATAGGCCTCATTTAAATAAAATTATACCTTATATTTGGGTCAAAACTGACCCGAGGACAACAGGAGGGTTACAAAGTTACAAGCTATTTAATGTAGTCAGATAAAAGCTAGTCTTAAGGGGCTGATTTAAATGACTGCAAGCCACCTTTTAATTACAAATCAATCACTAAGACATTCTGATTAAAGCTTTGCTGAGTCTTAATGACCACTAAGACACCTAGGGTTTAATTTATACACCTATGTAGTGCTTATGTGATAGATTCTCCATTATCACGACATCCGCTGTCAAAGCTTCCTCTCTTTCTATTGATTTCTTCTCTTACCTTTTTGCCTTGCTTTTTGTCACTTCTCTACTGACAAACATATCAAACACAAACCGCCCAGGGTGTCAAACGTAACAACAGTCAACCGGAAATATGTCAGGTCATATTAAAGTACGTGCTGCCATCGTGACTCTATACTCTCCGTTACATAAAGTGTACGTTATCAACCTTTGTTTCCTACCTTTCTCACACACTTCTAAATCCTCTCCTCTAGCCCTGATGTACGCCAGCATCTTTGGGAACGTGTCAGCCATCATCCAGCGGCTGTACTCAGGGACAGCCCGCTACCACACCCAGATGCTGAGAGTCAGGGAGTTCATCCGCTTCCACCAGATCCCCAACCCGCTCCGGCAGAGGCTGGAGGAGTATTTCCAACACGCCTGGTCCTACACCAACGGCATCGACATGAACGCCGTGAGTTTTCCCGTTTTTTTTTTACTACTGAACCTCGTGCACCCAAATCCTGTGTGTGTGTCTGTGTGTGTTTGTACACCGATTGTGGTATTGTTGTAATTGTAATGAATGCATCGGTACACACATGTACACATACCGAAGGCTAGAGGAGTATTTTGAGCCTGCGTTGTACGTTAATAGGATGATTGGAAGACTTTCTCTCAGCATGCATGGTCCAACACCTTCAAAGAAAATAAGACTGATGTGAGTATCATAAATAATACACACACACACACACATATATATATATTTTTAAACATGTGCAAAGATATATGTTAGAATATTTTGCACCATGTGTGGACCTAGTACGTGCATGAAGACTGATACACTGTGTCTGTCATGCACACACACATATATGCTCACAACACTGCACATATGTGTGTTTATTCGTACACACACACACACACACGGAACATGAAATGAAACGAGCATGACTGAAGATGGAGTGATTCAATTGTGCTGACCACAAATCCGTTTTAAAAGAGTTGCTTTCACACACTCCAAGCCACCCACGGACACTGTGAGTCACACCTGTCAATGGACACGAACGCACCACGCATGCTCGCACACACACACAAACACACACTTTAGACACATACATGTTGTATACGGTCAACCTCTCTGTTAGTCACAGCATAAAGGAGAGTGCTGCTTCATCACACACACACACAAACTCCACTGTCACATCCTCTGCTTCTCTGCACCGGCAGCATGAGGGTCTTTGACACACACATGCATGCAGCCACACACACACACACACACACACACACACACACACACACACACATACACACCACTGCAATCATAAACATGTCACACACTTGAGTTCTGCTGACGTCAACACTTAATGTGATGTTTGAGTCCGTGTGTGTCATCTTTATCATTGTTTCTAACACATCATGTGTCGTGTGTGTGGGCAGAATATGTGGATTCTTAAGTGTTCACATGGCCGTTATTTAACTACACACTTTCATTCTGAACTATTCTGCTACACTTTGTTAGCTGATTCGTTTTTCCAACTCAAAAAACTACATTTCACTATAAATATCTGTGCTTAGTACTTCAGCAAGGCTTTCCAGCTTCTGTATCCTTTAAATAAAATTGCAAGTCAGAGCATAATCAGTACCTCATTATTATCTGTAAAGCCTCACAGAAGCATAGAGCAACCCCTGTTTGGATGCAGAGTCCCAATACAAACACATATTCCATCACTGAAATCTTTTTTATTGACTTATTTCCCTTCAGTGTATTAAGTGAACCATTGAAGTAGAGAGTAAAAACATATTTGGATCCATGGGAATGTGTTCTCCAGTCTCAGCCGTCTCTCTCCCTCTTCCCTCATTATGTAGCTCTCTTGAAGGCCCAGTGAAGCGCAGTGTTGTGAGCAGACTGGATTAGAGAATGTTTACTGTAGTGCTTATTATGATTGTGGGGAGTAGACCTTTTCTGTCTGTCTGCACAGCTGATTCAATCAGCTGCGACCTCTTTTATTCGTGAAGATGGAGGGAATAATGATGCGGCCCTGATGAGGAATACTGTAGAAAGGTGGTGGTGTGTAGCGGTGACAGAGAAAGGAAAGATAATGAAGTTTTAAGTGTGAGACATTGATGCTTTCAACATTTGTTATAGACACTTTTTATGAGGGGATTCTTAGACCTTGAACATACTGTGGGGGTGTAGAATATGAAGGGTTAAAAACACTTTAATGGCCACACTGTAGCACCGGATGACATATTCTTTCATTACCACGAACACACACACACACACACACACACACACACACACACACACACACACACGCACACACATTATTTTGAATACAATCAGAGCACAGTACCCAGCTGTTTAAGGAAGTCATTTAGTCTGTTTTTAAATTATATATTATATAAATATTTGTTTGCTGTTTTTAAGTATTTTGTGCTTAGTAGGAAACATACAGTCAATAGTAGGACAGGATTGGCTTCGGGGTTGAACCCTGGAAGCGTTGATAGACAAGTGAACATAGTTGGTTTTGGTCTTGTCATGGTATTTGTTGGAAATGATAAAAAATATGAAATATTGCATGTCTTATCTTTTATGTGTGGCAATTGCAGCTCTCAGAAGTTGGATTAAACCTCTGGCAGAATGCACTTCCCCCTTTGAAGTTGGTCTTTTTACTTTTATGCTTGTGTAAAGTGTAAGGAGGAGTTGGATGAGTTGGTTCGGTTTTAAGTTTAGAGGAACTTTTTACTTGTTTGTATCATATTTATTTAATCCCTGACACTTGTTTACAACACAAATATTGTATTATAAAGAGGCACATACAGAAGCAAACTGTAAATGCACATGTAGCGTGGGACCTCCTGAGTAGAACAAAGGGTTAATGGTTACACAACAACAGTAAAAAAGCCACAAATGGCCCCTAAACATTAATTTCCCTCAGAACACAAGGACTTAACTCAGTAGAAAAGTTACTGCAAAGAACACAATGATATATCCTGACAGCAAACAATATATAAAGTAATAACAGTGACTTTAGCCTTGAAAGTTTGCAGCTCAGCACCATTAAAAACGACACCAGATACGGCTGGCTTGTAAAGTCTGACCTCAGCACATTTTGGGACTGTATAGCACAAATCAACAAAGCTGTTGTTGTGCACAGAGAGTAATTGCAGGCTATTGTTCAAACTCACAAAATGGATTTGTTACGTTTGAAAAGGTGATACAGAGTTTATTCTGTTTATTTTCATGTTTCTATACGCCTGACTGTCTAAAAAATGGGTTTGTGAGGGGCGGGAAGGAGATCTTTTAAGCCTGAGGAGGAGAGATGGGAAAGAGGTAATAGCAAATGAAAAATGAAGAGTGGAGTAAAAAAAGTAAAGCAATGGGGGGGACAAGCAACGAGGCCAGAGAAAAGAATCCTACTTAAGACCAAGATGGGAAGTGGAAAGACAAATGACAAAAGTGAAGAAATGGCCAGGGGCCAGATAGATGAAGAGGGAGCCTAGTGAAGGCTGAAATGAAGAAAGTAGCTTAAAACGGATGAAAAAGAGAGAAATGGAGAGGGAGAAACATGGTGTGGGTGTTTAGGTACAGTTCTGTTTTGTGCAGTCAGCCAGAGAGTTACAAGAGAGGCCCATAGCCTCCTGCTTAGAAAAAGAGCCGGGGCTTCCCATGCTCGCTGTGAACTCATTAAAACTGCACCCATTCTTCATATTAATAACACTCTATGGGCCTGCTGACTCTGTTCCGTTAGGAGCCCTGAAATACAGTTTTGAAGTAATTTTGCTGTGAAGCTAGAAAAATCAATGCATAGGCTCTTTGAAAGTCTAACAGTTCCAAAGTGCTGATGTTCATCTTCTACTTAGAGGTTCAAATCATAAAAGAAATCAATTAAACCTTGACTTCTCCCGTGGTTCAAACTGTTACCTTGTGATAAATGTGTGGACAGTTTAGTTTAGTCATGTTAATGTGTTGAGTGGTGTAATAGCAATAAAAGGCTAATGTCCCATGAGTGTGCATCAATGAATGAAGGTAATAAAGACACTGTGGCTCCATGTTTTTATTATTATTCCCTTGAAAGCATCCATCATCTGTGACATTTAACTTTATGTTCTGGACTTCACACATCAGTCAATCGCTGGTAATTGCATGTATCAGTACTGATGTAACCTTTCTCTATCAATTCATCCACTGTCTTTCTCCCACCTCTTCTCTTTCCTTTCCTCTCTGCGGTTCTTTTACTTTCTCTCATCGGCTGTCTTCTCTTTCAATCTTTCTTTCTCGCGTCCTCTTTTTTCTCTTCCATCTGTCTTTCCACCCTTTTTAATCTGTCTGTCTTCTTGTCTCCCACCTTCTTCTTTCCTTCTTCCCTTTGCTCCTTTGCTCCCTCGTTCCCTTTCCCCAGGTGCTGAAAGGTTTTCCAGAGTGTCTCCAGGCGGATATCTGCCTCCATCTGAACAGAACATTGCTGCAGAACTGTAAGGCTTTTAAAGGCTCTACTAAGGGCTGCCTCAGGGCTTTAGCCATGAAGTTCAAGACCACCCACGCACCCCCGGGTGACACGCTGGTCCACGCCGGGGACGTCCTCACCGCCCTCTACTTCATATCCAGAGGATCCATAGAGATACTGAGAGGGGATGTGGTGGTAGCCATCCTAGGTAAAAAAAGAAACATGTTTTACTGATTAAATGTATCACCTAACCTTTGTTCAGCAGCAGATCTCTCTATTTGTTGCCCCATTACATTTTCTTTTTGGTTGACAACAAAGTCATGCTGCCACTCAACAACAGTAAAATATGTATAAGCTGGTTGCGCCATCTACTGGTGAGCATAGGGTGTTACTCTTAATAGCAGAGTGTTGCATCAGGATATAATCAAAGGAGCTGCTTAGGATTCAAGTGTGAGCTGGGATTTAATCTGACTCCCTTAACAAATATTTAAAAAATGGATCAAATGATAACATCACCAGTTCAAGAAAAAGAATAAAAAGTATTCATGTGTTACACCTTAAAAATGACTCTACACTGGTCACTGCCACTCTTCTATCAGTGTGATCAAAATTAGGAAGCTTCCTTCATCAGGTATAGTAAACATCAAAATATGCTTAGTTATCCAATCAGAGGAGCACAGGAATGTGTTTAACTGATGGACAGAAGACCTCATGCAAACACACATTGACATCCAGGGTTAGTGAGAGAAGCAAATAGCACACTGCACTAAAGATTAGACAAGAATAGGACAAGAATTCCATTTAATCATAAATCTTAAATCGTTAACATATATTAAATATTATAGAAACATGCATGTTACCCCAAACTGTACAAAGTCTGTCTAGTCTAAATCTGAATTATCAGATTATCATACATTTTAAAATGTAACCGTTCATTAATCGTTACAGCTACAGTAAATCCATACAGCACCAAATTATCAAATGATTAAAAATAGAAAAGATGAATAAGCACAAAATTGACCTTTCATCATACATTTTTACAGCAACATCCATACAATTTAGATAGTATAAAAATACAATAAATACATATGTTGTTTAAATTCAAAAACAGCCATTTCCATTGAATAAGAAATAGAGTAAATATAAGTATAATATTATAGCCAATTGTCTTTAATAGTCAAAGAGCAATTGATCTCATTAATTGACAATAGCATAGGCAAGGACGAATGCCTCTAAATGTTAGGGTTACCTTATAAACATCACTGTAAAATAGTATATCCCTCAGTTAATAAAAAAACAACAGTTTATTTATAGTGTCTAATTATGTGATAGTTTTACTGACTACTTGTGCAGTAGGAAATTACTGCTTCCTACAAAGTTAAATTTTCCCAGGTATTTCCCTAATTGTTTTTTCCTTTCTTCTCACCTTTCACAGGAAAGAACGACATATTCGGCGAGCCTATCAACCTGTATTCCAGACCAGGTAAATCCAACGCTGATGTGAGGGCTCTAACATACTGCGACCTCCACAAAATCTTTAGAGAAGATGTTCTGGAGGTGCTGGACATGTATCCTGAGTTTGCGGAACACTTCTGGAGCAACCTGGAAATCACCTTCAACCTGCGAGATGTGAGTTTATAACCTCTGTATCTACATATTATTAATGATACACTATATAAATTCTTGTGTTCCTATCAAGAAAGACTCCTCAATGCTGGTTGTTTGTCATTTCAGACCAACATGATCCCAGGCTCTCCCAGCAGTGACGACTCTAAATGTGGGGGGTTCAACAAATTGCGCAGACGCAAGTTATCATTCCGACGACGCACAGAAAAAGGTAACTCATCCCCAACAGATCCCCTCTCACTTCAAACTTCACTACATTTAGTTTAAAAGTACAGTCTGTGAATGCCAGACTTTTTTCTGGCAATCCACCTCTATCAGTCATCTTTGAATGGTTAGTTCCGATCCAGCTGGACTGACCGATCTCCCTTCTTTTTTATCTTCCCTTGCACACCTTCTTCCAGATGATGCAGATGCTGGTGAAATTAAAAAGTCTCACAAGTCTGTGCGGCGAAGACAGAGGGAAGCAGCCAACAACCAAAAACAGGAGGAGGCATCAAAGAGGCAGTGGGAGGCTCATCGAACCTCTGTGTCTTCCCACTCCAGTGGTGATGAGGTACAACTCCACTATTTCCTCGTGATTCATTCCAAAATACTTACTGTGCTTTGTCATTTTAATGTCAGCTCTCCCTCTTACAGGGGGAGGAGTCAGTTGTGACCGGACTCGCCCCTCCGCCTGCGATGCTGGAGAGTCCGCCGGCTCTGGCCACACCCATGAACTTCAACGACAACACCGAGGGTGAGGGAGACCCCAAGACTGGCAACACCTGCAACGCCCTGTCAGGTAAAACAGAATCCAACAGTATCCTCATATCTGACTGAAAAATGGTCTCACACTCAAACACACACCTAACCCTAACCCTAACCCTTCTCCCTTCACAAAGGTGCGTTCTCGGGCGTGTCCAACATCTTTAGTTTCTGGGGGGAGAGTCGAGGGGGCGGTCAGTACCAGGAGGTTCCCAGCTGCAGCCTGGCCTCCCCTCCGCCCCTCAACACGCCTCTGCACAGCCTGAGCCGACAGCAACGCAACCAGCTGGACACACGTCTGGAAATGCTGCAGAAACAGCTCAACAGGTACGCTCGGTTTAGTTAGGCATCTAAATGTGTGTTTGGTCTTGAGTTCTGATCGTTTTTTTAAATGAATATGACAATCCCTGCTAAGCCACAGCAGCTCTTTGAGTTGTCAAACAGCTTGAGACACTTTCTTTTACCTGGCTGCCTCCGAAAAGAGCTTCTTCTCTCCACCGCAGTGGAAAAAATGAGTTTTTCCGTCCCTGTGGCCTTTAGCTGGACGAGCCTCCTTTGTCAGGTCTTGTTGAGCTCACAGCTGTGTGTCTTTATCCTGGTCTTACTGTAGCTGTAGGTTGCACCCACCCCCACCCCCCACCCCGAGCTGAATGCTCAGTTTTAACACATGATTGACCAGCTCTTCTGCTGGATGGGATCCGTCAGCAGGCTGAAGGTGTGTGTGAGGAAATTGGAATGGGGAGTAGCGATGTGTAAGGAGTTAACGACCCCTCCCCTCAAGTACTTGAAATATATCTGAACATATGGTAACGTCTCTGTTGGACCTCAGAAAGTTGAACAGAGCCGTAGTTGTAGAGATCAGCAGAATGGGTCTTAATTACCCTCGCAGCTAGGACCCAACAGACCACCTGTGTGTGTGTGTTTATAATGTCACACACTCACATCACACTCTTATCTCTCTGCGTAGTGTGCATGTGGACCAAGATACCAGTTTATTAATAAGATAAATACAACTTTGTGGTCTCCTGTCAGGAAATGAAATAGCAGACAACAGCAAGATAGGGAGAGAAATACTGCATAAGCAAAACAGAGTTCAAAAAAGTAGAATCATTAGAAACCACCTGACCACCTGAGATTTCTTTTGTGGTTTTCCTTTAGTTCTTTTTGAGTACAGGGGGCTTGGTAGTCCAGTTTTGTGGCTTTGTTTCTTTAGATTAAGTTATGCATTTTCTTACAGTTTAGAGAGAGGAGTGCTGGGATCTATGGCCCACTGCTGGGCTGGTCCATTGTCTTCCTCATCTTTTGTTCCTTTTGGCCATAGTTTTGGTATTATTTTAAAATGAATTGGTAAACTTGTACTTGGACACGGTGTCTCTATATGTTGCTGGCCACAGGTTTGAGCCATCTCATTATTTGGGGGCTCATCCGAGATGTTACGAGATACTTCATATTGAAAAAAAATCATCTGTTAATGTTAGTAATCTGTCATGCTAATAAAGCTTATTTGAATTGGAATAGTGAATGAGGGAGTGGTTTCTGACACAGCCAAAGCTTTTCTTGGAACTGAGTAATTATTATAACTTTCAACTTTTCAGGTGTGCTTATTTATGGTTTTACTATTAAATAACTGAATTAGAGTTTGTTTGCACCTTTTGTGACTGTTTAGCCACTTGTTATTTTGCCCCAATGAACTTGATGTCAGCGCTTCCCTACATAATGGCACGTAACATGGTGAATCGACTGCTATTATCAGAGAGAATATGAATAAGAGTATGTGTCCTCCACATGGTCATGAACAGCTGATCATCTCCTGTGGCGTTCTGTGTGCAGGTTGGAGAGTCGCATGTCAACAGACATCGGAGCGATCATGCAGCTGCTGCAGAGACAGATGGCCCTGGTTCCCCCTGCTTACAGCGCCGTCTCATCACCACCTCAGGTAGTCACACACACACACACACACACACACATACGCACTCACACGTCACTGGCCGAAGCTATCTATAGAAACAAGATGCTGTCTCCTCCACAGGCCTCACCGTATCCTGGTCCAGGTCCAGGACCAGGTCCAGGAGAGAGACTGGTTCAGCCTGTTACACCTCTGGAGACAGACATTCTGGCCTCCTTGTCAGAGGTGAAGCACATTTACATACACTCTTATCAGTCATTCATTACGTACACCTGTCCAATCTAATGCAATCCAATACATTGTCAGAAAGGTGATACTTCTACTTTATGTTTATTATTGTGGTGCTTGTGATGTACTAGAGTGTATTAAATTGAATGGTGTTCCTCATATTTTGTCCACCCCTATTAACATATATCAAGGGGACAAAATGGTAGGAACACTTTTCAACACAACACACTATTAGTACTCTACACACATTACAGCCCCAATAATAAATATGTAATAGAAATTTCACTTTTCTGACAAACTGAAAATGTATAAACTTCATAAAATGTATGGCCAAGCTCTTGTATTGGATAGTGTTTGACTGCGCAGGTGTTTGTAATATAGTGGCTGGTAGGTGTGTATGGCAGTTTATTGGGAATACTCTGTGGAGCTTGTGTTGATAGAACACTGTCATTGGACTGCAGTGTTTTGGGAAATATAGTGAAAATAAATGAGAGACACTGAATCATCCTCAGGCATTCTGAGGACAACAGACTCTATTTGAATGTGTCTGGATCTCAGTAATCAGTTAAAGTAAGGAACATAATAGTAACTAATCACGCAACAATGCTTTATCCTTAAATTCTCTTCTGCATTACAAACATTTTTGACATTTTTTATGCTGCATATACAGGACAGCTGCTGGATACGTTGGTGCTCTTGGCCAGACTTCCACTAACTTCCACTTTTCATTATATTTTATCAGAGTTGTAACAATTGTATAATATTCTATTTTAAAAAAGACCTTTATTCAACCTTGCAGAGTCAGTAAAGTTGGTTTTAATCATATAACGGATCAAATATGGAACTTATAAAATGTAGGTATTCATATCCTGATGATTCAAGGATCAAGATTCCAGGTTTCTGACTGTCTGTGCAGGAGAGTCTTTGACTCCTCCACATCATCCCTTTCATCCCTTTCATCTCGGTTATTTCTGTGTTATTGAGTAGATTTTATCAGTGTGAGACTTTGACTCATGGATATGATCCAGTATTTATTTTAGTTCTTACATTACAACTTTCAGGGCAAACTTCAGGCTGCACTAGAATTACTGAAGCCATTTAGACATATATCTATAAAAGTGTACATCTGTTTTTGACACAGAAATCTCAACCAACAGCAGCTTTGACTGTACCAACTGGGCTGTGTCTTTAGATGATGCCAATGATATCGACAGCATCTCTGAAAAAGTCACTTGTTAGATTCATTTTTGTGTTGAGTCTCATTCCCTGCAAACATATGAAAATCTACTCTAATAATAAACCCTGAGTGACAGGGCAGGTTAAAGATCACGCTTCTAATGTGTTTTATTTATTTATTTACTTGATTGTATTGTCTGTATTGTTGTATATGAGTTGCTTGGTGGCAAATGAGTTTCCCCTCTATGGGATATGGCATTTTTCTAATCTAATCTAATCTAAGACAACCGTCATAAGAAGTATTTATCAAATTAGAGTTTGTGAATTCCAATAAGAAAAAGTATGGTAGTCAGTCCCATTGACCTCTCTGTCTCTTTCCCTGCAGATCTTGGATTCCCAGGACTTTGAGGAGTTCCCACCCAAACCTCTTGACTCTCTGCAACCCCAGGAGTCACCACTGATCAACACCACCCAGAGCCAGCCCGCCCCCTCTGGCCTGGACAGCCTGGGGCAACATCTGGAGCTGGAGCTCGGACTGGGAACAGGGGCTGCAGTCATTTCAGGGCCAGCAGTAGGTTCAGGTTCAGGTTTAGGGTTAGATTTAGGGAGCGGGGCAGCAGTGGGGTCAGGTTTAGGAGCGGAGTTAGACTTTGGTTCAGGGGCGTGTATGGGGGCCGGGGTGGAGCCGGAAGCTGGAGCTGGAGCTGGGGTATCTACCCTGGATCCCGAAACCCAAAGGAGGATGTCCCTCCAAGAACCACAGACATCTCTGGACTCACGGACACCACAGAGACACAGCTCCGACCCAGGGGGGAGCTAAGGACCAGGTGAAGAGGGGGGAGGAGAGCGGGATGGAGGGATACAGAGAGTGAAAAGAGAGAGATGGTTTATCCTGAAGTCCCTCCCTTTTCCACCAGTCCCCACAGCACTTTGGAGGCACCTACTGTACCCATCACCTAACTGTCTCTCACCACTCAAATCCAACCTCTGACCTCTCAAGTAAGGACACACTGCTCAGAAGCAGGGTCAAGGAAAGGGTTGAGACCTCTCTCTCCGTTTCTCTCTCCTCCACGAATCCCTCCCTCCCTCCCTCTCTTTACACCAGGAGCTTTCTGAACTCTGCGACGGTACAACCTTTAACCAAAACCACAAACCAGAGTGGAGACGAGCTCTGTCTCTTAACGATTACAGTCCGGGTCAACCCCAGACAGATGTGATCTGGACCTCTCAGTCATCCACTGAGGGTGACACCTCCACACACACACACACACACACACACACACACACACACACACACACATATAAATGACTGCTCTCCTGTAGAAGAATCCCTTTACTGCTGTATCCAGTGTTCGGATGACTGACGAGAACAAGCAAAGACAACAACAGACAGATTAATGACCAAACAAGTAGCCATTTACGTCTTGCACTGAAAATCCTATTGATATAATGATTATTCTATTCTATATGTCCGCGGCGCTTCCGATAAACTCACAAACTGGTTGGTAAATCGTAGTGTTAGCTGGCCTAACAGAAATCCTACTGTCCCATTCTGTCATTGGTTCCTTCCCCCTGATGTCCTGCCCCAAGAGGCGGAGCTTAATAATGCCCCCCCCCCACCTTTCCCATGAGCACACTGGATTGACTGGTTTGCACCTCAGGGGTGGGAACTGGAGGGTTAAAAGCCATGAATTTTTCTTGACGAACATATCAGCTGCCCTACCATAAACATTGTAGAGATTTGCTAGTGAGTGAAGAACATATGGCATGCTTAGGCAGTGTCACAAACAGGTAAACTGGCAAACTTACAGGTTTACCACGAGAAAATCGCACCAAACCCCCCCCACCCACAAAATATGTAAACACGTTTAAAAAGAAGAATCCCAGCTTACTAATTTCACAAGTTCAAGCTGAGGAAAAAGTCGTGTTTGATCGTCAAACACTACGAATAAAGATGACATCACCAGTGAGTTCTAGTTTATCACGGTTGAATTTGCTACCTCAGATTTCATTGGACCTTACTTTTTGTTTGTTTCACCTGAGCAAGCACCCGGAATGCTTTTACTTTGTACATATAGGAGTCTGTCATGTGATTACGAAAACAAAAAAAAACAAAACAAAAAAAAAGATAAATTACAAGTTTGCCAGTTTACGACGACCAGCCGAATGCGCCATTATTCTATGTACAGTACAATATGCAAACACTGGCACGAAGAGACGAGTGAGTGCGCTTTAAATCTTAACTATGTGTGTGTGCTAAGTTCAAGTCCAAAAAAAGCTTTTTACGTGTGTGTGTGTTTGTCCTGTTGGTTTTTGTGTTTCAGTCTGTAGAGCATGGCGCAGTACGTTTGCTTCACACACTGTAGAGGTTCACTGGATTCTACTTTTTAAGGGCAAATTGAGCTTTCTTTGCCCCCAAACTGATTTTTTGGGCTGTCTGTGGCTAAACATACAAAAGACTTTTATTTTGAAATCTACATGGCACAAATAAAACCCTTTTATAATGTAGGTTTAAATATACATATGAGGTCATCTAAGGTTCATTCAAGACTTTTCACTTCTACAGCACCCAAGAAGAAGAAATGATTCAGTAGCACTGTAGCTAATTAATTTAATTTAGCTTTATTTATTTATTTTTTTTAAATAATTGCTTCCCATCCTTGTCATGCACTGTTATAGCAAGCCTCCGACACGCTGAAGATTCTGCGAGGTGTGATGATGACGGTGACCACATGACCACTTTGTTACCACTTTATTAATAATGTAAAATAAGAAACGCAGCATATGTACAGACGCATGCACCGAGCGGTTTGTCATTGAAGCTGACAGACCGCAGTTCCACATCTAACCAGCTGTCACACTGCACTGTCCAGGATCATGTCACTTATATATAAAGCTTCGGGGGGTTGCAATTAGCGGCTGCATTTTAAATATGGCGAGACTTTACACTTGTTATCACTCCTCAGGTTTCATGTGGCTCACGGTGCAGAAATAATATTTGCGCTGTCATGCTGTGTGATACAGATTGCCCTCAGACAAATAACGGCAGTGTGTTAAAATATTAAAACAAGGGATGATGATGTGTAGAAGTGATGAGTAAATCCAGTTCTCCACCTTTCACCGATTGGAGGCATCACAGTGTTTCGTCAAAGCACCGCAGCAAATTGCTAGACACCACATTCATCTGGTCTGACAAGGAAACGGCCAATTATTACTGAAGGATGTGATTTATTTTGTTTGTAAGTCATCTTCAGTAGGTTGGTTCATTTTTAATGAGATATCATGAAGGAGAAGCTATTTCTTTTATTGTAACAATTACTGTGTGTCAAAAACATACAAAGCAACCCATTAAGATTTTCAATACTTTACAAGATACCAACAATACAATATTTTAACATGGTGAAAACTCATATTAAAACATCTTTGGACAGATGGCTATGTTTACACAGGTTTGGTAGATTTTTTTTAGCAATAGCTGATAAAGGTAACTAAAAAATAACTGATCTGGCCTCTTAACTTCACCTTTAAAAACGTACTCACCATCTATGAATGAAATGCAGGATAACTGCATCTAGAATCTATGTGATGCTGCGGTGTTAATAGGCCTGTCACAGTAATAATCGACTTATCACACAATAACATAATTATCAGCATCATCGACGTATAGTATGATACATGGACATGACTTTGATCTTTTTTTTTACCTCAGTATTGCCACACTTCACATTAGCAGCTAAGAGGCTATTCATGTCACATTGGCTAAGCAACTAGTGTCCTCCATTCCTCACTGTGTACATCCTGAGTGGAGACTGCAGAAGAATTAAAGGTAAATAACTCTGTCCCCAACCATAATGACAGTCTGTGTTTTTAGTGTAGCGCCCACTCTCCAATCCCATCCCCCACACCCCCCCCCCCCCTTGCATTATTATGCTATCATATTATCATTATATCAGTGGTATAAAATTATCTATAAATGACAATAATATCGTCTATCACGATTACTTCTGAGACAATATATCGTCCAACAAAAGTAGTTATGACAGGTCTAAGTGTCATAACTTGTAAATGTAGTACTCTGGTCCGAGTTTGAGTCATTGTTAATGTCAAAAGGTGGTGCAAAGGGAATTAATAAGGTGTAGTGGTGCCACTTTTAGACTATGTAGGAAGAGGTACCTGTACCCCACTGTACGCAGGGATGTACAAAATAATGATACCCTCATGAAATGGAGCTTAACTAAAATAACTCTTTATCACTTTGTAGTTTTGAATCATCAAGATGAAGGTAAAAAAGTTTGTAGTCTTCCCTGAGTCAAAGTTCCCCTTCCTCTTCCACACCATGAAGAAGTGAGTCACAGAGAGGAGGGCGGGCCTGCTTGAAGTGCAATAGTCCTTGAAAGAAACGAGACTTGTAGCAGCTTAATCACATCCGTTAATGTTTTAGCACTTTATTTTTATTTTTTTGAAACAGTGCAGATGTTTAATAAAGACTCAGGAATGTGTCATCGGTGTCATAGGGTTCATTTCGCTTTGTCCGACAACTCCAAACCAACCAAATCACAAAGAGAAGAAGAAAACCAGTCAACATCCTAAACTTCTATTATAGTGGATTTTCCCTTTAATGCAGAATCATGAAGACTGTCTTGCTGCTTGCTGGTCGAAGCTATTTTATTTATTTATTTGGTTGTAGGATTATTTTTCTTGTCTGTGGATTGTACCTAATATGATATGAACAGGTCATGTGATGATGGTTTTTTGTGTGTAAACATGTCTATTCCCATGTTCTCTTGTTCATACTGTATTGATGAAATTGATGCTCATACAAACTCTCTCAATATTTACTCAATATTTATGGATATATGTGCTTGCTGAGCAATAACCATTATCATTATTATCATTATCATTATCAATAATTCTAAACTGATCAGTTCCAAAATGCAGATGAGTCACATTCAAGACACATTGTGCATGTGTTTATCACAGTGATTGGACCGTGTGGCTGCATGTAAGCAGCCTATGTAAAGCTGCACTTTAGCATTGAAACCAAAGCAAGTGAACTCTGTTATTAAATGATCAGTGACATTTTAAATTGCAGCGTGTAGAGTGTAGTGGCATCTAGTGGTGACGCTGCACATTGCAACCAATTCAACACCAACGTGAAGAACCCTCTCTCGAGCCAGTGTTTGGTTTGTCCATTCTGGGCTACTGTAGAAACATAGTGGTACAACATGGTGGTCTCCATAGAAGAGGACCCACTCCCTTTGCATTGTAAGGTAACTAAAACACAATGATTCTTATTATCCTGGGATTACACACTAATAACAACAGACTTATGAATATAATATTGCAGTTTGGCAAAATCCATTCCACTAGATGTCACTAAGTTCTACACACTGCTACTTTAAACTCTCATGTAATCCTCTTTTAAGACATTTAATTAAAAACAAAACAAACAGAATGTTGACTTAATATTTAACTTAAAACAAAGGTGTGATTTTAAAGTTCAACCTTTCTTTTTTTTTTCTTTACAGTGACTTGACAATAATTTTTGTGAAAACTTGAACCCGGTGAATTATTCTAAAGATGAGGGTGTAAAAGGCAATTCTAGCAGATGATTGAAAGCTGACTCAGCATTTTGTAAAGGTCGAGACCCTTGACCCTTCTGCAGTGCTGCTAGAATCCCCTGTTTTTTTTAAACAGCGGTTAAAATGTAATTGAATGCATCATGGGTGTTCAAAGCTATGATGATAAGCACTGACACTGACCAGATCTACTGAGCTCTTATTACTACTGAACTCCATCTGCTTGTCATTGTGTTTTATTTGCTTGCATAGCCATCACCCCTCCTCACTTAGTTTCCACCAGCGCTCCCTGCTCCCCCTCCCAGTCGGCAATTCCGTCCACAAATGAGGAAGTTTCCAGAACAGATGACAGCTGTGTTGCATGTCAGTCAAGTCCCATTAGAGAAATCCTCCTGACTGCAAATATCCAGTGAATCTAGCGTTTCATGGACTTCCTTACCACTGATTTTTTTTTTCTTTTTTTTTTTTCTTACAGTGCAGTGCTGAGGTACTGATTTGCAGAAGTGGGCTCTCCTCGCCATCTCATGTACTGTAGCTGAGTGTTTTGTTTAGTGTTCAATAACAGTCACCTAGTGGCCTGAACTGTAACTTTTACATTCAGAACTATGACCTCAAATCTAGAATGTGGTTGTCGTCGACTCTTTTCTTCTTTTCACCTTGTACGTGACGGTAGAAACTTAGTGGAATATTCAATGCTAGAGAATACATTTATGTAATGCATACTGCATATTATAAACAGTAGAGGGTGCACTTTGAAAAAAGAAAAAAAAAAAAAAAGGTTTACGTCCACGAAAGGGGTCGGGGCAACGGAATGGGTGCGTTTGTGGGAGGGGGAGGGGCGTTTAAAGGAGGTTAGAGAGTTTTATTCCCCTTTGCATTTGAATACACATACAAATATACGCACCTACAGTCACACACACACCTACACACACACACACCTCGCTTAATGGCTCTTCCATATTGCTGAGCTTTTTTACAGCTCCGTTCAACTTTCTATAAGTTCCCGACAGACTTGGGGGCCTGTATTTGTAGATATTTTGAGCACTTGGGGAAGGGGGGGTTTGGTACCGTTTACACACAAACACTGGATCTGCTCTGTCACTCCTTGCCTGTACATACCGACTTCTAATACTTGTAAAGGAAACAAAAACTCTTTGGCACTCGTATAGCCAGCACTATGCAGAAACTGAAAAAAAAATTCTTTGGCATGCTTTGAAATGCAGAATACTATAGAGGAAAAATATACTAAAATAAAATAAAGTCTGCTCTAATTTCTTATGAAAATAATCACCTTAACGGAGGAGAAAAAATAAAGTGGACAAAGCCGTCCGTGTGATGCGGAGGATGACGAGGGTTGATTAGGATGGAGGATGATGAAGCTACTTTTAATATTGTGCACATTTTTACTTGCATGCTGCACTGAAAATCATCCTGAACATGAGAGGGTTGGATGTGCAAAGCAGCTGAATTTTTGCTGTATGCTTGCAAACTGTGTGTAGAGTGAAACACTGAATTCTTCCGGGTGACGGGAGAGTCATATTTATATATACATATATATATATATCTATATATATATATACATACTACTTCCAGGTCATGGAAGAGAGGGATACTGAATAGCTGCAAATATAGTGATCCTAGATGATACAATATTATATTGTATATTTGTATCTTTGGTTGCAAACCACTTTAATGGAGTGATGCATGTGTGGCAGTCCTGGGCAGAACTGTTTCCCAATTTTTTATTTTTTTTTTATTTTTTAGGAGTGCTTGATTTAACTTACCTCTGCTCCTCTCAGGCTTTGGAAGTTAAATCAAGTCCACCTAAAATATTACAATCCCTGCTTTGGTGCAGCTGAGGGCGGGCTATACACTCTTAAGAATGTCTATTATCAACACATCGGAGCAGTTTGGGACCACACCTCTGTTGTGTTTTGTTTTCAGTACCTCCGGGTGTTGAAATCTGATAACACACTTTGCTGAAAAGCCCCGAAAAAACTCTCACAAATGTCTTGACAATAGCATATCTTTATTTTCTGTGACAGTCCCTGGAATTTTGACAGTCATAGAATATTAATACTGGGTTGGCTCATGGAGGGATTAGAAGCTCATAATACATTATTTATATCAAATGTTGGTGCAGCTCCAGGTTCTGATTGTGTGATAGCATTATCAATGGTTGAACTTTATAAAATTTCAAAAATATTTCTTTCAATAAACCTCTTTGAAAGCAAGATCATGATGTCGGGACTGATTCTTACACGCACTGATTTTTGGGATAGATAAATTTCCTTTTTCTCTCCACATTTTAGTCCTCAAAAACAATCTGGTTGTCTCTACTGAAGCATGAAATAAAACTAATCATACCATTACCACACTGATTAAATCAATCTGATACCATTTTTACTGAGATGTAACATTTATCAACCTCTTCCAAGCTTACATTAATAAACAAACAAAGACAAGAAAGAATAAAAAGCTAGTTCCTGAAATACTCCACTTCCAGATACTAATCTTTCCACAATGTCTTTTAAGGTTAAGGTTAATTCATCTGGCACCATGTGAAGTCAGAACACTACAAAATGCAGCTATAACATTCAACAACATACAACCAGGTCAGCTAAAAAATGGAAAACTGGTCGACCAATGAATTATTTAAAGATTACTTAACATGATAAACATCTTATTTTACATTAGTGCTGACAGTCAGCCAAACATGCAACATCTAACATTTCAATCAGTTTGCTGGAGAGCTAACGTTAGCTAGCTAATCTCCAAGTTTTACACCTTCATTCTTTAAAATGAATGAGAAAGAGTAAATATAGTCAGTAACTTAACTCTTGGAAATGTACTGTGTAGAAAATCATCAAAGTAAACATGTGGTGCATCATATTTTCTATAAAAGAGAGCCATCCTGAACGTTTACTCTAATTTTAGTGTATGATGTGAAGCTGTCTGGGAAGGTTAGACTTATAATAAGCTCAGACTCTGTATTGGCAACTACTCCACATTAAAGGATCAGGAGCAACATGATGTCACTGGCCAAGTCCAGTAATCCATTCAGCACCTTCAGTCAACATCACTTTAGATCTAGCACTGTTTCTTTTTATTCTAGATTGCACCATCCCTTTTTCCAACAGCATGAATCAATGTGCAGATTTGAAGTGATCCTTCTCATAGTTTTGTTTTATTCTTTTTTAACTAAATGTATGTGTGTTATTGTTTTTTCTATATTTTCTCTTTAGTTCATGGTTTTGTCTCTTGTTGTAGAATCTTTATTTCTGACCTACTTTCTTATACAGTAGGTTACTGGGGATCTCATTCGGAGAGATGACCAACACCTGATTTGGTGTGAATGCATCCAGTCTCTCTTCTCTGAGTTGGTTTGTTTGATCCAGAATAATTTAGTTGTATTTTGTCTTACACCTACACACATTCACACACCCATACACTACAAACATTACTGATGAACTGACATACTTAAATTAGTTTATTTCATGAACTGATTTTTCCTGGTTTAAAAGTCATGTGTTGTCTCCATATTTTGTCCTCAACCTCTGAGCCAGGTTGAGGACAATTATTAATCTGCTCTGTGAGTAAAAAGCAAAAAAATCCATACAGACAGTAAAGTATGCAGAAACTGGAGAAATAGGGACATGGAGTACTTGTGGCTTTAACTGATGTTTTCCATTTTTGTCACAAGGTGTCACTATAGGCTAATCCTACATACATTGATTTAGACCATGCTTTAATTTTTTTCACTCCCATATTTACAGTAATGTTACTTTCACTGAAGGAAACATTGGCGGATGTGGTGTGTGAACAGCTAGAGGAATGACTGTACTATATCCGTAGGCTACATGTAATCTGCATACTGTGTTTTAGATTCATGAAGTGAAAATCAAATGAAGCTATAAAGGGATAAAATGCATTAGACTGCATGAGATTTGACATGACTTTGCTAGAAAAGCCACATCCAGTATTGTATTATTGTTACTAAGAAATAACACTTATTTAGGTTATTTAACGTTATACTAGGCCCATTTACAATGAGAATAGATGATCATTTATTTGTATTAATTCTAGTTTTCATGAGGACTGTCTGTATTTTCAACAATAATCCTCATTCCTGTCATCCTGGTGACATTCCAGTCATCTGGGCGGAATAAGGGCGTCTTCCTGGGCCCTGTCCGTATCCAGAGCCTGTTCCCCCCGGCGATTGGACCGGCACCGTCCCGTAAAAGGAGTCAAACTTCTCCATTGTATGCACAGCGTGTCTGTCAAAAGTGCATTCGGTGACGATGAAGTGCCTGCTCTGCGTTTGAAAACAGCGATAGGTCAATAACCCCGTCACTCAAAGCCGAGCGTCGATTTGATTGGGCGCAGCGAGAGCCGGTCAGAGCGATAGCGCTGTGATTTGTTGGGAGTTTCTCCGGGGGTGGAGCAGGTTAGTCTGCGGCCAGCGAAGCGCACTCTCGGGTGGGCGGATCGTAGCGGTGACAGCGACGCTCAGAGACTCCCGAACAAACTGTCAAAAAAAAGCAGACAAGTAACGGTGAGTGGAGAAAGAAATATGAACGTCGTGTGTGTTGTGTTTGTGCTGTGGTGTGGAGACAAGCTGTGTCTCGCCGTGAAGCGCGGGAAGTGCGTGCGGACAGCTGCGGGTTTCAGCAGTGAAGTGACGGTGATTTTGGATGAGTGATCTCACAGCCACGGTATACTGCTGCAGGAGAATGCTGCCTTCAGGTGCTGCTCGGAAACTCTTACTTTCCAATATGAGTTTAGCGTATACGCAGTAGCAAGGCACTCGTCTCGCCCTTTTTCCCCTCCATTAGCTACAGGCTGCTTTTACCTTCTTTGCACCGTGTCTTTGCTAACACCGACTAGCAACTTTCACTTTCCCCCGTCATGGGCTATTTATTACATCGGTGCGTCGTTCGTGTGCGACGGGATACAGTAACTTGGACGTTCCCGACAGCACTTGAGGCAGCATGGGTGCTCACGGTGAAGTTGCACTGTCACAGCACAGACAGGAGCGGGCAAAGTTATGCAAGCACAGGGACACTCTGTTAGATGTGCCCATTCATTTGCAGTGTGTGTGTGAGGAGGAGTGTAGGACTGCTGAGGCTGTCATGTGCTGTTTGTAATTGCATACTATGTTGAAACTGTGTGTTCTTAACTGTCTGCATGTGTAGAATGTAGCGCCTGATGCTGGATTTTGTGGGGCCGATATCAGTTGGCCTATAGGTCGTAAAAAAATCCAATATCAATATATTGACCAATATAAATATCAACACAATATATAATGAAGGCAGGATATTTTCTACTTGAGCAATACACTTTATTGTCACAAATGATACACATCTATCTATCTATCTATCTATCTATCTATCTATCTATCTAGGCTATATAAAATGCTGCCTGTTTAACTGTAAAACATTATGCATTTCCACATGTTGTCCAATTTACACCAATACTAATATGACAGCAATGTATGTGTGATCCCCAAATAAAATCAGCTGACTGATATATTGGTCAGGCTTTGGTAGACTTATTCATGCAAATGATGTCATCATAATACTGGATATTGTAGTAGCCTGTGTCCTTGGTTAAATCCAATCAGAGGAGCCACAGATATTTTCCCTCTGTCTTTCATCACTGTTGTTTTAGCTCTTATCACCGCTTATTATTGGCAGCTTGTCATGTTGCTGATATACAAAGATAAGCCTTTCACTCATTTGCCCTTCTATCACTTCCCTCTGTATACTTTTACAGTTAGTATGTGGGTTCTGGGCTGGGTGACAGGGTTGAATATTTTCTGATATTATACATGCACATTAGAATGTAGCGAATGTGTCATTTCTAAAATAATCAAAACATTGGAAATAGTACTTTGACACACCCAAAAAATGATTAAACCAACCAAGATTTACTCATTAGTCTTTTCCACAGCTTTCAACTGCATCTCACTGTCATCATCAGTTGCAATATCTCAATCATGACGCAGCATGCTAGTCATTGCCATCATTGCTCATCTGCTGATATGGTATAGTCAGCTTTTGTCCCCAATTTGACAAGCTGTGCCCAGTTAAGTGGTCTTAAATTTGAAATTTGTCCCCAAATTTGTCCTATGACAGACCACATACACAACATGCATGACTCATCTCCAGAAGTGACAGTTCACACCTACGCTGGAGCATCACAGCACATTTAGCTTCAGAATGATATAAAATAATTAGAGGAACAGCGAAGAGGATTGTCCCTCTCTCCCTCCCTCTCTTTCTCTCTCTCTCTCTCCCCCTCCCTCCTTCTATCCAGATTACTCTCAATCCTCCACAGCCAGATTACTGAGTGGGAAATAAGAGGTGGGACTGATCTAAGGCCCTGGATTCATTATGGACTTGATCCAATCACATTCCTAAAATGTCCCGTCGCTTGATGCTTTGCTGTAAGGGCTGCCAAAGTGATCAGGTATTAGGCTGGAGGGTTTGACAGTTGTCAGGCTGGTCGGGGTTGAGCGGGGGAGGCAGGGCCGGAGTGTTCCCCTGGATCGGTCACTGTCACTGAGCCTTTGAGATGAACAGCTACAGTAGCTCTGCGGGATCTTAAAAGTTTTACAATGTGCAGAGATGAAAGGATGGTGAATCACATGCTTTACTGCCCGGGGGTCCAATCCCACCTGAAATATCTGTTTGTGCTTGGTTGGGTCTCTCCCAGCTTCCCTGCAGCTTTTAGAGGAAAACAGTAACTGGTGTGAGAAAGAAAAATAGATAATGGAAATAGAAAATGTCTTTACTTGTAGGTTGGAACATTTTGTATCAAGATAAGTAGGTCTTTCAAGCTGTCTCTATTACTGAAATGTTCAAATTGTTGTCAAAGCCCCTGAATAAGTGAAGAAAGAGGATTATTTATGAATCTCTACCTAGGCCAGCTGTGAACCCAGAGGTAGAACAGATCATCCACTAATCAGAAGATTGGTGGTTCGATCCCAGACTCCTCCGGTGCTTGCCGAACTCCTCCCGATGAGCAGGTTGGCACCGCCCCCCCCCCCCTCTCCCCCCCAAATGTTGGCTCTTGAGTGCTCTGAGTGGTCGGAAGACTGGAAAGGCTCTCTATAACTGCAGTCCATTTACCTCCTTTGATAATGATGACTTTGAAGGATACCAGCTCATACAACCTAATTATACTGTAATGGTCCAGTGTTTGTTTGTCTTGAGTGCAAGGCCGTGTCATAAATTCTAATTGTCGGGGCTTTTTCCGAGCAGCAGGGAGTCTTTGACTGTGAGAAACTCTTTACTTGAAACTCTTTGTTTGGTGCTGTTCTGTTTGCTGGAAGCATGGAAGTAACAAAAAGTAGTAAAAAGTACCTTAAAAAGCTTTTACCTCAACCAGTTTAGAGGAATACCACAGCACTAAGAGTCGATATTTCCAGTGATGAAAACATCTAAAAAAGAGAAAAGAGTAACATCTGTTTTAGTCCCCTAACTGTTTTATAAATACATAAGCCCAGCTGTTCAGATTCTACTACAGCACCTCTGTCTCAGTGTGCTGAACCTTCACCAGTGTTTCCTGAGTAGGCCCATGCTAATGCTCAGCAGCCTCCTGCCAACATCAAATACCACTCAGTAGTTTTATAGTTGTGGACAGTTCTGGATTTGATTTTCTTCTTGGAAAACACTCTGCAAAAGGTGCACTTCAACTTAACAGTAGCCTGCTGATGAATCATGTAGATCATGGTAGATTTCACTGATTCTATGTGCGTCCACTTGCCTAAACCTGTTTTGTTTTTTTGCACGCACCACAGCATTTTACCAGAACAGTCAGCTTTGTGACAAATTACCCACTTTTTGGACAAATTGGATAAATGATCGGTCAAGAATGTTTGCCAAAATCTGATGTCTGAGATTAGCTTTGAAAAAGAGGCTTTGTTTCAGGAGAGTAATTGTAGAACTTGTGGGATGGTTGGTCATTCAGCTGCCCGTACAAACCATATGAAAGTTCCTTAAAGTGAAAGAAGATATAGCATATTCATTTGGTGTGAAGAACATCCTTTAACATTAGTAATATTAGATTTTTACTACTAACCCATTGTTTGAAATAGAGCAGGAACAATCAAATCCATTAGTCAATTGACCGATAATTACTTTTTTGATAACTGCTGAATTGTTAACGTTATTTTTCTCATTTGACATTTACTGGTTTAATCTTCTACTTTGCTTTTGTTTGGTTTATAACAATCGTAAACTGAGTATTTTGAGTTTTGTTCGTGAGACAAAAGACATTTGAAGATGTTACCTTGGGGTTTAAGAAGTCTCCCACATTTTATAGAGCAAACAGTTAATCAAGAAAACAATCATTAGTTGCAGGTCTAGAGTAGAATCATTACCAAAACATACGTCTAAGAAACGGTTTGTAAACTTTTGAACTACAGTGGTTAACTCAGGTGTAATTCAGACATACCAGTCGTGTGTATGTAGTTTGGACTGTAGTTGTTGAGGGCGTTTTCACAATTATCCTTGTTTAATTCGAGTGAATCGCAGGTGTGAAAGCAGCAATCATGCTTGGGTGTAGACCAAAACAACCACCTCAAGAGGTGGTAGAAACAAACTCTGGTACGGTTCATTTGAGGTATGAATGTCCGACCTCGATCCGACTTTTTGGACTAAACTAGCCCCCGTAGCCAGCCACGCCCTGCATTGTACCATGTTGAGGAAGAGCTTTGTGTCGTAAACATGAATCAAAGGTTGACCTGGAGCAGCAACGAAATACGTACATCCAACTGAAGGCAGCACGTCTTTGCATAAATTGAAGCAACACATTGTTTACGAGACATTACATTGATTTGCGTTCACATGTTCAAATGTGTGTTTCCTGCTTGAAACCAACCTAAAGACAAAATGCCCCAAAGCAGCAACTTTTCCACTGCTTCAGGGCAAAGCAAACAAACTATAGGTGTGAAAACCCCCTAAGATAACACTATAGTCCAGTAATAGCTAGCTAGCCTTAATTTGTAGTTTTTATACTGATGCTGTATAAACGTCATTTTTTGACAAGACAGTTATATGACAACGTTGCCTGACTCAAATGAGCCAAAATTAGCTAAACTCTTTCTTAAGGCCAAAGATTTAATGCAACTTTCTGTGGCCTACTTGACAGTTTTCAATACTTGATGCTAAGACCTCATCGGTCAGGACTGAAATACATCTGCATGCGATATCCACTCTTTAAGCTCTGGTAAGCTGCTCATAGACCAACTCGTTTTGAAATATATTTGAGTTATCAGATAATTAAAGCACATGAAAGATCATTGGTTTTAACCTTTGTGATAAGCAGCAGGAGGCAGATGTACATGTACTGCTCCCAGTATTTAATCTCATGTGAGTCTAGCGGGAAGGATTTAGTTTGACATATAATAAAAGTTTTTCATGTCGATTGTTATAAAGTATGGTGTTCGGGGACAGTAGAGGTTTAGATTGGCACATCGCTGAAGGAAATAATGTCATACAATTGCCCAGTATTGTAAAGGAATCCATGCTCTGATTTATCTGTGTCAAAGCCTCACTCCTTTGTACATTAGTATTCACTGATATTTGATCATATGAAGGGTGATGGAACAAATTTTGTGTCCTGGCTTTATGCTCTACCTTTGGGGGGAATCATTTTATGAATGGTCTTGGCTTTAAATAAATGATCAGGCCCAAAGCAGACATCTCCTTTTTTAATGAAGTCCCAAGCAGGGGCAATAAAAATGTTTACATATTTAAAAAGGAAAATGTTTGTTCAGACAGCAGTAGAGTTGTATTTGGGGTGTTGGATGGATGTCAATGAGTCTTACTTTGTTTAAGGTCACTGACTCTGTTCATTCAAAGTAGAAGGATCCTCTGCTTCCTCCAAATGTTTTTATCCACTTGACAGATGCCAAGATTGACAAAGCAGAACACTCAAGTGTTTTATTTAAAAAAAATCTACATATGAAGTGACCATGGTAGCCTTCAGGAACCTTTGATATTAAATTATAATAATAACATTGAGTCCAGTACAGCTTTGTGGTCAGGAGTCCTCGTTTCATCTGCCAGAGAGGTTTGTATTCCTAGTTTACAAAACCATTAAAAAAATGGTTTAAAAAGAAGTTTATCAATAACTATTTCTATAATCATTGAACTGATCAAGCAAAGATGCCAGACACTTGTTCCATGTTTCAGATATAAGAATCTGCTGATACTTTAATTACAGTAAGTTGAATAAATATTTAACTTTGGGGGTTTGGACTGTTGACCCAACAAGACATGTAAAGATGTTGCCTTGATATAATGAAGCGAAAATGAAAATAATAATTTGTTGCAGTCATAAAACTAATACGTGCGTAACTTTTATGGTAGCTCCATAAAAATGGAAAGTTGGCTGACTCTATTGAGGGCATTGGTCAAATACACTGTTTATCCAGGCTAAAGGTCTGCAGTGATGGATGAGCTCTTCCGGCCACATTTATATTGAATCTTAATGCAGTGTGCATAAGCATCATTAATGTTGGCATACATCTTGTCCAGAACAGATTATATATAAAATTATATAAAGTATAAGACGGGATAAAGGAAGGAAGGAAGGCGGGGGTTAGGAAATAATGACTGTACTAGGAGGAGAGGGAAGGAAGGACGGAAGGGAGGGAGGAAGTGTTCGACTGCACGCAGGTTCCTAGAGTTGCTCAGTTGAGCACATAGTGAATTCTCTGTGGAATGCCAAGTGTGGAATAATTGACTGGAACTTAGAGACTTTGACTCCCTGCTTTCTTGCTCCCCACCCAGACGCTTAAAACAAACCTCCCTGATGCATCATCAGCTGCGGTTTATGTTAACCAGTATAAGCCTGGATCATGTGTAGTTGTCCAGGCTAGTATATGGCTATATATACATGTAGTAGTTGTTCTATATGGCTGGAATTCTGAAATTTTAACAGCCATATTGGCATAAAAGCTGCTCACTGTGACTGGACATCATAATTAATTTCAAAACCTGCCATGCATACCTGAGCTTGCATGTTAAGGCTCATTTGGAAGTTGTGCAGGTCATGTTGGGGCCAGGGTTAAAATTAGGGGTTTGGAGAAAGCTGATGTCAGCTGCTCTTTGACTGTAGCAGGATACTGTCTTCAGGGTCGACAGACTGCTTCATCCCAGCCTCTGTCTAGGAATCAGGAAGCAGGGGAAATCCATCATCCATTCGCTGCTGTGCTGCCAAACAATGCTTCAGCTGCTGGCAGGTTAATCTGGGACAAGGACAGCATTATTACCCTTTATATAATAATGCTTCCTCAGTTACATGCAAACCTATTAAGTTGTTCTTATTTTCCCTCTCAGTTCACCCTCGCCAGTTGGTAATTTCCAGACATATGCCTATTTATTGATGCCCCAGCTGCTGTCTCCCCATTGCATTCTATTGTAGCTTGAATGTTGGGAACACAGTCAGTTGTTAAGATGCATGATAGCCATACCCAGAGTGGGCAGCTGCTGGAATGTTAAAGGTGCAGTGTGTATAATTTAGTGGCATCTAGTGGAACAGACTTGGCAGAAATAGAATATAATATTAGTATAACCCCATGAATATAAAAATTGTAGTGTTTTTTTTACCTTAGAATGAGCCCTTTTTATCTACATAGGAAGTGGGTCCTCTTCCATGGAGCTCACCATATTGCACTGCCATGTTTCTACAGTGGCCCAGGACGGACAAACCAATCACTGGCCTTTGGGTTTTTCACAAGTTTTGTGGGCACTGTAGGTTCCCCGAGGAGTTACAGTTTGGCGGGGGAGGGGAGGGGTATTCACTTGGTTGCAATATACAACCTCACTGCTAGATGTCACTAAAACCTACACACTGTACCTTTTAAAGCGAGTATCATTTAAAGTAGTTTGTACGATATATTTTCTGTCCACACTGGAAAAAAAGAAAGACATCTGGCTTCATAGAATGGAACAAGATGCAATAATTGTTGACATGATTGAAAATACTGAGCAAACTCAACTCACGCCCAGCGGACCTCTAGGCTTACAATACACTGACGGGAAACCTATATGATCTAATGTGATCAATATTCACCAGAGGGGTTAATGGTGCCAGTAAGGCTCTGCAGCTTATTGAACTCCCAGTGAATCTGTGAAACATTTTATACTGTTAACTGTAAAATCAATGTGGCCGTAAAAACCTAATGATTCATCGATTATAACATTTCATTCCCTGAGCCCCGACTGGCAGTGATTCAGCTGTTTTCAGTGAAACATCAGTGAAAGGTCAGGGGGGATCGGGGGGAGGGATTTTGCCTCTTTCCCAGCAGTTGTCAAAAGTATGTAATTAATAAAGATAAATCTACGGTCTGTTAGGTTTCAGCCAGGACTGCTGGCAGACAGGCTTGTGTTTTTTAGTGAAAGGTCAGAACAGGAAAGTCAGGTTGTGGCCTGTTCATCAGTTCTATCCAAACCTCATATAGCTTCTATCAGAGTTTGTGCTGCTCTCCAACAAGTGATTTTCTGTCTTCTAACGTTGTCAGGGCTTGTTATGAATCCCTCGGAGAGAAGTCACGGCCAGGTGAAATTATACACTCGTTCTTTCTGTACTTCTGTATCACATGCAAAAAACAATTTCATCAGGTTCTTCCAGGAAAAGAGAGAAAAACCTGCTCTAGTTTCAATGAATTATTTATCACTGATGGTTGATTGGAGGTGGCAGACAGTGTGATTGCTAAGTGAATGCTAAGTAATCTGTGGCTGGAACTAATGATTTTTTTTTCAAATAATCAATGAATTGTTCAACTCATCCCAATTTTCCAGAGCATATGAGTCATATAAGACTTAGAAAAACAGCAAATCTTTACATTTGAGAAGCTCAAACCATGAACAATGTGGTGTTTTTGCTTGATAAATAAACCATTCCTTGTCTTTAAGCAAATGTCCTTATCAGACACATGGAATAAAAAGTACAATGTTAAAGTATCTTAGACCTACACTTCAGAGGCCTTTGTAAACAGTGGCTGGATAAGAATAATACATTGTGTAGATAATATGCACAGTATTATATAACCTACTGTTTTTTTGGATAAAACCTCCAAGCTTCAAGAATACCTTGCAGTCCAATGATGTCATCAAATAATAGAACTTTAAACAGTCCTGTGTCCTGTAAACAGCAGCAGAATGTGAGCCAACCATCATAGACTCATCCAGTGTCAGTGAGTTCATGTTACATGTTGGTTCATGTTTTAATCGATTGTGAAAATAATATTTAGCTGCAGACATATTTAGCTTATAACCCTCATTTTAATGGAACATGATGACTGTATAGTTTTCCTGAACAAGTCAGATGCTTTACATACATTGCAGTGAGTGTATGAGGGCCCAACCCATACTAGATTTTTGGCCCATACCCATATCAATATATTGGCTGATAATGTTATATGTACAGAATATATAGATAGACACACATTGTTTAGCAATGATCCCTCAAAGGTAGTTATCAAACATCAAACAAACAAATACAGTATGTGTGATAGTATATAGTAGTATATCTAGTAGATTTGAGTTTACAAGTGAGGAGTCATAACAGTATAGTGGCAGCTTGTCTACTTCTGCCTGCAAGCTGGATTAATCTATACTGTAGGTTTATATACCAGAACAGCTGCTCCCTTTTATTTAGTTAGTTTTAACCAATCAGAAGGGTCTTGCTCATTTAGTATAAGGGTGGTTGATTGAGAACAGCCAGTGATGTCATTTAGATTTCATAGCTCTGTATCTCACTAGCAGCCAGACACCCTGATGTATATGAATGTGTACGTAAATGTGTAAATGTGCATATTTTTTGGGGCTGAAGGGGCGGAGTCTTTGCGATTGCGTGACAGCGGCGGATTGAATGAATGAAGTGATGGAGGGATTGAAGAGAGGAGAGGAAAAGAATGGGGATGGTACAGAGTGAACCGGTCACTTTAATCCCTCCTCACAACTGTAGCAGCTGGACCCGTGTGTCAGCAAGCAGGCTTTACTGCTGCCAATCAGGCCCCCCCCCCGCTGGGAATTACAGCAGGGTGAGGAGCTGGATGTCACACAGGCGGAAGGATGGATGGATGGATGGGTAGATGGATGGAGTGAGGTGATTCTATAGAGGTGTGTTCTAGATGAGTAAAGTCAAAGGGGTGTGATAGATTCTCTGGAGACATCAGTATTATAGAACCATACATACATGCTTCCTGTTATGTTTTTATCTTCTCATTTAGACTTTCAGTAGCTTCAGACTGGAAACCAGTTGTATGAAGGGTGAGGATATATCAGATAGGTGTAATCCTAATACCTGATTCAAAGTGGAGCCATAGAGGCCTGTATCATGTGTCAACACAGGGACAAAAACAAAGGAAAGGACAGCTAAGGGAAAGCAGTTCGACTGACTGAGCATGGCTCAATAAAAGACTGAAAGACCTGAAACTAAACCATAATTCCATCCCAAACAAAAAAAAAAAAAATTGTCGGTAAAATAATCAACAGGACTTTCAGAGTCAAATAAAACGATTAAAGCTGTGCAGAGTGGGAACTGTCAGACCATTAGTGTTTCTCAGTGTCAGCTGATAGCCTGAGGTTGAAATGACATGTGTGAGCAAGTCAGCATATTTCCTAACATTGAATATTCCTCCAGAGACAGAAAAGTGTTAAGCTTCTGTCATAATGGCTCAGGTTGGCAGAGCTTTTCTCTGTTTATACTGGAACCGCCTTAAGGGGGTTTTATTTTCCAGGTGATGAAGGAACTTGTTGAAAAGTCACTTGTAGTGCTTTGTAGAATAAAACATGCAGACAGCAGCTTACACTCTGCTTTATTTAAGAACCCTCCCCTCACTTATCAGTGTGAGAACCAGTAGTAGCATCAGTGTGTGTGTGTGTGTGTGTGTGTGTGTGTGTTTGTGTGATTAGAGCTCAGTGTGACAGACGCTTACCCTGGAAGGTTGAGTCCAAAGAAAACAATGACAACATAATTAATAATTAAGCTTTAGTACAGCTAATACAGCTCATTTTTATGACTTTATTGACTTTATTGTCATTTGCACACACACTGGAAGTCTTGTGTGGTTCACTGATAGGTAAAAACAAAAGAAAAAAAATCAAATCATTTTATTTGAAATTCAAATTGAAAAGAGTAGCAAACAATTAGGCTATTTGCAGCACCTGTAATGAAGTACTGGAACAGCAGCTGGAAGGACATATTGCAGTACAGTGTTGCATCATGTACCAGTACAGTACCAGTACAGTACCAGTACAGTACCAGTATATAACATAAGCTGCTTATCTGTATACCAACTCATTTAGTCTATAAAGTGTCCTATCATTCTGCAGGTGATGGCATTTTTTAAGATAAACAATTTATAACTCCAAATGAATGAATTTACAATCATCTAAAACTGATACATATCAATAATAAAGAGTCTTTTATCAAGAAAAAAGCTGGATTGCTGCAATACATCCAAACTTCATGAAGGCTCCAGTATTCTGTTGTTGTTGAAACTGTTTTAGAGAAGTGTTGATTTAATGTTAAGGTCATTCTGGAGGAGTGTTTTTCTAAGATGTTTCCTCTTCATTCATATAGAAATAGAATGTAGCATATAAAGCTCATCTCTGTCAATATAATAGTTGAATTTGAGTATAAAAAGTAAACATATTTACACATGAAAATGAATCCAGAACTGTGTGTGCAGCTATGAGGAATGTGAAGCATGTGAAGTTTGAAGGGGGGGGGGGGGGGGAGTGTCCTATAGAATCCACTGTTGTGTTGTTCCAGCACACCAAGCTACACACACACACACACACACACACATTATAGTGAATAGCCGTGGACGAGTGTGTGTCCACTACCTGTTTGTTTTGGGATTACAGTTTGACCTCTGTGTGTGTCTGTCTGTGAGTGTGTGTCCGCGCTGCTTCACATTCCATTGCGATGTGTTAAGCCTCGCTCTGCAACAATAGGGCATGGTTCCCAAAGAAATACTCCATGTGTGTGTGTGTGTGTGTCTCTGTGTGTGTCTGTGTGTGTGTGTGTGTGTGTCTGTGTGTCTGTGTGTGTGTGTGTGTAGGCGAGACCACGGGGACATACAGGGAATTCATTCAGCTACTGTACACTGCGTGTCCTTTCCAAAGGGAGGGATAGATGGAGGGATGGATGGAGGGATGGAGGGAGGGATGGAGGGAGGGAGGACATGATAGAGGGTGTGCACATCACTACCTGCCTGTCTGTGTGTCTCTCTGCTCTCTAATGGGCTGCAGCAAGTGCTGAATTATACAGACATGTCCTGAGAGTCCTGTGTAATGCTATTAGAATGAGAAGACTGCACGCTCACACACACACACACACACACACACACACACACACAAACACACACACACACAAACACTAGCTCTTTCACTGAGCCCTCAAACAGGTTCACTGTGGGCTCCATTAAGGCTCTGTGTAGATGCAGCGGAACACACACACACACACACACACACACACACACACACACACACACACAGACACGGCACATATTAACATTACCTAAAGTGGAGTTCTATGAATGGAGCCAAACATCAAAGACACACTGGCTTTCAGTAGCAGATCAGCAGGGCACTGACTACTCCTACACACACACACACACACACACACACACACACACACACACACACACACACACACACACACACCGTACAAATACACACTAGTTTAAGCAAGTTTAGTCTCTGCTATCTGACTGTACAGTGAGCATTTCTGTCTGTATCTTCTCTATTTCTATGAGTATGAATATAATGCAGAGTTTGAAGAAGTGAGAGTATTGCCAAAAACGGAACTCAGCTCACAGCAGAAAGAGGATGTGATGTCATGGTCCGGATGTGGATAATCAATGGATATTAAGCAGAGTGATCAGTGCATTAGAGCAATGCTGCACTTTGTTACGAGTAATGTACAAAACAAAGAGAGGAGTAATAGCTTCTGCATTTTTAAGAGGTCATATTTATGTAACATATAGTAATATAGATATAATATTTCTTACACTCTCTTCTCCTATTGCTGGCAATAAGATAGATCAGCCAAATCCACAAGATGATGTTAGTGTTTATTAATGCTAAGCCTGCTTTCAGTAACCACAGTCAAATGAGTTGAAGGTTAACTGTTAAATAGCATGCAGTCATCAGTAACCAGCATACTATATTTATCATGGAGGATGATGTGAGTGTTTTTTCCTGTTTGATGGGAAACCCCTCACACACTGACACAGCCTCTGCATAATTCACCTGCATATGCCACACTATTCATTATATATGTGGTATATCATACATAAGAGATCAACTATTGCATAATGTTGTGTGTATATATATATATCTATATCAGAGCACTTCACTTTCTCTCTGCTGCCTTTAACATTATGTGGCATTTTATATCACTACCTGTTTGACATGCACTCATAAGCATATGTTAAAGTTACATATATGCAGTGTATTGACAGCACACAAACACACACACTTCCAGGACTGTGTGTTCTTCACTTCAGTGAGTCATCAGACTATTTTAGTGCGAGTCACATCAGTGTCACCTCATGCTGTTTGCATTAGGAGGAGAGGATTGATGGTTAGATCGAAATGGAGGTCTGTGTGTGTGTGTGTCTGTGTGTGTGTGTGTGTGTGTGTGTGTGGTTGTGTGTGTGTGTGTGTGTGTGTGTGTGTGTGTGTGTGTGTGCTCTGTAGCAGCCCAGCCCCGGATGATGAACTCAACGAGCACATTAGTTTCCTGCCTATTTTCATCCTATCAGTGTTACATCTGATGTCATGTATTAGAGAGCGCAGTGACTCATCTTAACTCTATAATTGACTTCAGATCAGGAAACATGAGTCATTTGGTTCATCATTATGTTGATATCTTTATGAAAAAAGTGGTGATTTCCTTGATATGAATTCCCTTAAAAGGTTTTACAAATCTGTTTTTCTTTTTTTTTTTTTCTTACAAAGTCAGATCTTGAACAGTTGACAGTAACTCTAGATGGTAACATAGTTTTCAGTACTCCCCATGTTCACCTGCATGGGCCCATCATCAATAATACATTGTGAATTTCTACAGTAAATAAAAGATAGGAAGACAATGCCAATTTTCACAAAATGAATTTATTAAATAAACTACTTCCATCAGACAAGGCAAGTTGTTGTCTGGAGTATCCTATAGCAACAGGCTCTTAGCTTGCCGCTCCCCACCTGCATTTTCTGCTGTGGTAGAATATGACTGTTGGACAGCTGAGTCATCATCCAACTCAGATTCTTATCGTCTTTGTGCCTTTTTGTATCCATGGCAACATTACTGTCATGTTTTTGTATCACATAGTCCTGAAAGAAAAGAGAGAGGCCAGCGTTGCGTAGTGCACCCTGGGTAATGTAGTGTAAGTGTCATAATGAATCGCAGAGACACTCTGATATGTTGAGGATAGGAAAGTCAATCTAGAAGTGGTGGTATTGTGTACCAGCCCACTTAAAGCACTGGTTTGGAACAATATTGTGCGTCTAGTATAAATATCTCCACTGTCCCTCATTAAAGAGTCTCCAATCTATAAATATGCATATCTATATATTTAATTTCAATAGTTTACCTGTTGGACACACAGATGTCTCCTACTTCACTGTAAAGTCCATTCTCAGTGTTTGTGCACTGGAAGCTTCAGGTTTCCACATCACATGAATATTGGACCATGATTGGCTTCCCAAATAGTTGTGATGTCACAACTCCTGTCCATAGGCCCGCCTCCTTTAAATTTGAATTTTCATTGAGTTTAGAGAAACTTTCCACTTTCATCTCTCACTTCTAGATAAATGTGAAAACAAACTCTGCACATACATCATCCATTCATCATTGAAAACGTTTATATTTTATATATATTTTTTAATGTAGTGGGGACTTTGATTGTAATTGGTTAATCCATCATTCAATGTGTTGCTAATCTGGGTGCAGGTCATGTGAATTGACTCATTATAATTACTATATCATATACAGCTGGGAAGCACTGATAAATGTCAATACATTCATATACTTAATAAATAATGATAATAAAAGGCCTTATTGCATCTTCTGGTTTTCCATCATTCTTTGACATTTAATTTAACAGTGCAGAAAATATAAAATTGCATTCTGTGAAGCCTTAAAACGTCTTTAATTTAATTTGGGACACTGTAGAAAGTAATTGTGCTTCATATAAAGTGAGATAAAATGATTGTTGGTGTTTGAACACTCACAGCTAACAAGTGATGTGTAGTTATAGACTGTCTGCTGTAAGGTTGTGTACCCCCCTCCTCCTCTGTGTGGGGGATCACAGCTGCACACTGACCTGCATGGTTCTGTGAATCAGGTCATGATCAGACGCTGCAGGCCAGAACATTACATCACTTACTGCTGCACAGCACAAGCACAGGAGAGGACATCGACCAGCCCAGTTAGACACTAACACACACACATACACACACATCAGGAGGTGGAATGACCTGAGCCACACCACTCTGCTCAGAACACTGTCACTGCTAATGGCCTGTCAGTGTAGACCCATGCATTGAGTGGAAGGCGTCACACGTGGTTATAAAAGAGCGTCACACTGTGTCAGAATACAAGAGGATGCACCGTCTGACCTATTTATTAAACATCCTGTTTTAATTACCCCTGACAGTATCAATCACCACGTGTGTGTTTCAGTCCCCTCTGTGTCTGTATGTGTGTGCAGTTGTGTTGTTGTCATGTTCTCATGTGCAGAAGCAACACTAGCAACACATTCACATTCATTCAAGCTTCAAAGCCTTTACAAACCAACATTATCCAGGAAGTACAGTCAGGAACTATATCTGGAGACTTGACAATCTTTTTTAGCAAATTCATTTGTAAATGTATTCTGCATATGAGGAAAGATTCTGCTAAATGAATCATTACTCATTATAGTATCTGATTTTGACTTAATTATTGTCTAAGTATTAATAGATAGAAATGCAGATGAGTGATTTTGATTATTGTAAGTTTTAGTCTAACAGTAACATTACAGTGCAGTAACAAACCTTACTCAAAGTGGAAAGAAAAAAAAAAGAAAAGAAAAAGGAAACCACATTACCCACAGTGCAACTTGACTACCAACAGTTCAGTCATGTGTTTTGTTAGCAGTGGTTAATGTAGCCTGTAGCTGTTAACCTCACTTCTCTCTACCTCCACACCTCCACATATACTTCATTCTCACACCAACAGACCAAGTGATGTTATTGATTTCATCACATTTCACACATCTCACTCTGGAGACTCAAACGCTTCATATGACTTCATTCACACATGCAGTAGAACTTCTTAATACCTGTAAACACATGCTAAAGTTCTTTGTCACATTAAAATGATATGTTGTCATATGTCTCAAATCTTGTACTACCAAACTTAATATTTACACAGAAATGTACTAACAGTAGTATATGACCTGAGACACAGCAGTACTTTGTCTTTTTAGTGACCACTTTATATTACATTTATAAATATATTCATCAGCAAATATATTCAGCTATAGTTCTAACTTTCTTTTTTTTCTTTTTAGACAGCAACATATGGCTAAATTAAATACAAAGCTTTCTACTGTCACAAGATGATCACATATAATACAACACCATACACACAATCAAAAACAAACAAGGACAAACCTCCCCCCCAAAAAACCTAACTAAATAAATACACTGTAGTTTTATTGATGAAATGAACTCTGCTGAGTCATTGGAAAGTCCTGACATATTAGCAGGGACTTTCTGACAAAATACATGTTTAGCTCTGCCATTGCACCTGTTTAATATTCACAGGTGTTGTAGACACTTACACACACACACACACACACACACACAAACCTGGATGGAGGGTAACTGAACAGCACCTGCACATCTCCTGAGAGTAATTACGCACAATCTGTCTTTCTCACATATGCTGCGTACACACACACACACACACACACACATACACACCTACCTAACTCCCTGGGGCTTTCAGCCACTCCCTGTATCAGATAGCACACCAGAAGCCTGCATACGCCATCTCATTCATTACCTTCTCTCTCTGTCATCAGCCTCTCATCACTCCCAGTCGTCCAAGTAGTCACCGAGCCTGACGGTGGACATACCATCAGTTCCTTACATAAACAACCCCGGCCCTGTGATTATGTGTGTGTGTGTGTGTGTGTGTGTGTGTGTGTGTGTGTGTCTGTGTGTGCGTGTTTGTGTGTGCGTGTTTGTGAGGGAAATGTGTCTTCATATTTCAGTTGTCTGGCTTCAGTAATCACTTCAAATGAGAGAAGTGAGTGCCAGACGTTTAGAGGTGTTAAGATTTATGTGTGTTGTGTTTGGGTGTGTTTGTGTGGTTGGGTGTGTCAGACAATGTACGCTCTGATATGCTTTTGCACTTTTATATCAAGAAACATTTTCAAAATGAAAGGTACAGCCTTGTTTTGTGAGCAGAAAGAGATATATCTATGTGGCTGATTAACCTCAAAACATGCAAACAGCATTTTTGAATGAAATTAGGATTAGTGGAATATTGTAATAACTTTTCTTCCAGTGCTTCCGAGCAAAGCTCCACTAGTTGGAAACAGTTGGACTCTTGCAGGTTTTGCAGCTTCCTGTGGACCGTGAAATGTGAACACAAGTTGCACCTTTGCCTGAAGGCTCTGAGATCATCATGTTAAACTGGGAAAGTGTATGAGGATGTTCAACACATGAATAGTTAAAACAGTACTTTTGAAATGTGTGTGTGTGTGTGTGTGTGCTGTGTCACAGGCTATTTGTAGGGACAAAGTCTAGACTTAGGAGCAGTTAATTGGGGATGGCTTGTCCAAATGGGGAACAAAACTGTGTTCAATATTGGGAAAACGCTAATTAACGGGCTAGGGTTAGGATAAATGAAATGTCAGAAATGTCCAAGTAATGTCCCTAAAAGTGACCAAGGTCTGATGTGTGTGTTTGTGTGTGTATGTGTTGTATGAACAAAGTGCTGTGATTGTAAGGCTTGGTGAAATAGATTGAATGGCCCGCTAGGAATTTTAGCGATAGCATCTCTCTCACAGTAGTGTGATGGCAGCTGAACAGGGGGACACTTCATACCTCAGTACACACACACACACACACACACACACACACACACACAGAGTGAGTAAAAATGGTCATTTGAAGGACTGTTTTCTACTAAATGTAACTTTTGCCTCTTTTAATCCAATCATTAGTAGATTTTACACAGTAGATTTAGGTCAGGAGTGCTTTATGATAAACCTCATCATGACAGGATGGAGGACCCCCCCCCCCCTCCCCCGTGGGCGTAGTTGGAGTTGTGATTTACAGGGTGTGAACAGGTATCAGATAACACCGTCTCTCGCCTCCCTGACCCCTCCCCCCGCCTCCCCATCTGCTTTTCAAGTAAACTAACTGTGGGAGGGTCATGCTGTGTGTGCATGGGAGTAATGAGGCTTCAGACACACACACACACACACACACACACACACACACACACATATATATATGCATTGACGGAAGCGGTATGAGTCTTTGAAGTAGATGCCCTGTGGTCTGTGTGTTAATGAGTAAAGCAGGGGTGACCCAGCGCTTTACAGTGAGCTGTAACTGACACTCCATGCCTGACTGTTATAACATAGGACTTGTAATCAGGTGGCGCTGCAGCAAAGTGAGAAATAGTTGAATTGAATTGTGTGCATGTTATTTCCCTCATGTGACTGCCATAACTCACGTGAGCAAATTGCTGCTTTTCTGAAGAGTTTCCTCATGTCAAAGTTTTAAAACAGGATGCTGGTTGATCTTAAAGAGCTGATGTGTGTCAACTGTTAATGATGTCGAGCTTGCACATAAAACAGTGTGTTTTTTCTTATTTTGATATGTGCCACGCATGACATTTGGCCGTCCCTGTAATGTACTGTAAGTGAGTTTTTTTCATATCACCACCTCAAAGGACTGAAGGGGTTTGGTGGACTCTTGAATCCGTGTTGCCATGGAGACGTTTTTAGGGGGAGGCTAGCATGTTGATCGTATTGGTGCTGCTAATATTATTGTTAGCAAAGTAATGTGTTTATAAAATATATGTTTTTATTAATTCAAAAGAAAAGATAAGATCAAGTGTTAACAGGTCTCCTCGTAATAAGGTTAAACTTTGGTGGTTATTCTTAAATGTTGAGTGGGGGGAGTGGGTTCCAACTTGTAATTGAAACCATCAGGTTGTGTGTCAGTAGGGTTTGTGTTTGTGTGTGCATTTGTGAGTGTGTGTGTGTGTGTGTGTGTGTGTGTGTGTGTGTGTGTGTGAGAGAGAGAGAGAGAGAAACAGAGACAGAAACTGAGTGAGGGCCAAAAGTCCCTTGTCAGCTGTCTCTGTATATCAGCTGGTGCACAAAAACAGAAGTGTGGCTGCAGAAAAAAGGGGAAACGAACACACACACACACACAACAAAGTGCTCAGAGACAAACAGGACATACTTTACTCTATAATCTCTTCCATATTCAAACCAACCAGGCAGACAGTCAGGCAGCCATAGTCAAAATCACAGCAGCTGCAGAATCATCAAATACAGATTTTACATGATGATGCTAGTGAATCCAGTTCATGTTTAGCAGCTGTAAGTAAATATTGTGATGATGATTATTCATCATAATTTAAAGTCTTTACATTCTTATTATTTCTGAGCAGGGGAGATTAAAATATCATGTTTCAGTGCTCCATCAGTCAGTATAGTGAGTTTCTTCCTCCTCCAGCCACTCATTCAAGCTGCAGTATACACACACACACACGAACACACACATTCACACGGTAACTAAGTAAGCTGAGCTGTTAGAGGAAGTGTCCCACGTCTCTTAGAAAGGGACATCAGAGGTGAGTGGTGAGCCCGCAGGCCACTGAACACTTTGTATTTTTCCAGACCATGTTGAGGCTCTCTGCTTGAATACATATTACACCGCACCCCTCTGTCAACTGCACACTAATAACCTCCCCAAGATGCTTCTTTTGGCAGTATAGCTTTATTAAATATCTCACAGTAAATATTGGAGTTGATGCAAATGCTTCAATATTAAGGGCGTCAGCAGGATAACTGAATCTCTCTATCTGACAAACATTGTTCAGTTTTTCTTTTATTTAATATAAAGTTATATAAACTTTTTTTTGTCTTTCATTGTCAGAGATATCTTTGTAGAACAGAAGAGTTTGTAACATATGCATCACAGATGGAGAGAAAAGCTCCAGTCCAAAATAGTTATTAGTAATATGTCATCACTGAAATCCAGCTGCTTGTTTATTGGAAATCTGGGCAATTAGTCAATATTATTATCTATCAGATTTCAGCAAAATCATATCTCCATGACAAAGTGCAATTTTATCACATTAGTTTACTCATATCGGTTTCCAAAATGAATGAAACCAAGTGAGCTGTTAAAGGACCCGTGTGTAGGATTAAGTGCCATCTAGTGGTGTGGTTGCAGATTGCTCTCTTTCAAGGTTGTAGGAGAATCTATGGTGGCTCTGAAACTTGTCAACGACTAATGCTGTGTTAAATTTATCTTTTTAGAAGTTGGAAGTCAGTGCTGGGAATGACGTCACACCCCAGTTTGTATTGTTCCAGTATGGAAGTCAGAAAACCAATTCAAGCCAGGTTAGCCACTGATAGCAATACCAGTTGATAAAAATGCATTTGGCTGTATATGCTTATGCAAAGACTGTAGCAACATCCACAGATAGAAGGTGGGCAATGCTGTGTGTATGACTGGTTTAATGAGACACAAATAAGACAAAACTGCTAATAAACAGGATATTACTACAACTTTCCCCCTGTTGATGTCCAGGGCAGCTATTTTCCATTTTGAGGCCGGGCGTGTCACGGTTTGTCCAACCTTTCGAGTCGGAATTCGGGCTTCAGTGAGCATTACAGCTGAAATTTCCTACTGGGAAATCCGACTTCTCAGTCCAATTGGAACACACCCTTAAGCCAGTTTCTGTCTGTCCATTCTGGGCTACTGTAGAAACATGGCGGTGCAACATGGCAGTCTGCCGTGGAAGGAGACCTGCTCCATATGTAGAAATAAAAGTCTTATTCCAAAGTAACAAAAACACAACGATTCTTATTTTCAGGTGAGTTTACACTAATTTAAACATACTTATGAATATTATATTCCATTTCTTATGGTTATAATTATTTGTCCTTCTGAGGGCTGTGTGTGTGTGTGTGTGTGTGTGTGTGTGTGTGTATGTGGGTGTGGGTGTGTTTGTGTGCACACTGTTCTCTTGCGCAATAGGAGATTATTACAGCCATTTTTCAATGTTCCTCGAAATAAAGCAGTTTAGTCTGTTCAGTCTGTCTGAATCTAATCTGTCTACAACCTGTCTGATCATCTGAAGAGTCCTCTGCACTTCTAGTTAGAACAATGTCACCATCAGGACTTCTGCTCATTATTATGTTCACTATTGATTATTCTGATGATGCGTTTCTATATTAGTCAATGGATCATTTTCTCTATAAATTATGACCATGACAAAATTCACAAAGCCTACATGGAATATATAGTTTCTAAATTTTGAGCTTGTTGCTGATCATGTCTGGTTTAAGATCCTATAATTGCAGATTTCTGTCATTAATGAGCTTAGTATTAATTTCTATTGAAGGCTGCATTAGTACCTCCAGGGGCCCCCAAACAACTTTTATTTAATCAGACTGGATAACACTGCTGTCGGGTGGAAACCCTGTAACTCCGTATTCAGTTTTGGACATACTAGGTTTCTGACAGTTCCTAAAAGTATCAACATCAAGTGAATGAGTCAAACCTTGTGTCATATTTCTGTCTAGTTTCCCATCATTGAGAGCCCCTCTCTGTTCAAGGGCTGCTCACATATCTACCAAATCTTCTTCGTTTGTTTCATTTAAAGTCAGACTTTCAACCAAATGGGGCCGACCATCAATGACATCATACACTTCATCAAACCCCGGTGACGTCAGCATTTCCCCCCTAACGCCACGTGACCTCTCATAATAACAGGTCCACACAGTGGTAATGTGTGGATATTAAACTGCCTTGTGCTTGTTATACAGCCACATTGTCCTTGGACAGTGAACAGCTCCATATTTACAGCCCAAACTCCTTAAAGTAACAGTGCAGCTGAAGGGAGGGAAATACTGACACTCAAGTTGCCTTTTATATTGCCGCCGTTGCTTGGTATTGTTAATCTTGTGTGTCACAGCCTCCCAGCAGCATGAACATATCATTTCGGATGAAACGGTGACCGTGTAGCCCTTCAATGGAAGTGATCTCACAGCGCATGTTACTCTTCTGTTATGTTATTAGCAGTGTTACTCCAGGGAAGAGGCATTTGTCTTTTCAAATATCTGAGATAATTATAGTCGGCCCCCGGTGCGGTTACAGCTGCACTGCCTTGCTCGGCGGCACAGCAGCTGATACGTGTCCGGTTTCAAACCTGCAGCTGGAATGTAAGGAGTGTGTGTGTGTGTGTGTGTGTGTGTGTGTGTGTGTGTGTGTGTGTGTGTGTTTCCTTGTGGATGTGATCTGAGGAACAATTAATCATTTATAGAGAGTAAACATCTTATCGTTAACCCCGTATACGACTCGGATTGCTTGTGAATGTTTAACTAAGGAAGTTTAGATCTGATCCAGATCCAGGTCACGCAGTCTTTTTGTCTCCTAATTAAAAAACAGTCCTCCTCTGTTAAGGAGAGAGTAGGAGGGATCTTTCAGCTGGACTACCCAAGTTCTTAAAAGATCCACCCTGCTTAAGTGTCCTCGAGCAAGATGCTAAACAGGCTGCAGGGCTCCTGACCCCCCAACCTTCTCCAGGATTAATCAAAGCCTGACATTACATTGTGTCGTCGTATTTTAAAGGAACAGGAGGAGGAGGAGGAGGAGGAGGAGAGAAAGCAGAAGGGATTTTTGAGATTAGGTCTTATGTGTTATGTCACACATCACCCTGACAACCGCTATAGGAGCTGCACTGGTGCCCTGCCAAGGCTAAGCTTATGGAAAACCACACACACACACACACACACATACACATACACACACGCCTGCCCGCTCTCCCAGCCTCTTCCACTCCCTTTTAGGTTTATCCTCTCTCACAGATGCTCACACAGTCACAGTAGCACTGCACCTGCAGCTTTTAATATGCAGTTCATGTAGATGCACGCTGACCACAGCTGATTGATTTGAATCAGGCTGAAATCTTTCACCAGAAATGGAAGCACGTTTTTTGGTGATTATCATCCAGTGTTTATGTTCCCATTTACCAAAAAACGTTGTGTTTTATGCTGGCAAACACAAAGACTACTGCAGTTTATACTAACCAAGAGTTGTGATGGATCAAGTGGGACGAGAAAAAACGAAGAGAAAATGCAAATAAGATGCTGATCAGGAGCCAGATGCACCAGCTGTTCATAAGTTTAAAATAGATTGATGATAATATTAGTTTTACCTACATCCAAACAGTTTGCATCACACACACTAAACACTCAGTAACAGCCAGGTATAACTGTTGAGTAGCTGCATGAACACACTGACAAAGCTAACCTCATCTCACTATATGTATGAGTTGTTAAGACTGAAGAATAAATGACATGAAAACTAGAAAGATTAGCATAAATCATCTGTTAGGTTGTTTAATCAGCTTCCCCCCTCTTGTTCTGTACAAACATGTATGCAGATATATAAAACTAACATTTCTTAAGTTTTAATGCTGTGAAGAGATTGAGTAAATCACTAGTTTTAAACCAGCTAGTGCATACTTACAACTTAGGAAGGATTTACACTCACACAAATTAAATAATATATATATAAATCCTTATAAGTAGTATAGTAAAATTGTACTTAAAAAAATAAATGTATTAATTATATAAGGCTCCAGCAGTGGTGGGTGGAGGAATTAGCTTAATAAAAGTTGTAAGTTGTAAATTTTTTTCTTTTAATGTTTACATAAAGTATCAAAAATGAAGGTACTTGCTCACCTAATGATGAAGGCTTACTATTACCACATTGTCCAATCCTATGGCACCCCTGTCCCTTCCCCTGTCTCCTGCTGTGCTACACTGACCCAAACAAAGGAAAAAATGCCCTAAAAATCTTTAAAAATAAATCAATAAAATTACTCTTTAATTTAAACTTTAATTTGCCACTGTTACCAAGTGAACCTGGCATGAAATGGAAATATTTAAACTTCTGAAATTCATGCTAGCACTAGTTTTTATGTTGATTGACAGATGTGAGCTCCCACCCCTGATCTCTGATTGGTTAAAAGGGCGAGGCTTGCTTAAAAACATGAGAGGGGAACATCTGTATACTGCTGCCATCACCTTTCTACATTAACATATTTCAATTTAAAAAAAAACAACAAACAAAAAAGCAAAAACTTACATACTGTAGCTTTAAGTAAATGTACAAGTACCTAAACTTAACTTTGTATTTAAGTAGAGTACTTAAATAAATGTACTTAGTTACATTCCACTAGATTATGTAGCCTTAAAAATGCATTTCTTTTTCTGCTTTGGATGATTTTGATTGAAATGTCATTTACTGTACAGAAGGCCTCCATAATCACTTCTTTAGATCATTTACAAATGCCACATTAGAAACGTACCAGCATAATATCCTGCATTGTGATTGGTCAGTGTATTTTAGGCTTTTTTTCAAATTTCTCTATCATCTCTGTGTGTGCTTCTCATGATGCATCACTGTTTACATACAATAGCTGTGTGTGTGGAAGCTGATTAAATAGGCTTAACCTTCACCTCTGCTTTTCTGGCAGCCAGAGGACACACACCCAGCAGCCCAGCAAACACATATACAAGCTTCCACACACACACACACACACACACACACACACACACAAACGCACATGACTAATCCACACTCACACGCTCTGACATTTGTTAGCAGACAGCACAATAGAAACTGCCCCTTCCGTGAATTTCCTTCCTTTGTTGAATCCAGATTGTTTCCGAGTGGCCACACCAAAAGTTGTAAGCGGGGAGGGAGAGGGGGGTGAAAACAGGAGCTCGGCTCCAACTACGGCACCTCGCTAGGGTTAGAAAAAACCATCCACTTTGTTATATTTTCTTAACCCAGGATCCAAATCCATCCCACTTGCAGGACCCAGGCTAATGAAAAGGTTCTGCTCCTGTGGTCATATGGGGCCCCGCTGTAGAAATAGAAGCTGAGGACAACAGGAACAACAAACACTGACTGACTGGTATAGTTCAGCATCCAATGTGTTGCCTTGACTGGGTGGTACTAAGGCTAACTCTGCAGCTGGCACAGATGATGTACTGTACATTAAACACACATACACACACACACATACACACACACACACACAGATGATGCTGGGTTAAATGTGGAAACTGGGGCAGTATTGCTGACCAGCATGGCTTTGTGGTGGAGGCAGGAGGCAGCAGCCTTCCTGTGACACACCCTGCTCTCATTTACTGCTGCTGATACACTGACAGTCAGGCATGTAATGAAGTACGCCTACATACACTTTATTTATATCCCCACCACAGGAACAGACTATTGTTCAATATATATAATAATAAGCCTTTGCTGTATTGTCTCTGTTATTTTTTTAAATAACTGACTTGATGTCTGAATGATTGCTACTTGTGATTGGTTGACTGCTTCTCCAGTTGATTTACTGGGTGTCTTAACAGGGTATCTGATGTAATGTTGGATGGAAGATAATGTGATAATGTGGCTTATAAAGGGGATAAAAACTAAATTGTGCTTTTATATTCACATGAAAACTTTGACAACATGATTTTAACCAGAAGGCCAAAACTATGTGGGCCCCCAAGCATTACATTACACCCATAACTGATCACAGGCAGCCTTCACTCTCCAGGCCAGACTACACAAGCCTATTTCATTATCAATTATCCATCGATTATTTTCTAGATTTATCGATAAGTCACATCCTCTGTACATATGACAGAAAGTGATGGAAAATATCAGTTTACCCAAGACCAAGTTGGCAACGTGAAATGTCTTTTTTGGTCCCAACCACCAGTTCACAATACAAAGATATTCATATTATTATTATCATAGAGGGCTCAAGTAACCAGAAAATATTCACATTTGAGAGAGAACCAACTAATTTAAGCTTTTATTTTTCCTTTTAAGAAATGACTCCAAGTGATTAATCAAATCAAAAGAGCTACTGATTAATTTTCTGTCAAGTAATTGATCAATCAACTTACTGTTAAAGCTCTGGTTTGAACACATTTAGCAAAACATACTTTTTTTTAGTCCTGCTTATATTAATCATGTTTGTAGATAAGAAGACACAAATCACAAATATTGCTTTTGAATGCATCCAAATTCCAACTCCAAGTCATCTCAAAGGTGTTGGACGAGGGTGAAGTCAGTCAAGTTCTTCCACATCGAACAAGGAAAAGCATTTCTTTACAGAGCTGACGTTGTCATGTTGAAACAGGAAAGAGAGAACACAAACTGCTGGCAAGCAAAGATGGAAGCTGGTTGTATCACTGTATGTTGTTACAGGATTTCTCTGGAGGGTGTCCAGGTCATGTTATAGATATTTACTTGGTGAGTTTCTTGGTGATCAACACGATGGACTTCTAAAGCTCACATTGGTTCTATCAGTGCAGGGATACTAGTGGTTAATTTGAACAAAGAGGGTCTGACTCAAATCATAAAAACAGGTGAATCTTGTCATAAAATGTGGTGTTCTTGCATCTATTCTTCTTGTAGTGAGTGAAGAAGATCCAGCAGATGGGGCTGTTGAGTCTTGGATCTGTTGGATCAGTATGAGCAACCTGACTGGTCTTTTAAAAGAATAAGTATGAATAAAAACTTGATTAGAATTCATTTCTCAAACCTAAAACATGTCAAAAGTTCTCCAAAGTTTTGTATCTTTCATGTTTGTTTTTCATCTACTTAGCAGTAAGATGTAGATCTTCTGATATACTGTAATGTTGTCTGCAGTGGAAGAAACAAGGGGGGCATTGATGTGGTGTGCAGGCCAGCCAGATCATGATTTTGACAGCATATGTTTTTCTCTTGGATATTCATTGAGCAAGAGCCTGCTCTCAGTCAATCAAACCTGTTTCAACAAGGTAAAGAAAAAGTTGTCTAACTAAAAGAGTAGACTTGTACTTTTCAGACATGTTAGGTTTAGTGTCTATGATATATAAAAAAAAAAAAAGGAGAAAGATGGAGACAAGACAGATAAACACAGCGCGCAGCCGAGCAGCAGAGAAAGGCCGGCTGCTGGCACTGAAGATAATCTGGCATTATAGTTGGAAGATGACACAACATGACTCGGCAAATTCCCCCGGTGGCCATTGGTCAGCTGAACTCCCAGATGAGCTGATGACTGCTTGGATGTGTGTGTGTGTGTCTGTGTTTAGGTACAGATTGTGCCGGTGTCGTTCCAAGTCCTGCATGTCTTTAGTGCAGATTAATCCCAGTTGAAACAGTGCCTCCTTGTGGTTGAAAGCGGTATTACACCAAGGTTATAATCAGGGATAAAGTCACAAAATCTGCAGTCCAGTTCACTTCAGATCAGTCTAGATTTTCCCCCTGATCACCAACAGCAAATTGATTTAGTCATGTTGTTTATCTTGCTTGTCAGATTTAGGCGCGTCTGGGCAACCATGATGCAATAGGCTGTAAATGTTTTCCTGTTGTCAGCGCATGGGATTTATTAAAAGAGATTTTGCAGTCTCACTTCCTGTAACCATTTCCATCTCTCTCTCACCCTCCCTCACTTGATTTCTTCCTCTTTCGTTCTGCTCCTTATACTTTACCTCTCTCATCTTCATCTCTGCATTCGAGCTTCTCTCTCTGGTAAAACCTTTGCATCCTCAACTTTTCAGGAAGCATGAATGAGTCAAAAAGCAGGATTTTAGAGAATTAATGATAAAAGGAAATGTCAAGGTTTAGAGGTTAAAACTGGGATATATTTGGTTGGACATTGGTGATTTTAGACATATTCTAGATTGCATATAATCATTGTTTAATTTACATTGTTGTGACTGTTATTTTACATGTATGGATTAGTGTTTATAGTTACTCCATGATATGTTCTTGCTATAAATGAAGTTTTATTCAAATAATTAATCATAAAGTGATGTTTTCTAATGTTACTCTTTCATATTTATTGGATTATGTGGTAATATTGTTGAGGCCAACAAAACATGTGCTTATCATACATCATTTGATCCTCCTCCTTCAGCATATCATCATACCACTTTAACATCAGAGTGATTATAAACTGTAGGAGTAGTGCTGACATGCTGTTACTGTGTCTCTGGGGTTTGATAAAGAGGAATGACATTGTTGGACATGTATTTGTTACATTATGCTTTCGGTGCTCCTTTGTACCCAGAATGCAACCTGGTTAGAACATAGTCAGTCATAAGAAACTTGTGTGAGTGGATGCTCACAGCACATGAGATACTGATGCCTTTTATAATCGTGTTTTTTAATATTTCTGTCAACTGTTCCTTTCTTAAGTCCTGTGTCTCTGTCTGTGTTTCTGCAGCCATGGCGGAGTTAGACCTGAGTCTGAGTGACGCGCTGACGGACAGTGTTCCCCAGTCAGGCCCGGAGAACCTAGTGGAGAGGGACTTTGTGGCTCAGCTGGAGTCGGAGGCCTTCGACGATCAGGTTGGAGAGACGGTGGGAAAGACAGACTACATCCCCCTGCTGGACAACGATGACCCCAGACCAGGTGAGAGTGATACAGTGGAGCCTGACTGGGAGGGTGATGGCAGTGTAGATATTAGACGACTAAAGGTGCAGTAATCAGAAAAGGCGATGATGCTGGACAAGCTGTCCATCACTTCTGTGCAGGGAGGAAGGTATAGAACTGGTGATGTGACAAGTGAGAGAGGAGAGTGAGGAGGAGAATGAATGGTTGACTGGAGAAAACAGGAGTAGAGGGAGTTAGAGACAGGTGTAGACAGGAAGTCTTGCTCAGCTCGTTCTTTCTGGACTCTTTAATCCCATCAACTGTTGAACAAATATAAACACAGGCAGGTAAAGGTTAAACACTTTATTATCTCCTGCACTACAGTACTACACAGTGAGGTGCTGCTCATAAACTACATGTTAAATCAAGAAATATTAAAAAAATAGATTAAGATACTTGAAATTCTGTCCTAATAATCACTGAAATAAAATGATTAAATGAGATCAGTGCAAGGTCGGCTGTTTATGCAAATGAGATGCAAACACTTGCCCTTTTTGATTAGGTTAATGTTCACTGCTTAGACTTCTGCTTGCACACCAATACTGTAGATAAAAACATGTCAGTAGCAATCAAAAAGTTTGGACACACTTTCTTGTTTAAGTAAATGAGAAAGTGTGTCTAAGCTGTGGACTGGCACTCTATGTAGTGGTATTGAGGTTTTTTTTAAGTATAATTGTTCAGTGCCATAAGAAAAACTTCATTCATCTAGACTGCACTAGGGGTGACAGCAGAAGTCTCAGTGTTACTTATCTCAAATTTAAACCAACACTATGTAACTTTAATCTCTTTAGAGGTACTTTGTCTTTTTTGTCAAATTTAACAGTAAACTTCAAAACATAAATCTAAGTTATATACTTGTGAATTTAAAGCTTCCTTAACTGCCTTTTCTTGGCCACTTGGGGTCAGCAGAAGAAGCTGAAAGCTACTGTGGCTAATGTGTTAGCAAACAGCTACCTGTTACACATCCAGCACACACAGAACAACATTACTGTAGCTTCATGTGGATGAATGTAAGTCTTGTAGTCACTGTATTTGTGTAACACATATAAAAAAGTGCTGAACAGGCTTAAAAAAAGAAAGAATAATAGGACATAACAATAAAAGAAATCAATATATTAATAATAGAAGAAGTCAAGGTATCAGGTTCAATTTGAATTAAATGCCATTCTAAAAGTGTCCCGGTCTACTACATCCACCAGCTAGTCACAAACTGTGTGTGTGTGTGTGTGTGTGTGTGTGTGTGTGTGTGTGTGTGTGTGTGTGTGTGTGTGTGTGTGTGTGTGTGTGTGTGTGTGTGTGTGTGTGTGTGTGTGTGTGTGTGTGTGTGTGTGTGTGTGCGTGTGTGTGTTTGCTGCTGGGCAGGTTGTGTACAGTGGTAAATCTACTGAGGTACGTGATAATGAAAAGAATCAAACCACCCCCTGTACAGTCACTTATCTGCATCCATCTACTGACTTCAATTTCCTGAACTGGGATGTCTGTCTCTCCATGGATCTCCATATCCATGTTTCAATCTATCCTGAACAAGATGAGAATCTGCGTTATGTAACATGAACTGCAGCTGCCCTTAAATGGCTGATACTATGAGGCACCGCTGGACACTGTCTGCCATTTTGGATGTGTCGGGGTGCCATTCAGCTGGGGGGAGGATAGTAACCTAGAGGATGAGAGGAGTGGAGGACACTGCTCTGCATAGCCCAGCCAACTGCTGAAATTGAGCAACTGAACATGAAGCTGCATCCAGTTACTGTCTGAATGACCCACCTGCTGCTGTGAGGTCAGCTTATGGCCTACATGGCACTAAAGTGTTTGCCATACATTTAACAGTCTGTGCTTCATATGGAGATGAATATATACATTCTCCAGACTGATTCAGAACTTTTTCATTGCTAGAATTTCTTTTTTTTAACAAACTAAAAGCTCATAATGCGCCACCAGCATGCTCTAATACTCTCATATCCCTGACATAAAGAGTCTCCTCTATACAATCATATACATATATTTTGTATGTGTACAGGTGATAATCCAATCTATTTCGAAATGCATAAACATATCAACTAAAATGAAATGAATAAAATCCTAGAACATGCAGAGCCCCACTAACTAAGCCAGCTAAGTATCCTAAATGATCCTGCTGTAATGAATTATATGTCATGAATAGCTTAGCCATGTTGTTACTGTAGAAAAGCCTGAAGATGAAGACAATGAGAATTAAGCAAAAGTGGGATGAAATAAATAAAAATGAAATGTATTATATACTATTATATTATATATATGAATAAATGTAGAATGGGTCTCATGTTGTGTGGCCATCAGGATAATCCTCTAATATAGAGGAAGCAGTAAAAAAACAACAACAACAACAAATTAAATGTTTGTCCATGCTATTATTCATCCTAATTACATCATAGAATATAGGAATGGTATTTGGTGGCTATGTGTAGGTGTGTCACTAACAGATGGCTTGTGTACTGGTTAGCTGATGGTTGAATAGAAGATTATTCCTCTATTATTTCCTCCTAAGATTCTCAAGGATTTACCAGCAAGATAAGCCAGTTTATCTTTAGATATCTTTAGAAAACAGGCACATCTCCTAAACAATTAACATTTCTTTCTGCTTTATTACAACAGCAATAGGCTCTAATAAGAGTATAGATTCACATCTGAAATAAAGCTGCTGCAGGATAAAAATAGAAGAGCAAAGACACACTAGTTATCTTATCATCACTCGCTCAAAATGCTGCTTTTATAGTGTGAAAGTGTGATATCACATCAGAGATACAGAAACCCACAGATGACTCTATGATGCACAGGACCATAAATTAGCAGATAGACAGTAGATGGATCCAATAAACATGCGAGGAGATAACCAGATAAAATGAAGTGACAGTCAACCGGCGATGACTCAGCTCTCGGGCCTGTTTTGGTTCCCCAGACACTTTGGTCAGACAGTCAGACTGTGTGTGTGTGTGTGTGTGTGTGTGTGTGTGTGTGTGTGTGGGCACTCAGTCAGTGACAGCCGGCTGCAGGACGGGCCGTGGGTGGTGTTGCCAGTGATCAACTGTGGCACGCTGTGTGTGCGCATTCGGACGAACGCAGACATGCTGACACGCTGAGTGCCAAACAAGCAGGGGCGAGGCAGTCCGCAAGTTATTGTCCTCTGTCAGCAGGCGAGCTAGACGGAGGAAGCACACTTTGTTTTTGTGTGTGTGTCTGTTTTTTTGTTTTTTTTTCATCATCACAGTTGTTGTTTCGGTGCCCTGATGCACACGTAATGTGCACCCATGATGCCTGATGTGTGTCCCAGTGTCCTGCGCTCTTGTTTTGAAAATGTGGTATTTGTGTCCTGTGTGCTTATTTGTGTGGACGCATATTATATGTGTGTGTGTGTGTGTGTGTGTGTTTTTGCATGCTTGTGTTTACATGTATATTGATTGCAGAACGGCCTGGCTTTTGTGGCTGCATGCATTTTTTAGTGGACAAAAGTCAATCCAGGGGTCGTTATCATGAGGCTAGATTAGCTGCTTATCTTTGGGCTTCACTGAGGTTTTCCAGTATTACATCATGGTCCACTTTTAATTGAGTCAGATCACCATGGTAACCTATACTGATGGACTAATTTGCACTGGAGGAGATTAACTTCAGAAGACAGCCTGCCTAATGATCAATGTACTATTAGCTATTGATTTCTTCTTCTTCTTTTTTGTCTATATAGGTACTTTTCCTCTCAGGAAGAACTTTGCTTTACTTCTAAGTAGGGTTGCATGTATGTAAATAAACTGGAAATTGCATGTTAGTGTATAACAGGGAACTTAAATGTAGTTAGAAAAAAACATGTTGTAGCATATTCATGGTTAAAACAACTAGATTTAATGCCGATACAGTTGAATACTGTATCTCCCCTATTCCTCAATCACATGCACGTAGCACATTACTTACTGCAGGGCCACACCTCCTACATGCACTTTGCATTCCTCCATCACATGGGGAGGAGGGGGGGGGGTCATAGGGTATATGTCTATTTTTCAACATTCAATGTTTTGTTGTTTAATGAAAGAATTGTTCTAATCACAAATAAATCAGTCAAAATGTTTGTTTTTTATTTCATTAGTTTGAAAACATGCTTATGACAAAATGACGAAAATTATGTTTATATTTATGTTTTTTCTACAGTTGATACGGTTTATATAAATTACCCAACATTTCCAGTTAATTCTTATAGATTCCCATATATTCCCATGGAAAGTTTCCAACTTATTTCCAAAATTACCCAGTTCAACCCAGTTTTAACATTATTCCCACAGCTTCTTATTCTGCTCTAGTTTTGTGATGATATCATAATGTACAGTTAGTCCTTTACATCACTCAGTGTCAGCTGTAAACTTACTCCCCTGCAGGTGAACCAGTTAAAACCAGCTTCTTCATACTGGTAACCCAAAGAGAGCCTGACTCACTTCAACCTGCTTCATGATACAGACCCCTGACCCTCTAATCAATGTGCGTGATGGTCTATTGAGTTCTTCATGCTCTTGTTTTGGTAAAATATGTAGTTGGTGTGCTACATACTTGTGTGTGTGTGTGATATGAATATTAGATCAATGGTGCAGTGATTCAGCAGTCAGATGTCACCCAGCTTCTCCTCCTCCAGCATCCCACACTGACTCCAGCCCATATGCGCCATCATCCTCTCCCTGCACTAGCCTCACCATAGCTGGTACAGGCACACCCATAAGCAGACAGCAAACTACACGCACACACACACACCCCCAGCACCCAAACACTATAACGAGGTGCTCTTTAAAAAGCCTGATCATTCAGGGTCAGTGGTTTTCACTTAAATCCAGTCTTTCATATTTCCGCTGCACAGACCGTACAATGTTTGATTTTTTTCCGTCTAGCCATTAGCGCTCAGAGGGATTGTAATGTGTTTGCTTGTTTTTGTGTGTGTGTGTGTGTGTGTGTGTGAATAGACGCGGGTACTGCATTGGAGAATGGAGAGCAGGAAGCTCAGGGTGTGCAAAAACCTGGTAAGAGATAACCCATAATTCTGTCTGCCGTCGGTCAGTCTGCTTAGGCCGCCAGGTCATCTTCATCCTCCAGTCGTGACCTTTTCATCTTTTCTTTTTCTTTTTGACCTTGTTTACTTCTTTGCTGTTCTTCACCTCAGTTCCATTCTGCATGTGTGTGTGTGTGTGTACACTCTCTGTGTGACTTCAGGATGTGAGCTGCTGCTGCCGCTCTCCAACATCCCTTCGAGGTCCATGTAGCACGAGGCTGCTGCTCCTGTCATTCTCTGAGCTCTCAGTGGTTGAACTGAAGAGAATGAACACACACTTACACACTGCAGCCACATCCTTCTTTTAGTTCGTTGTTCATTTGAAATAGTAAATATGGACATCGTGTATATCATTTGAAAATTGCCAACTTTAGTGCACCGCAACTAAAAAGACATAAAATTGCGATAATTTTAACATTATTGTAATTGCGATATGATTTGCGATATTTGAGGAAAAGATCATTTTTGGTGTGATCTTTGTGGGGATCTGTACCAAACAAATATATTTTAATATAAATGGGGTTTTGACACATACTTGGCAAATATTGCGCCTTCTACAGCTTTATAATTGCAGCAGGCTATATTTCAATAGTTAAAAAAATTTTTCGCCTGAATTTATGGGGCAAAAAACCAAGAAGTCCCCAAAATCATTACACACTCAGTTTTCTTACAATTTAATTTATTGTCTTAACTGAAGGTAAAAGTACTTATTCAGCACAGCAGTATTTGGTGTACAGTGCTCCAACTGCATGATGTCTACCAATTATATGCTTTTTGGTCATTGAACCTTCAACAATGTCTCATAATTAATGAGCTTATTATATGTTTTTAAATGTGATCCATTATTCTGTAAAATAACAGTCAGCTTGTTGTCAGATTCTTCTTAAATGGATGTAAAGGCCACATTTTCACTCTGGAATCAGTCTGAAAGTGATTAAACTGTCAACAAGTGTTGCCTGGCTGCCCTCCATCAGCTCCATTCATCAGCCAAGATGTAATTTTCAATCAGCCGTGGAGCACACATGAGCTCGTTTGCATAATCAATGCTTGAATATGAATGTCAAGTGAGAAAGAATGAATCAAGAGATTGTTAAATCGTCGCCTCGGTAATATCAGCCGATTAATAAACGTAATAATAAGGCCATTGAAACTCAATTGCGTAAGTCCCTTGTACTCAGCAGACCTTTTGTTGCTTATAATGTGGATACATTGTTATAGTTGTTATCTCAATCTCATGGTGGAGATAATTAGCTGCAGAGAAGAGATGCAGCTCTAGAGAGGGATCCTTATTGTGCCTAATGAGCAAAATCCTCCGTCTTCCCCCTCTAGCTGTCTGCTCGCACTGAAATAGACTGAGAGGGGAACTGTTTCTGATGTGTGTGAGTTTATAGGTTTGTGTTTATATACGTGGTCCAGTTTAGAAATCTAGCATCTGATTTTTTTTTTCTTTTGTTTGTTTGTTTATTCAATAGCGCCGTTTCCTTTTTAAGCATCGTCTTGCAGCTTTACCGTCGGGTCATTGCACAGCCCATCCATGTTAAACCACAGAGCTTCTGTACATGTTGTTGGTATATATATATTTTTTGAGGAGGATTTTGCATGAGGGAATCAATCAGTATGTGTAGTCTCCACCACTGACACCAAGCACAAATCCCACAACTGCACATATCAGCAAAGTACAATTTGCACCAAATCTTTTACCACAAGTCAGTTTACCTTAACACAATTCTCACCTATATAGAAGTGAACCAAATATCAGGGAACTCTGTGTGTCTGTGTATGTGTCTGTGTTTGTGTGCTTGCTCGTGAAATGATCAGTTATTGAAATTTGATTTTATTTGGGGAAAGAACGGGTACAGGCAGTTCCAGTATATTGAGGTCCCCTCTTTGATAGGATTACACAAGGATACACAAAAAAATAAAAAGCACATCTGCAGTAATATTATAGAAAATAGAAAAATACCTTAAAAGTAAATTTTGTCTTCTTTTTTTCTTTTTTTTAAATGATCAGAAACAGAGGTCCCCACTTGGCATATGTACAATGATAGGCCCCTGTTAGTAACAAAGGTGTGTATATGCGTGTGTGTGTGTGTGTGTGTCAGAGAGAGAGAGCAAAAGCAAATCAGACAAAGAGAGATCTGCTACAGTATACAGTGACAGTCTCCTATAATAAAAGTGTACTTCTGACATGTGTACACTCAGGCTGAGGTCTCAGGTAACCAATCATAAGGAGATCAACAGGTGAAGTTTGAAATGATAAGTCAGCTAATGTTTATATTTCCAGTCTGTGTCCAGTACATCTGCCAGCTGGCCTTTTTGATCCATGTAATAGTCTAGTTTTGTATAATATGAATGACAGCGATATGAATATACGAATTTCAGCCTTGAAGGTCAGCTTTTTCAAAAAACCTAGTGTGCAACCAATAAGTGGTATTCAAGTCATTTACATAACTCCCACCACTTGACAGTGCTGATTCATTTTTTTCCCACTTCGGTGATGAAACCTAGCTCCACAGTGCTTATGTGTTATTTAAAACCTGTAGTTGTTGAGAATGAGTGGGTCAGAAATGCGTCATGCCTGTGATGCAGACTGTGAGAATATTAAACCTGAAGTGTAAAAAGTGCTTTAGAGTTAGTTGATTGACAAGGTGATAATAAGACAGAAGTCTCAACAATAAATAAATCTATCTAGAAAGAGCATTTTACTAGTTTGTGAGTCATAGTCATTAGAGCTGGTGCCAAGCTTATGATGCATATCAGAGCCCCTCTGGGTCAAGATTAGAGGATAAAGAACAGCTATAATGACTGTAAAGAGAAGCCACGTGTCCTTTAACTACCATATCCATGTACTGTGTATGTGTGGTCCATGGAGGTGGCTAGAGGCTCTGTTGGTGACAGTGGGAGGAACGTTCAGCATGTTAATCAGTCGTCTGTGTTGGCATGTTCGCCGCTTAGTCGCCCTGGCTGCTTTTGCATGGCACGATGGCATGATGGCAGCTTGTGTTACCACGGTAACAGAGCTGTGGTGAAATATATGTGCATGCGTGTTTTGGTAATAGAGTGTGATATTATTTAAAAGTATACAGATTTAAGTTTCAGTACTCTCTCTCTCTCTCTCTCTCTCTCTGGGGGTCATTTACCAGCATTTCTACACTTCTACACTTCTAATTTCCCCACACTGCATCAGTAATGAGATCAGGTGTAAAATACATTTCTTTTCAGCGGGGCCCCACTTCAGTAGGGACCGTTCTTCCTCTCTTGTCTAGGTGTATTAAATCTATTCATCAGCGTTGTTCCAGCAGACCCCCAGAGAGAGGACGCAGGCGGTATAAGTAGTAAGTGGGTCAGAGAAAGGAGAGCTTGATCCTGACAGATGTGTACTGTATGTATGTGTATATATGTGTACGTGTGGGTGTAATGCACGTCACCTCCGCCGCACGATGCTTCCTGCACGCCACTTAAAAACCAAGTATATGCTGTATAGAATATGTTCACAAATATTTGACCAATAGAAAACGATCAAATCAAGCTCCTGTCCTGTTGGTCGAGTATTTGACATTTTGTTAGATGAGTTGATTTTATGACAGCTTAACTAACCTGCTTTCTCCCCCCCTCACCCCCACCCTCCCTTTTATGTCATCCTGTCATCCTCCTTTTTTTCTCATTCTGGCCATTCTACATAAATATTTTTTACGGTTCACGCTTATTACGTTCTTTTCGTAATTTTGCTTTCTGTTATTTATTCGTTCCCTCTTTCGTTAATGAACACACCCTTATTTGTTTCTTGCTTCCCTTTCTTCCTCACCGCATCATCATCATCATCATCATCATCATCATTGCCCTTCTTTTACTTTATGTCCCCTCTACTTCCCGTTATTTCTCTTCTCTCCTCTTTCCCCCTCAATCCCCTATGCTTCAGAGGACTAGAGCCCGCCTCCATCGCCATGCCGACTGTCAATCAGCTGTGCTTCCGCTTCTATGCACCTCTTCCCCTCTCCCACTGCAACACGCACACGAATATACACACACACATACACACACACTCTGTCTATCCTTTCCATGCCTCCTTGATCCAGTATGAAAGAGAAAATCTGAGGTTGTGGACAAGAGTGCACACACACATGCACACACACACACGCACGTACACACACACATAGCCATGCCATGCTGTCCTGACTTCAGAACACGTTGTTCCTCCAAATAATGTGTTGGCACACTGTGATCCACTCCGCTGGGCAAACTTGGTGTCTCTGACACACACAACAACAAAGTGAATGGACACACACGCACGCACACACACACATACACACATACACACACACACGCACAGTCACATTTGAAATTCAGTTTGTAATTTATGTTTGTCTGTAGCTCTTCTGGGCCCAGAATTACAATATTGACACTGTGTCCAATGAAGTGTTCTCTTCATGTCTGTTTGTTTTTGGATCACTCCAAATCAGAAGCTGCACATCAACAATATTTGTCACATTGTAATAAAAGATTATACAGATTTACTGCAACTGTATATGTGCAGAATACTAGAATAAGCATACAATGACTGTCAGCTCAATCCAAATGTAAAAATTAAGCACATCTGTAGCTCTTTCGCTCTATGAAGCAGACAGTAAGTTCATAAGTTCATGTCCTCACACGCACACGCACACTGACACACACACGCACACACAGACACACACACAGACACAGACACCGTCCAGCAGCCAGCCTTCGTCCTCCCTTTCGAAAACCTCTGAAAATGAGTCTGCAGCGCTGCAAGCTTCATCTATCAACACCCAGCAGCCCAGACTCACACACAAGAAAACACACAGATACACACACACACACACACACACACACACACACACACACACACACACACACACACACACAGACACAACATACTGTATTTTTGACTATACTGTTTCTTCTCATGAACTCCTTTTAACTCTCCGGCCCCCCTCCTGTGGTGCTCACCTCTCCACACACTGACTCTTTCTCTGCTTTGCACTATTTTATAGTTTTTGACTAAATGAATAGATACTAAAACCAAACCATCAGTGGACAATCACTAATCTTATAACATGTAAACGAGACGTCCCACTTAGACTTTTGTTCCATTGCACTATTGTGAATAGTTAGTTTGCAAGATATACAGTATGTATCTCTATATGTGGACTTACTGTTTAACATGCTCACTCACTTACTTGGGTGTTAGCTCACTTTCTAAAATCTCTTAACTTGTGTTGTGTCTCTTGCTGTATTGTGTCATTATATATGCAATAAATTAAATCAGTCAATCAAATGTTTTAGTTCACTGAAAGCAACTCGGTTTTAAAGGGCCTCATTCACAAAACATTTAGGGAATTCTTCTGGCACTCTTTTTTGTTTTCCTTATCCATGTTTCTGCTTTGATATAATCCAAATGTTTTAGACCAAAGAAATAAACTTCTGACAGTGAGTGCTGTGGATTGTGCATTATTTCTAGAAAAGCATGACCAGTTAATACTCCATTTGAATCCATTGCACTGAGGTGGCACATACAAGTATCTCAAAATCTGGACAGATGAAAATATGTTTTTTCTTCTTTTCTATTTTGGGTGGACTGACCCTTTTTTAGTAGAAAATTTGTGAATGAGGCCTAGTTAAGATCGGTGCTCTTGCCAACAAGGTTAACAAGCTGTTTTCTTCCATAATCTGACAAGTCATTGATTCCAAAGTGTAATAACCATGAGCTATAGATGAGCACAACTTCATGAGTCTATTCACTTGTAGCAGACAGACTCAATTTAACTCTTGTGATACTCATCTTGTTTTCCGATACAGTATACTGTATATTATTTGACCATTTTCCTTTTTAAGATGCATGAAAGCATCCAACATGTGCCATGAAGAGTTAGATCCTATTTCTTTTATGTGTTTGTTTCAAGTGGTATCTTTCGCAGAGTGTCCTTTTTATAGATGTGCCTCTCTCTCTGTCTGCCTGCACCTTGTGCTAATAAACCAATATATAACACACACTTACCTGGTTTTGGGTTTCTCTTTCTTCTTCTAACCAACCTGCACTAAACCTCTTATCTAATGTCTAACTGCTTTTTGACTCCTTTCTATTTACCTCCTCGCAGCCTTGTTATAATATGTGCATTATTATTATTATTTCCCTTTTTTTTTTAAACGATATTCTCATATCTTCGCAGCTTTCCAGGAGAACAAGACACTTAGTTATCCTGGCTGTAACCTTTAGAGGCGATGGGTTTTTACAGTGTAAAGCTGAGAGATTAGTGTGTGCCACAGGGAAAGGATTTTCTGTGTGCCTCTTTGGTTACAAAACATATTTCTTTATTACTCTTTTTCCTTTTTTGGAAAGATTGCAGAGAGGAACAAGTCATTTCTTTTTCCTCTCTGGCTACGGCTTAATAATACACATAGAAATGGAAATAAAGGGTTTTCTGGCTTCTCTAAAGAGGTTTGCCAGCTATCAGTATTTTATAGCTTCTCTGCCAAAACCACTTGGATTCTTCCAAACATTGCGGGTACGCCATGAAACACTCTGTAGATAGACAGAAGCTCATCTGCTTATTTTACAGTTTTTTATTATACTACATTGCATTATGCTGAGATAAACTACAAATCTTCAACAGTAATCCAATAAGTCATTTCAAAGTGACCAAAATCTGCACTCTTTGATTTGATTCTCCTATTTCTATCACCTCTGTGTTGGGACATGTCTATTTTCAGATCTATATTTTATATCTGGGGCTCTACTGGGATACCTTTGCATTATTTATCTTATACCTATGCTTTACACAGTCCCTCAGTTCAGCCTCTGTCTGAAACAGGCCGTTTTAGCCCCTGTTTCTTTAAACCCCCCCCCCCCCCTCCTGATGAGCCCATTCTGTTCTGATTGGTCAGCTCCTAGAAGCTGTATCACTGCTAACTTCTGGTGGCCCTTGAGGCTACATCAACAAACCCTGAAACAAACTATAGAAGTAAGATTTTACCACTTTTTCACATTCCTTACTGTAAATGTCAACTTTTTCAAATACATCTGTACATGTTCGTGCCAGAATCCGATCCGAAATATGAGAGTGGATGATGCGAACGATACATAGAAAAACATTAGCATCAAACTTAGCAACCACGGCTACGGCTTGACCATGTTTAACATAGATGTTTTTTGCTAGGTCACTAAGGTCTTATTGGGAAAATGGTCAAAATTGGTCTGGGGCATGAATGTTCATTCTTGACCTTGGTGATAAGTATACCTAATAAAGTCATCCACCTAATTAGCTTCATGCAAGGGACCAAATTACAATATTTGTACAAAATGTGTGTATATTTCTTGCTTTCCACCGCTGCTGTGACGATGTGCTGCTCTGTCTTGTCCGTCTGTGTGATGTCAATGTCTTCTTTTTGCGCCACAACGATTTAGTTTTTTTTACAGTGTGAGATAATGGATGCATGCTGTGTGAAAAGGCTCAGTTGCTTGAATCTCATGGTCCATGCTGAGGCTTGACTGCTCAGTCTCAGCATCAAAGCTAGCATACTGAAGTTTAGCAGGTATAATATTTGCCCTGATGTCCATCTTACTTTAGTATGTTAGCTTGCTTAAAGTTGCTAATTAGCACTGACAGGAATGCTATTAGTTTTGCAAGTGTTTGGTCATACTGGACAGTGTCAAATGTCCTGCTGTTAATAGTAAAGTCATGGAATCACCAAACTGATTAGGATACATTTTCATGAATGTCTGTAAAAACTTGAGATGTTTCAGCCTGGACCAAGCTGGTTGCCATTACTTGACCCATGTAGTTATAATGGCTGAAAAATACCAAATATCTGCTAGTTCCAGCCTCTACAGTGTTCAGATTCACTGCTTTTCTCTCTTTTATACCTTTATAAACTCATTATATTAAAGGTTTCGGACTATTGGTTGAACAAAACCACCAATTTAAGTCATTTTTTACTCTTTGAAACAAGGGAATGAAATGGGTGTTATTGACTAAACCCATCGATTGAAAAAAGAACAAGTAACAAAATGAAAATAACTCTTAACCTTGGCCCTTTTAAAAATCCCCTGTAACACTTGTACAGCCTTGTTGAGTCCACTCCCAGCAGAGCAGCTAGAGTTGTTGCATTGCTCACATTTGCAATCCGCTATATTGTATAACCTTCAGAGATCAACCTGACCTGTGCAATCCTCTCCGTCAGCATGTATGTGTTCGTGTGTGAGTCTATATGGGACAGCCTGGCCTACTTAGACTCAGAGAGTTATGATGTGGCTGATGTAGGGAGAAAAAGAGAAGGGAAAGGAATCGAACCAATCCTCTTTGTAAGCAGATGTGTTTTCCAGAGGAGGGATCGTCCCGTACCTTATCCCAAACCCCAGAGAGCCTCACGCCCAACAGCTGTTCCCCTACATTACCATTAAAGAGAGTGGATGGAGTGAGTGAAGGAAAGATTGAGATGATAACATGACTTAGAGTTACTGTAGAGACATGTACTTTATGTACATACAGTAATGCATATATGTAGACCTCTGCAGTGGTACAGTACATACTGTGCTTGTGCCCACACACAGTGACTACCTGCATCATCCAAGAACCTTGGACTGCTGTCATGACATCGACATGTTTTATACATTATGAATCTATAAATATATTACATCATGGGCTCAGGGAAGGAAAAAAAATTCAGTGATTGTTAAGTTTTATCTTGCAGAAGTCATATCATGAAACCATGATATTAAAGTGAAGGTAACATACTTCTACTATTAAATAGATTATGATAACTAGAACTGACATGATTAGTCAATTCATTCATCAGTCAGTTGACAGAAAATGTATATATATATAAAACATATATGTAAAGTGATATAGAGTATATAGAGACCAGCAGTGGTAAGGACATAAAACACTTAGAAATAGACAAAGTAAAATGGAACTTATACCATAATATGTACATTCAATTTGTACGCGTTAAATTTAAGAAAGGGAGGGTGGGCACCTTTTGGGCTTCACCCTTTGCACAGGGTGGCACCAGGGCACCAACAGGCAGAGGCAGCTGGTCCATCCCAGCTAGTCACATGATGATGCCTAGTTAGTCAAGTCCAGTTTATTTATAAAGCACATTTAATATAACAGGTGTAGACTCAATGGGCTTGGGGTGAGAAGAAAAAAAACATAGGCAAATGGGATCATACATGACAAAAACCTATAAGATAAGAACATATAGAAGGTATTGCATATATAAAACCTATAAGATAAGAACATATAGAAGGTATTATACATATAAAACCTATAAGATAAGTACATATAGAAGGTATTGCATATATAAAACCTATAAGATAAGTACATATAGAAGGTATTGCATATATAAAACCTATAAGATAAGAACATATAGAAGGTATTATACATATAAAACCTATAAGATAAGTACATATAGAAGGTATTGCATATATAAAACCTATAAGATAAGAACATATAGAAGGTATTGCATATATAAAACCTATAAGATAAGAACATATAGAAGGTATTATACATATAAAACCTATAAGATAAGTACATATAGAAGGTATTGCATATATAAAACCTATAAGATAAGTACATATAGAAGGTATTGCATATATAAAACCTATCAGATAAGAAGGTATTACAATAAAAAGGGAATAAGATAAGGTATATCCATTGTTATTGTTAAAAAATAATAATAGTACTGGTTAAAAATATGAAAGTTTTAGCTGTTAACCACATACTTTAAACTTCATGACACTTTTTAACTAAAAGGCTAGAAAAAAAATGTATCTTTAATTGACTTTTTAAAGAAGACACTGTTGCAGCAGGCCTGAGTTCCTGTGGTAGGGAATTCCAGAGTAAGAGCATAATGACTGAAGCCACTATAAGCTGATTTAGGATTTATTCTAGGTATAGTGAGGAGACCTTTGCTTAAAGGGATCTGTCTGGTGTGTACTTAATGAGCATATCAACAGTGTAGGAAGGAGCTAAGCTGTTCATAGATTTAAAAGGGGAGGATAAAATAGGAGTCCTTTTCATTACATTCAAACTAATGCAGCAGTAAATACAAAGAACGGCAGGACAAATCTGTTGTTTTGTCCTTGTGTGTGTGGATGTTGTGGTTCTAACACAGCAGCAGAGTTAAAGAGAGAGAAAGCTGTGGAAAGCTGAAACAGAAAGGTCGTCAATGATATCAGTAGCTGACCAATCAGTGCTCTGCAGTTTTTTCACATCTGACAGAAAACGAAACATCAAATGAATCAATATGATCGATCCACTTTATTTTAGAATGTCCATTTTCCCAAAAGATCTCTGTTATATATATTTTTAAATGCAGCCCTCATTATGCTTAAAATCATAAAAGATTTACCATTATAGTACTTAACATATATGTATAATAGTATGGTTATTTCCTGTATTCTATGCATTGAAGTAATAATACTGAAAACCAAGCACTTGAATATTCAGGCACAGCACATGTATGAATGTAACCCTTGAACACTGTTCAGGTCAAATTTGACCCATTTTTACATTTCAGAGCAGTAAAAACACCCTTAGCATTTTTCTTTTAGCCTGAATGTATGTGTTTTCCTAAAGTGAGCCAACATATAGAAAAATAAAAAAGCTGTACATAGAGAGTATTTCAGGTTCAATCTGGCCTATATTTATTTTAAAAAATCCGAAATCACCATTAAAAAAACATCTTCATATTCAATTAAACGATTAGAAACCATGATGGCTGGTATGTTCTTGTGATTCAGAGAACACAGGACCATCATAGTGTGATTGTGAATGTTGTTTTCTTTATAAAACCCACAAGAATAAACAATTGGAGAGTGTGTAGCAATATTGAGGTCAATGTATCATATGATAAGTCCATATAGACATGATGATGTTGATAATTATGTTATTCAATGATAAGTCGATAAGATCATTATTGTGACATACCTGACCTAACATTCCTGCATAGCATAATACAATATAATGTTTTTTACCTTTACACTTCAGCACAACTTTTGATATCTTTGTTAAATCTTACAATGTCAATGCATGACAGGATTTACTTTGTCAGGGTTTATGATTGTCAGCATCCTGCATATCTTTTATTCAAATATACAATCTGTGTCATAAAAGCAACCAGTAAAAATCAAACTAGCCTACTTTTCTTATATGTTGCCTTCTTTTTAATTTGATTGAAACACCATAACTACTAAGTAAGTATGAGCCCAACGCAACGCCATCTTTGTATAATTTGATAAACTCAAACTGTCGTCCTGTTTTTAACTTGAAGCAGTGATTTGGTAGAAATGCTGGATAAATCTCCTTTAAATATTCATGATGGAACTTTAATCCCTGAGCTGGGGAAAAAAAAAAAAAAAAAAACCCTAATTCCTCCCTCACTGATGTGAGTCTGTAGACGGAAGGCTTTTCATCCCACATGAGCGTTTCTCATATGTGGCGAAAGGTGTGTGTTTGACTGTGTGTGTGTGTGTGTGTGTGTGTGTGTGTGTGTGTGTGTGTGTGTGTGTGTGTGTGTGTGTGTGTGTGTGTGTGTGTGTGTGTGTAAGGCCTTATACTTGCCTTTGAGCTTCAAATTGGTAATGCTCTGTATGGGAAACATCAACATGGGCAACTAACGATTCAAATCTGTTGATTTGACAGGTACTGACTGCACAATCCCTACTGTGGGATTGCACACACACACACACACACACTCACACACATGCTCAGCTCAGTAGAATGAATTGTGATCCATGACAGTGAGAAGCTCTGGAAAGCGAGACAGCTAGAAATCCAAATTTGGGGAAGAGAACACAGAGGATATTCAGAAATAAATCCTAATTCTGTCAATAAAAACTAACAAACACTGACATGAGGAAGGTTATGAGAAAGTTATGGGGGTAGATATAAACAGCCACAGTTATTTCCCTCTTTCCAGACGGACAAACACTGATTTGTTTTCAGGCGAGGAAAAGGAGGTGTGGAAGATACAATGACATAATAGCCTTGAATGCAAAGAAAGGAGGGAGTAGAATGGCTTCACAAGCAGCTCTGAGCTCTGTTTGTGTATGTAAAAGTGTGTGTGTGTGTGTGTGTGTGTGTGTGTGTGTGTGTGTCTGTGTGTGTGTGTGTTTGTCACATCTAATACACCTTGCTTCTCTCCCGCCTGTCAATGCACATCACCTTCCCACACACTGCATTAGCACCGTCTGCATTAGCAGCGTCACAGCATTAGCCTCTTGACTTCTTACCCTCCTCAGCCTGATTTCCTTATTTGGCTTCCTACATTTAAAGAACACAGCTGAAATAAGGATGGACAAACTACCACAAGAAAATGTAAAAAAGTACTCCAAATGAAGACTTTTTTTAGGCAGCAGGTTGTGTGGCCTAAGGGGAAATATTGATATGTCCAACACAGTTAATCTATCCGTTTACTATACAGGCCTTTTCTTTTTAGCTTCTCACAGCATGCATTGTGCAAGAGGCACGTTACATGCTGGATGTTAGTTTTTGTTTGATATTTTTTCCTAGGTTAGCAATGGAGGTCATCTATAGAGAGAAAAAGTAGGTTTGTTTTTTATTCCAGTGTACCCCTGATGGGTGGCTTCAGTGCTGAAAGAACATTTCCACTGAGAGTAATATTTCAAAAATGTAAACCCATTTCTGTCATTTGTCTTCATTCCCAGTCAGTAGTAGCAACTATCACTGATGGAAGAGAATTCAGTACATCATAGTACAAGTAGATACTTAGTAATCTGTAATTTTGAGATATTTGTGTTTTACTTATCTCCGTCTCCTGCTTTTGAATACTTGTACACACCTATTTGACAACTATTATTATGATCAGTTTATAATATGATGCAATTTTATAGATTAACCTGCCCAACAGTACATCAACAAGTTCCTCCAGCTACAAAATTCAAATGCTGACTACATCAGTAATATTGATCCATTAATATAATACTACTACTCAGCAGACTACTACTACTACTACTACTACTACTACTACTACTACTACTGCTACTACTTCTACTACTACTACAACTTTGATTACAAGACTTATAAGTGAGGTTTGCTACATTGTGGTATATCTACTTTTACTAAATGATCTCAGTGAAGTACCAGAGAGAAAACTTTACACTGTACATATGGATTGTGTTGTCCATGTGTTTGAAGACCAGATGTGTCTCAGCAGCTGCAGCCGGACTTGTAAGAGTCTTGAGTTAAACTTTGGCTGGATTAGAGGCAACCAGGCTTAGTTTTGATCCTCTATAACAGCAGGTCACATCCTTACACCACAGGGGGAAGACTGCACTACATATTTCACTGAGGCTGAGGAGCTGATGCTGATCGGGTAGGAAAGGGCTTGATAGTAAGGAGAACCCTTTATATCGTAGCCAGTCTTGTGCCACATGGTTGTCAGTAGACGGCAACCTCAATCTCAGAGACTCTTTTGGAGTCCTTTGACTTTTCTAAGCCTTTCTTCAGATCTGTTCTCTCAATGCCTTGATCTTTTTAGCACATCATACATAAAGAACATACTATAAAACATTGTGGGAATGATATTAAATGAGTCTCTGGAATGCAACAACACAACTTGCTGATTCAACTTGATTCCAAGTACACTATTAATGCTCTGCCACGCCTGATTGAACAGGACACTCATGAGGTTTGTCATCATGAGAGAATAACACCCTGTCCTCTTTCTGAACCGTCATCATGCACCTGTGGTTTTGACCCAGCCTTGTTCGTATAGCGCCTATCCCGGCTGAGGGCAGGAGGAGCAGGGAGAGGAGCAGGCCGAGGTTAGATGGAGGACAACCTGCCGGCTCATCCCAGATTAGACAGTTTTGGTAAAGCAACCATAGGGCGCCATGCTGAATCTGGGATGGAAATAGATTGAGAAACAGCCAGGTTTGGTATTAAGCTTACCCAGCAGTAAGCTGTTATGATAATCAAATCAACTGACTTGGCTTTTTTTTAATACGTTTTCACTTTTTGTTTACGTGAACTACGCATTGAGTCATCCATAATGTTAATGTACAAGCTGTTGTTTGTGCCTCACATGAGTTATACTTAGCCTTCTTGTGGATCTAAACTAGGACATGGCCTTATTTCCAGATGACGTTCACTTGATAATAAGCCAATATATCTTCTAACCAGTAGAGCAGGTTCAAAGAGAAGTCTTGTGTAGTTGCCATTTGGCTCAGACCTGTATGGACTTCTTAAAACAGCCACGTTTAATGAGCTTAACTTCACACCAGAGGTTACCCTAGTTTGCAGCTGAACTACCAATGCGTCCCAATTTTTACTCCCCCCACCCCCCACCCCCCTCAGGTCTGTGTAGTGGCCCTGACCCAGCCAGTATGGTTCATCAATCCCATCTAGAGAAGAGGAGAGTGGGTTAGAGGAGTGTGCTCAGGCTGAGGGTCAACTGGAGGACAGAGACAAGGCTTCAGGCTATCAGACATAAGAATGGACTATAAGCTCCACCACTAGGCAGGCACCACTATGCAGGAGCTCAGCTTAGTATTGTACGAGCTTTTTAATGAAGATCATACAGCTACAAAGTCCAGTTAGTCATTTTTACAGCATGGGTTAGATTCACTGGTGTCAGACAACAGCTGAACTTGATGATAGCCACCATTCTGCTTAGTGATGATGAGATAATTATACAGTGTGTAAACAATCTAGAGATGGAGAAACTGATAAAGAAATGGAAACATTGATAAGATTTCCCTCTCCCTTTTCTGAGCTCTTATGGTAATGATGTGTGTGCGCGTATATGTGTGTCTGTGCATGTGTGCTTCTTGTCCTGACAAGCCCATTGTCTTGGTCTAGGCCTGGCACAGGGTCCCTCTAGTCGGCTGAACAGTGGAATATCACAGATGCTTCTTTGATACTGTGTCAATGTTTATGCTTTGATGTTAGCATAGTGGCGGCATCGAGGAGTTGAGTTCGTTTTTTCGCTAAACATCTACAAAGGTACGTTCGTTTTTTTAGTATTACAATGTAGAAAAAAGATATTTCGATGAATATCAGAAACGCCACCTCAACGTGGTGGTGTCTGTGTTTGATTGACAGCAGCATGGCAATGAGGCACAAAGTTTACAAAGTGGTGCTGTACTTTACAAGTCATGGGCAGACAGTGTGTTGTTAGCAGTGGTTTTGAAGACTAAGCACCCCACCCAGTCACAATACCTACTTTTGTTGGACGATACATTGTCTCAGAAATAATCGCGATAAACAATATTATTGTCATTTGAAGATCATTTTATACCACTGATATAATGATAATATGATAGCATAATAATGCAAGGGGAGTGGGGGTGGGATGGGAGAGTAGGCGCTATGCTGATGATGTTAATAATTACGTTGTTGTATGATAAGTCTATAACCTAATTATTATGATTAACATGACTGAAGTGACATTTGCATATATATTTACATGCTGTTTAATGTGCTGCAGCTGAGCAGCTACTTAGCTACCCACCCTGCTACCTGATGTTAGCGGTGCACTTTTATGTTTATATTTATTTGGTATATAAAGTATAAACAGCATGTTAGCAGAGGAGCAAATGTAATACAGTTTTTATTCAGGTGCCAATTATTTTATTTTACTGAAAATACAACAAAAAGACAGTCTGGAATGAGTATTGTCTCCCGTTGATGCTATTCTGACTTTGGCTATGACTGCGCTAACTTCCTTCTACTGCAAACAAATATTACAACCAAAAATAACTCGATAAACAATTTAAATACAACTGTCATAAAATGAAGGGAATGAATATAAAAAGATTCACTATTCACTAACCGCAACATTGCTTATTACATTTTTCTTACATGGGAACAATACAATTATAAAGTCAGGTTGCTAACGTTACCAAAACGCCATGCAGCTAGCATGCTCGACTTGCCTGCATTAGCCGTAAAAGCTAGCCTGAGTTAGCTGCCATTTCTTCTAGCATTCATTTCTTGATACACATTAAACAAACATAAAATGTGACACCACAAATGTGAATAAACTTAACGTAACTGTACATGTTGCTTGTGCACTTATTTCACCAACAAAAGGCAAGTCTAGAATGAATATTTTCTACAACTGGGCTAACTCCCATCTACTGTAAAAGATTAAAGCGCCAGTCATAAACATACAAAAGCTGCTACTGCCCTCTCTCTGTTTAAAAGAGGCATAAAGCATCTTAAAAAATAATAACCATAAAAATAATAGTGGGGGAGACCGAGTTAATGACACAAACTAGTACAGTAACAAGTCTGCAAATAATCCATAAAATGTCCAGGATGGCACATAGGCATGAGTGACATATGAGCCAATATGCAGTCTATGTGGAAGCTGTACTGATTAAAATAGAAGCATCTGAAAAACAGAGCTTAAACACTTTCTATGAGGATGCTGTATTAGCGTGTGTGGGACAACATCAACACCATTTATATTAGTGCGCAGAGTTTGTCGACGACTAGACCAACTCAATATAGCTCCAGCCTCAGCAGAGGTCTAATCAGCCAGAATTAAAAACACCTGTGTGTGTGTGATTTTATTTTCAATGAGGTCACAGCTGCAGCAATGTAGGTCTGACCAGGTCAATTTGTAGATAGGGTTGAAGGAATATATTTGGGATAAACTGAAAAATGGCTTGGTTGTTGCCAGATGGAAAATATCTCACTGATTACTGTTTTTGATGTTGAGAAAGCAGCTGTAGAATGAATCATTGAATCATTGTTCACAGAGACAAATAAATATGTTCAAGTTGTTAGCCAGTATTGGATATGGCCCATATGCGTGTTTCAATATTGTGATACCTCCTAAAAACCCTCTCTCTGGTGTTAAAAACATGATAACAAGGTGAGATGTGTAGCATCCTGGTGAGATCAGCTGGTGAAGGTGTTTAACTGTGGCCTAAATGTGATATTTCAGATGGTTAATATAATATATAATATAAAGTTTAATTGGCACCATTCCTCTACTAACCCCTGCACCACCTCTTCTGATCCTGAATCTGCTGCCTCTCACAGGGACCCAGTGCCGCATCTCTAACTTATGTTTGCATGAGTGAGATTATGCAAGACGTGTGTGTGTGTGTGTGTGTGTGTGTGTGTGTGTGTGTGTGTGTGTATGGGTGTATTCTTTCTAGGCTATATTTATTCACTGAATTTTGTCAGTTCACCCAAGTGTCCACCGAGCAAGGGGTCTGACTTTCTGGCTGCCTGCGTGTGTGTGTGTGTGTGTGTGTGTGTGTGTGTGTGTGTGTGTGTGTGTGTGTGTGTGTGGTGTGTGGTGTGTGGTGTGTGTGTGTGTGTGTGTGTGTATGCGACCCTGGTGTATGTGGGTGCATGCTCATTTGTTTCTCCGTATTAGAGCAGCTACTTGAGAGTAGTGTGTGTGTGTATTTGTGTGCCCTGAGATGCCTCTGTGATGATTAAGTTCATCCGTCAAACTGATAGCTGCTCCAGTCTGTCTGGCCATACTCTGTCCTTATACTGAGGTCAGCATCCCCCAGCAGCAGCAGCAGCAGCTCTTACATAACTTGTGTTTTACATAAACCGTAAAACATAAGATGAAATATTTCACTCTTTGTGCAATAATTCACACATTTGTGATGTTGAATATTAAAAACTGAGGTCAACATGTAGTTTTCTATCTCTGCAAGCGTTAGTTTGACACACAAATCTGTTTTGTAAAAGACATTAAAAGCTTTAAAAGCTGGCGTGATATATTAATATATTGTTTATAGGTTATTTTTTAATGAAAGAGTATCAAAAATATTTATTTTAGTCTGAGATGATCTCTGCACTATGCTGTTGTGACTTAACAGGTCTTATACAGTCTGTCCAAAACACAACCAGAGACTGCCTTCAAAATAATCCCTTCAGTATTACACTGCGCTAGCTAATCCTGAATTTAATAAATCACAAGTTTAGACTCAACTTTCCTCAGTTACACTGACTTTGTAACAAAATTTCACATACAATGAAAAGCAATGAGAAATTAGTACTCTGATGTCATAAAAATCATCAAAACAGAGCAGGTGTTCCTGATGCACGGGTAGGTTACTCTATACAGAAAAGGAAGTAGAGCCTGCAAAAGTAAAATTTAATCAAATTAAAATTGTTAAATATTATGTCTAATATTTAGTTTGATATGCATTGGTTTTCTTCTTGCATTTAAATTTTGCACTTCAACAAAGAGTGCCTTGAAGAGTCATGTTATGAGCCTATTCAATGGCCATTATCAGTTATCACTACCATTATAATTGATGTGGGAATATAACACCTCACAGTTAAATTTGATTCTGATTGAGAGGGCTGAGATGTGATGATAAAACAATTATTGATGCAACGGTTCTCGGTACGCTGAAATACAATATGACACATAACTAGCACATAAAATAAACAGTCTGCTGCCTCTTTAATTTAAGAATTTAACTGCAACCTAATGAATTAATTGGAAAGCATCTTCCAGTCTCCTGCCTGTATGACAGTAACACACTGATTGGGAGACAGAGAGCTCTGCTGTGTTGTTATTAACGTCATGTCTCAGCAGAGGAGAGCAGCCTCTCTGCTGTACTGTTAGCTCCGGGGAAAGACATTGCTGTCTGACACACTGAGCCGACGCAGTGTTTTTGAGATGAAACAGACTGAGCACCGAGTTGTTTTCTTGGTTGGTTTCTGTTGTTGAAATCTGTGATGGTCAGCCTGTCTCGTTTGTTACTGCTGGACTTTTCTGCTCCGCTCTGCTTATGGTAGCCTCTCAATGCCAGCGTAGAAAGTTCACAGTATACCTCATGCTCATCTTGCAGAAGTAATTATTTAGTCATTAACAAAAAATACTTGCATATGCTGTCTTTTGTGAAGATGAACTATAGTGTACTGTAGCACTGTAGGCTGCAGTTGAGTTACGCTTTTTTCTTTCCAAATTAACGCTAATAACTTCTAACTTTTGACTTGTGAATTGATGCAGAATCATAATCTACATCATGATGCATGTAAGAATTGATTTTGTCCCCCATTCCTACATTATAATACTTAATATGGTGCAAACTCCATCTACTAGAGGGTACATATCAACCTACTGAAAGAAGACTGTGAAATGCTACTACTTTACATCCATTAGTGCGACCACACTACTTTAAATCTTTGGGTCCTGATGACAACAGGACCCAAAGATTGGGTCCTGATGACAACTGTGAGCACTTTTTGTGTGCCACATTAGGTGTGGCACACAAAAAGTAGACTTCACACCATCTCACCACCCTTTTGCACCAAGGAACTGAATTCAGACCCACTTACATGGGTTTGACAGTTGTCCCACTGTTTTACATCAACCCTGATGACCTGCGATGTCAGCCTGTCAACACGACATAGAGGGAGACAGGTGTCAGACAGTATGACATATTGTTGGGCAAGTATATCATTGACCCTGAACCGACCCTTTGCTAATGATCCATGTTCCATACACAAATCTGACCCTGAGCACAGTGTGTGTTCTTGGTGATAAAACAGTATGAAGACATCAAATAACATTAACAAGTGACATTCATTTCCCTGCAGTATAACACAAATACTTTTAACTACAATTTCAGGAGATGCATACTAGTAACATTAGCTACAGGAAATGAAGAAGTATTCATTGCCTTGCTCCGCTACAGATTTCTGGTTTGTAAGGACACATTTGTTTAAAGGTCAAGTAGTCATGACAGCTGATGACATCGTAATGAGCCTCCTGTCGGGTACTGACTCACCCACTAGGAACAATTCATGGGACGTGTCCCAAAAACACACGCATACACAAATGCACACACACACTCATGCACATTGGGTGCGTCACATGTGATCTTCCTCCCTCTTTCAAGCTGAGCAGTTCACCACTGGTACATTAAACACAGTGCAGTGCTTAGCGGATAACTCTAGCATGAAATTTTCCCTTGTGGACTTACCTGAACCCTCCAAAAAAACTGCTTGAATCTGAAGTACATTTTAAGTAGTATTTACTTAGCCAAAATGATTTGAATCCCCAAAATGCTCATGTTTTACAGCAGCCGACTTTTATGTTCACTCTGATGCAAATTGTAATTATAAGTTCCAAAACCTTCTTCACTTAAAGGATAATTCCAGTTTGGTTGTCATATAATAATAACAAATACTAATTACTGAGATCTATGAACACTGCAGTGGCACTACCTTGAGTTCCAATGGGGGCGAGGAACACAAGAACAGACAGGTCTGTAGCCCTGACTTTAGAGATGGTTTTGGTGTTAAGTCCATAGTCCTCCAGCACCACCCACCTAAACATTTTTGACTAGGCACCAAATTCAACATTTTCTTCCAACATTATGATCAAAATATTATTTCCTTACACCACCAGGTATATACTGTAAAATATACTGTAGTACATACAGTACTAATATTCTAATACTAAATATACTAAAAATATATTAGACATTAGTTTAGTAAATATTCTCATGTATTTTCTTTTACACAGTTTTCAACAACAACAAAAAACCTTTTAAAAACCATTTGCCAACATTTGTAATATCTTGAATGTAAACTCCCGTGTCCCCCAAATTACAGAGGACACAACTTCGATAGCCAACAGTTAATATATATTTTCTATATATTCTTCCACCAGCAACAAGCAGCCTCCATAGAATGTGTTAGTTTTCATTTTAACACCTGAAAGCCTCAGGTAGGATTCAACTTGCAATTAACAAGCTAGCTAGTCCAAATGGTAGAGGTAGTGATATAAAAACAACCTTGACCAGACCTGGTAGAATATTTAAAAAGAGAACAAGCCTGAACATCTACATTTTTATAATAAGTATAGATTCACATATGCCACATACTGTATGTTTGGCTAACCCAGGGATTTGCTTAAAATTTGTCCATGTTTTGTGGCCTGTCTTTTGAATATAATTATCACTATTAAGAATGACACCCAAAAACTACAAAAGAACCAATTAATAATAAACTGAACACCATTACCACCAGTACTACTGTAAAAGACAACTACTCTGACTCAATATGGCTGCTAAGAGAGATGTTTTCCTTGAATGAAACAGCTAGCTCTGAGGTTATTTGTGTAACCTCCCTCCTCCTGACGCAAAAAGACCTTTTTGGACAGTAAGGATGTTGATCTCATTTGACCCTCGTTGCTCAGTAAGGGGTAAAAATGAAAAAAAGATAGACATACTAGAGGTTTTCATTACAGTGCCCCTGACTGCCCTTTCAAAGCTGCTTAGTCTGATTTCAGCACCTTGGACAGCAGCACAGCACAGCGGGAGAAACAGCCAACACTTTTGCTTCACTGATCTAGAAAAGACAAGCAGAAGATGTCCAGTGCAAGGAGGTGCGCTTGTTTTGGCTACCATAGCTGTATAAGAAGTGGACAATTTACTTCTCATTTCCCCAATTTTTGCATTTAGAGTTTCCACACAAAAACAAGCAGAAGGACACCAATGTGAGACCAGGAGGATAAGCTGGTGTTTTTGAATCAATCAGTGACCCTGCCCACGGAGTTTTCCGCATTTTGCCGAGACAGACAATGCCGACCCACCGTGGCCGCTTGTTTGTGTGTGTCTGATATATGGAAGCATTTGTGACTTTGGGTGGCATCCTGTCTGTTTGCCTCACTGTCACCCTCTGTGGACGCTGCTGGGAGAGGGTTGCCATTGGTGCCTCCCTCCTCTCCTCTTCTTCCTTCCCTCACTTCCCTCTCTGTGTGTCCATTTCCCCCTCTTCCATTCCTTTCCCTTTTCCTTTTTCCCTCCATTCCTGCTGTTTTCATCACTCAATCTGTAAATCCCCACTCCTGCTTTTCTCTCATTCCTTACTGTCTTCCCATAACTCTTAATCAGACATCCCCGCTCCATCCCTGTCCAATCTTCCTACATGATCGCCTGCCTGTCTTTCTTTCTACCTCCTCTCCCTACTCCATCTTTCCTTCTTTTCTTCCTCCGATTAAAGCACACACAAATAACCACATGAAATCAGGCGTTCGAGGCGGAGTAAAGTCTGGCCTCTGCAGTCCAGTCAGGACCTCTGGTTAGAGACTGGGAGGAGAGTTGAAGGGTGACTACAGGAGTAGAGAGGGAGCAGGGAAGGAGTGGGCTGTGCCATGTCAAGGAGGCGAGGGGAGGCGCTAGCTGCCGGGGCCCGGGACCTGAACCAGACAGACAGTGAAACGTCACACCAAACCCAGACTCCCTGACTGTGATCACATTCTTGTGTGTGTGTGTGTGTCTCGTTGTGTGGCTCTGTGTGTGTGTGTGTGTGTGTGTGTGTGTGTGTGAGGGGGGGTTCACAGTGTTAGTAGCTCAGAGCCAGCTGAGGCAGCAGTAGAGACAGACAGAGACAGAGGCACTGAGCAGCACATAGCAAGCACCACTGAATGTTGAGTTGTATGGGACTGGGATATCTGCTTTTGGGAGGAATTTTGGCAGGTGAGAGTGTGCGGCTGTGTTCATGCTGGTTCATGTGTGAATTTTAAGTGTCATATAGTCCATTATATGAGTGTTTACATTTTGAAAATGCCTGTGTGTGTGTGTGTGAGTACTGTACTTGTGTGTATTTGCGTTCAGTGGAGTGTGATTGCAATCGCCTCGTGTCATTAGATTAGAGTTGTACAGTAAGGCGTCATCAGCGAGGAGGGTGAACTAATGTTTCATAATCATTGTTCTCATCTGCAGGTTGTAAACTGACTGCAGGAGGACCGACATCAGTTTTGCGCCCAGAGCCACAGGGAGAAGTGCGGAAACACTCACTGGACCAGCAGCAGGCCTTGGCTACAGACTTCTTATCAGGTATGAAAGTGAAGAGCAATGGTACAAAGAGACGATCGCAAGTGTAATGAAAGAAATAACATGCCTCCATGCTAGTGCAGCAACGATTTTTTTGGGTTTGCCTTTATGTTTAGCTGTCAAGACAATGGGCCATGTAATGACCTAATATATAAAGTAGTAAAGAGTAAGGATATATATAATATTTGCAATCAGAGTGACTGGTTAATGTCAAGGCGCATTATTTAGTTGGGTTGTACGTGTTTCAGATAAGCATGACTATCACAACTTGGCTACAGATATACTTTGAGTCAATCCAAAAGCAGCCAATTGTGTTGTAGGAGCAGAAAGCAAAGGTGTTTTATTAGTACACATAAGCAGACAGACATATACCGTGTTTAGGACTTGAAAGACAAAGTTTAGGACTTGAATTGACTTAGGACCTGCTGGAGTTTTATAGTGAAGATCTGAAACTTATCTGTGACTTGCAAGGCAATGACCTCAGGGGTCTTAGCATCTTAGCATTTAGCATCTTATTAGAATAAACTTTATTAGCCAGTTGAGTTCATGATACAACTTTAGATTTACAACTTCATGCAGATGTATTTAGTGTTTGTGAGCAAATATACTGTATATACCTGTTATTGTACAACAACATCTTAACTGTATGAAATGTAAAATGTAATGGTTGGTATATTTGAATTTTAAAGCAGTGATTTGCAGTATAAACAGTATATTCCAGTTTGTTTTAAATCAGTGTTTCATGTTATTGCCTTTCCTCTTCTTGTTTTCCTCCTTCTTGCTGCCTACCTCTGCCTTGCCCATTCTAAATTGTTAATGCCCTCTAACTGCCACCTCCTACTCCATCTTCTTTCTCCATTCCCAATCCTTCCATTTTCCGCCTGACAACTTCATCCATCTTTTCCCCTCTCTTTCATTCCCTGTTATATTTTCCTATTCTATCCTTCATCCTCATTGACCGTCCTGTCCATCACTCGTCCTCTGTCCTCTGGCTCCTTCCTGTTATTCTGTTTAGCCTCCATGGCAGGTTATTCAGATCCTCTGGGCTCCCAGACCAGCTCTGCCCAAATGATGGATTCTGGCCTAATGGGAGCTTTTTCAGGTACACTTGCAATATTTTCCCCCAACTGCCACACAACAACACAGTTTTAGTGTTACTGCTGTTACTGTAACAACGGCAGTATAACTGATGATAACATAATCACATAAGACTAAAATATATAAACACATAAACACTAACGTCGTTCTCCCTGCGGTCAGTTTACAACCTGTAGTTTACAACATTGATCACCCAAACATCAGTTCCCCCTCCTCGCTGATGACTGCAATCAAGTTCCACTGACCATACACGATACCAGTCTTTATGCTAAGCTAAGCTAACCAGGGACTGTCTGTAGCCTAATTTTTAACACACGAGAGTGGTATCAATCTTCTCGTTTAACTCTCAGCAAGAAAAGTGTATTTACATTTTTAGCTTTTCTTAAACTACCTGTCTTCACTCTTGTTCACAATCAAACACTGTCTAAAGATGAGCAGTTTTAATATTGCCAAACATTGTGCAAAAATATCCCACTAAACTACACACCCCAACTTAAAGTTAGAGTCAGTGATTCTAATCCAATATACTTTTTGTCAAACTCACCAATATCTCCTCATGGTCTGTTAGCTGTCCCTACAAAGTGACACAACACTACTCTGGCCAATCAGCAACAGGAGACATTTATGCTTATGCTTAAGTCATCACAGCAACTGTCTATCTGACCCTCTGTGCTTTTACCTTTCTGGTATGTTTCTGTTGCGTTTCATGAAACATAATCTGAGCAGCTAACTGTTTAAATCAAACAAATACCACTTTATGTAGGCTTTGAACTTTTGTTTTCCACTCATGATAAAGTCTGAGAGGAACAGAAGCGATGGATTGCTCTGGATTCCGCCATATTCCTTTTTTGGTCGTTGCCTTGGCAATGCACATCCAATTAATTTTAGAGGCGGAGCTTCTGAAGGAGCACTAATTGGTGGGGTATATCTGTTTGTCGATATTTGAATTAAACACCCAATCTCCAGACAATCTTGACTGACTTTGCCTTTTAAAGTGCAGTCATCCATCCATATTAATACATTATTTATCTCTAGCTGGTTATAGTGCTTAATCAGCTCTTTTTTGAGTTTGTCATTTTTCCAACTGTTTTGTTAGCTTCATCTATTTTTTTTAAGTAAGATTGCAGATGGAGTCCATACATTAGTTATATATTTATTTCGCTGTAGTCAGAAGTTGAAGATGAAGATACATTATGTAAGAATATTCAGTGCTTTCACTTCTTATTTTCCTAAATCATTAAAGATCATAAATGACTGTATACACACAAGTATTTTCTACAGGATACTAGCAGTGTCATGTTGTAGTTACTACTTAACATATATACACTGTACTTATTTTTTATTATTATCTGCTGTTGTAATATTCCAGTTCTCAGATGTCTGTGCTCATTAGGTTTGCTTTCTCATATAAAATTGGCAACAACTGCCCTCCTTTGGTTGTGAATTCCTCTCTGATAAACGGCTTGTGTTGAGGTAGAGCTTGTTAGTTGCACGCAGAGCTGTAGCTGTCACTGGCTTAGTATCTGCTGGTACTCCGCAGAGTGACACACTCACACACACACACACACAGTATGAGCTAGGAGGCTGAGTTATGCCTTTCACCATGCCAACCTCTGCATACCCAGCTCTCACTGTTGCCTTAATGAGACCTGTCGTCTCTGGGCCACCGAATTACTGCCCCCGGCTTGAACACGCAGACAGTTACACACACACTCTCACACAAAACACACACTTACAGTTGGCGATCGTGTCTACAAATGCACAAAATATTACTCTTTAGCCCAATTTCCACCAATTTCACTCACACACACTCAGGCACAAACACAACCTTGACTAATCTCACTCATTCATGTGTTCTCCAGGCACTGTGTAATGAACGACAGTGTTCAGACGGTGTACGGGTGCTTTTACTGAGTCATTCTTGCTCCCATGTTTCTTCATTTGGCACCTTAGCCACTTTTTTGTTTTACTCCCCTTTCCTCTCTTACTATTTCCTCACTTTGTCAATGCCTCTAAAGTCATTTATTTCTTACAAGGCAACCAAACTTATATCATTTATTGCTTTTTTTGTGAAGTGAAACTCTCAATTTAAAATGTTAAAATGGTTCAGACCTTGGTGTATCACCCAATCCTGTGTCACCCTTCTTAGCCAACTTCATTCCAACTTTACTTGGAAATGATGGTCAATAGGCCTCATTGTGAAGCGACCTTGGGTTTTATGAAAGGCGCTATACAAAATAAAGTTATTATTATTATTATTATTATTATTATTATTGAAAAGAAATTATCCCTAATTTTTTAATTAAAAAAGTGAAAATTATGAATGATTGGAACTAAATTTAAGATCAGAGGAAAATCTGTTGATGAAAATATGTTTACGGTCAAAATTAACCAAGTCTGGTTTGACTGTTTTATATATACACCATTTTATTTATTACTCAATTCAATTAAATCAATGATGATTATACTTGCAAATAGTGTAATATGGAACCATCCATGTGATTTTCAGGCAATTAAATGAAATAAAACCATATTTCTGATGTAAAAACATTTTTTTAAAACAGGTCAAATTTGACCCGAAGACAACAGGAGTGTTAATTATCGCTTGGTGTGAATGATCAAAATAATTAGAGGTTTGGTGTGAAATGCCCAGAGGTGTCAGTCAATATGACATTTGGATAATTAATGAATAATCATTTTATTGATCTGCATACAATCATTTCAATCATTTAAAAACCTTGCACATCATACATACATTCACACATCTTTAACAGGAGTCACATCAACAGGAGTCAAACCCCTAATGCTGACCTCTGTGTGTGTGTGCGTGTGTGTGCGTGTGTGTGCGTGTGTGTGTGCGTGTGTGTGCGTGTGTGTGTGTGTGTGTGTGTGTGTGTGTTCCTCAGGTTTCTCCCAGCCTGCAGGAATGGGGATGAATGTGGAGGTGGGTGCAGCCCCCTTCTCAGCAGAGAGACCTTCAAGTATAGCTGAACCCCAGCAGCCTACACCCCCAGCGGCATCAGATGCTCCTAAAGAGCACAGCCCCATGCTGCCTGAACCCCAGACTCCTCGCAGCCCTCTGGATCTGTCAGAAGGTAACTGACACGCCACAGAAATGTGTATCTAAGTTAAGAGAAAACGTTAGTAGCATGAACCTCCTCTTCCTCTACCATGCTCTATTTCATAAATACATAGAGCCACAATCTACTACAGTTGGAGACGTAGCTGATACATTGGAGTAAATGGAGCTTAAGCCAATGCTCAGACTACAGGAGTTTTAAAATCCAAATTTCCAAATTGGGTCGCATCACAACATGAGGAGAAACTTAACAGATGTTCGTCTCTCTAATCTCAAATCTCAAAATACAAGATTTCAAAATAATGGTGCATTAAACATTACATGATATTATAAAGATTATAATGCCAGGGGGAGCAGTGCACCACCTCACGTGATGTTAACAAAATGGAGACTGACATGATGCAACAAGTTGCTTTAGTAAAGCTTTACAGTGAGTAGAAGGTTAAACTAGTCAAGATGAATAAATACTAACTAATGTTAGCCTCAAGGGTAAGAGTGCTTACTGTTTCTTGGCAACATCATCAACCGCTCCAGGGCTAACATTAGCTTGTAGCACTTTCTTCTCCTTGCAGACTTGTCTCTCTCATTGGCTATTATGGTCCTGCTCAGAAAGTAGTGTAATAAACATCCAGATTTTGACTCCGTAATATCAAACATGTTTAAAATGAGCAGGGTGGCCCCAATGAGTCTGCGAGCAGTTGTAGAAGTATAAGATTAGATCTGTGAACAACTCATATTACTAGATCATTTTTCTGAACATTGGAAAGGACCAAGATCCCAGACCAGATTCCTCCTCTCATTATTAGGAGGGGTGAATCAGGAACAAATCGACCCAAAACTCCTGTAGTCTGAGCCCTGCTTTAGGTGCTTTGCTCGTTGACATCTGGGTAGAAATGAGAAGAGAAAATATTATCCTCTCTGTTCCTAGACTATCTAATACATTCAAGCTGTCCAGACAGATATTAGTTTGATCACCTCCTACATTCTCACAGCAGGGATATTTTAATGTTTACTGTCTAATGTAATGTATCATACATATGTGACTGTTGCATTTCAGCTGTGGAAGAAGCTTTTCTATAGCTTCCTCCACACACACACACACACGCACGCACACACACACCAACGCACACACACATCAGCTCCAATGTGATTAGTCATGCAGCTCAAGGTCAATGCACATCTGATGCTGACATGTATAGGGTGTGCCATCATGCTGTAGCTTCTAGTCATGACTGTATGTGTATGTATGTGTGTGTGTGTGTGTGTGGCTCTGTGTGTGTATTTATCCTACAGAGAGAAGCTGTCTGTGTCTCTCACTGTCCACTCTCTCTGTTGACCAGCTCCCTCCCTCCCCTCCCCCCCGGAGCCTGCCCTACCAACCCTCCCCTCCCCCCATCTTCCCCCTCAATAGGGCTCCTCTCCAGTTCAATGCACATCTGATCCTAGAGAGCATGGAGTTGTAGTTGTCACCATGCTGCAGTTTGTGTCCGCTAGTGGAGCCATGCTAACATCCCATGTGACCAAGGAAACCATGCACAAAGCATCACAGCAGCTGAGCCTCCATGATGTACTGCTACACAGCAGGTGGCTGCCCCCCATGTTAGTGTACTAAATAGGAGGGGGGGGGGGGGGTTCAGAGTGGTTACCAACCACTATAGTTGGCTTGGCACAAAATAACCATGCACTTTGTAAAGGTGCTTAAAAATACAGCACCTGCTCCCCAAAACTTTGAGTTTAAAGTGATTGATAGCTAGAAAACCTACAATAAAATGAAACAAAGTGAACTTTAACCACCTGGACTGATGTTCATATCAGCTGTTTCTAAATGACTTCTTCCTGCAGAAACAATTTGAGGTGATGGAACATCAATTCTCAAATGATATGATTCAAATAATAAGTCTCAAATAACAGTTGTCGGCCAATATTGAATTTCCACAGCACCTATTCCATCAATAGATATAAATACCATTTTCATTCTAACAGAAATAATTTTTTTAATTCACCAATAATTTCTATTCACTTCCAATGAGCTGTTGCTTTTAATTGCTGCTAAACCAGTCAGTTCAATTCAGCGCTGTAAATGAAATGTCTATCTGGAGATGGAGGGAATATGCACGATAAGAGAAGCTTTTAATGTGAAAACAATATATCTGAGAAACAGACTTTGCGTTAAGCAGGAAACAGGAAAACATTTTAAATAAAGCTGTATTGCTAAAATGAGCCTGTTCTAAATAAAGGCCTAGTTCTCTAAATAAAGTCCCAAGCCACTATTTGAGGACTTACAGTACTGTAAAACCCTAATACTGCACAGGATGTGAGAATCAAGTCATTGGGGAAATCTCTAACAGGCATGAGAAGCAAGGTCATCCAAAACACTGTTGTTATTCTTAGCTAATCTCACAGAAACTGGAAGCTTTTTTTCCCATTTTGATTCCCCCAACTAAAAATATGAACTTCCACAGCCAGAGGAACAACAGGAAACTGAGCAGTGCTTCAGTTTAACTGCAAATGTCAGTGCCGCAGCTCCACTCACTCTGCAGCAGACATGATTTATTCACAAACTTTATCAATTCATAATAGCAGATGAAGGTATAGAAAATGGGCATTTCTATTGCTTGTTAACCCCTCACTACCTCCCTGAAATTGATTACAAGAGTCTGTGTGTGTGTGTGTGTGTGTGTGTGTGTGAATGTGTTTAACATGGTGACTCAACAATGCGGCAAGATGCAGACATTTGAAAACCAGAAGGGAGTCTGTCTGAATGACACTTCCAGATTCACCAAATTACTCAGTTAACAACATTAATGAGCTCAGTTTAGTTCCAACCCATTAATTGCCTGAATCCCCTATAAGTTAAACTGCTTACAATAACTATAACAACCATTGACATTTAAGTATAAGTTCAACCAATCAATCAGCTTGCATACCAAGACAGACATCCGGAATCTTTAATGGATCATACTGTAAACAATGAAATATATCAGAATTTTGCAACTTTACAAATATCAAATGTCAAAAAGGGAAAAGCTACAGCAGTGCACATCTAAACCCAGAATTATATCGTAAGAGGATTGCAGGTGGAAAAGTAAAGAGATGCAGGGCCTGAAGCGACATGCTAGAGTGTAGAAAGTAGAGAAGATAAGACAGAATGGGATGTGATATGGTAAAGAGAGGGTACTTCAGCCTGTCATCACTCTATTGCTGTAAGTGGAGTCAGTAGATTGGGAGCAAGCAAAATGGTTTGACAAATGCCCAGAGCCATTAACTAACACAACTAACAGCCATTATCAAATAGCATGTCACAAATAGTGTATTACCATCATCCAAGCTCAGGACTTCACTGAACCTATTTAAATTATACTTTACAGAGCAAAACAAGTGTTTTTAAATTATCAATTGCAGTAGCTGTCATATGTGTAGTTTCAAAAATATGTGGCTGTTAAAATGTGTGCTGCACAGAAGCATTTTAAAGCTGAAATACATAAAAACCTACCAGTTACTTGGGATGCAATACCATTGTTTGCGTGGTGGATGAAAAAGAACCACATTAAAAAACAGTTTGGACTGTTAACCGTTTGGTCAGTGTGTTCAAATCTGTAAGAGCTGTTTCTGGCATTTTACAGATAGAATAGATAGACATAACAATGTAGCATGCCACTAATTGGCAATTTGTAGTGCTACATTTTAATCTGTAGAGTAACTATGGTATATGCACATACAGTGAGATGGCTGTTCTATGATGCTCTCCCAACTTAACGAGGTTGTGCAACAAAACATTTAAGCCATTCTGATCCATTTAGATGAATGTATTATACTGCCTCTCCCAATTACTGCACATACAGTATAGAGAGCGGAACTCTATCATGGATCTGTTAATATGAAGTATGGCTCTCCAGAGAGCTGCTGTACTGTATGGGGCCTGACAGCTGCTCCACTTTAGCTGTATGTGTGTGTGTGTATAATCATATATATATATATATATATATATATATATATATACACTGAAAACTAGAAAAAACAAACTGGGCCAAAGTAAAAAAAAAACAACCCTGTCTCGGTGGGCAGTTTCCCCTCCACTCTTGTTAACTCTTATCTACCTCACATTTCTCTTCCCTTCTTTACCTTCTACATTAAGACTGAATTCTGTCTGACTATTGCCATTCATCATAGTTGCCCTTCAGACCTGAGCTGTGTTATACAATATCTCAAGACTGAAAGAGGCTCTTTTGGTTGCAGCATGGCTGCCTTTAATTGACCTCCTTTCTATGGTCCCATTAAGCACTCTATGTTTCTGTGTGTCTGTAGGAGACTTTCATATTACGTATGTGTATATTACCTATACTTTTTATATTTACTATCTGACCTCATTTGTGTCTGCACACACTCTCACACAGCTCACTCATGCTCTCTGTTTTGATTTTAAACAGGGCTCTCTTTGCAGTCCTGTATTTTCAGTGTGCACTTTATGTGTACTACAACCCGAGGCTACAGTGAATCAGCCGCCCAAAAGTACCACTTCTCTATATCATTTAATTCAAAACTTCAATATAATTCAATACAGCATTTGAGTGCTTGTTTGTGTACGTGTGTGTGTATGATATGTGTTTGATTCTCATTCCTCCAAGCTTTCATTCACTCCATCAGCAACGACAGAAGGAATTTTAGGACTATCACTGCTAGGGGACGGATTTAAAAACTAATGTTATTTGGTTCCATTTTAGGATTATCAACAAAACACAGTTTTTCTTGTTTGGCTCAAAGGTCACTAATGAAAGAGGAAAAAAAAACACTGCCTGGCTTTGGATGGAGTCCTTCCAGAAGTTTCTCCTCTGTGTTGGATCCATTCTTTCATCTTCTCACCCTTCCTATCTTACTAAAAAAAAATATAGCTACATCACTATGACAATTTTAAACTCTTTTGAAAGTTTTTTTTTTTCAGTGTTTATTATCTTGTTTGTTGAATTATTTTTAAGAAACGTAGTCATATGTTCTGAAGTTTTTTCAGTCATCTTTTAGTCTAAGGGAACCAATTCATATGCTCATACCCATCTTCCCCAATATTAAACTCTCCCCTCTTCACTCACAACAAGGTGCCTTAGGCGACTGCTGGCCAGACCAGGCTGGCTGCCTACCGACAGACCTCCCTTTCACTCCCAGTGTCTCCGATGTGATAAATCGCCATGCCAGACATCTCGCAACCACCCCCGATGACCCACCTGACAGCTGGCCCAGTCGTGAGAGCACTAGCTATGCTGGAGGTGATGAAAGGGAGGGAGAGGGATCAGACCGAAAACAGAAGAAGAAGAAGAAAAGGCGACAGAAAGATGAGGGCCATGACCATGAAAGCAAAGGCCACCCTGAGGTGCAAGCACAGGGAGAAAACACTCCTCCAACAGAGGAGTTCTACCAAAGGATTGGTCCAAGACGTGATAGAGGAGAGGGGGGCTGGGAGGAGCAGATTGGGAAGAGTGGTGGCCGGGGGAAGAGGGGTAAGAACAGAAAGAAGATTCCTGAGGAGTGGGGAGTGGTGGCAGAACCCTCTGTCCCTTCATCCACAGGGCCCTCTGAAATTACAGAGGAGGTGATAATGGATCAAGGGAGTCCAGCTCAGGCAAACCCGGAGGCCTCCGTTGAAGATATGGATACCAGCCAGAGCCCTTGGAAAAAGGAGGTCCACGCAGAAGAATGCTTGGTATCTTCCCCCATGTCTCAGGACATATTCTCCCCTACATCTGCTTCCATTAGCCCACTAGTCCTGAACAGTGAGCTGAAAGCTACAGCAGCTCCGTTCACTATGCCTTCCACAACCAGCACTGGAATGGTTGGCTCCTTCCCCATGGCTCCTCACCCTGATGATCCATTTGACCTCCTGATGGAGAGTGAAAATGCCAGTCTGGGCAATAGCAGCCAGGCTTTTTCTCCACCTTTGTCATCACAAAATGAAGCAGCAGTTGGTGACATGGTTGACAGCGGGATGTTTGACAACTCCAGTTCTTTCCAAGAGTCTTCTGTGCAAGTCATGCCTGAAAGTGACACCTCGGCTTTTAGCCCTGCCTCCCAGCCAAGCCCGGACCTTCCAACAAAAGGTGAGGTCTTAGCTTCAGCTCCACCTCTTTCACCCTCAGATGCTTCTTGGCTCCTGAATGAATCCCACATGAGCAGCAACAGCGAGCTATTTGACTTCAGTGACATAAGCACTTCAGGTCATCCTTTACCCTTAAGCTTGGCCTTTGACACCCCAAGCCCAGCCCCTCTCCGCTCTCCCAAAACTACAGCTCAGGAATTCCAAACCAAAGAACAAAAAGATGCCAAATCAGCCCAGAAACAATCTAAGAAGTCTCGGTCTTCATCTTCTTCCTCCTCTGTAAAGAGTCCTACCTCCCCAGAGGCTAAGAAATTCCCTCCACAGGAATCCCCAGGTATCAGTCCCTCTTCCCCTCCATCGCTCAGCCCTCTAGGAACTCCAGGATCTGGTCTTAACCCTGCCGCTAAGCCCTTCTTTCCCAGCTTTGCTGATCCCATGGAAGAACCAGCTGTGGCCCCTCCAGTTGCCCCCACTGAAGGTTGGTTGCAGTCAGCCCTGGATGAAATAGAAGTTAGATATAGAGTAGCTAAAAGATATAGTCGAAAGGTATGATGCATGATGCTTCCATCCAGTTTGAGTAGTTAGGTCATTTTAAACTGATTTCAAATATGCTTTTTGCCCGGGATTGATTGCTTGGTGTCTTTCACTCATTAGGCATTAGATGGATAATTAGACCCATTTATGTTGCCCCTTGCATGGACACCTTTGGCTAAAATCGTGGCTGTTTGGTGTGTCTAGTTTAGACTATTTTTTGTGTGACTAATGCATGGGCTCAAATGTTGATCAACTGGAACTTTGGATTGGCTTTACATTAATCTGTAAGTACCTTAATTATGATGATCCACTGCTGGGATGTTCTCCTAATTAACAGTGTTGCTGTTGATGCGTGTGCTACTACTAACCAATCACGGAGTCTTTCTCCTTAGCGACAACACTAGGCTGTGTCATCTTCAGCAAATCAAAACCAAACTCCTCTGTCTCTTCTGTCCAGGTGTATGTGTTAACACTATAATCATTTTCTGTTTCCTTTGCATCCAGGGGTGAGGTGTCACTCTATCTTGTCTCTCCTGTTTCCAATTAACTCTGTTTTCCTCACTAGCCGCCTTTTTCCTTTACAACCTCTCCTAAAAAAGAATGCTGAAGAAAAAAGGCGCTTTTTTTGAGTGTCATATTAACTTATAACCTCTGTTATGCATCAACAGTTCACCGCCTGGTGTGTCTCCTGACAGTATAATATTTTTTAAAATGACAAATTGTAATTGTTGTTTTTGTCGGTTTTACTTTCCATGTTCTGTGATGATTGCTGCCTCATCTGCTTCTCCACCATAGGTAAGTCCTATTTTAATTCCTCTTTAGGCATTGTTTTTTCATGCATCATTATTGAGGATAGTCACTGGTGTGATGTAAGAGGTTTTGGGTTCAGAGAATGTTTGTTTGCAGATGATGATGTTCTTTTTGTATCATTGGACCATAACCTGCAAAGTGTTCTGGAGCAGGCTGCAGCTCAATGTAATTTAACGATCCAAGCCAGGAATTAACAACTTGAAAGTTCATAGATAGATGTTTGTACAGCTCTTGAAAGAAAAGGATCATGGATATAAACAAGAGTTTCCTTCTGGGCTCACCTTTAGAGATAAAAGGGAGATCTCAGAAATCAAACAGAAGCTTGGATTAGAATTGCTGCTATTTTTCATTAAAATGAGTTACCTGAGGGGGTTCAGGCACCTGATTAGAGTGCCCTCCTGACCCCTCATTTAAGAGGTTTTCCTAGTATGCCAAAATGGAAAGTGAACCCTGGGGCAGACCTGGAACCTGCTGAAGGGATTACTTATCCAAGTTTGCCTGAGGGTGCTTCAGGATCCCCCAGGAATAGGTGGGAAATGTAGTTAGAAGGAAAAGATATCTGGACTACCTTGTTTGTAAACTGGATGAAAGAATGGAGTATTATCAGCCTGTTGGGCAAGTTGTAAAATTCAACTAACAAGTTAACTGTCAATCAAGTGAAAGCTTTCCCATGTTTTTACTGAAGAATACACATGTAGCAGTGTGACTCATTAAGAAGAGGTTTCAGCTCACTGGGGAATAATAATGTTTACACCAACCAGAGATGAACAGTTAAAAATAGAGCAGTTGTTCTTGTGCGTGTGTGTTCACTGAATATCAGAGTTATAAGATTCAAACAGGAGCTGTTGATCAGCTTCTTGACCAGCTCTTGTTTTAATGTAAAATGAATTTGAAGTGTTGTGTTAGATTGTTTAGGAAAAGTAATGAAATAGTTTCATCTACAGCAACCAATTGTGTGAAGTGGTTGACTTGTGTTTTTGTTTGTGAGTGGGCGTTTGTGTATGTCAATCAATCCATGTGGCTATTGAAGCGTAAATCTTGACATTTATGTTCGTCTCTGTCTCCTATATTTGTGTGCCCTCTTTTCTGAGGAACTGAAGTGTTTTTCTGTTCCTCTGTGATTTATGAAGACGCAGAGTTCCACAGGATTCGTTTCCTTGTTCTTCCTTTCAACACCCCCTGTCCCTGCCTCCCATTGGAGGCTGTAATGAGTACTGAGGCAGCCCTCAGCTCACCACAGGAACAGCAGAGTGTGGAACCTGACTATTAGCAGCTTTGATCAATGCCCACCATTCTTCCACAAGAAAGGCCTGGCTTGCTTTAGTTTTTTTTTTATCACTTCCAAGACACATAGACAGAAATATAGTGCAGGTTTGTGGATAAGTAGGGTGCTGGATTCATGCTCATTGGGTTGAGTGGTTGTTTTGAGTGTAGAATGACAGGGTTAACTCCACTACAGCATTTGATACACAAAGCCGTAGTACACATTTTTTCATGTGTTTTCACTTGCATGTGTCAGTGTAAATTTGTGTTCATATGAGAAAGAAAGAGTGCTAAACGCAGCTGCCTCTGTCTTCCCTCTGGGTAATGAGACCTTTTGTCAGTACCCAGGGGTGGGTCTTTGTCATCAAGACTGCTATTTAAGCCTGGTATAAAAGATAAGAAGGCATGTGGTGCACAATGAAGAGGAAGAAGAGAGACTTCCTGTTGGATACAGAAGAGGGAGGACAAAAATCAGCTAAAAACGATAAAATTGGAGCTAAAAATGTAAAAGCCTTTCAAAAACGTTCGAGGGAAACAGTAGGATGTAAAAGAGAAGTGCTGGGATAGAAAATTACAGTTAGTGTACCACAGGGAAGAGAGGCAAGGGGAAAAAGATGATGCTGTGTAAGACCTGTTGGTGACAGCAACATGCAGAGGTGACAACAGAGATGAATATACAGGAGTAGAAGAGGGGTGGGAATGCAGTTTTAAATCAGTGAGGAACATTTAAAGGGTGGCACAGAGGAGGGTTAACAGAAGAAAGCTTGATGGAGATCTAGGTTGAGAGATGTGAGGGAATATTCCAGCACTGGACACTGTGGTGGTAGATCATCTACATCCACACCTGTTGGTTTAACAATAGAAAGAGACAGCAAGCCTTCAACTGAAGCACACTTCTAATGTACTCATTGTGATGCAATGGGGCAGTCCCCCTCATCTTAACAGAGCATTTTAGCCTCCTCCAACTGTTATTTCAGCATCTTTTTCTACCACAGCAGGTGTTTCCAGCAAAAATGCTCTCATGTACACTACCTGCCTAGCACCACACAGCAGACAGACAATTCGCTGGTGAACATAGCAGAGCAGAGCAGAGCATTTAGCTGCTAAAGAACTAGATTTTCCATGTAGATGCTGGTGGAGACTCAAAACAGAGCTAAAAGCAATGAATATTGGACTTATATGTGCTGGGTGGCCCCAAACATGACTGTTGGATAGATAATTGTTGGCTAACACATTCACAACATCTTCATAACGTTGTAATATGTCAGCATTCGTTTTTTTCTTCGTTCCTTACACTCTGTTCCTTAGTGAATTCAAATAAAAAGTAGAAGTTATGGCAAAAGAAGCAGGAGGGGGAACACCACATCACAACAACACCTATCCCCCTCTCTTTCAGACAGAACAGAGGTGCCAGACTATATAGAAAGCACAAATAAAAAGCTGCTGAGGTCCTGTCTCCAGACACTCATACACACAACCACATATACACAGCTGAGTCATCAAGCTATTTAAGGACAAACACAAATCCTCAAAAGGCAGGCAGGCATGAATATACTGTATCAGCAGGCTATTTTTACCCCTTAGGACTTTTCGCTGTTGTTTAGGCTCCTTTCATTGGGGCGCAGGCTGTTAGACAGCAGCCTAGAAGGCCCATTTGTACAGTGTGGGCCCCATTCCATAACTGGGGTGAGTTAATGTGTTTTGACGGCTTTGGGGGAAGCGTTGGGTTTTTGCCTCGTTGGCACCACTGCTGGAGCCAACACCCAACGGAAGAGCGTGAGTCATTGTGGGTTGATTTTTCAGAGGATGTGCCGTGCTTCTCCAACAAATTCGTAGCCCATGCAGAGATGGCTCCGGGTCAGCAGCGTGGGCTGTGCTGACGATTTAATACATTTTGATATTGACATTTTAAAAGGCAGCTGTATCAGTGCAGTCAGTGGAAATTTCGGGAGTTTGTCTCCTGCATGTCGAACAGCTCTAAATGTGCCACATGCCCTCTATTCATGTTGTGACAAGTGGCGTTCAATACTATATGTCCATGATGCATTAAAGACTTCATTTTCCATAATACCAATTTTTTTTAACCTCCAAGGGCTTAATGGGACTAGAGTTCACTGATTGATTTAGAGCCTTTTAATAGTGCAATATATCAACATGTCATGCGTGTTTTCATCAGTCTTAATCAGAGTTAGACTCCATGAAGACATAAAGTTGTCAAAATGCTGGTCCTTAGAAGATGGAAGATCACAAGTTCTACTAATTCAGCACTCATCAAGAATATATTGCTCTTCCAGAAAGTAGCAATGGACAAAATGCTTTTTCTTATTTACTTTTTTTTTTAAATTCTCACTGGACAACTATTCAGTGTCATTGGGTCTGACACCAAAGCTCATCACAGCTCAGCACATTTACACTCAGACATGTGGCCTCTAACATCCTTCATGAGTGGAACATGAACAGGCACGTGTTATTAGCTGACAACAAAAAGACTTCCTGTTTCAATTACTGTGATTTATATGATAAGACTGATTTTAAAAGCTTTTTACAGCCTATCTATAGTTTAGTGTTTCAGTTCATGGATTTTAAAATAAATGTAATCTTCATATAGTTGTGCAAATTATATCTGTTTGTGAGACTGATTCAGGAATTAATCTTATTTACAAGAAAACTTGTTAATGTATCTAAATAAATAAATACAGTTACACAGGTGGTGTAAACATAGTAATATTCCAGCTATTTAATATTGCACCATAAAGCAGTCTAAAATATCCTGACTTTTACCCCCTAGTACGGCTCAAACCCCAAAAACACTGAATCCTTGTTTAAGGAGGTTTTAACTCAACCTAGTATCAATTTACAAACCTACCTGTATTTTCTTTCTGTCCTATTCTTACCTCCTCATTCCAACCTGCGGCCACACATACACACACACACACACACACACACACACACACACACACACACAGACACACACACACACAGATTAATACACACACATACTGAACATAGTTGAATAAAAATGACTCAGCTAAACTCCTTTAATGGCACAGAAATCATTTATCTAACTGCTTTCCACAGACTGAAGTGGACTCTCCACGACTATTAAATCGTCCTTTATGTGTAAAATTGTTGGTAGCACAATTTCGTCTCTCTCCATGGTGCTGAAACTCCACGTGGAGGAAGCTTACATTTATGTCTCTCATAACCACATTTCTTTACAGACAATATGTCATGACTCATCATCCTGACACTCCTGATAAGGGGTCCATTCTCTTAGAAGTTTAATTGCTCCAAACTTTTGTAAATCGTGAAAGGAAAAGTTTGGTTTGCCGGCACTGACTACCCCTTTATCTATATAGGCTATACCAATATAATTAATCTTCTTTTGTACCCTCCTAAAACGATTTTTTTCTCCTTCTCTCTGACCTGATTTCCACTTTAGTCGAGCCACTTTGTGTTCTCAGCTTTGCTAAGACAGCAGGTGAGGAGACAAGTACAGTATGTGTTCAGTTTCCAGCCAAAATGAATCCAAAATTGCACAGCAGCTTTATAGTGAAAGAGATATAAAAGATAAAATGTGTGTTATTTATTTTGACAATGCATTTAGCTAGTCTTAGTCTTAGGGGTGTGATTCACTTTCAAAGCCTTTAATTAAGGTTTACTCTGTATTTGGAATGGGAGTACTCTGTGTGTGTGTGTGTGTGTGTGTGTGTGTGTGTGTGTGTGTGAACTTGTTTTGTAGCTTCAGCTTCTCTTAAATAAGAATCGATGATCAGACGAAGGCATCGCAGGCAGGCTTCAGACAGACTGAGAGAACTCTGGAAAACCCCGACAGCAGTAAAAACAGACAGATCTGGAGCAGAGGGGTGTCCAGAAAAAAAACCACACAAGACAGGCTGAGGCGTGGAAAAAGATTGATGTGCGAGCGGTGGGACAAACAAACAGGGAGGCGGGCAGACAAACAGATTTATTGAGTGAGAGATAGACAGAAGCAAACAGATTCAAACAGGTGAGACACAAATATAGGAGATGACTACTAAACTGATGTAGAAAGAAACAGTGTTAGGCACCTATACATACAAACAGATGGATATATAGAGCCACATATGCAGACATTCATTCTTATAGACAGGGACACAATACATTAACACAAGACATACTTTCTAATTCACTCAAATTGCACTAAATACACCCTGTTTTGTCAGTGTCAGCCTGGAATTGTGTCATTTGGAATATGTTAAAGGCCCCATGAAATGAAAACATTTTTTCAGTTTGAATCCTATGTCAATGTGTTAATTGTTCATTGAGCTCTTGTTACAAGCCAAATATATGTAAAGAAAACCAGTTTTTAAATGAATCTTTTTAAGAATTCATTCACCTCTTCCTCGTCCTCCTCCTGATCTAACAACAGGTGAAGGAGCCAGCAGTCCTCCGTAGCTTCATTTCTCTCTGCAGCTCCATATCTTGCTAAACCCTAAGCCCTGTCGACTTTTTAGCTGTAATATCAAATGCAGAGGATTTGATTTAAATCCCTCTTGTAAGTGTGCACCACTCAAATATTCTGTTTCTCTGTTTCATGGGGCCTTTAAAGTTGAAATAGGAGCACTAAAGCTGAAAATATGCTCCATGACCAGCAGTTTAAAATATATATATGTGACTTTGATATTTTCTATATTTTTGTAAGACATGTCAAAAAGCATAGCGGTTATGTAAAGACAGGTTGAACTGAAATTACACATTGAGTGACAAAGTCAAGGAAAAACTTTCATAAATGACTAAAGAAACATGACAGATGCCGATTCTTCCAGGGCAAAACAGCATTAGTCATCTGTTTAAACTTTTAAAATAAGCTATATTAACGTTGTTCGTGACAAGCAGACTCATGTTGTTATGTGAATGATACCTGTTGTGTCTCAGAGGCAAAGGCATGAGTAGTGGTATGTTAATATACCACAACAAGACCTCAGAGGGAAGAGGTCAGAGTAGGTTGTTCTAACATGCAAAGTTTATGTCCCAACCTTAACCTGGTAGAATAGATTATTATGCACATGTAGAATATGTGTAGTGTTTGATATTTGGCACCTAGGTTGCAACCTTGGAACTTAGAGTCCTCCTCTAATCAGAAGATTGGTGATTCTATTCCCAGCTCCTTCATTCCTGCAAGATACTAAACCCTAAATTGCTCCAGATAGCTAGGCCAATGGTGTATGAATGTGTGAGTGAATGTGTAAATGTGTCTTTTAGTTTAAAAGCAGTTTGAGTGTTCGTAAGACTAGAAAAGAGCTATACAAGCAATGGTTAAAGTGGGATTTGACAGGTTCGGTGCAGTAGGGAAAATGACGCAAATGATTGCAAATAACTGTATTGTGTAATTGTGGGCACCATTACATAATTAACTAAATGAAGTAACAGAAATCTATGTAATGTATCTTTTTTGCGATTTCAAGACACTGTCCTCCTTACACTGCATACATGAACTATATTCTAGGCTACTTCCCAAATGTTCTGATTTCCAATGCAAAATGATGTTCAGATGAAAGAAAGTCTGTTGTTGGAGAAGTGCTATGTATTGAGGCCACAGGCTTACAGTACTAACAGACACATGGTAACAGCAGCACACACAGACAATCACATAGGCAGCGTTCTGCTGCACATAATCTAAAGCAGCTAGCCATTTTTAAATTTAAATTCTTCTTATTGGCCTGTTTGAATTGTTGAATATTACGAAACTTCACCATCGATGTCAACTTAACTGAATCCACTTACTTTGGCTAAAAGCCATTTCAAACACTAGCAATTTGTCTCGGATTAATCCGTGAATCGATGCACTCACTCAAATGAAATATAGGATACAGCAAGGATAACACACTGTGGTGGGAAAATGCTGCGTGTTAACGAAGGCGGGGCCAGCAGAGGGTGATGTTGCGCTCTGATTTGTTGAGCATCTCTGTGCTTTTGAGAGAGCCACGCAGGCTGTAATTGAAAGCAGCATGCCAAAATGATCTGTAGTCTGCAGCGCTACTGTCTCTTTGAATTGAATTATTTATTTATTTGACTAAGGTCAAAGTACAATCCATTTATCATTTGCCAAGCTAAACCTGGTTCAGGCTTTGCTGGATTTCTAGTTATCAAAACTCATCCAAACATTTTGTAAAGGTCATACAGGTTGTTTCTGAAAGACTGACAAAAAAAAAGCTTTGTCATTGAGGTATGAGCCAATGAGGGAACATCTTTTGAAAGAATGATGTTCATCCCTACAGTAGAGTTAGAGAAACCTGCAGAAGTCATGCTAAAGAAATGTGAAACTGTTCTTGTAGCTTTAGAACCATGATACTATTTAACAGATTACAGTTATGTTGTTTGTGCGTCACAAAAAAACTCAACATACATGTCTTTGTTTCATTATGTGTTTGCATGTGTATTTCAGCCGTATTGATACTTTCATTAGAGAAGGAAGCTAGATGAATGCTAAATGAGCAGCTTTTACTGCTTTTAAGGAACATGATGAAGCTCTGTGCACAGCCTGATCTTTATGCATCAGCAGATAGTAGAAGAGTCCACCTTGCACCTCGGATTGATTGAAATAAAACAATTTGCCACTTTGTAATTCACCTCTTTAACCTGATTTCCTCACTGACAGGCTTGCACAGGTGAAAATTGCCTAACTTCAATAAAGCAGCCTGTGGAGTCTGGAGAACAGGCTGCTTTCTAGATAAAATGTTCATAAAGGTCAAATTGTTATTTTCGAGTTTCCGGTGGTAGACAGACAGAGACATGAAGTGCCTTTGGGGAGCGGGGGGGCAAGAGGAAGAGAAAGAGAAAGAACAGGGAGCGGGGTGTTGCTATAGAGACTAAGGATCAGTTAATGTTGCCATAGGAACAGCAACAGATGCTAGAGTTAATGAAAGACTACACTGACGACACTTGCTGATGCCACAGATTCTGTTTAATACAGACTAATATTAAACCATTAGTTTTAACTCCACTATGCCATTATTTCATATATTGTATGTTATCCATGGCTGTTATGGAACATTTCTCACCTTTGTTACATTACAACCAATTTACCTTTACTACCAATTTACTCTCAGCTCATTTATTTTAGGAAGTAATTGACAAGTAGTGTCTATAGTGGCAAATCACATCAGAAGTTATCTCAGGGCACTTTTCACATAGAACAACTCTAGACTGTACTCTTTAATTTAATTTAAAGAGACCCAACATTCCCCCATGAGTAGCACTTGTTGACAGCAGCAAGGAAGAACTAGTCTAGTCTAGTAGAACTGGACTCTAGGTGGGTGATCAAGGGAGGTATACAGAGAGAAGAAAGAGCGAGACAGAAGTACAGCAACAACAATAATAATATTTCAGGGCACATTATGAACACAGGCATCATAGAGGAGGCACAGATAGCTATCTATCCATCAACAGTAGCATCAGTAGACCAGAAGGCATCCACAATATTTATTTTGAAAACCAGGACATTTGTCATTTTACAGCAGAGTCATCTCTGTCATCTGCAAAAGCACAATTTCATTTTTACCCTCTTGTTCTATGTGTAAAACTCATTTCTTAAAACATAGCTGACATCGAAGGACTCACGATGGACAGTTAGAAATAAGCAATGCCTGCAGAACCAGAGATATTATTAGAAAATAAAGCAAAAGATGTGAAAGATTGTTGCTGCTGATGTCTACAGAGACAAACACACACATATGCTGCGACTTAACACGGTGCAGAAAGAGCAGATGGACAGCAGCAGGCATGAGTCTGCCTCAGTCTTTGTGTTAGAAGGTTCTGAATGCACTGCAGTGGGAGACAATCAAAAACAACAGAACTTCCACTTTTTATGCATCTACAAAACATGTAAAGAAGATAAGACATCTGTCACAGGCTGTAAACATGGTGCATGGCTGTACCAGACTGTGGAATACGGAGATTAATTAGAGGGCAGTAGTGGACAAAGGTGGAGAGAAAGAATGACAACAACAGTTTGAGCTGAGCATCATCTTATATTGATCTATGCAGAAGAATCAAAATCCTGCTGTCTGTTAAATCATAATGTATGAAGATCTTCTTAACATTCACAGCTTTCTTTAAAAATTGAAAAGTGTATTCAAAAGGGAGGAGGAGAGCAGCCCAACTGAGTAGGAAGTAATGGAAACGTGCGGTGTATGTATAATGGAATGCTGCAGTGTATTTTTCAACCTGCGACTGTCTGATGAGCGTCTGGCTGTGACACAGGTCGACTAATCCAGACTGGAAATGGAATTGAAATGCCACCATTAAAATGCAGACTGTAACACCAAACAGCAGCAACTGATCTTTCTGACCCTTTATTTTGAAATATGTCACGAGTTCAAATCACACCAAAACATGCAACAACATAGAAAATATCACTCTAGATTTAAACACTGTAAATCCACAATTGATTCATTAGTTTTTTATCACATTTTTAAAAGTGGCTGTATGAATAAATTTAGTAAATGGTGACAGGCTTGGCACCTCATAGTGGTGGTAATGGACATGAATGTCACATTTTCCATTTTCCCCGTCATACTTTATTCTGTAGATGAATGTAATCTTGCTCAGTGTGGACCACCGTCCAATTAGCTCTACATCTATGTCTGTCCATCACAGCAGTCAGACTGCCTGCCCTCTGGGGTAATGGACTAAAGGGCTAAATTGTTGATGGATGTAAATGGCTTTTCATGTGTGTATGAGCTCATGTGAGATAGACATTTGATGTGGCCGTAAATATTGTAAACACAATCAGACTTTGTGTGTGCGTGTGCGTGTGTGTATGTTTGTGCCAGACATTCAGAGACAGCAGTAGGTGGAGTCGATATGACTAAATTAGCCAAGGGCTCCAGATTCATTCATTATGAATGATGAACTTAGATCAGGCTGCTTCATAGGGAATAGTAGAGCTGCTGATTATTATGTCATTAATTAATAAAATTGAATGAGACACTGTCTCTTCTTTCAATTATGTGCTGTTTAGGCAAATATAGTCTCTCTATTACCAGGCAATGTGAGAAAATACACATCATTGAGTAGCAGATAGATGAAATAAGCTATGAATATGGTGTGATGGATAGATGGAGACTTTGTTTTTATAGGATGAAAGGTGATTGACTTGTGAAATTAGTTTGTTTCTTTATCTGTAGCTGTGACATATAGGAAGCAAGTAATTTATTTTATATAGTACCTTTCAAGTGCAGAGGCATCAGGACGTGATTCACAGTAGAAATGAAGAATAATTATACATACAGACATAAAACACTTAAATAATTAGAAAATAGAAGACACAAAGGTAAGTGTAAACAAATGGATCTTGAGCTGCTTTAAACGTGTCCACAGTGTCTACTGATCTTAAGTCCAAACAGAGAGTTTTCCAAAGCTTCAGAGCCACAACCTCAACGATACCTATAATCCAGGTGTCCAAACTATTTCATAAAGGTCCATGTGACTGGCAGGTACACCAGGCTTAACTCATTCAATCAACTCATATTAGTATTCAGACAGCTGATTGGTCGAATCGTGTGCTTTTGATTGGTTAGAACAAAAACCTGCAGGCACACGGCCCTTTTATGGAATAGTTTAGACATGCCTGCTTTAATCGGAGTTGGCCTATAAAATGTGTCACTTTTTAAATGTAGGATGTAAACTTATGACTTCAGTGTCCTCAGTAGTAGCAGCTCTTCTGTGTAGAAGATGCTGCACTTCCATATCGATGTCTATTCTTGTGAAATATCAGTAGTCAGGACCAAAGTACTGTTCCAAGTCAAGCCAAGTCTTTAATTACCTATAGCTGTCATACATTTGTACTACAGTTGTTACTATGTCGATAAATGTAGTTTGGAGAGTTTTTGAATACGTTGTCAATTTGGTCTGTTACCTCCTGAGATAGTCATGTGTCACGGTCGTTCTCAGAGAATGTTTTCTCTTTTGCAATAGGCAGCTCAGATGTCTTTATTGCATTCTAACATCAAATATTTTAAATAATAACTACTTTTGTTGGCTAAATCAGTGCTGCTGTAGGTAAGGAAATGTAGAGAGGATGAAAAGTAATCATCTGAGCCTGAGAAGCCTGGTGAGGTTATCCTCCTGTCGGGAGACTCTCAGATTCAAATTACAAAATTCGAACTCCCAAGAAAGTTTGAACTCATTACTAAGTAAAATCTCTTGTGTCCCCAGACTAGATTTCCTCCATATGCCTCAGCTTTCAATTTGTATTTAAAATACTGTATGTGATACTAATTCTGAGGGGACCATTATCTGTATATCTGAATGTATATGTATTATATATGTTTGTATGTTTCTCTACACTTATTTGTTCATTATCATGTGAATTAGCATCGCTCAAATGAAATTCATCTCAGCACTCTTCAGACAGTGGTTTATAATGAACTGCTCTCTTACTGGATGTCTGTGATTAATACAAAGACACCACTGACTCGAGCAAAGTCATTGGCCTGTGGCGAGAAACAGAGTGCATTAGCATAGTGGAATACCCTCCCCAGGGTTTATAGCATATATATTACCCTCCCCCTTTTCCTACACTATCACACACACACACACACACACACACACACACACACACACACACACACACACACACACACATACACACTTCATCCAACATCCCTCGATCAGCCCAACTCTACAGACGATACCCCCACCATTACCACCAAACATCCCCCCGAACCATTTCCCCCCAACCCCCCACATGGCTCGAGCCGGCACACTGATGAGGATCCAGTTGCCATAACAACAAGAGGCAGTTGCTTTGGCGACTAATGGGAAGAAGGGCCAAGCAGGAAACAATGGATGTTTGGCAAGGATGGGGGTGTTGTGACGGGCTGGGAAGGAGATTCGATTGAGTTATAAATAGACATGACTAAAGACCGTCCATCTCTCCAGCAAGCCCCCCTGCCGAGACTATCCCACCCCCCCCACCCCCCACCCTGTGATATCACTTCTTCTTCTATTCCTGCCTTTCAGACATGAATTAGCATACAGAGTGTCTGTATTAAGGCCACAGCAAAGGAATTTCTCACATTTTATAAATGGCTTTCTGTCTGGCAGTATGTATGTATAGGACATTCTCGTCACATCTCTCAAAATGGAAAATATGCTTTGGCCATGAGTCTTATTTAACCGAGTGACACAAGAATTGAACGAGAAAGAGATGAGACAAGAAAACAAAATATGTCCAAAGAAGAAAAACAATGATTTTTGTGGAAAACACACCTGTTTCCTGTCACTTCCTGCCAAAATCAATGTAGCCATTTAAACGTCCCATCCCTCTTGTAATGGCCACAGCTTTTGTCTTGTCTGTATACCCTCCTAGTGGCCCTGCATGGGTTATTAGGCACAACGCTTCTGTCACCCACTGGGATTATGTAACGCTTGTATTGTGTGTGTGTGTGTGTGTGTGTGTGTGTGTGTGTGTGTGTGCGTGTGCGTGTGTGTGTCTTTTTCCAGCCAACCAGTCAGATGGGGTGAGGTCATCCAGTTTGTAGGTTACGTATGTGTGTATGTGTCTCTGTCTTGTCCCCATGGGACTTAGTGTCAGTTTTGTACTTCAAGAGGCAAACAGACAAGGAGAGAAGTATTTGAGGAGGAAAAAAACAAAAACTTGACAGATGTGACATACAGAGGTAACGACAGTACACCGCCCTCAAGCATGTCTACCCACCTGCCAGTACCTAACTGTCTGTCTGCACCTGCCCATCTGTCTGACTGTCTGTGCAGGTGTGATGTGGAAAAATGAAAGGGACAGTGATTCTGTAGTGAGTATGGTTAGGTAATGGGGGAATTAGGGTTTTGTGATGCAGACAGATAGACAAGTGGGGGAATTGGACAGACTGTAGTTGATGTGACTGTACAGTGATTGAGGCGGTTGGCATTTCGGTGGAGACATGCTTTCCAACAGTGTTGACAGGCTGCCTTTTTGTGTTGTCCAAACTTGTATGCATCAGTGGGAGATGTGTTAGATTGATTGTTGTCCTGAAGCAAAGAAAAAGGCAATTCTCATCTCCCGTGAACCTATTGGACAGGTAGTTTGTTAGATCTTACAGGTAGTTTGTCAGACTGTGTAGGACGACAGGCAAGCAGGTAATAGAGTTCCAGTTTTTGTGTTTTAGTTGTAACATTTGCTTTAGGTAATATGTTATCTTTTTATTATCAGCAGTAGAGAGCAAAACCAACAATTGACTGGCGAAGCCAGATATAGTTTATTAGCTACAACAGCTTCCTTGATACTTGTTTTGTCTTTTTGCTCATACATCTTGATAGATACAGTATATTAGGATGTGCATAACATTGGGATGTGGTCACTAAATCCTCATAAAACTTTTGGCAAACTTTTGACCATGACCAGGTCAAACAGGCACCCCCAAAATTAGCCCAAAACACAGCTGTTCAACTTCTAAAACGGCACTCAGCTACCTGATTGCTAGTGACACACCCCCTACGATGCATCTCCTCACACTCCCTTTGTACACAAGCCCATGGTGGGTCACCAAAATACCAATCCTGTGTGCACTGTGATGAAAATGCCATTTCCCCGGAGCAAAGCTCCACCATTCACAGTGTGCTATCATAACAACAACAGAGCTCTAACTGTCCTATACAATGTCGAAGCTTTCAGAAGCGTCTACCCAAACCAAACCAACAAACTTTCACCATTGCATTTTATGTTTGCACAACACCCTGTTCTGCTGTTGACACTAAACACGTGTTGATGCATACATGATTATCAAGTTCAAGACTAGACACATTATAATATATTTTTGTCCAGCTCTAATTCAGAAAAACATTTAGACATTTGTTCTCAGCATGGTTCTATTTTATGGCAAATGGTCTGGACTTTGACTCAGAGTGAGATATCTCACCAACAGATTGCTATAAAATTTCAAACAGACATCCATGGTACCTAATCCTACCAACTTTGATGGTCCCCTGACTTTCCCTGTAGTGCCTCCATAGGGTTGGCATTTATTGTTCAGAGTTAAATATATTGACAACTGTTGGATGGATTGCAGTGAATTTTGTCTTTGGCCTGCCACAGAGAGGTTATGTCTTTCCCCTAGTGTTGTCTTTCCACTTTGTGAGCTATTAAATTGTTTACTTTTCCTTTCAAGTGGTTTCCCTACTTCTCCTTTCCCAATGCCAGCTTGGCACGACTGTATTTTCCAGTGGGAAAACATGGAGTGAAGGCAAAGCTCCCGTTCATTTGCTGTTTCATAAAGGAATGCTTCCTCTGACTAAGAACTATGCAAAGTTGTACTTTCATTTAGTAAACCATTAGGACTCCCTCATTTCCATAGCTCTGTTCTACTGTTGAATTTATAAAGGATTATAGAGGGTAAATGTTAATGCACCTTCAGGATTATGATTTGCTTTCAGTTAGGTTTAGTTCAGGAGTTAAAACTAGGGATTCCCCCTAAAGGACACATGCATGAATGCATTGGTGAACCATCCAATGTACTTAACTGACATCCAGTGCAACTGCTCCAAAGTACTAAACCTACAAATGAGGTAGAAAAAGGCTTTTCAGAATCTTTTGTTTATCAGAGCAAATAGGAAGTGAACAGTGCAGGGAATCAAACCTGACAGGAGCTTTGTACCCTTTAGCCCTGCATCTTGTCCTCTTGTCCTTTCCTGTCCTGTGATGATGTCTGGAGGCAACATCTGTACCCTCACCAAAGAATCTTCATTTCACTTCCAACTTTCTGTTTACCTTCACTTCCTGCGTTAATTAATGTTTTTTTTTCTTTCACTTTCCTTTTTCTGTAATCTCCCTTTATTCCCTTCTCCTCATCCCTTCATCTAAACCCACTTTCATTTTCTATCCATTGTTCTTGCTTCTGTCTCCCCCGCTCATCTGGTTGCGCTGATAATTTCCTCCATCTCTTCCTCTTTTTTTCCCTCTCCCTGATGCCCTCCTGTCATCCTGCACTCGATCGTCATATAATCTCTCCATTCATCCTTCTTTTCTGCTACTGCTTCCCTCTTTCTGCCCTCATCTATCAGTGTCCTCCTCACTCTCTGTCCCGCCATCCCTCACCCTGTCCCCATTTGCCTGTCTGCCTGTTACAAATCATTGCTTTCTGCCATCTCGTTCAAACATCAGTCCAAACCGACAGCCACAAGAACGCTTGTAACCGCCGGCTGTTCTGACTGGCACTGAACACACACACACATACTCATACGATGCTCATCCCAGGACAATAAGCCCAGTCTCTCTCCCTGCACACTCTTATTGTCCCATCACGTACTGACCTTTTCCTTAAAATGCTTCTGTTAGACTCAGATGACCCATTTGTATGTAACATCTGTCCATTTGACAGCTTATATATACATATACTTATGTGAATCTACTGTGTACAGCCATCATGCAGATATACCGACAGTCACATTTATTATACAATCAATTTTAAGTGTATCTCTGTCTCACTCTTGAGTATGTTAATAGCTTTTCTGGCATTAAAAACATTGAAACATGAAATTACCTGCAGTATAATGACTCACATATAGATTCAAAATCATCTAGGTTTTCACAGCATTAATCCCATCACTACTTTATTGCTCAAAGTTTCTCTTTTTTACTAGAAAATACTGTCATTTCTACTTTGCCATCTTTTCGATTGCTGTGGAGCTACTGTCGAGGGTAGTCAACCGCTCCTTCAGATGTTTTATATTAAAAGTCTGTCTACAAAGTGAGCAATTATGCCCAATTATGGGTGGATTTTAATGTGAAACATCTGCATGAGAAGTTTTAAGTTTTTTCTAGACTGTACCATACAGCAAAGTAATTTTTCAATTAATGATAGAATGAGAACAGTATTTATTAAAAAGAGAAACTTGGACCAACAGAGTGGTGTATGTTGTAAAATACCCATAGAATTATTGCTGCGGAAATGCACATAATCCTGAATTCATCAAGTAAACAGATAAAAGTGGCAAAAGTGTTGAGTTTGCTTTAATATTACACATAAATTATAATAGGAAGAGATTAGAAAACATGTCTTGAATTATTAAAATAAAATACCCCTGGATATCTTGGCAGGTGAGGTAAATGAAGGACCCCTGCCGTTATTTAAGAATTTATAATATTTTGGATTTATCTCCAGCTCTACACGTACGAAGCTGGCGATTTTCAGTTGTTTCCAAACGCATAAATAAATCATTGCTGCCATGATTCAGTGTGTCTCCATCTCTTCAAATTAACTGGCAAACCTCTGAGAAACTGAGCATTTTCAACAAGTAAAGTAGCACAATCAGTTCCTGCTAACGGGTTCATTCATCACTGCTTTGGAAAAAGGTTTGCTTGTTTCTTGTAATTTCATTGTAAACCAGAGTTTCAGGAAGACTGAAGAAGTTGAAATGGAGCTGAAAGAGTTTCTCCATGAGATGCTGAGCTGAATTTCTGTTAAATGCTTACAGGCTCGACTTGGTGCCCTCAACTGAGTCGGCCAATTCGTGTGTGTGTGTGACTGTATTTGTGCATGTATAAGCATGTCTGTCTTTCATGAAGGCTTCTTACATGCTACGTGGCAGAATGACTACTCAGATGCGTACATTATGTCTGTGTGTGTGCGCATATATGTGTTAAGACATGCATGTTTTTTGTGTCGTTTGCATATTTTTGTGTTTGATTATCAGCGTGTGTGTGTGTGTGTGTGTGTGTGTGTGTGGGCATGGTAGGAGTATGAGGGGTAATGGAGTGTGAATCTGTACAATGTGACCAGATTCAGTCTGACAGACAACAAGGTCTCTTCACCAGAGGCTTTACTTGTCATCCATCTTCCATAACTCCATTTTCTGTATTTCCATCTTCTACTTCTTGTGCCCTTTCATACTGCGCACACAGATAGGAAACATTGGGGAACACTCTTACCATCTGACGCATCCTTAGGAGACACATGCACACACAGGAATATTCCAGAACTCTCACGCATTAATGCTCACAGTTGTTTTTCCATGCTGTTATTTCTTCAATTCTCACAGCTACTATTGTCGCCTTCCCTCCTTCGATCTGCCCCTCTTCCTCTTTCTCACTATCTCACACTCACACATGGAAGAGCAGAGGTTGTCTACAGCCTTATAATAAAAGCTGTTTTTGTAACAAGGAGGTTTTGCAAAGAACTGAGAGTAACAGTAGTCAAGGCTCTCCGAGGCTTTAAAGTTTCAATCGAGAGAATTTGATGTTTTAAATTTAGCACAGCGTCGGATCAGACAAAAGAGAGGAGCTAAGAAAGTGCATAGAAGGTGTATGAAATAAAGGGAAAAGGTGTAGTAACAGGTCAGACAGCAATCCATGTTCATTGCATTGAGGGCTGATACGGTGTGTGCGTACAGACATGCATGCTTGTGCAAGTGTGTGTGATTTGGAAAGGTCTTGAGTTCAAATCCACTCTGCCCCCCGAGGCGCCTTCCTCAGCCCTCGCTCAATCCTCCTGGAGGGGAAGACAGAGCTGTGTGTGTGTGTGTGTGTGTGTGTGTGTGTGTGTGTGTGGGTTGTGCTTTTCTCCACCAGACAGAATGAGGGATAGAAAAGGGTCGAGAAGAGGAAAACGTGGAGTGAAAGAGAAAACTAAAAGGGGAGGGGGCTTACTCACTCCACCACGAGGGGCGGGATCTCAGAATTGGCATTAGCCAGTTGGCAGCCACAACTGGGTCACATGACGAATGCAATAATCGGTGAGAGAGGGAGAGAGAGAGGGAGAGAGGGAGGGAGGGAGGGAGGGAACGAAGGAGAGAGCTGCACATTCAGTTCATCTTCAGTGTGTTTGAATTCAGAGCAGGGACACAGCACGAGAGACTGCACACATACACACAGAGCACACCTGAGTCACTGAACGGGAAGGATCAACAGCGCAGGACAACAAAGGAAAGAGAGAGAGAAGGAAAGATAATTGGTGAAGATTACCTTTAGACACCTGAGACTGAGACAAAGACTGTGAAACAAAGAAAGGGAGAGAAAGAGAATAGAAAGGGAAGACAGCATGTCTTCTCTCTCCGATCCAAAGCCTGGCTCTCCTTTCTCAGAGTACAGCGAGCTGTGTAAGGCGCCGTCCCTGTCGCCTACGGTGCCGGCTCAGAGTTGGGATTGGCAGCACCCCTCAGGCATGGACATGGGCACCCCTAGAGGTCTGGTGGTAGGTGGTGGACCTCTGGCACCAACTGGACTCACAGATGAAGACAAGCTGTGCTTCTTCGAGCAGCCGGGCAGAGGCAGCGTGAATGCAGAGTTGAAGGTGCCAGGCAGGGTTGGGGGTGTCTCAGGGAGCACCTCACTGGGTAATACATCTCTGGGCAGTGCAGGAGAGAGCCCTGATAGCCCTCTCTCCTCTTCCCCATCCCCCTCTCCAGCTTCCCCAGGCAGACTACCCTCTGCCCTGGGATGTGGGAATACCAGCAGGGTCTCCCTACCACCAGTTCCTGGATCCCCAGCCAGGCGAATGGAGCTGTCGTCACCCACCAGTGCAGTACCTCCACACTCAATCGGAGCCTCATTAATGGAGGCATCTCCAGTAGATGGACACTCTCCATCTGAACCATGGAACAACTCCAGTTTTGCTGAATCTAGCCCAAAGGTCGCCATGCCCCAGGTGGCCCCTAACTACTGCGTTATAGGAGTTGTCAATGACAACCACTTGGAGAAAGGCAACAAGATTGTGCCTGGAGCCGGGGCAGCCATTGGGGCCCAACAGTTTTCCGAGGGCTCCTCAGGGGACAATAGTGAGGAAGAAGAAATAGAAGGAGAGGAAGACTTGGAGCCTTGTCTTATGGGGCGAGCTCAGCAGCAGAGGAAGGCTATGCGGCGTGCAATGTCCGAATGTTCCCACCTGTCAGTGCCCACCAGTCTAGAGCTGCCTGATAAATACCCAGGTGGAGACGGGGCAGGGCTAGATCTAGATCAGCTGGCATCACCAATGGGTGGTCCCCGTCGTTCACCACACTCCATGAAGCGCTCTCTGACTGTCGCGGAAGATCAGCCCCCAACCCCTCCACCTACTCTCTCTGCAGCTGGCACCACCCAAAATGACCTGCGTCAAGCCTCACCCAACTCCCGCCTCTGCCTCTCCCCATTCTCACCACTAAAAGACAACAATACTGGCTTCCCTCTCTCACCACTGGAGGCCCCGATGGAGGACTTTAGAATGGAGGAGCCAGGTGGCTTTGTGCTTCCAGTGCCCCTTAGCCCCAAGGGGTTCAGCGGCATGGACACCAACACTGCTCTTTCTGTAGGCTCCGACTCTGAAGGGGAAATTGCTGGCAAATCCAACATGGCTAAAGATGCAGAGTTTGACGACAACGAAGAGGATACTATACTCAAAATTGGCACGGGTGTAGGATTTGGAGCTGGCAATAAATCAACAGTCACAGGGCACATCGATAGTGAGCTTGCCATCGGTGGTTGCACCAACCTTGGCTTGAACTCCAGCACTAACCCCTTCATCACAGTGGATGGTAGGTGGAGGGCATGTTTGCAGTCTCCATCTTTTAGCTGTGCTTGTTTGCCAGCTTGTTGATTAGAGGAAACTCAGTTTTTCCTGTAGATTTACTTTTTACTACCTGTTGTTCTTCCTGCAGGATGCTAGCACAATGTAGAGCATTTAAGGTTTGCTAGTACTATGTAAAGTTTTATGAATATGAACATGCTGTACCTAAATTGATAGGTTTAACTTTTGCCATTTACGGTCATCAATGAACAGCGGAGTGTACAACCTTAAAAATGATGGTGTTTCCCTACCTTTAGACCAGTCCAGTAGTCCAACAGTATAATTTATCTTTAAAAACTATGGACCACTGACAAAAGAAGGGGTGGGTGTTAAAGGGTTAAAGCATGTGAAGCATGCAGCAAGAAAACAAGCAGGTAAAGTAAGCGACTGTTGTTTTTCATTGTTTGACTTCTTGAGGCAGAAAGAAAAGTGTTGCTGCCAACATTACAAAGAATTCTTGTTGCAAGTTGCATCTTAATACTATTATGATTGAATCTTGCTGTTTAGTCATGTCTTGTTTTGTTGTCTCTCCGATTGCATTTGTTTGTTTGCTGATTGTTGGTGCTTTGCTCTGTTGATGAATGCTATGAGTGTTCATTCATAAGAGTAGTGTTGAGATGCAATTTGAATAAAGATTGCATCTCCGTTCCAAACCAGATTCGGTTTTCTGGTCTAAGCTTACAAATGGCTCTGGGCTACGGATAGCTGCAGAGGCAGACAGAAAGGAGGGGTGTAAGACGGTGCGAGAGACAGAGAGTGAAACAGAAAAAATCTGAGAGAATACAACGGCAACAAAGCATTCTATGATGGTAGTATTTGTCTCGTTATGTTGGTCAAAGAGTGTGTTTTAGATACAGATGGTCCCCAAACTGTATGTGAGTAGAATGATTTATTAGTGTGCCTTAGTTTCTGGATGTGTGTGCACACAGGTGGCAGTGTTCCTGAGCGACTGTGCCTGTCTGTTCTTGCTCTCATGAATGTGTGATGCTGCACAATAAGCTTGCAGTATGAGGCTGTATAGTGGCTGACTCTCCAGTTGACATCTGTATGTAGGGTCAAGATAACACTGCTCATTATGTCTGATGGGGGCTCTTGTCATTGTCCAGCCTCATTTTCTCTCATACTTCATCCTCCCCATCTTCTGTTTGTCTACACTGCCGTCTCTTTCTAGCTTTTCCCTATGCCTGTTTCTATGAATGCTCATTAGGTTCTTGGTGAAGACAGACAAGAGAGAGCCAAGATGGCTGAAATCGGGTCACAGTCACGTCAAATGATGAACACCGCCAAGCCAAAACGGGGTCACTGACTGGAAAGTACAGCCCAGTACAGTGCTGCTCTCTATAATGACCATCTTTCTGTCACTTTGTCTCTGTCTCACACATTTTCCCTCTTGTCTTTTTTGTCAATCTCTTTGTGTCTTTTCTTTTTTTTTCCCCCCCTCTGCTCGCACACTGTGGTTGCTTTCGCTGCCCGCAACAAAGCTGAGTGTGCCAGAAGCTGCCAGCCTGGCCTGGCCTGCTGGAGTATTAAAGGGCCAGTGATCTGTATTTTCTGCCACCTGAAGTCTAAACAGAATCATGGCCGAGTCATCTAGCCACAGGCTCTGTTTGCTGTCTTGCCAAGGTCATGGAAAGATTTCTGTAGCTTCTGTTGTTGTTGTAAGAAACCTTTTATATGCACAATGGGTTAAGCATCAATGATTGTTGAGTTGTTGAGTGTTTTCCTGGTTCCCTGAAAAAAAAGATGTCTTGGAAAAACATAATCCTCACCAAACGGGTAGGCAGTGTCGGCAATGTATGCAGCTCCATTGTATGAGACTTTAAAGCTGTAACTGTGCAGTACTGTATACTACAGCTCAGCCTTTGCTCCATCTATCCAGAGGGGTTGTGGGAAATAATGATAAGCAGATTTGAATGAGAGAAAGAATTGGTTGGGTTAAAAAGAGAGAGAAAACAGGAAATTAAAAAAATGCACAGGGGGAGGGATGCAGATGACTGTATAATGATGGAAAACAGGAAGTGCAGGATTTGGTAGAACTGTGCTTGGGTAGATGGGGAGGGCATAAAGAACTGAGGGAATGAACAAGAAAAGTAAAACAAAGAGAAAGCAAATCGAGCTCTCCACAAAACACATTCCACCAATTTTAGAAAGAGGCTGTTAAAATATAGTTGAGCCAAATCTGTGCATCAGCTCGCGTTTCAACAGACACAAAGCAGATCCCACGCTAAACATACCCCCCAGAGTCTGTGTGTAGATCTACTGTCATGTCAGATTACTTTTGTCTCACAATATATTTTCTGGTTTCAGGGAGATTTTCAGCCGCCTTCACTCTCACAATCAAGCAGATAATTGTCACATTATGTTCTGTTGGGTGCAATGAATTGAATGTATTCTCCAGCAGTTGTAGTAAACAGCTTTGGGAGGTAGGCACGCTTTTGGTTTTGCTAGTGACCAAATCTATCAATCTTATGCCTATCAATATGTATCTTTATAAGTACCTGAATGTCCCATTAACATTGTTATTGTACCACTGTGCATTTATCCACTCAGTCCACTCTACAGTCTGTAACCACTTCACAGCCACTTTCAAGTCAACAGTGTGTTTGATGTGCTACCAAAGGGTGGTGACGGAGTGTAGCTTTTACTTGATTGAGAGTTCTGTTGTCAAGGTAGTCAAACTCCACTCTACTAGAGAGCTTCAAGTGTTGCAGAGCAAAGAGTGACAGTGTTTTAATGAGCCAGTGTCTGGAAGAGCTGATTTACGTAATCCACTTGAAGAGTCGAAGGAAGGCTTTAGTAATTAGTTCTGAATAGTTTATTAGCAACAGGAATGTTGATTGATTGACATTCCATCTCAAATTCTGTTTTTCTTGGATTTCTTATGGAAGTTAAAGATTGTGAACATAATGAATGATTCTGTTGCTTTCCGTATCTTTTCTAAGTATCTTAAGTAGTTTAAAAAAATACATCAATGCACTGTAGAGTTCGGTCATGCAAAAAGTCTGAAGAGACGGGTGTAAATTCATCTCTTGCAAATGGATGAATCCAAATTTTTGCTTCACAGATTCCACACACGTTTTCTTTTTTAAATTACATTTCCAAAAACATGTGACAGCTTAAAAAGCTTTATTAATGGGAGAGAAGAGTGTTCATATTTTACCATATTAATAAGAGAAGAAAAAAAACACGAGTTGAGGCGGTGCTCTTCGTGAGAGTCCAGGCTTAACAGCCCTAAATGAGCTATATAAGTGTTATTATGATGCTAATGAAAGCTTGAAATGAAGTGGCTCAGTGCACCCAGATGCTCCCTGTTCTCTGCTGTCCTGAGTTATATATTATACAAGACTCAGGCAACCCCAAGGCATCCTGGTCCCTCAGAAGCTCTCCTAATACAGCAGGTTGAGCTACAGTTAACAACCTTTGCGGATCACCTGTGTGGGTTTACCATTGGTGTGCAGGACTTTAAATCACTGGTACATGTTCAGACCGAATCTGTTTAATACTTGTATTTCTCCAAAGATGGTATTAATGACATCATGTTAGTCTGACCTCCACTGTGTCAGCATGTTCTCATGAAATATTCCTCCCATCACTACCCAACTGTACACCCTCAAGGCACACTGTTTCTGTGATTGATGCTTCCAATCACAAGCTCTGTCAATAGTCTCTATCTCTGGAGGCTTTTTTCCGTCTTCCTCCCATCATTGCTGGATACTCACCACAGCCAAAGTCAAAAGATGTTTCCTTTGTATTTGAGCTTGCCAAAACTGTCTCGTTGAAGCTGCAGGGATTTTGGTGAGGCAAAGATGAAAATAGAAGGATAAAGACACCTGGACCACAGGTTGTATGAGACAGACAGACAGACAGAAAGGTTATATCAGAGATAAAGTGCAATGAACCGAGCAAAGGCCATTTCAGCACAATAATGACATTTTTATTCACAGTTCTGTCTGTGGCCATGCTGATGGTTCTGTCTGCTGCGATGACATCTTTTCCAACAATGAGCAATGAAGTTAAACACAGCACCATCTTTATTCTTAAATAGATATGGTGAATACCCCTTGGCTTGTTAAAAACAGGAGGGCTATAGTAAAAATTGTGACATAGGAGTTGACAACAATGCTAGCGGCTCTGTGAGGCTGTAATTAGGCATAGCGGTGCTTTGGGCTAAATGTTAACACACATCTAAGTTTAGCACATTAGCATGCTATTTGCGAATTAGCATAAAACCCAAATTACGGCTGAGGATGATGGGGATGTTAATAGTTTTGCAGGTATTTGGTCATGAACCAAAGTATTGTAATGTTGGCTTGAAGAAGGAGCTAAAAGAAAAGTCAGAAAAGTTGGACAATCATTCAGGGCTATCATCTGGTGACCATGAATGTTTGTACAATGCTGTGCCAGTTGGTTGAGATATTTCAGTAAATGTGTCAACCAGCTGATGACTCTAGAGAAAGGTTAGGGGATTGCCCAACCCAGAAAACCCAATCTCTGGCGACCATGACTATATGTACAAAAAATCCTGTTGTTGAGATATTCAGTCAGACAGACCAATAGACTGACATTGTCATCCTGAAAGCCATGTCGCTAGCAATGGCTAAAAAGTACAAATGGACAAAGGACCAGTGCAAAGTCAAAGAAAGGAACAGCATTGTGACAAAGAGTCACACAGGAAAGAGTGTGAGTGTGTATGGATTGAGTGTCACCTCCCGCTGTTTGCTTAAATTAAGCCATTTTCACCTGGCTTTGGACAGCGCTGACAGATATCAGATTTCTGCCCTAATTAAAGGATCAAGTTGATCTCCTGAGCCTCTCATTGTTTAGTGTAGAAAATGAAGGCCTTGTTTGTTCTTTTTTTTTTTAAACTTCCATTCCTATTCTCCTGTTTCCTTTGTCTTGTCACTTTGATTTAGGTCAGCATTTTCTTTTTCTTTTATGCCATCATATTTTAGTTCACGTATATCTGTTTACTCTCGTCTGATGTTTGTCAGTATTTCAGGTCCTGATTTGCTGTATATTATATAAGACAGCTGAGATAACAATGTCATTTCTTTTTAGTCAAGGTCTTACACCCCGATTCCCTAGTCTTTACTCATCCCTCCCTTTCGTCCTTGCCGTCTTTCTCCCTTTGCCTTTTCTCTTGTCCTCTTTCTTCTTTGCTTTCTGTACTTGTTGCCAGCTTTCTGTCTTTCTATCCCTGTCTTCTTTGCTGCTGTCTTTCTCTCTTTCCTCCTAAAATACAAGTACATTGTAAAGGCCTTTCTACAATTTTCCAAATTAGCCATAAAACTGAAGCTAATATTTAAAAAAAAAAAAAAAGAACTACAGAACAGATAAAAAGGGAATGCTATAAATATCCCTAATCAGTTTTTCTGTTTCTCACCTTTTGTGTTCCCTCTTTGTCTTTCTTCTTGCTACCTTTTCTCCCTCTGACCACCCACTCACCTCTTCTGCTAATCTTCTAATCAATATTTCCCACACTGATTCTCAAAAAGGCAAGAACTGTCTTCTGTCCTAGCTCTTTCATTATCATAATTCTCATTACCCTGCTCTAACAAAGAGCAATTCATTTGTATGGTCTTTGCTCCCTTTGTTTCCCCTGTCCTGTTCAGCACAGTAGGTGATCAAGGCGTGGAGAGAAATCAGAGGATATAAAAGCTAAAAGCCAGTCGATCAGCACCGGCTTAAATACACAATAAGGCAAAAGACGATTTAAGCATTTGAAGGCTGATTCCAGTTATTTAGAATCTAACTTGAACTACAAGAATCTCAATATTTTCTGTCTTTACAAGTTGATAAAAATCACCTAAACAGTCCAGTTAAAACTGATGGGTGCACTGTGGATTGTGTGGCAGTGAATGAAGGATACACCAGTTGTGTCTTCCAGATTTGGGCATAAGAAGGATGTATATTTTACGACTTTGGAAGTGGAACAGGTTTGGTCAGCCTGTTATGACATATCCAGTTTAAAAATGTGGACCTCATAGGACCCATCCCTTCAACTGAGAAACAGCCAGAGTCAGTAGCTCACCCAGTTATTAGGTCATCATCACCTGAGGTCAGATGATGCAGATGTTTCATTCAATGAGTCAACATAACAGGAATAATTCTTTTGGCTTATTTACGTTGCATGGTTTTTTGGTTAAACTGGGAAGCAACATCATCAAGATTCATAGTTTTTTTTCGAAGCATTTTAGAAACTCTGCCTCTCGTACAAACATGTCAAATTTGAAATATTGGTCTTTTCAGTCTGTGTCAATTAGTGTAAAACCACAGTATAACGAAATTGACTAGAGTTAAAGCTGTGTCTATATTCTTGGCAGGATGTCAGTGGGCAGTGGGCCTCTGCTTGGGCTGTGCCCTGTCACCAATTCTGTTGACAGGTCACAACCCAAGCAGAATCTCAAGGAGTCTCCAGTATGGGCACCTAAGGATTGCATCCTTGTGGAGTTTGTGGTGGCGATGAGGCCAAAGTACTCTGCTGGAAAATGGCGGATTGCTTCCTTCAGGTCAAATGAAAGAGTTCAAGTATCTTGGGTCCTGATGTAGCCTGACATTGAACATAGGTATCAGCAGTGTCAGCAGTAATGGAGGTGTCATGGTGAACATATAATAGAAACAGACAACCATTCACACCTGCATTCACACTTACAGGTAATGTAGACTCACCGATCAACCTCCCCTCCCTAAAAAAAGTAGAACCATTTGAAATGGATCACATCCAAGAAGAAGAAGAAAAAAAGGAAAGAAAAAGCTTTCTCAAAGATAGACGCTGAGAATAGAAACACAATATGGTAATGGTAATAGTTCAGGGTCCTGGAGGCTGTGATGATGGAGTGAGTGGAAGATGGGAGGTTACAGATAAGATGTAGAACACAACAACATATGCACACTGGAGGGATGATCTGTCAAAAGGAGAGAGAAGGAAGAAGAAGAAGAAGAAGAAATGAGGCTTTATGTAAAGGAAGATTAGATTGTGAGGAGTGACAAAAACCCTCTACCTATCTCTATCCTCTATCTAAAATTATTTAGTGTATTGCGCTTTTTCATCTTACCATTCTAACAGTAGGCATGTGTCTTTGGCAGTTGTTGTGGATGGATGACTGAAGATCATACCCAGCAGGAGCACATAGATATATCATTATTATCTTGTATTATTCTATCTTATTCTTGTATTTCTGTTTAGCCTGTTTTTACCCAGAGATACATTGAATCTTTTTGTGCCCTGGTTTTATTTTTCATCAAATGCAATGGTTATATGCAGATGTAGGTGTACAGTGTGTTTGAATGTGTTGCTTATATGTGTGCTGAAAAGTTGAAGATGAGTCTGTAATTGTTGGAGGTTCACCTGAGATATATATGTATTAGAGTATTTTTGTATTTTTTATTTGTTCCAGAGGACTATGAGTGTCTGGGTTTTGGATATATTGAGCAGGTTGTTGTCATCACACCAAGTGACTACTTTGGTTACCTGCTTCTCGCTACTGTTAGTGTTCTTCTTTGATAAAATACCTGTTATTCCTATAGTATGAAGGCAGCTGTTATTATCTTGATCTATAATTAAAAATCACTTCTCTTTTCTTTGTTCTCAGTAAAATCAGACAAGATGGAGAAGGCAGAGAAGAAGGACGAGAAGCTGGAGGACAATATCAAGAAGGTGGACCTGTTTGACACCCTGGATAAAGATGAGCATAAGAGCGTGAAGGTTGAATTTGCAAACAGCGAGACTCCAGTTAAGATGGAGAAAGAGGCTAAGATAGAAAAACAGAAAGAAATGGAGAAGGAGATGGAGAAAATAAAAGAGAAGGAGAAAGAGGCAGAGAAAATTAAAGAGAAGGAGAAAGAGGCAGAGAAAATTAAAGAAGAGAATGAGATAGAAAAAGGAAAAGATAAAGATAAGGAGCAAGAGAAACAGCCAGAGAAGGCTGATGAGACCGAAAAGGTGAAAGAAAAAGAGACAGAACAATTGGAATCAATGCATCAGAAGACAGAAAAAGAGGATAAAATGATCAAGGTAGAAGACTCACCAGACAAATGGGTGAAGACAGAATACGTGGACAAGACAGAAAAATCTGTTAAAGTGGAGATGACAGACAATGTAGAGAACAAACCTGGGAAAGCAGATAATATGGAAAACATGGACACAAATGAAAAGCCCAAAATGGAAGACAAAGCAGAGTACAAAAACACAGAGAAGGCTGAGAAAACAGAGATGAAGGATGACAAAGAGCAGCACATTGACATAGTGGAAAAGACCCCAGAGCAACAGCTGACACCCGTCAAGCTTGATACCAGTTTTGACAAGCCAGAGATGAAGGCTGACATGGAGACAAAGGCGGCAGAAAACGTGGAAGAAATCAAGAAAGAGAAGGCTGACACAGACACAGCCAAGAAGACCGAGAAAGAGGACATGGTGGAGAAATCTTCAGAGAAACCTTTAGAGAAGCCTGCAGAAAAACCAACACAAAAGAACGAAAAGGAACAGAAGCAGGACAAAATGCAGGGTGAAAAAAAGACGGTAGAGAAAAAAGATGACAAAAAGGACAAGGCTGCAAAGGCAGATGGAGGAGACAAGGCCAAAAGGGCAAAACCTGCAACTAATGGAAGCAGCGCAACACCAAGCAAAGACCTGGCAAAGACCAAGGTAGGATATATTGGAAGGTATACGGATGTAATGCGTCTTCATTTATTGAGTATAAACTGGTAGGTCATAGGTCAATGGCTATTTCCTTAATATCATATGACACTCTGAGACACTGCATTAGAAACTCATGTTCATACATGAAAACAAGGTAAGTTAAAGATTTAAAATGTCTTCAGTACAATCAGTCTGGTAGGGTGAGCACAGACCAGTGTGGACTTCAGCAATCCATAAAAATAAAACATGTCCTCTCCCAGTATACCATGCTTTATAACCCAGACTCCTCATCAAGGTGGCTCTAGTTTGGTTATATATGTAATATGTCCATAATTAGTTGTGGGACTTTACTTTAAACATGAATTGTAATATTGGGCAAGTTACAGTAAGCAGCCATCCTGAAGTTTGATTGAGTTTATTGTCCACTAATAGTTACGATTAGTTTGGTACCAGCTTGTGCCTCTATTACATTAACATACATGCTAACCATGCTAGGTTTTTCTAAAAGAAATGTTCAAGAAATTCAGAAGATGTTTTTTTTAAACTTACCATTGTTACAGAATCCTCCAAAACTTTTCTAAACATCTGTATGAAAATGTTTAGATATTTAGCCTGTTTCTCAAGCAGTGCCTCCTAGCATGACGGCAAACAGGTTGGCCACCTGCAATGTTAAAGTAAGGAAACATTATTGTACTGTAGTAACACAGTGTTTTAAAGTTACATTACTGCCAAACATTTACAAATTCACATAAATACAAGAAAATAAAATAATATTGTTTTTAGAATGTTTTTTTAAACAACTACTAGACTACATATTGTCTTGTCGCCCCAGAATGTCAGACTGTGTATTTCTATGTCAGCTGACCTGTGTTGGGTGCTGAATGGGAGTAAGGTGTTCATCAAATAGTCACCTGTTTTGTTGCTACTTTGTACACGTCATTGCTTGATACACTTGTGGAAGAGATATTTCATTTGTACATAATAGCAATAACCAAAAAAATACTGTTGCACCCTGTAAAGTCACATGACTGATTGATCTGTGATACAAAAGGGAACGTGCAATGACCTCAGATATCGCCCTGGTCAAGGTAAGATAGCTAAAAACATTAGGGGAATAAAGCATGGTGTATTGGAAAGGAGTTTTGTGACATGTTTAATTTTGAGGGTGAGTTTTAATGACAGACACTCATTATGCATGCTGCTAATGCTTCTGCCACTGCTTTTTTATGTGTACCATATACAGCAAAAAAAACAACCACCTTCCCCAGAGATTTAAAAGCCATAAAATTAACATTGTCAGCCATCTGAAACAACAGACCCTATGCAAATGTTTTATTATTTTTGGCACATTATGTTTCATTTTTGATTATGATTGCCATTCTGCTTGTGCTGCTTACCCTGCTGCTGTTATCATCCATTTTCCGTGTTTTTATTTTTCCCTTTCCTTTGCTTTCCCCTTCTTATTTTGCCCTCCATCCATCCTGTATGTGTCGGTCATGCGTGGCAGCCTGCTGCCGGGGCGACCAAACTGAGCACCGCTGCCAAATCACGGCCGAGCACTGCAGGTGCCAGTGTTGGTTCAGCCTCAATCCCTACTAGGCGCCCCACACCCTCCTCCACCACCTCCACCTCAGACAAAAAACCAACCACAACCAGGGCACCATCCACAACTGCTGCTGGCCTAAAACGGCCCTCCACCACTTCCACCAGCCGCCCCTCAACCGCAACCACTGCCACTACACGTGAGGTCAAACCCAAGGTAAGTGTGAGACAAATGGATCTACTTCAGCATGCTGGATCCTCGTCTGCCAGCAGCATACTAAAAGTGCTGTACATCACATACATCAAACTGCAGGTTCACTTCATGAAAGCACACCTGATGGATTTTCATCAATTGAAGAAAAAAATAATTTTTTTTGTGTATTTTATTACCCAAACAGGCTTGAGTGCTGTTAAAAGGATAAAAACACAGTTTGAATGTGTAGCTCGTATTGGTTTTAGGCTCACAAAAATCTGTTTCCCCCTTGGTCAGGGACTTTGGCCATCTGGTGTCTGTGCCAGTTACCCATGTACAAGCTCACAGTTGTTTATTATAACACTCTGATGAGTCTTGGTCAGAGGAAACAACTTTAGGGTCAACAACAGCATTTACAGCACAAAAGCCATTTATGATCCAAGTCTAAGCTGGGGACGCAAGGAAATACAAGCCTCAATAAGTTTACTGGGGAAAATGGTAAACTTTCCTTCCCTTAAATGGGAATCGCTTTTGCTATCATATGAAAATATGCTGACAATGCTCAACCCAGACAGACAAATTAAGAGTTAATAAAGTAATTTATAAAGGCTTTATAGATCGGTTGAAAGCTACAAACAATATTTGGGCTGCTGCTAAATGGACTTTGTTGTGAGATTGTTTCATCACCATAAGTACATTATTTATTAATCATTACAAAAACTCATAAAATCTTTATAAAGTTCTTTATTAGATAGTGATATGCATATAAACACATGTTTGTTCATCTTTTCTCATATTATTGAAAAATCCATATTACCACCTTGATCTTAAAGTTGCAGTGTGGGGAGTTTTCTCCCCCTTGTGGCAGTGAGAGTAATTACAGAAATACTTGCAGGCTCTGCTGTAGCCTACTCTGTCACTACTGTTGGCGCTATAAAACAGTGGATAAATTGTTTTGAATGTCACACAACCCCCAAGAAATGACTTGTTTCATTATTTAGAGTTTGATCCAATCAGTCCGATAACAATTGAAAGTCTAGAAGAGCAGCACAATTAAAATATTTTATCCTCATGCAGTTAGCAGAGAGCTAACTGGAAGTTAGCTGCCAGGAATATCAAACCCAACACCAGATTAAAAACTCTGGTATACTGTGAAATACAAATAGATTTATCTAGTTGTTATAAGCTTAATCAGCATTGTGTGAACTCATTTGGCTGCATGTTTCAGATTTGATTGTCCTGGGGAATCCTGGCAGTGTTAGTGGTTTAGATGCATACTATGTCACTGCATTGTTCCTGGGTCGACTGCAGCTGGGGACCTTTGTTGTATGTCAAACCCCTTTCTTTATATTTATGTTTCTCATCTGTATCTACACTTCCAAGCCTCCAGTAAAGGGGAAAATACCTGATTTGATCAATATCACTACATGAACATATAAGATATTACTTACTGGCTTCAGGTCTTATGTGCTGCAAGGGCAAATCTCTTTAACTAAATATTTTTCCCATTGATTCATTGACCCAAAAAAAACCCCCATCAGCCTCGCTGTCCCCCCCTATTGGTGGCCTGCTTAACTACAACCAATGTGACACCCACCATGACCGATAAATTAGCAGCCTTTATTTAGCATCTCAGCGCCCAGGGGTGTGGGGTGAGTCAGTTCAGCATGGCCAGCTTGTTGCAAGATGGTTCAGCTGTATGTGGAGCGTGGCATCATCCTAGGGATTGTGGGAGGGGAGGGGAGGGGAGGGGAGGCGGGGTGTATGCAGCTGAATGAGATCTGAAATCATCAAGGACGGCCTTGGACTATATCTACATGTTATATGCATCGGGGCAAAGTCTTTGACCTGAATTTCTCAGTGAAGTAGCTCAACATTCTCCTGAACTGATAAACAGCAGTCAAACATATGCAAGTTACATTGTTGGAGTTGTAGCTTTTAATGCTACTAAAGTTACCCTTTTTTAAAAATCACTATCTTTTGTCTCTCCTCACCTTACATCTCCTATGTTTTTGTGTTTCTCCCTTTCCACAGACAACTGCAGATAAGCGCCCCCTTGTGCCAAAGAGCAGCACTACCGCCTCGAACCTAACAGGCTCCACCGCAGCCACCAGAAATGGAACGGCTACAGCGGCCAGCAGAACCGCTACATCAATGCGCACAACGGCGTCCGCTCGCACTGCTACCACCACTGCAGCCAAAAAGCCTCTGGGTAAACAACACACATGCTCACATACTGTTTATTCATATACACACACACATTTTTGATGACTATATAGAGATGCAAACACTGTACAGTAGTTATGTTGCAAACTATATATTTCTCTTATGTACATTTTGTTCTTTGTAACAACTGCAAACTCTGCAAAAATCTGTGTTTCAGCCTCTAAGACAGACAGCAAACCAGGAGAGGAGAAGAAGACCAGCACTATGAGGACTTCTACAGGTATTACAGCATTTCCTTCACTCAAAAGAAACATTCTTAACCTCTATCTGTAGTTCATTCAAACATATTTAAAAACCCGACCAAATGAAAATTCGAACAATAATCAAAACATGTGATACAGAATAATTACAAGTTGCTTATTTTTTTTAAAAAGTCAGTTTGCTGTTTGAAGTAGATCCTGCATACTCTACATCAGGAGTGTCAAACTCATTTTAGTTAAGGGGCCACATACAGCCCAATTTGATCTCAAGTGGGTCGAACCAGGAAAACTGTTGCATAATAACCTATAATAATATATATTATAAATGTATGATAATAAACTATCTATTTACAGAACAGATGAACAGCCTGTGATATCTCATGAAAAAATGTGTGAAATTTCAACAAGCTCAGCAATTGACAGTTTCAGATTCATTCAGGTGTTGTGTGAATCTGGATCACAGTTTTGTTTATTGATGGTCATCACAGAAAAAGCTCGCTCACTTTAGATAAGAAGTCTCACATGCACAACATTTTTGCAGCCAGGGCCATTAATTCAAGTTCACCTTGGTAGGAGATACTGAGACAAATTTGTCTTTCAAATTGGAATCACATTGCAGGTCAGGTATTAAGTGAGATGTTGTTGACTGTGAACGGTGAGCGAAAATGAGTGAGAATAGTGGTGCATTTTAGTGGAATTTGTAATTTTCATACTCAGTGTTCAGTGGGCTGGATTGGACCCCTTGGTGAGCCACTTCTGGCCCGTGGGCCTTATGTTTGACGCCCCTGCTCTACATGCTATAAATTTATCAAAACATATTAAATAAGACCTCCAATAACATCTATTATGTTTGAATTCATTTAAGTAATCTTAAATAATCTGATCACATTGTCACAGTAGTACACAACTGACAGTGGAGAACCAATAATATTGCATTATCTCTTACCCTGTGCAGATGTCATTAAGTAGATTTCATGTTTTACAGTCTCATTTAACTCCACATAACTAGTATCATTACTTCCAGCAACACCTCTCTCTCTCTTTAGCTCTCTGCTTCTTTCTTCTTAACTTTCCTTCTGTAATCCTTTCCTCACTTTTTCCTCCCCTCTGTCTCGCTCTCTTCCGCACAGTTCCAGCTTTACTCCTCCTGTCGACAGATTAGTTTACATTTTGGCAACAGGAGAGCTGTCAGCAGGCGTGCGACACCGCAACACACACTGTCCAACCATGACAATGCTGGGCAGGCTCAGAAAGAAAGAGTGAGATAGAGAAAGAGAGAGGCTTTATTGCTGAAAGTCCCAGGAGAGTTAAAAACCTTCCTCACAGCAGTCTCTGGATTACTGTCCTTTTGCTGTTGACAGGAGTTTGCAGCTCCTGCTGATACAGCCTGACTTTATTAATCTGCCGGGGTTCATACGGCAAGGCAAATTACTCTTTAGAAACATGGACGCAAGACGGAGAATTCCTTCAATTAAACATGTCTTATAGGGGCTGCAGATGTGTGAAAAGGATTGATAGTAGGACTGGTGGTTCAGCATGTCTCAGCACTCTAGAAGAAGAAGAGCTTACATATCACAGAATTTATGTGAATTGACAGATTATAAGTGGTGCGAATGTTGCACTGCCTCTGTGCATCATGACTTAGCGTGTTGAACTAAAGGGATTGTATTCACTCATATTAAGAGGAGGTAGAAAATGGAGGATTTTGGGTTCTCGGTAGCAGTGTAGCGGTTTCTGATCCTCAGTTTGTTTGTATGGAGACAGGAGTTACCTTTTGAGGGACCTTAGTGTCTTTGAAAATGGTACATGAAGGATTCCGTTTAAAAAAAAAAAATCGTATTTCACCATCTTAGAAAATAAGGTTGGTCAAAAAAAAATTCAAATTCAGAAACTTTATTGTCTGTCATGACAGAAAATCATCTTAGACGTGGCTCAGCCTGAAGAACTCAGACATAAATCAACACATCCTTTTTAAAACAGAATAAGATATACAGCATAAATAACTTAACCGAATATAATACATGGTATGAGTGCATACAAAGTGTCATAGTGATGGTACATTGCTGTTTCATTGTTAGTTTAAAATGATTATGGCAGTGGGAATGAAGGAGTTCTAGTGTGTGTTTAGATACGTTCCTTCATTACAGTGAATACACACACTGCACTTTATCTTGGCTCAATACCTATGTACCTTCCTACTGCCATAAATAATCACTACCACACCAACTGTGTTTTTAATGTAAATATTTTTTTATTTTAAAAATTATTTACCCATTTTTGACAGTGAAAGTGATTTTTTTTTAAAAATCAGATTTACATCTTCAGTAGAAACAAATAGGTCATCTAAAGCAGGGCAGAATTGACAATGAGATCCCAAAAAACTGGTGTAAGTTCAATATTAAAATAGGTCTGAATGGTGGAAGATAATAATTGTGTCTGCTTGTCTTTCTTTCGGTCTCTCTAGTCTGTTTTTCAGCTCTTCTGCTCTGTTTTACTCCTGTTTCCTTAACACATTTTCTTTCTTGTTTGGCACTCGCGTCATTTATCAGATGACTGTCAGATTTGACAGTTTGGTGTCCTTTGTTGTGTGTGTGTGTGTGTGTGTGTGTGTGTGTGTGTGTGTGTGTGTGTGTGTGTGTGTGTGTGTGTGTGTGTGTGTGTGTGTGTGTGTGTGAATGAGAGATTCTCTGAATACATGACACACTTTAATTTCCAGTCCTAAGCAGGTCATCTTTATTTTTACTATTATTTTTGACAAAGACAGAACAAACTTATCTCAAAATAGACAATGGGTTATATTGCAGTATCAATGTCTGTAGGTCTTTTTGTGTCTATGACTGCCTCTAAAGTCATACAGGTCTTCTAATTCAAATAATTAAAAAACATATTTCCCAAAATTAAATTGTTCATCTTTTTAATAAAAAAAATAATACAATTCTGTTTTAACCTCCTCTCCCTCCAGCTGACTCTACCAAGTCCAAGACCACCACCACAACCCGCAGCTCTGTTTCCACCACCGCTGCCTCTCGCACCCGAACCGCACCAACCAAACCGGCCACGCCCTCCTCCACCACCGGGTCCGTACCTGAGAAGAAGCCCCCAGTGCCCCGCGTGCCCCGGGTCGCTTCCTCAACCACAGCTTCTGCCGCCGCTTCGAGGACCACCACAGCTCGACCAGGCTCAGGGGCGGCCCCCGACATCCGCAACGCCCGCTCTAAGATCGGCTCTACAGACAACATGAAGCACCAGCCTGGAGGAGGGAAGGTAGGTCCTCCGATGGCTTCTAGATGTGCTTTTGCTTGTATTTTCAACAAGCTTGTATTAACAGGAAATGAACTTGTGGAGGACTGTGATTTAACATGTGACGCTGGCTTCAAACTCTGCTCAATTTCTTCCTCTTGAGTGAATAACCAGGGTTTACCTTCTACTTTGTCTACAGTGTTACCATAAAATCAAATGCTACAGTAGAGCACAGTCCTGGTTGTTGTCTCAATAGTCAAACCTTCTCTTCTCTTATTTTGTCATTTCTCACGTTCTTTTACTACCATTCTCACCATTCTCCAAGCTTTGCACCTTTGCTGAAACACTAGCAGCATGTGTGTGGAGAAAACAGCAGAGGACGTCTGCCTGTGTGTCATTGAAGGTGTTCTTTCTCTACTCTAGCTCTTTACAGGATAATTCTGGTTATTACAACTTGGGACTTTTCTTTTGATACAATTGTACTCATTTACTACATATTCTAAATCCAGATTGTAATACACAGGACTTATTCTTTTCATCTCATTCCTGCGTTTCTTTCTCATACTTCTCCACACTAATACACCACCCTTGCCACTTCTTCTTCCCCCTCCTCCTCTTCCTCCACCTTCGCCTCCTCTTCCTGTGTGTTGTTCTGTGAGGTGTTGTTTATTGTTGACCCGGGGCGGGCTTGTCTCCCCAGATTCCATCTGCCTCTCAGAGCAGGGGCGTCGCCTCCAAAGAAACAAGCCAGGGCAAAGTGAGTTCCCTCTCCATCCTCCCCACCATCACCACATACTCTACCTCCAACCTCTCTCTTATTACTTTGACATCTATATTCATATACATTTTGCTTTGATTTTTATGTTTACCAACTCATATTTTTTGTTTGTTTTTAATAAATTGGAGGGTACAAAGCCGGGATGGAAATTAGTAGACACCAACTTAAGCAATAAAAGCATCTACATTATCCTGTGCTATCACATTTAACACAGATACACAGATTGTAACATATTCAGTCACTCATCTTCTTTCACAGCTCTCAATCTGGATTCAGGCAGCAATACAGACATGCCTCTGGAGAATTTAAAGCTTTATAATTACATGAGTGAGAAAGTATTATTCCTGCTCCCCAGCCTTGCAAGCTAGGTTGTTTAGAATGAACTGAACTGAGCGAGAGAAGGTTACAGAACCATGATGTTAATCAACCTTTACCCAGATTGTCGTTGCTCTTCACTGCTGACTTGGAGTGTTAATTTTACCTCGAGTTCACACCTTACCAAGGTACTTATCAACAGAGTTGACACCACTAATTTTATGCCACACTAAAAATATTGCAAAATCAATTATTAAATTCGGAGAAAATGATGTTATACTTGTATGGTAACGCAGTGTGCATTTATAAATTGAGTCCGCAACAATAACACAACTTAAACAACAATAAGATATACATTTCATGATGGTTCATTGTGACGGATGATCTAAGCTCACTGACAAGAATGGAGTACAAGACAATATGAAATATTACATGCATGCTTTAAAATGTTTGTCATTTGTAGCAGTTGGGGTAAAAACACAAAAGTAGTGGTATGGTATTTCAAATAACAATCAATAAACCAAACTTTATTTATACAGCACCTTTCATACAGGTTAATGTAGTTCAAAGTGCTTCACAGTTGATTGACAAGCTGATAAAAAGTGTATCCTTCATAAACACTCTTTCTTAGAATGTGTCCAATAATAGTCTAGCCTATGCTAGAGCCAAATGCAACTAGCTATGGGGGTTTTCATTGTTATAAATGTGTGCATCCAGCAGTGGCTCTGGTGGGAAGCCAGTGAGGGGTCACATGCTTCCTGAACTAGCGACTCCTGCTAGTTTTCATTGTGAAAAACAGAAGGATTCAGGTGTGAATGTCATGGCGCTGAGCTGTGGCCCACTGCTGATAAATGTGACTGTATGTGAGGGGGATTTTGTGAATACATCCTATAGAAGAGGACAATGCAATGTATCTCGGTCTGTTGACTTCTACCAGCGTAACCTATCATTAATCCTTTTTGTTTTAAATCAGGTGTCTGTATTTTTATATAATGTGCTAACAAACGTACTGAATCTCCATTATAAATGTGATGTTTCTCCATAATAACAGGGTCCAGTTTATATGTTGTGTTGCATGTGTGTGGCCTTGTGGTTTTCCTTCTCTCCAGACTTGGGTAAACTGTATATTAATATCATCCCATCCCTTAGGATGTCACTTTTTCACGATTTAACTGGCAACACAAGTCAGATAAACCATGGAAGACGGCCTAACTACCCATTAGTTTTTATCAGGCACATCTAAAATAAACCAAATTTGAAGGCATGTTGGATTATGCACAGATGAACCATCCTGCTGTCCTCTCCTTTTCTAACCCTACCTGTGGTGGTGACCTCTTCACCACGCCCTTCTTTTTTTATCCTCATCTTCTCTTTTCTTCCCTTCTCTCCTGTTATCTTTTTCTTCTTTCTCTTCCCTTCCATGCCTTCCACTGCTCTCCTGTCCCACCTCCTCTTGCTGCTATGCTGTGTCCATGTAGGTTCAGATAGTCACCAAAAAGCTGGACTTCAGCCACGTTGGCTCACGCTTGGGCTCCAAGGACAATATGAAGCATACTCCTGGTGGAGGGAATGTAAGTATTACCCGGCCCATGACCAGAGCTCGTAGGCACAGGGCCAATTAGTCAAACAATTCGATTAAAGATTAATCTCTCTTACTCACTTCTGAAAAAGGAGTGATACATTTAAAAAAAAAAAAAAAAGGTCCCCAGTCTTTAGTTGCCAGCATCAGAAAGTTGACCTGCTTACGGCCTCCATCACAAAGTGCTGCTCTTGGTTGAAAGTCGACGGCACTTCGTGTTGTTGGACAGCATGCTAGCAAGCCTCATGTACCAGCTCTTCCCCACAACCTGCTTCAGAGCCCCTTGTTCCCTTTAAACTCTTCTTGTGTTGTCCCACCCTGTCACTAACTTACTAAACACCAGTCAAGTGATCAAACACTGCCACCTGCCTCTGATTGGCTGTGAGTCTGTGAAGGCTGTCAGGTTTTATGAGGACAGTATCACCACAGACGGGTTCATTTGGGATTTGTGGTTTTCCTGAAATGACACTTCTGAGCTTCTTCGTTTGATGTCTGTATTTTTTTTTTTTTTTTGTTACCTCGTCTGTTCCAGGGAGATCCTGTCATCTGTGCAGCTCATGTACAACATGTGTGTGTGTGTGTGTGTAATGTTTTTTTGATTGTTGAGTAGAACCTGTGCATCCTAATGACCAGCACTAAAGAGCAGTTTAGTTGAAAGCCGTCTGCATTGGCAAAACTCAGCTACGCCACATCACAATGGAAGCAACAGAATCTTCAAGTTATCATCTCATTTTTGATTGTTTATATTAAGCCATGTGGTAATTGGGTATGGCTCCATGTCTTGAGATTAATACTGATCCTCAAGTGTGTTTTCATCCATCAGTTTCTGTGCACATTTTCAATGTGGACATAGAAAAATATGGAATTTTGAAGTAAAAAATATCCCCAAAAAGTTTATATACTTGGTTGAGGTGGAAAAAGTGCAATGGAAATAGACAAATAAATCATATTCTACTGTATATGAATCATGTGACTTAAATGACACAACACATCAGATCTCTGTAGACTGATGAAGAGACTAACATTTGATACATATAACAGTGGTGAAGGAAAAAGTGCACAATTTGCATATCCGTTAATTTGTTTATAAATGCGCTTCATTTAGATGGAAACTTAAAATTATAAAAGCCAGTGTGTAGGATTTAGTAGCATCTAGTGGTGAGGTTGCAGATTGCAACCAACTGAATACCACTTCCCTCAACCCCACCTTTTCAAGCATGTAGGATACCTATGATGGCTGCGAAAAATGTGACCCTCTTGAGAGCCAGTGTTTGGTTTGTCCATTCTGGGTTACTGCAGAAACATGTTGGCCTCCATAGAAGAGGACCCAGCGCATATGTAGATATAAAATTTGTTCTGCTAGATGCCACTACATTGTACACACTAAACCTTTAATTCAGCAGGTTTCTCCAAATTCATCAAGCCAACTTCTCACATATACAGTACTTTTCTTCAAACCTACTTTTTTAAACACTGGTGATAAAAAAAGTTTGTGTAACACTTGACAGGTGCAGATACTCAACAAGAAGGTTGATCTGAGCAAGGTGACGTCAAAGTGCGGCTCCAAGGACAACATCAAGCACAAGCCTGGTGAGCTTGAGCAAGCTCTATTCACTCAAAAAGCTTTATTGCTGTGTGCTCTATCTCTCAGTTTTCAATTTAATTAGGTACACAAAGCTAAAAGTGATGCAATCTAATCCAGCAGCCCTGCAATAAATCCTACCTTTGTTATAATGTTCAGTTTTTGTTGTAAATGTGAATTTGATGGTCATCTTGGAGGACCTTTTTTAATATTTTGTTAAACATCTCTCAGTTAATGCTGTATTACATTAGTTTACCTATCAAATAAAGTGGCAACTGAGTGTGCATGTAAATATGCTAGATCTATATGTATAGTACATTTAAGATGTGATTCTTGAGCTGCTTTACACCAAACAAAGCTGTGTAGAACCTGTATCTGCTTGCTCGTGAATTTATAGGCTGTCTGTACATGTACTGAATGTGTATAGTCAGACTGATTACATGTGTCTGCTGCAGGCGGTGGCGTTGTGAAGATCGAGTCCCACAAAATGAGCTTTAGGGAAAAGGCTCAGTCCAAAGTGGGCTCCATGGACAATGTGAGCCATGCGCCTGGTGGAGGAAACATTAAGGTGAGACAAATGTTTAGTTTGTGTACACGCTGCCTCTCTTTCTGTAAACTAAGGTCATTGCGGACCTTACTTGATGTGTTTTAGTAGTTTCTGCAATGTGTTGTAGAGTTGTGTCCAATTACTGTTAGCGAACAGTGGCAGCTTCTTGGGTTAGTCCTGATGGTTACTGTTGAGGCTGTGTGTGTGTGTGTGTGTGTGTGTGTGTGTGTGTGTGTGTGTGTGTGTGTGTGTGTGTGTGGCATGGTTTGGTGGTTCCTTGTGTGTTACTTTAAATACTACTAGTTCAATGCCTGTTCAAAATATGCCTGTTTGGAATGAGCCAATTGCTTGGTCTCCAGTATTGTTGCTTCAACACCTAAAACAATGAATACCTCTAATGTGAGGTGTGAACGGGTATGTGCAAAACTCACTGCACAGCTCTGATCACCAGCTGTGGTCATGCTTATGGTTTTATTATGATGGAGTACAGAAAATAAGAAACATATTTTTTCTGTTCTCACCTTGAGAGTGGTCAATGAGAAAATTCTGAAACACATGACCAAATTTTCAAAATGTGACTGCTGCTATGTCTGTGTAGGACATGATATGATATAATACAGAATACATTGGCTGGCACAGAGTTTAAAAAAAACACAAAATGCACACACAATAGCCTGTACAAGGAATCAAATGTCACTCTGAAAAGGTTTTGATGTCTGATCTTCAGTAGCTGACTGAGACCTTTTGGTTTGTTCACTGAGCTGTTACTTCAGTAAAGTTAAAACCTCTACTTCAGTACAGTCATAGAAGTGAGCAGGAGGTCAAAAACTGGTCACAGTAAAGATGCAATAAAGTGAAAAGAGCCTTTAACCACAAGATGTCAGAGTCTTGTTCTTGCTGACCTCCAGTGGTTGACTGGTGGTTGACTTGCTACGGTGTTTAGAAGTGTAATCCAGTGTGTGGTGTTCAGTTACTGTTTGTGTATCATCTGTACAAGGGTTTTGGAGCATTATGACTGCATGAATTGAAAATATGTTCTGAAAATGATTTGAATTTGAAAATGACTTCACCATTGTCAACCGACATCCTAATGATTGTCCCCAAATTTTGTATAACAGAAAACATTATGCGTTTATGAATGAGTCTAAATCTCCTTTCAGAGAACAAAAGTAAAGAAGATGGTTGTCTGAACCCCTCTGCTGCTGACTCACTTCCTAAATTTCCTGTGCCTGCATGGTAATATATAAAAAGGGAGATATTTGTGTGTGAGGAGAAAATAGATTCAGGATGTTTATGCTTGTCTTGTCTCACCACTGTGTTCATGATGACATCTAAAAGACGCTGAGCGGCTTTGAGCTACAATCACTGATGGTGACGGCGTGTCATAAGCCACTTACAGCAACCTGAAACATCTCAAATCCTGAACCCTCTACACCAGGAGATTGTCCCTGCTGACTTTTTGACCTTCTGTTGTGAAATCATGAGCTCCACTGCAGGGAACTACTCAGCTCAGCTGTCTTAGAGAGGAATTAGGAGAAGGGATGGGACGTAGACATGATGGTAACCACATAGACAAGGCTGTACATGTATCTGCTGGGTCATAGTTTGGATTGATCCTGCAAACTTAAAGAGAGAAAATACATTTTTGGGGGGCAAATTGGACACTTGTGATGTCACCTGACCCCTCAGCCTATGACAGCCCATCTGTGTTTCATGGTCACTGCATAAGCACATCCTTCACTCACATTCTCATCTTCGCTGTTTCAGTTTTGCACGCCCAGGCATCATTTTAGGAAAAGTGCATTATCAAAACAAACAGCTAAGAATAGCACTCACATGATAATAAGTTTTTTTCAGGATTTTAACTAAAGTCTATTTTGGGGAGCTTTGAAACATGCAGTTTTTATAGCAACAAGATAAAAGATATTGTTAGATAGTGCTGTTCACAACAGTATGTTGCATGCCAATGGATACTGTCCTCCCAATAAAAGCAGTCTTTTTTTGTTCTAGTCCTGTGTAGGAAGAAAGAATGAAGTGTGTCTAACTGATGGGTGTCCATTTATGCATTTTCAAAGATAAACCTGGTGGTGATCTATGTTTTTCATACTGTCAACAAATGAGAAATCAACATTGAATCGATTCTTCTAACAAGTATTCTATGTATCCAAAGTCTGATGTGTCTTATTCCTTTGTACAATAGAGCTCCATTGTTGTCCAAAAAGTGTTAAAACACATCTGGTTAACATGTTCCATCATTATCATGACCATAATCCCACATTACATCGTTGTACCACCAGAAATGCTCAATAGAGCAACAAAATGTAAATGATTCCGCCGCTAGTAGTCCCCAAGAAATTCATGATTTGCTCCTGTCTGAGTAACATTTGCTAAAAGCTACAGCGCCCAGCTGTTTTAGGAAATGATATAACATTTCATAAAGAAACTATACATTTTTATATGTCTTTAGAAGAAATAAATAGGCTTGGGACTGTATGCCACAGACAGGGTAGAGAAGGTAGGAAGTATAAAGTATTATAGTAAGTTTAGTAAGTATTATAGTATACGATTTGTTGACAATTAGAAAAATATGAAATACACCGTTATTTTATTTTTTAAGCATGCCTGACAAATCTACATATTGAAACATGATTTTATGAAGGGAGTTCAAGTGTAAAGACATATGTAGGGTCTTTCTATCTAGAGCATGTGCAGGCACATTCTTATTGATTATTGAACTTTGTGTAAATTGAAGCCATTCAGCCATTTAGTAGCTCTTTTTCTCCTCATATAAATTTCCACTGACATCCACTGTTCATATATTTATATACAGCAAAGTTTACTTTAAGGAAAACCACCATTTCTACATATTTTGCACTTTACATCTGCTTTTTTCTATTATAAACTGCTTTGATTTAAAAGTTGTTGTCATTGCGTTCATTGGACACGCTCTTGGACATTGTAGCTTGTTTGCTTCAGTTATTATTGTTTTTGTGATTCCATCTTTCTCCACCTTTAATCTGGCTCCAGATCTTAATTAATGTGTATGAAAGACATCTGTATTGTTCGATTTCTGCAATCACAAACTGTCCACCAATTATTTTGTAAATCACTTCCCAACAACTATATTCTGTTCTCAAAATGACAAAAAAGGCAACAAATGTAGTTCTATGAGATTTGGAGCCAGGTTGTTCCATCCCCATCCTCACCGATTGACACGCCCTGCTATGTGTTTCTAGGCTGAGGGGGCCCAGGAGACAACAGAGGGGAATGGGACTCCCCTGAGTGGCACCCCGGCCCCAGCCCCAGGCTCCGAGCCAGGGCAAGGGGGGAGCCCCGCTGCCCAGGAGAATGGGCTGAAGGAGGGGGCTCCCTGTGATAGTGAGGGCCTCCGGGAGCCCCAGGTTCTGGACTCACGCATCCCAGAGACAAGTAAGTATGTTTGTCCTCCAGTTAAGGATTTGATTCCCGTGAAGGAAACGCAGGAGGAAGAGTTGCCAATGCTGCCCAGCAACCTGCAACAGTATGTTTGATGATATCCTGTCGCCAGGAAACATCTCAAACATGACATACTGTGTGATAAATGTACTAACGGTGTGTGAGAGTTAACTGAGATAAGAAGTTGTCTTTGTGACTGCATCTAGTGTTAATGTTTCTCTCTCTGTAATGTATTCATCATGTCGTGGGCAGTCCAAAGCACCTGATCACACCGTCATCTTTTGACTTCTTATCTTACAGGCATCTAATTCTGCTACCCCTGTGCCCTCTTCATCTCAACTCCCCCCTCCACAACTACCCCCCATCTTCTCCCTTTTCTATCTTTGTCTCTTGTTTTTCTTTCTCACTTTCCCTCCTCTCTCTTGCTCTCTCTCTCTCTCTCTCTTTCTCTCTCTCTCTCTCTTTCTGTCTCTCCCCACCCTACTACTTTCCAACCTTTCTGCTGCAGATTGAGTCTTTCAAGCTCAACTTCCGCGAGAATGCTCGCTCTCGCACGGACCACGGCGCCGACATCGTCACCTGGCCAGCCCCCCAGGACAACAACAGACCCCACCCACACCTTTCCTCCTATTCTCTACACCAACACCACCAACAACAACAACAACACCACCCAACTCCGCGCAGTATCTCCCTCTACGAGTCGTTGGGTTCGGCGGGTTGTGCCAGCTCCCCCTCTGCCCCCTCCTTGCTGCATCTCCAGGGGGAGGTCCAGGGGGACAACAGCAGCCCTTTAAAGGGATCTTGACCTTTCTTGACCCTATCAAGCTCTTACACCACCATCCCCTCACTTTTATCTTTAAGCTCTAATTAATTATGACTCATCTAAAAAGATCTGCCACTCTAGTATCATGTTGTCATGCCTCTTCATCGTCATGCACCATCGCCCTCATCGTCGTCGCTACCCCCCCCCCCCCCCCACCTTAAATGCATTTGGCTGAAGTGACTGTACAGACTAAGACTGGGCCTGTGTGGGAATCTACGAGAAAGTAAATGAGCAGAAGACGGAAGGTTTCCTCGCATATTTTGGTCATCTTCTCCGAGGAGGCTAAATTGTTCGTTACCCACGGCCTGGTGGTGGGTACCCTCTTGTACCCTGCGTCATCCCGCCTCCACACCCCTGCCCAAAAAAAAACAGTAGATCATTTGTCTACTGAATGATGTGGAGATCCCCCTCTTGGATTAACCCATGGCTCCTGTCACACATACACACACATACTTAGCTTCTCTTTTCCTTGTGACTTTTAGGGGTCGTTTTTTCCCAATAACCATCGATTCTCTGCTTCAGTAACGTCATAGTAATTCACGGTCCACCATCTCATCATCTCCTCTTCTCTCTTCACTCTCCATCTTAGGATCACTCACTCCATAAACAAGCTGATACACAAAAGAAAAGAAAAAATCAAAGCTAGACAACAAGTAGTCTATTTGAACCATTTTAGGCTGTTTAACTCTTTATTCTCTGTGTTTGTGATGATGTGTTTGAGTGACAAACTTTGTGTAAAAATGAGCTTTCGGTGTTCTGATCTGATCTTACTTTCCGTCTTTTCTCAAATTTTCTTTTCCCTCCTAGTTCTTGTTTTTAATTTTCAAGCAAAGTTTTAATTATGTATGTATTTTTCTTCCTGTATAAGCAATACAGCGGACGGTCTTTCTTTTTCCGATAGCATTCAGAAAATCAGAAAAAACGCACAGGTTTCTTGTAAAAAACCAAGGCGCACACAGTGAAGAAAGAGATGACATACAGAGGGAGGAAGAATGTGAAAAAGGAGGCGTTGCCAGAAGGGTTAAAAAAAGAAGCGTTTTTCTGAGGTGTGTTTCACGTTTATGGCGAAGTAGCAAAAGATATGTGGAGCCTGAAGGTGTTCGAAATACGATAGAGAGAGTCGCTCAAGTGGAGAAGCTTTAACCGAGCGTGCAGTCCAGAGAGGAGATGAGGAAGACGTTTAAAATGCTGCAGATACATAAAATGTCTGTGATGTTAAAAGGAGCTGTGTGTCTCGTATGTGCCTCCTGACCTTCTTACCTGAAAACTGCAGTAAATGAGGACGATGACTAAAAATCGCTTAGAGAAAGAGAAAATCGCTGTTGAGGAAAAGCAAAGAACAGCTTGGTGTTTTAAGAGGATTCTGTAAATCAAGGTGTCCTGGTAGTCGTTTGTAGCCATGGTTTTTGTCCCATTTCAGGTGTTTCTATTAGGGTAATGGTAGCATGTTGTTTGGCAGTTGACAAAAGCTTTCAGCTGAATACATTTTTTTAAAAACATCTCCGATATGTGTTCAGCTCTTTTCTTGTTGGCAGTGGAACATGTGGCTTATTCCTCTTCTCTCGTAGCAATGTATTCAAACTGTTGCCTCCAATTGCCTTTATAATGCATGGCCAGATAATATAATATCATGCCCAGAGCTGAAAGCCTATGTGCATTATGACTCAAGTGTTGTGGTTTGGTACCGTGTGTCTACCCCCTGGGACGATCTGTAGCGGTGATGGGCAGGAAGAAATTGTTTCCGATCGTCACAGTTTCACCTCTTAATTTCCTTTTAGTTAATTCCAAACTAGGCGCAGGCGACTCCATGGTTCAAACTTACAGAGATGGACTACTCATGAGATAGTTAATTATTTCAGTGATTTATAGCCGAGTAAAATTGGTTCTGCTCATCATCAGCTTGCCGGCCATCACTGCATCGCATCCTCACAGTTTTAAAGTATAGTGTTATAACAAGGGCTGGGTATCATTTTGAAATGTTCAATACCTGTGCTGATTGAGCATTGCGAATGATACACAAACAATAATTACCAATATCTCAGTCTTGCAGTAATTGTTTTTGTCCACTTGGGGGCAGTGAAACAAACACTGATAAATGATCACTTCATAAAGGAGTTTTATGTACATGCAACATGTTAAATAGATATTAATTATATTATTGATTGCAACTCTAACTTTTTCTTTACAAAACCCTTGTGTCATTTAAGAAAAGAAGCCAAACTTCTCAAATGCTACACAAGCAGCCACACAAAAATTTATTATGAATCAAGCTGGTCATTCATTGCCAGCTTTTCACTTTTAGACACTCAATGCTATAGACACGTTGCAGACGGTGGCAAAAATACCCAGCTCTAGTTATAACACAAATTTAGTGAAAAAAGGATACAACGACTGACAGCTTTGGTTATATTATTATAAGCAGTGCATACAACATCTCCATCACATATATTTTATTTGAGTATTGAGTAGAATTGACTATAATTCCACAAAAATCATTGATATCATGGCAAATATGTTGTCAGATATTTTACACGATCCCCTTGGAGATGACAGAACATCCTTTTTTAATTCAAATTGTCACTTTAATAATGATTGGTGAAGAAGCTTTGACGCGACTAAACTGCACCTTAATGTTCGAAAATATCAAAGAGGGCTCATTGTGATGGAGTGGTGGTGTTTAACTAACTATTCAAATACTCCTCTATTAGTAAGTGATCCCAAATGACTTAACTATGAATGAGCTTTTGCGTGATGACAGAAACTGAGCAATAAACTGAACGGCGGGACTTTTCCTCTATTATTGAAATCATGTTCAGTTTAGATTCAGTCATTATTTTGTCCGACATAGGAAACCCTTTCAATTTGATTAAAACAATACATCCAAACAAGAATGATCCTGTTTTTTGTGTTTGTGACAGAAATGGGCAATAACTAATGAATGTCTTCTGAAAGTGGACATGTTGGACATGTTGGAGCGCTTTTCTGCCAGCCGAGGACTGAGTCTTGCAACAAAAAAAAAAGAAAAGAAAAAAAAAGCAGCCGTCATCAAATAGTTGGACTTCTTTGTTTTTTGTGCCAGGGCTGTTGCCTAGTTCGATTTCTCCTCGTGCCTGTCCCACAATCATGTTTTAGCTTTTGCTTTGACCCCTGGGGGTTTTACTTACCACTACTTATGAGATTGCACACAGATGTATATAGATATTTTATTGTTGATGCTCTCTTATTGGCCCGAAAATCAAGAACAAAACAAAGTACAGCGGCAACTTGGGGGGTTTGGTGGGTGGGGGTGGGTGGAGGGCGGGGTTTCAAGGTTGTTCAGAACAGCTTTTATGTCCATGTACCTTTTAATGGTTTTTTGAAAAGGGGAAGAACATTTTATCATGACTATTATGACTCTTTGTTCTAATTATTAGTATGGCGAAATTACTGTTGAAAAGGTCCGCCCTTTTCATTAGAAAGGGGCCGCTGAAGTGAAAGAATGTCTTTTGAGATATATTGTACTAAAGACGCAACACTTTTGTATATGTATTTATCGTTGTGTTCCTGTAGCCTCATTGGCGGTTGTGCTCTCACGGTTGGAGGGGGTTTCATGATTTTGGTTTGTGCGGCTTCGCAAACTGGTCCTGGAGTTTTCTCCGAGGATTTGAACCCCCTATACAACAGTTACAAAGCCAGCTTGAGAATCTCATAAAACCAGATTTTCCTCACAGCCCTGTAACAACATCTTGATATAGAAATGTTTAACTGGCTACATAAAGCTTCACTAATTCAAGAGGTTTTAAACAGAATTCGTCACATGGGCTGATGCCTACATACTATTAAAACATGAACACAAGCCCAGTCTTAAGAGATGAATATAATGTTCTGATTAGCTGGTAAACTTTTCTTTCAGAATACTGTGACCTCTGCAGGTTCATATGATAACAAAAAAGCAAAGCAGACTGGGACTAAAAGCAAACACACCTGAAGCCTGACACTGAATATCACACAGTGGACATGGCAATTTCTTTAGAAGCAGGCAGTAAGTTTAGAGGTCAATGTAAAGGCCTGTAATTTGGGAGTACTGCTGCCCCAGCATATCAATTTCATATTGTCCACTACATATGGCACTAAAAGAGCAGCGGTCTGCCCTGGAGAGTCACACACACCGAGACCCTAACACACCCTTGTTTTAAGGTTTAAAAGAAGACTAACTGTAGCTGTCAGGTTTGGCTTGTGTAACAAAAGGCTCCCGCGATCTATCCGAGGAGCGTCGTAGAGCTTCATCTACTGCTGCCACGCTCATACCAGACATGCAAGTGTAACACTAGCTAATAAACACCTATTGTACCTGCAGAGCATGCTGAAAAACAACAATGGGATGTGTTAGGTAGACTTACTATGTCATTTGCAGAACCTCCTTATTGTTTTATTTGTGTGTGTGTGTGTGTGTTTTCTTTTTCTTTTTCTTTTTCATTAATTTGAATTTTATTTTTTGGTTTGGAAAAAAAGTGTTTATTGTGATTACTTGTTAATTAGTGATGTGATTATTAAACATGAAATAAAATGGACTAAAACTCTCATTTGTATTCGGCTTTCTTCTGCTTCAGATAATTTCAGACATTTTAATGGCCAGTCACTGCTGCACAGGTATTTCTGGTTATTCTGATTGGACTTTTGCTTAGAGCATCTGAACTTCATATATTGTATTTTAAAAATGATGAAAGTGTAAATTATCCTCCTCTAAAAGGAAAAGGTTTAATCAGCTCATAAATGGACACACCTATGAGAGAGTACTTTAAGTTCCTCAGGACTTAAAGTAGTAAAGTTTGAGAAATAACACATTTCTTGCAAATGAAAAGTTAAATTAATACTTAATTGAGACACTTGTTCTGGTGTGATAGCTTGAAGGAACAGTATAGGATTTAGTGGCGTCTAGTGGTGAGGTTGGAGATTGCAAACAACTGAATACCCCTCACCTCCCCTTTAAATGAAATAGGAGACTCTATGGTGGCCATGAAACTTGCAAGCAAGCACCTGCTGCTTAATAAACTTTACTCAATCAGTTTGCTAGCTCACAAACTTGTGCTGCTGTTACACTACATTTTTAGCATGTCACTTGTAAAACAACAAGTAAACAAATTATAAATTGACCAGAGATGTATTGACCTTTTTCACAGCAGATCTACTGTATAGTGTTACCTGCAGAGGAAGCACAGGTCTAACTATTAACATTAAATACAATTGTGTCCCTTAAACTGTCCCAATAAGCCAGTGCACACAATGCCCTGGAAACTGGGAAATCTAAATGGAATGCAGCCAGTTAGTTGCACCTGTGATTACTTGAGGACTCTCATCAGGTAATGTGTAGTTCTTTGAGTATATAAAAACATAAACTAAGATGCTAAAGAGCAAAGTCTGACTTCAAATGAAGTTATAGCCTCTGTGTGACTAGTAGTGGTCTGTTTGTGTCGTTATTTGCTCACCCTGAATTTGCTAAATTGGAAACAAAGACAGACACCTCAAGTGGAGCCTAAAGGGACGAAAAGCTACATTTTCCCCATACAGTCTAACACTTTAACATTTGGTCAAGTGTTATAGTATGACAGTATAGTAGTATAGTAGTTTTACATTTAATTCAACTCTTTTATTGTCCAATCAGTTCAGAGAATATTCATTGAAAGCAATGCACATTACTACAACATTAGAAAATTGTACAGTTGTGCATTTTAAGTCATAAGTCATACAGTGTCAATATTTCATTACCAAAATACTTAATTTTCAGCGGTCTTTCCTTCTAGTGTTACATGGCCCATGCCATGTGAAGGCATTATCATTTTGGCTTTTGAATAGTGTGCTAGCTGACAAAATCAGGACTCATCTTGCCAAAAACTGCAGATCAAAGAGGATTTAGATTAAAAGACACACAAATGTCATTTCACCAGGGATGCAGTCTCTGGCTAGATTTTGGCTGAGTACTGTGGGAATTTAGATGACCTTGTCTGACTCACTGTTTGGGGGAAAAGCTGCAATTACAGATATAATAATTTCATGTTCATCTTAAATGATGAAATGGAACAAAGAGCAATTTAAAACAACTTTTTAAAAAAAATAATTAAAAGTGAATCTAATAATGTAAATGCATTATTGGACTCAAATAAAGGGCCTATTCATATATAAGATTCATATAATTATTTGAATACAGTAATGCAAATCTTTTGCAAATCTACTCAAAGTATGTTTCCTATTTTACCAGTTATAAAAAAATTAATACAACCCCTACATCTAAGTAAAGCTTGATGAGATCAATGTGTGGATGACTCATAAAATCATAACAACTGATTAGTCTACCTTGATGAGATCAATGTGTGGAATGACTCATGGTAAATGGTATATGGACTGTACTTATATAGCGCCTTTCTAGTCTTTACGACCACTCAAAGCACTTTACATTACATCTCATTCATACACTGATGGCAGGGGCTACCACGCAGGGTGCCAACCTGCACATCAGGAGGAAATGAATCGTTCATTCTCATTCATAAACCGTTGACGCAGCAACGGGAGCAATTTGTGGTTAAATGTCTTGCCCAAGGACACATTAGCCTTACCTTGGTGAGCGCAATAATAATAATAATAATAATAATAATAATAATATGTGATATAACCTATAAGATATGTTGCCTTGACAACAACAACAACAACAACAAATGTGTGCAAAAGTTTCGTTTCATTGAGAAGAATTTCACTGTTTGATCATGTCACTGACTGCAGCACTTATAAATCGCGCTGCAAATAAATGTGAATTATATGTGGAATTCGGACTGGACAAACATCTACTGTAGAATAATGTCTGTATTTAACACTTAGGACTGAGGAGTGATTTTCACAGCTATATACGCAGGAGGAAACATACATGGATGTAACCTGTTGCTCCACTGTTCAGTGTGTCGATGCTCTGACCTGCCGATGGGGGGCAGCAGCGTACTTTTAAGCTTAAACGCAATCTAACGTTAGCAGAAGAAGATGGTTACTGTGGTAACGTCAACATCATCTCGAGTTGCTACTTTGTTTTATGTAAACTAATAGATTTGATAGACATTCCAGTTAAATAAATTAAACAGCCACCACAGCTTGATATTTTGTAGCCCTACGCTGTCGACTAAAAAGACCAGGAAGGAAGTTGAAGGTACGAAACCCTCCTAAGCTAGCAGCTACTCCGTCCTAACGAGCTAATGCTAACGCTAAATTGTTTGAGTTGAGAGATAGTTGGCGTTCCAGTATTTTCATAGACATAACTGCGGATTTATATGGCAAATTATGGCTGACTGTTAACCCTTCGTCAAACATTTTCCAAATATATGAAGCTGCGTGGTCATTAAACTTGTAGAAATTGTATCAACGGGCTGTTATTAGTAGCTTTCATCCTTTAAAATCGGTGTTGGGTAGCAGTGAGCTAAGGAACCTGTTCTGGTTTAGTCGTAACATTTAAACAAGAGTTTTCTAATAAATTACTTTGCATGAAATCACGTTGAATGAAACAAAGATTTACTATGATTTGTTCGTGCTCACTGGTGCAAGTCAACACTGTCTTTGGTAAATAAGGCAGACTCGAATAACATAAATTTGGCATCATAATGTAGCTGAGACAACTTTCATGTCAAAGTGCATGCATGAAGGTTAAAGTCACTTAAATACAAAGCTGTCATTTGTCGGAGGACACCTCAGGCTGCGTGCTTTGGGCCCCTGCACAGATTTTTAAGTTAAGTGGTGCTCACTGTATGAGCTGGATCAGGTGTTTGTAGGGTACAGAAAGAAATGGAGATTGCTTCAGGATTCAAACCAGCAAACCTCCAGTCAGAAGGGAGCTTCAATTTCCTCTTGGCTGCTGTCACAAACACACTTCCTAGCATTAAGCCATACATAGCAGTGCTTTTAGGTTGTATAAATTAGTGTCCACCCAGCAGCTCCAAATTGTATTTGTCACTTGTGTCCAGGCACCATGGCGAGCCAGCGGCCTCCCTCCGGTATGGGCCGGCCTATGAGCCGCGGCGGATCTGTGGTTCCTGGGGCTGGAAGACCTCCAACAGCTGTCCGACCTCCTCCTACAGCCATACGTGTCGCAACTGGGGTAAGTCAACTGCAGTTTGGATGCATTTTAGTCCTGAAATACAAGTGCCTTCCCCATTCACTATACTCACTTTGCTACAGCATCAACTTGGACAGCAGAAGTCTGAGAGCCCAAAAAAAAACACAACAAAAAAAAAAAAATCACAGTGCCCTTATATACATACATGTCTTATACTAACATGTTCCGGCAAACAACAAATATAAGACGACATTTACTGTGGTTGAATTATGGGAATCTGTATTTGATGTAGTTTCATTCATTCATTTTGATACAGATGGTCCCAGGTACAAGTGGTCATCCTGGTATGAGGGGCGGTGTTCCCACCCCTGGAGTCCTGTCAGCACCGATCAAAGTGACTGACAGGCCTGTCACCCAGCAGGGCCTCAGTGGGATGAAGACTGGCATGAAAGGTACATCTAAGAGACGTTATACCACTGTCACATGATTTGAATGCCTCCACAGAGATTTGACTTTAACACAAACTCACATCTGTCTGTCTGTCTCTCTCTCTTTTACCACCATCTTTCTTCGATCCTCTGAAAAAGGACCTCAGAGGCAGATTCTGGATAAATCTTACTACTTGGGTCTTCTCAGGTAATGCACATCAGTCCTACTGCATCTAAAACATTTCCACCCATAGCTGAAGTTATGACAGAAGCTTATGCACACATTAGGCTGTATTTCATTTGTATTTTGCATTATATTTATTTTACATATTATTCACCAGACTGCATAACATATTTGAATTTGGAGACTTTAATAGCTTAAATGTATGTTTTAAAGTCCATTCAATTTTCAACCTTCAGTTCTTTATATTGTATTATATATTACAATTGGTGTGGTTGTTCTGTCAGGAGTAAGATCAACGAGCTGACCACTGAGACCAGCAAACTGCACAAAGAGATTGACAACTACAACCAGGAGAACTCTGTCTATCTCTCCTATGAGAAGAGGTGGGTGCTTGTTTTACAAGTTAGTGCTGACAGTGTCTATTGTTTGGAGTCTCTTGGTGAAACATGAGTAAAGGAATAGATAAAACAATGCATAGCATAATTACTGAAGAGAATATCACAATTACCAACCCTGCATTTTCTGGTGTTCTCCTGCAGAGCTGAAGGCCTGGCTGCAGAGATCAGGGATCTACAAGGCCAGCTTGCTGACTACAACATGGTAAACAGCTGTAAACATCACCTCACACTCTACCTAAACATTTAGACAAGTCTGGTGATGCTCTGTCTGGAGATACAGTATTTATTTTCAGTGGCTGCTGAAGTAATTTAAGTAAATTTCGACAACATAAACGGCACAAGCAACTGTCATGAACTGGCTCAAAGTTCAGACAAACCAAGGAGGAGAACACACATTCTAAAGAGCCAGTATCTCTCTCTGGTCACAGCTACTTTCTCATCTGACCCTGGCATAGAGACAAACCCCTGTGAAATAAAGACAGAGTAATCTGATGCAGCATTACTAACAGACTTCTTTTCTTCCCCAGACACTATTGAAACTTTTTTTCGCATAAGTGCAGTCAAAGCACTGGATGTCACTGATCCATGAATGGACTCAGACTTAGCTTTAAGTGCAGGGCACTCACTATTCCAGTGTCCTTCACATCGGCAGTAGTCACAAGTATGGCTAGACACAGGTTTCTTCCAAGGCTGACACTCAGTTACTTGAATCTGACCCCAATCCTCCCCCATTACCTCTAAAATTAGGGTAAGACCAGTGTCACCTGGTACAACGTCAGTAAATGTAGTCTTATGAGTCAGAATATATTCGTCTGCTAGAACAGCAGCATCATGAGGAGTCTTTCATTAAATAAAAATGGCAATGCTATTAGGCACACAGTTAAGCTGTTCAAGAATCGCCAGATTACACAACTCCTCAAATGTATTAACACCAGGGATGCAACAGAGAGTCTCAAGACCACGAACAAACTCAACGTGTGTCATAACATCTTGTCTCCTGAAGTTCCTAAAGTGCTGCCTATAGGCCTCAGGAACCAACTCAAAAACTCAACTGCAGCCTTAACTTTTTCATACTTGACACAATCTTCATGTGAGAGAGCAGCATAAGCCTCCTGTGCTTTATCCGTGAACACACATTGGAGGAGGAGAGTGTGTTCTTCATCCAGCCATCCCTTGGACTCAGCAACCCTCTCAAACAGAGAGAAGAGGTCCTGATCTGCTTCTGTGAAGTGTGGGACCAAACGGAGATTAGTTCCAACATCACATTTTGAACTGATCCCTCACTTGCCAGTTGTCCTTCCCTAATCACATCAAGCCTATGCCTATTGTGAACCGCATGCATTTCAGTTTTTTGCCTCAACACCTCCATTTCAAAGTGTCTGTCGTGCTTAAGTCTACCATGCTCCAATTGTAACAATAGAATCTCCTTTTGTTGCTCAAAAGGTCAAAATATCCTGTGAAACCACAGGCTTTTGAGTCACCTCCTCAATTACCAATACACCACCATCCAGCAATTTACATTTCACAGTTTTATGGTGTCTTTCAGCTTTTTATCAGGAATTTCAATCTGAAAGTGTTCACCAATTTTCAAGAGCTGGTCCCTAGTGCACTTGCTCCAAAAGCTCCTCAGAGGGAGAAGCCACAAAATCCTCCACTACAGAGGCCATGGCCATTATTGTGTGCTAGAAATCAATCAAAATAAAGCAAACAAATGAAAAGGGTTCTGCTGCTGGTAGAGAGAGCGAGACTGAGCAGGCCAGCTGGTTTTAAAAGGTGGCCCAGCCCCCAGCCCAGGTGAACTGCTTCAGCCTGTTGATCTGGGCTCGTCTTGAATACTTCCTAGAAGGAGAAGAAAAAGGAAAAAAGGACCAACCAGACAGAGCACTCACAGAAATAGTCATCACACAACCAACAAGAAAGAGCTTCTTTTTTTTTGCATTTTAAATGTTTAGGTATGTTAAGGTTATACAAATACTCAAATAACTACTACCACTGTAGTTAAATGATTAACTAACTATTACTCTACTTAGAGTATACTCAGAGGAAACTAAACATTATTTGAAGTCCTGTTAACAAAATATGTGTTTTCAAGTCTTGCATGGCTTACTGCATAACTGTGACTAAACACTGGAATGCTGTAGGTGATATGTGGCCTATTTGTTTAATTAATTTCTGGGTGTGTATTTGTATTTGTAGCTGGTGGACAAGCTCAACACCAACACAGACATGGATGAAATGATTAATGACTACAACAGTGTAAGTACAACATAAACAATAAAAAGTTGTTCAGTCAAGATTGTTCATGTCAATAGACACTTGTGTATGTGAACCAAACTTTCTGTGTGTGTTTAGACAAGTAATAGTAAAGTCTCATTTATCTCCAGTGCACTGTTGATGTGATTTGAGGTCATGTGTCCTTCCGTCTCTGGACCTTTTTTTTTTTTTTGCCACATTTTACACACTTTGAAAAAGTCTGAGACCAAGTAGTTAATGGTAATGGTATATAGATTGTATTTGTATAGCACTTTTCTAGTCATTTTGACCACCCAAAGCGATTTCAAGTGTAATTCAATGTGTGTTAAATAAGTGTCAAATACTTTGAGGTCTTCAAAATATATATTATATATCATATATATGATATATTCTAGGAATTCAGAGTCTGATGTGTGTGACTCCACTCACATCAGTATATAAGAAAACAAGCAAAGAGTGTACCTAGTATGCAATGTAATATAAAAATATGTGATAGCAGGAATGTCCTTCAGTATGTTGAATTTATGTGTTGTAAATAATGCTCCGATTGTTGCTTTCTATACCAATAATAACGTAAACGTCCTCACACTTCCATTTTCCTTCCTTTTCTTACTACCAGTTGAAAGCCCAGAATGACAGTGAGGCTGAAAGCATTGATAGCATCTTCACTGAGAGGAGAGAGTAAGTACATGGTGGAGGTTTTGTGCATTCTCTCCCAAATAGATCCATGCCAAGAAATGATGTTATATTTACTTATATATAAAATGTTGTCTTTTCTCAAAATGTATTAGAATTACTTGGATTTGAATGAATACATTTGTATAAAGATGAGCTTTAAATGACAGTAGAATGGCCAGTGGTCAAGTAAGAACTGCTGAATTGACATTATTTCAAAGTCATGTTTATGAACTTTAATTGCATTTTTGGAGAACAACTGTAATGTTAGTATGCTCCATCCATCAGGTGAGTTACACATTCACACAACACTTTAATTGTTTTTTTTAGAATTTTAATTCAACTTTTTAGAATGATAAATACCTTTTTAGGAAGGCGGTAAACATTACAATGCACAAAATGAATGAGCAGAAAAATGAGTCCCTGGTTTTTATCAGGGACAAGTAGCTAAATAAAAATCCAAGTGAATGATACTGCACAGTCAAACTCAACAAACATCAAAAATAATAAAACTAATACAGATATTAATGTTTTAGCATCTGATAAACTTTCAGACTCTTGGATCTGTCACTCAGTTATGTGTTGCCGCTACCTGAAACAATCCAGAACAACCTCTTGTATTGTTTTAGTGTAAGAGGTTTCCAGTCTGAGCACTAATTCAACACACAATCAATCACTCATTCACATCACATCTTTATTCCTTTCACCCAAGAGCTCACAGAAGCTCTTGTGTTACTTTGCACTTTGCCCGTCTTAATTTGCACTTTGGAGTTATTTACTGTGCCATCCGGCTCTTCAAACTAGTGCCAGCAAACAAACTGGGTGTTAATTAGATTTAAATACATAACCTCAAGTGCACATCTTAGTTGAGCAAGAGCTTCAACGTGAAGGTTAAGTTTTTACTTCATATTTGTGGCACTGATTTGATGCTTCGGAGTAACACCAATCAGAATCAGGACAAATGGTTGACATAACTTGAATTTCTAGATCATTAAGCATTACAATAAATTACAACATGATTAGTTCCATCTGAGGAAATGCAAATTGTACACATTCCATCTAGAAGACACATTATAATCTTATGTTTGGCTATGTTTATACAATATAACTACCGGTTATACCGGTAACTACCCCTCCCCCACCAATGTGCACCTATTTTTTTTAGATTTTATCCCCACTTGTTGACACTGTGAAGCTGCTTCGTGCTTCTTCATTTTCCAGCTCAAAAACCCTCGCCTCCGCTCCTTCCATCAATCTTGTTTCCTAATGTATGGATCCTCATAGTACCCATCCTCGTCCTCTTCCCCCTCCACTCGCTGCCTGTTGTTTTGCCCGAAGGTGAACGTCTGATGGCTCAAGTGTGCGCCCGTCTCTGAGAAGATGGTTGACGCAAAGTTCTCCCCGCCGTCGTCTTCTCCGTTTAGTCGCTGATGCCGGTAGTTGTGGAGGAGCTTGTACCAGGAAGGCCCTTTGATGGCGCCCACGATCAGCATGCAGACGCACAGCGCCATGGCTGCAACACCCGCCGCAAACTTCCATGAGTTACCGAACACGACTTTATCATCTGGGTGGACAGAGACACCTGTCCGTTAAGTTAGATTTTATTTAGACATCCACATACCTAATAGAAAGACTCCTACCTGTGATGATGCTGTTGTGGCTTGAAGTGATGATGCTTTTGGGGGTTGAAGTCAGCGCAGGTTTTGCCGGAGTGGTTGTGGTTGTGAACCCGTACTGCAGAACTTTGATGGTTGTTTTAGCTGATTCTTTTGTTGGGTTTGTGGTGGAGGACGGTGGTGGTGATGGATAACACTCAGCTGTAGCCTTTAAAAGATCCTTTCCAATCATCTCCCCTGGTGAAGCACATGTGGTACGTGGTCCTGCTGTAGAGCCAGACAGGACATCGTACTTCAGTTGATGGAATTAATGAGTATTCATTTAGTTGAGTAGATCAAATGATTGAACTGAGCTTTCAGACAGAAATTGGATTCAGAAGTGTCTATGTCTTGAGAATTTTGTAGGAATGTATCTACACAGGCAAAGACACAACATTTTGAATGTAAATCGGCAATGTTAAGTGTTTGGTTCCTTCCGAGTCCAAATTTCCTACCACCTATGCCTGAAATGTTAGAATATTGTAAATAATAGATACCTCTGGAAGTCAACTTGAGACTAGCTGTGTATATCTCATATAATAAAGCTCAGAGTTTTTAACAGTTGTGATTCAAAAAGGTCCCAGAATGGTTTGTAACACTGACATCTGATAAAACTGCTTCTTATAATAGAAAGTGAAGAGAAAATTGTAAGTTTTCACTTAGATTTTGTACCGTTGATACTTTTCAATCTATATTTTTACCCGCTCAAAATGTAATGAGGATAAACATGAGCAGGTAAAATTCTAGACTAGCATGGGTAAAAATCACAGATATTAACACCAAACTTAAAAACTGTACATTTATTACCAATGGTAACTCCTGCTGCTTTGATCTCTTTAATGGTGCTCAGCAGTGGAGAGGAACAGTTCCAGGGGTTTCCTTGTAGGTTCAGTACCTGATGGGACCAGATTAGATGAGGTTACAGGGCCGATAATAACCTGTTTAACACAGCTAAATGATACAACTCCTATTGACAAAAATCTACAACAATACCAATGTCTTTAGTCAAAAAACAAGGTCAGGTTAACACAACACCCCCCCCCCCCCACCCCACCCCCCCACAGAACACAGAATTGGGTAATAATGTATACCTTATGCTGTATAAACAGTCAAACCAAGCTAGGTCAGTTTTGACCCAGGAGAATAAAGGTTGCATAGTCCATGGGAAGACAAGAGGGATAATTCATAGTAAAGTTTTTTTGTTTGTTTGGTTTTTTTTAAACATAGGCATTATGAATATTGAAATCATTGCACATTATGGAGGATCCTCTAGAATATACTCAGCGATTTTGGAGTTTACCTTTAGACAATTTAACCCTTTGAATAGCTGCGAACAAAGGCTTGTCAACAGGTTGTGGGACAGATCCAGCTCTGTGAGGTCATCTAGACCAGCGAAAGACTCAAGATCCAGGCTGCAATAACACCCAGTGATAGATGCAGTCATTAATTATTATATTAGTAGTACAAGTACTGTTGTTGTACATGCATATATTTACCTGTTGATATGGTTTCTGGACAGAGAAAGCACTTTGAGCTGTGGTACAACAGAGAAGTACATGGCTGATATGTTGGTTACCAGGTTACCATCCAGGTGGAGTTCTACCAGTTTGGGATAGCTAGCCAGGGCTAGTCTGTCAGTCTCATTCAGAGTAATCTGGTTCCCCTCAATCATCAGTTTAGTAACATTGGAATTGTTGCAAGCCTTAGGAATGACTTGTAGACTCTTGTTGGTGCAGTTCATTACCTGCTGGGGGATGGACAGACATTACTCATAAAACTCAGTATGATCAAAGTTATAATAGATTATCAAACTGTATTTGAGTGAGATGAAACTTCTACTAATAAAATAATAACATTTTTCTACCAGTTCAGCGTCTTTCACAGCCTCAGCACCGTTTCCCAGTATATTCATTGCTCCTACAGCAATCAGCCACAGCAGTAGGAGATGTTGCCAGCACCCTCCCATCATCCTTCCTTGAAAGAGGACACGTGGAAAAACACAGAATAACTGAATATAGACTATATACTCTCTGTTTTACCTGGCATGCAGAGTAGATCAGTCTGCCTTTCTTACACTTTTAGCTCTGACTAGCTCCTTGTAACTGTGTTTGTCACTGAACTGCAAGTGTGCACTAGCAGGATGTTGATACAAAAAAATTCTGCATCATCACTCTGAGTTCAGCATGATGGGCAAACATAGACTTGTTACACCACAGGTTCCTGTGTTTACATGTATTGCTACACTGGTTACACCTCATGGCACAATATGCAGTTTCGTGCTCTAAGGTAATCCGATTATTGCAAAATCATAACTCTTGTCCATCTTTAATTACTCTTATAAATGCCATTTCTCATCTTTTTAGGGTAACAATTAAACAACTTGTATCTAACAACGAATACTGTAAGAAGTGAGACTAGATTAAGATGATGTGAATAAATCAAAATAAAAGGCACAATTTTCCCCATTTTCTCAGAATGTATTGACCCTTTCACCCTTTGATCTTGTAGACTACCTCACATCCTCCTTTTCAACATAAAACCTTCCAAGAAACTTGAATAAACAGGAAGGGATCATGTCAACACCTTGATATAGGCAACAATTAGGAAAGAAAACTACACCAAGGCCCATTCTTTTTATGCTTGCATACTTGGCTTATAACACTGTTTCTGATGAGAAGAACCAAGATAAAGTAAAAAGAATATATAACAAAAAGCAGAACATTTAATGGTCTCTTTTTTTCTATTTTCTTTTGTAGAGAACAAACTCTTTAAAGTTCCTGACAGTGGATTTCATGGAAGACCATGTACACCTGCTGCTCTCATGAACCCATATAGATATGTGTCAGCTGAATGACCTTTAACCTCCTATACAGTACATCATCTTCCGGTTTCACGACTGTTTGCCGCTTATTATATTGGTGATCTCAGTATTTAAAAGAGAAAAGTCTGCACACCACAGGAGCTCCCATGCAGGTATAATTTAATAAAGCATGACGTTTTGAGCCAGTAATTATACCTGCGGTGTCCGGACAATTCTCTTTTCTCTTATAGTTGTTTTTTGGTTCAGCACCCATCCCTAGCTGGGTAGAGGATGTGTGTGTTGTTTTATTTTGTTTATTGATCTCAGTATTTAACCTTATTTTTTGATGTTCTACATTACATTACTGAATAATAAACAAAGACACATACCTGTTCTTCTACGCGCAGCGAGACAAACTCAGTTCAACTGTCGTGTCGGAGCAGCCAGCGCAGCAAAAGACCTTTGTTCCTTGTTGTAAAATCTGAAGGCTCACATGCATGCTTTCTGCTAGCTAAACATTTATGGTTAACATTTATGATTTATGATGACATAAGAAGGGAGGACTATAGGAAAGAAGGTGATAGAAGAAAGGGAAATAGGACAAGAAGGTAGGTAAGTGAGAAACCTAGGAGAAAGGGAGGATTAAAGAAGATAGATGGGGGAAAGGAAATGACAAAGAATAAAGGAGATGGAATGAAGGACATCAGTAAGAAAACTAACCTTTTCTACAAGTTTACCCAGTCCATCTTGCAGAGTTAGATTGCAATCATAACCCTGCTTCATGCCCCTGATACACCATATACTAGTTTTTTCTAACCCTAACCCTAACTTCATATACAACTAACTGTCTATCATAACTATCCATCCTATGTTTTAATATAACCCCGGACCTTATCCCATGTCTAGGGCACCATTGACTCTAGAAAGGTCTCCTTTTTTCCAGTTATTGCCTAATAAGTGACAATAAGAAAGAAAGAAACCACCAAGAAACAAATAATTTCTCCTCACCCTGTTGTGTTTTCCCTCTCCAGACGAGAAGAAGCTATCAGGGCGATAGAAGAGGAGATAAGGAGGGAAAGACGTGTCGCTGACGAGGTCGTCCAGGCCATGCCAACCGCAAAGCAAGAGAAGTATTTCACCATGACGACAACCAATGAGGAGCTGCTACAGGTATTAATGTAGTTTTACACTCATGTCGTCAGTTCTACTCTTATCCAAATATTACTCAAGTATTAGTACTGTTATGGCCATTTCAGGATGAACTTTTGTAATTTGACATGTTGGACAAGGATATAATCTTACTTAATGTTAACCTGCTGCCATGTTTGCCATCATGTACAATACGTTTATATCCTTTTCTCCATCTTCTCCTTGTTCCTTGTTTTCCAGGAGCTAACTGTTCTCCAGGAGGAGCTGGACATCCTGACGACCAGGAAGGAGGACTACGAAGCAGTGAGTCAGCTCTACAAAGAGAGGAAATAGAAGGAAAGAAAGATATGATGTGTGGGGAGAGTTAGGAAGGGAATATAGTCTAGAAAATGAAGTAAATGCATATTGATTTTTGTGACATCTGGCAGCAGTAGTGTCAGTTGTTGTGTCTGTGTGCAGGAACTCTCCCACTCACAGATAAAGCAAGAGGTAGTTCGTCTTCACGACACTTTGTCGGTGCTGGAGGCGAAGCGTGACACCATGGAGGCAGAGCACAAGAGCCTGGGCTCCCCCAGCGAGGAGAGAGAGAAATTACTGAAACAGGTTTGCCTCATCAGCTTAATTATAATGAATATCACAATGTCACAATATTAAACTAAAGCATACAAATCATATGTGTCAATAAAGTTGCATTAGACTTTTTTACATTACATCATTAACAGTTCTATATGTATTTTAAAAATTCAATTTAATGTAATGTGGAAATGGTTTACATATGTTAAAATCATACAAGACAAGATCTGTTTGATATGTCATGTATCTGAACCTCATTTGCCTCTAGTAAAATCGAGTATTAAATGAAATTAAAGATTTACACAACATAGTCACCAAATGAGTAAAATAAATTGAGTATAATGTTGTTTATGTGTGCAAGATCAGCACACTAATAAACCACAGCAGATTAAATGTATTTCACAAAGGCTTCTGTAAAAAGGCAGTAAGAGAATTAACATGACTTCATACATTTAAAGTGAGTAAAGCATAGATGTTGTTGTTTTTTGTTTTCCAGGTAAAAGAAGACAACCAGGAGATTGCCAGCATGGAGAGACAGTACGTATTGATATTAATCACAATATGCTTTTGTAACTTCACAATTCATTATCTATATTGTCAGGAACACTGGTCAGATGCTGAACTCTATAACACACAGCTTCATCATTTAGGAAAATCACCTCAAAACCAGTAGACTCACAATTAGAATCACAAATTAGATCAGTGGTCATTTTTTGATTCCATTTTAGATCCATATTTTAGTGATCTCTTTACTGCACTGTAGCATCTCTGAGTAGAAGTAATAGTTTCAGGGATCATGAGCTGATCCATTTGGAGGAACAAAAACCACTTTAAAGTGCAAAACGAGAAACACTGATACTCACATTGTGACCTTTGACCTCCGCTTGTATATTAAATATATGTGTGTGTGTGTGTGTGTGTGTGTAGGCTCACGGAGATCAAAGAGAGGACCACACAAATCACTGAGGACATCCGACAGATGGAGCAGGACTCAGAGGAAGCTCAGGGTAACACACTTCATGACTGCTGTCAACTTTCTCCAAAGAATCTTTAGTTAGTTTGATAAAACATTGAAAAGCAGCAAATATCCACATATGTGATGATAGAATTAATAATTACTTTACAGTTCCTGATCATTCATCCTGAATTCATTTTCTGTCCATCGACTATTTTTTTTAAAGCTCTGAATGTGGCTTTACTTTGACATATTACCAAACTCAATAGGAATTATGCCTATTTATTTAACATTAAAAGGATTTCTTTGTGTGTCTATAAGGGGAGAGTCAACAGAAATTCAAGGAGCTGAAGAGGAAAGAGGATGAAGTGGATCGTGAGTACCAAATCTTTTTCTGTCAATATTGTAACAAAGTGCTTTATTTATTTATTTTACCACTAGATGGTGCTAAAGCCGACTTGTTTTTCTTACTCTGCAACCACCATGATGGCTTCATTAGTTTCAATATAATATATTAATTATAATAATTGTATAAACATCTTGTATTAAGTAGCAGTAACCCTCCTTTCTTTTGTTTTTTCAGGTTACTTTGAGTCATTTGATGAGATGAAAGCTCAGGAGCAGGAGAAGTTGACCCAGAGCCAAGAGGACATCGTCTCCCTGCTGGAGCACTGCAGCAGGGTGAGGAGGGAGGGAGGGAGGGAGGGAAGGAGGGAAAGAAGGAGGGAAGGGGGATTTGAGGAATGTAAATGTTACAGAAAGGGAGAGAGAAAAGAATAGAATGGTAAAGTAGAGTAAGTGTGTGTGTCTGTATGTAGAACATGCTGCGGCTACGACAGGTGGACACAGTGACAGCCAGCGAGCTGAGGAACATGCAGGAGGTGCTGGTCAGCAAGGAGACAGAAGTGGTCCATTCAGAGAACACCGCCAGAGGACTGACGACCGGTCAGTGACACACAGACACACCACAGCAAATGATTATTACTATAAAAAACCCAACAGCTAACTGTAGCTCACTGTCTGTTCCAGAGTCCCAGCGGCTGCAGCACGACCTGGAGAAGGTGCAGCAGCTGCAGGGGAAGATCTCAGGGGAGCTGAGCACCCTGAAGGAGCACGTCAGCAACATGGAGTCTGAGCTGCACACCTACAGAGACCTGGACACCCTGAGACGTGAAGCAGAGGACAAGAAGACTGTAAGAGGCTTCAGAATCCACTCACATCAACATATACTGTAGAGACAGATATTATATAACAACCCCATCAGCTAACAGATTACCTGAAACTACATAGGATACAGTGAGTCTAAGCCTGTGGTCTCCAACCCTGCTACTGGAGAGCTACTGCCCTGCATGTTTTAGGTATCTCTCCACTCTAAACACTCTTGATTCTAATAATGACCTCATTATTTAAGTCCTTGACAAGCTTCAGCTGCTTGATAATGAGTTAATTATTAGAACCAGGTGTGTTAGAGTGGAGAGATACTTACAACATGCAGGGCAGTAGCTCTCCAGTAGCAGGGTTGGTGAACACTGCTCTAAGCTAACCTAATGTACGTTCTTATGTTGCAGAGACTACAGGAGGATCGTGTATCGCTGACTCGGCGCCGGGATTCATTCAGACAGCTGTTAGAGGAGATGAACCAGAAACACGAAGCTCTGAAGACCAAACTGCAAGAAAACGAGACTCATGCTCAGGTTAGCGCGTGACACATGTAGACACTGATGTGAACATGCACACTGGATGGATTAAGTTACTGTTAGTTGTCATGTCTTCCTGAGGTGACTTGCGTGGATCAGTACTGTCAGCACATCAACAACAATTACAGAGCAAACCGTGACACATTTTGACATATCATTTCCTAATTTGAACATAAAAATCATTCAGTGACTACAGCTTTTACATTTCCTGAATACATTTCTCACTCTAACACAGACAAGCAACATAATTCTGTGCATCTGCAGCACATTTTACACATTTACATTCTCACTTCCAAACTCAAAACATGTACTGTACTTATCTGCCAAATCATAACCACACTGAGATACATCTGTATTCAACCAAACCCCCCCCCACCACCACCACCACCACCACAAAACCACTGTCAGAAATAAAACCCACTGAAAGTTTCCTTCTGCATTTCTATGACTTGTTCTTGTAAGACAGTGGTTCTTAAATATATTTTTTTACCTCAAGGACCCCTAAACCAACACAAATTAGACCACAGGCCCCCATTTCATAAGATTTTGTTTCAGGATTTCCCATCTAATAAGATTTTTGACTGCACTTTGAGAACCACTGCTGTAGCATACACTGTAATATGTTCTACAGAGAGCTCCAACACACGCACTTCTATCTATCACACTATCAACCACTAAAAGCAACATATACACAATAAAAAAAGTGATGTAACTTCAGACTGTCATCATGTGCTGCCTGCTGTTAATGCAACTGGTCTGTGTTTCAGCTGGTTAACCTGGAGAGGAAATGGCAACACTTGGAGCAGAACAACTTTGTAATGAAAGAGTGTATCCTTCTAAACTCTGACACACAGCTCAGTGATACATGCGAGTTGTTGTTTTTTTTTGTTTGTTACACCCATGTTTCCTCAACCGCAGCCTCAGTCATCGCCTCCAAATCTCAAGAGAGCGACTTCGCCTCCGTCGCCAAGAATGTCTCCCAACAGGTGGCCGAGTACAACAAGATCCTCATCGACTTCCTACAAAACAACAGGAGTTAACCACACACACATACACACTATTTAACACCTGCAGTCTGATTTGCTGAATCTTTTGTTATATCATAACTCGACCAAATTCAACCTTTTCTCAAACTGAGTTTTGCAAGTTAAACATTCAGTTTACAGCAATTGTGCAGTTTGTGAAAGTGGCTTGTTTCATTCTGTCCTCTTTAAAATTCCCCTAATGTTTCAGTTTAGGCAAAGTTTCTATTTATATTCTATATTTTGTATTAAATCTAACAGGAGATGTGTGAATGTATCTATAAAGTACATATATATCATTATAATAAGAGATTTGGAGAAAATGTTTGATATCATATGCAACAAATATGAGCCAGTGTAAAGCCAACGTTTAAAGCTGATCTGCAGCAAGGTTTCCACATAAAACTTCTTCTAAACTGTTTGTTTGTTTTTTTTCTTCTTTTTTTCAAGTTCTACTGTGTGGTAACTTCCAGGCAGGTTTAAACTCATTAACATCACAAATATTTTTTAGGCAGCTGCTGTTTTTCAGATGAGTAATCTCTCTCTGTTAACCTCATGTAGTCATTTTACTGGTTGCCTGGCAACACAGTGTAGGCTTTTATAAAACATTCTACAAAACTCAACCCTAACTCAAATAAATAAAAAAAAAACTTTTATTTTTTATATATATATATATATATATATATATATATATATATATATATATATATATATATATATATATATATATACACACACACACACACACACATATCCAACTTTATTTGTTAAGCACTTTAACACAACCAAATTTGAGTGCTGTACAGAAGAATAAATAATGAGGCCCAGAATTACATATAAAATACAAAAATAAATTAAAATAGCCTACATAAAACATGAGTAAAAATAATAATAGCCACGCAATGAAAATAAGAAATTAAAACAAGGAGATAAAGTCAAAGGCCAAGGAGAAGAGATGGGTTTTAAGAAATGATTTAAAAACAGACAGAGAAGAGGCCTGTTTAACGTGCTGAGGCACATCATAATGAAGGAGCCGACACAGCAAAGGCACGGTCCCCTCTGAGCTTTTAGGCACATTCAGGAGCAGCTGATCAACTCACCTGAGAGAGTGGGCGGGTGTAGAAGCTCAGAGAGGCAGGGCGGGGCAACACCATTCAGGGATTTAAAAGCAAATAAACATTTTTTAAAATGGATCCTAAATTGAATAGGCAGCCAGTGGAGTGAGGCTAAAATGGGGGAAATGTGCTCGTGGTTAGGTTACGTGTGCCAGTTAAAAGACGTGCAGCTGCATTTTGCACCATCTGGAGACGGGCGATGGAGGACCCACTATACTGACCCCCACATATAGTGCATTACAGTAATCCAGTCGAGTGGTAACAAAAGCGACCCAGCTCAAATAAGCTCAATTAAACTCAATTCAAAGCTGGTGAAAGAGGATGATAGCAATAGCTGCTTACATTTATAATGACTCTTATAGACAGTCGCTATTCCTCCTCCTTGGCTCAACATCCGCGGGGAGTTAAAATAGCAGCAATCATGTGGTAGAAGTTCAGTGAAAGCGCTGGACTCACCAACATTCAGCCATGTCACAAAGAGGAAATCCAATCCTCAGGACGTGAAGAAAGCCTTCAAGACAAAAGTCTTGTTCGCTAGCGATCTGACATTTACCAGGCCAATCCTGGCAGGAACCGGCGGGTCCAGGGAGCCCAACACAAAGGCCGCAAGTTGCGGTGATTCATCTGCAACAGCGGGACAAGGAAAGCAGGGGCCGCGGGGCTGGAACGCCTCTTCCGGACGATGACAGGTACCAGCCAGGCGGCGACAGGGTCCAGCGAGCGTCGAGGAATAACGAGGATAGGCACTGCTCCAATCAACCTCTCAAACCAAGAAAGCGTTTTTGTTTTTTTTTCCCCGGCGGCGGGGGCGCTTACACCAAGGAAGTGGAGCCGGGACCCTCGCCAAGAGCAGGGGCAAAGTTTCATGCCCACCATCCTCCAATGTTACTACATCTTCGGCAGAATGTCGAAGATCCAGCAGTGTTAGGCGATCATACACCAGTAGAGAGTCATCCAGAGCAAGAAGCAAAACGAACAGCATAAACACACACAGCAGTGACAGACGGCAGGCCACACACTGGCGCCATCTTAGAGCATTTTTGCCCTAAACCATCAGTAATCAAGCAACTCCACATTTAACCAGGCGGGGAGTTCCGGTCCTCTGAAGGCCAACGTGGAAGTAATTCTATCAAAAGGCCACCAGGGGGCGACCGTTTTGTGTTCAAAAGGACTTCCGTCTCAAGTCAATGGAGAATTCACCAACTTCTCACTTGATTTCTAACCTCAGTAAACGTTTTCAAAATGTGTTTATGGTCTCAATCGCTAGTTTAAAGCTTTCTTCAATGCAGTATGATGTTCATTTGGGACATTTTGGCCTCCCTGATTTTATATTTGACGATAAGCAGGGTATGCATTAGGGCGTGGCTACGTTGTGATTGACCGCCCATACTTCCGCCCATGACTCCGCCTCATGCCCATATAAGTAGAATCCGTGTTCTTTTTTCCCCGGCATGCACCTGAAATTTTCAAGATGACGCTGCCCAGATCCGAAACTATAATTGGCCTATGGCTTCCAAGCAGCAGTCCACAAACCAAGGGGGGAGTTGTGGGTTCTCCGAGTGAGGACCACTTCCGCGTTCAAAAAGCTGCAGTCCCCCCCGCGGCCTCTGGGGGCTGGCACCAGAAGTGAGCAATTTCCCATTGAGCCCCATGTTAAAATAGCCGACTTTACAGCTTAAAAAAACATATTTAAAGCCTGGTACATTTTATTTTTTTGGTCTTTACCGATAGTTTCCACCTCAGTGAACACTCTGGGGGGGGTGAATTTTTTTGTACCACAACCGTTTAAGTGTAATTTAGGCTTAAATTCTGGCATAAATTAGGGCGTGGTTACGTTGAGTCACAGGTTCACAGACAGTTGCCAGCAGTTAGCTCTATGCTAAAGCATCGGCTGGGCTGGCTAGGCTAGGCTAGGCTACACCCAGAGGTCCGCGGCGACATCCAGCAGACAGGCGCTGCGGTGTCCGTGTTTGTTTGCCTATTTTCGGGTAGTTTTTTGCTGGCAATATGGCGAGTTGTGCTGTTGATTGTACCAATCGACCGACAAAGGATTCTGTGTTGCAGTTTTTTCGGTGAGTAAACCGTAGTACTATTTTACTAATAGACTGTATAACATATATTTTACCTGGATTTTGGCACTGTATAATGACTTTATGACAGATGACCAGAGCAGCTAATGTTAGCTGCTGTTGCGGTGTGTTTTGTGTTCTCAGAGTCCGTTTAATGCGGGATATTATATAGAATATACATAATGTTTTGTATTATCTTTCATTTAATATTATTATTATCTTTCATTTAATAATACTTATATAGAGTGTCAAGAGTAACTTAAATGAATAAATTAATAGCCTAATTAATGCCACACTGCAAAAAGCAAGCTTGTAATTCAGAGAATGTGTGATCTGTGTTGTATTGGTGATACTGATTTCAGAAATCGTTAATCATGTTCATAATCAAAATAAATAAATACAACATATATTTCTTATCATATTCATTGTTGGTATTATTATTAAAGGTGAACTGTGTAACTTTGTTATTTAGGAACTTTTTATCAAGCAAAGCCCTTTTTTATTACTCCATATCCTCAAATAGCTCTGAGTATCATAAAGGTTTGTGACCTCTGATCTATAAGTTGCTGAGCATCTATATGTGTCATTTTAAAGTTTCCCTCTAGGTGATCCGGACAGGCTGGACAAGTGGGTCGTCAGCATGAGGAGACAGAACTGGACCCTGCTCTCCAGCCCCAATCCTCCTCTGTGCTTTCAATAAAATCTGTATTGAGGGTGAACTCAGCGTCTGCCTGCCACCTGTTGTCATAGATACTCTGAAATGTTCTTTTTTCTGACTTACTTAAAACTAGATGTATAACATGCATCTCAAACCTTATTAAAACCAGTTAATCATGTGGAGAGATTTCTCATGTAAGTAGATAATTATCTACATATTAGAGTTCTACCCTTAGTAAAGGTAAGACATAGACATATGATTTAGCACATTTGAAAAAATAAAAAAAATGTACTGGTAAAGACTTTCTAAGGTTCCATAGACACCCTGGAAAGCTCAGAAAACAGAAACACTGTCATGAGAATTTTTACATTTTTTAGTAAAACTTGACTAAAAACTTTAATGCTTAATATTTGTGTTTAAGTTGATATTACTTTTAACTGACTACGACATTTTTAACATTTTCAATAAGTGTAGAAGACAAAAGGAGTGCAATTATGAAAATAATTTATTTGAACATGGAGGTACTCTTTAAATGAACAAACAATGAACAAACAAAACAATCAGTATATATAATAAATAATAATAAGCTTTTAAAATAAAATAAAAAAATAGGGTCAGTGTTTGGCTCAGTTGGTGGAGCGCCCACCCCATGTGAGGCTGTAGTCCTTGCTGCGGGCGGCCCGGGCGTGGAAGCTGGCCGGGGCCTGGTCTGGGCAACCAGCAGAGGCTGGATGGGGCCTGGGTGCCTGGCCGGGGCCTGGGCTGGGGCCTGGGTGCCTGGCCGGGGCCTGCTCTGGGGCGGCTTTCTTTTCCATTTTCTAAATATAAAGAAAGACAAACATCTTGTAACCAGTGGTGTACAAAGTATTGAAATGCATTACTTCAGTAAAAGTAGCCTACTAATACCACACTGTGAAAATACTCCACTACAAAGACCTGCATTCAAAACCTCACTTTTGTGAAAGTGTTAACATTAAGTTTTATCTGCAAAATGCAATTAAGTATAAAAGTAAAAACAGTCTTTGTGCAGTAAATGGTCCCTCTCTGTTTTACTGTTATAGAATGTTTGTGGATTGATATCACTGATGAATCACTGCATATGATGCATTTTATTACTGAGGCTGTTTAAGTTTAGCACAATTTAACAATTAAATATACTATTGAGTCGATTTATCTATATGATCCCTGTCATGTGAGAACCCTGTATCTCACTTCTTTTAAAAAAATATTTAAGTGTATAAAATGCTTAACAAACTTTCTTTACATTATTCTACATAGTCATTTCACAGAGTAGTAACGTTTAACCCTCAGATCCTGTTGCCACATTTTATGGACCATCAGATTTTTCATTTGGCTGTGATCATGCTATAATGTTCATAGGTTGCAGAGAGGTGGCTTTAGCAAGGTACATCATGCTCCTAAAAGATCTCCTGTCTGCGTCATGGTCTGCACCTTATTATTCTCTGTTTATCGCGGCTCCCGGGGTAGCTAAAGCTACTCGCGCTGCCCCCAGGGGACTCAACGCCCCCGGAGCCGCAACTGGGGCGCGCTGGGGGGGTCGAGCTGAGGGATTTCATCGGGCTGATGATACTGGAAGTGATGTTGTCTCTGATTTTCACCAGATTTAAAATATTATCAAAATTTGCCGTAAAAAAAACTGTAAAACGAGAACCAGTCCCAGAAGCTCCAGCTCCAACAAAAAAATATATTGTAATACCTATTTTAACTTTATCATGGTGTGTGTTTGCAAACAACAGGAGGACGTTAGTCATTTTTAATAGGATCTGAGGGTTAAGATGAGTTTTGGTCCCCAGCGGACTTATTTAACTTTATCTCGTATGTAGTATAATCTCAATACAACATTATTTCAAGTGCTGCAGCGTTATATTTGTTTTATAAGGAACTTAACGTTACCTGCGGTCGAGTCGGTGGCTGTCAGGTCGCTGTCTGGAGGCTGGACTGCCGTGTAGCTGCTGCCAGTAGCTGCTTGTTAGCCTAGCCTTAGCTGGTAGCCTCAGGCTAGCTCAGTTCGGTGCGGTTAATACGAGTTCAGTGGGCGGGATCTCGGCCGGCTGACCCCGGCTGACCCGTAGAGTTACTGCCTCTCCTCCAAATATGGAAACTACACGCCCACTAAAATCCAAGATGGCGCAGTCCACATGCCCATAGTAGAGTCACAAAACACACTCCCCCAAACCAATGGGTGACGTCACGGGTGCTACGTCCATTCTTTTTACAGTCTATGCCACAAACCAATGGGTGACGTCAATCATTTCTTTAATACAGTCTATGCATTTAACCCATTAATAATTCATAATTTTCATAATAATTTTAATAAAATCTACATTATTTTGACCATTTATTCAACTAGTAACCCAAATGTATAAATGTATTCTAATGTGTGAAGGAGCAGTTCACATAAATAATAAATTAAAAACTGTTGAGAAAACACACATGGCTACATTTACCTTTTTATATTTATTGCTTTTAATTACAGGGAAAAAAAACAGATCAACAATTTGCATAAAATCCAAATTTCCGCTCTAGAAATATATTTGACCTTTCCAGTACATAGATATCAAAGAGTACAGTAAACATTACAACTGAGGGTGGCAGCAGAGTGACCCCTTGCAAATGTACAGTACAGCATTTTTTATTTATTTATTTTTCTATTTTTCTCAAACCGTCAAAAAAGGTCAACAAAACTACACTCGGGTTGTTCGGTGCGTCCTCAGTTATCTACACGCGACTTCCCCTCTTTATCCACTACAGTCTGACTGGTCCACATCATCAATCGTTGCCGCTGCTCGTGATCGCCGGATCTTCTCGACCCGCTTTCAAGTCTCGCATGAAAAAGGAAGAACTTTTCAGAAGGTGGGGAGGTGGGGGGGGGGTGAAGAAACAGTTTGAGACATAAAATAATGTTCAAATTCAAAACTGGAGACCGTCAGAAACAAAGTGTGTATGCATAGAGTTTCACTGAAGCTTCCAAAAAAGCCCCTGAACGCAACCAGAGAGCATCACATACTTACACACACAGAGACACACACACACACACACACACACCTGATGAGGAAAAAAAACAAGTGGCCAAAAATAATGCTAAGGAAGCATAAATGACATCCAGTATGATCACATTAATTACATAAATTATGAGAAACTAGAACTTTCAAACACATGAGAGCATCACTGAGACAAATTGGCTGCTGTACTGCCAGAAAAAAAAACTGATGGCTTAAAGAAAGGAAGTACTTTTTTTTTGGGGGGGTGGGTGGGTGGGGGGGGGGGGTGGTAATCTTATAGATCCTTGTTACACTCAACTCAAAGTGCTACATTATGTTCAACGTTAGTGTCACTTCTCACAGCTTTTTTATATGAGAACTATTAGAGCCTCACGTTATCACACGCTGCCTCCAATCAGTGTCTTCAAGCCTTAGTGTTCATACTGTATCTATGTCAGATGAACTGTCAAGTTGTCCATCAGATTAATTCTATAAATTAAAAAAAAAGCAGCTTTAACAATCAGAACGACAGATAATTCAGATGTGTTCATTCTCCTCACATTCTGCTGATTTTTTTAGAGGCTGATAATGGAACCAGCTGTGAACAATTAGGTGGATTTCTCTGACACACAGCTGTCAGATAAAATCAACTCTGCATAACATCAATATAACAACGGGACAGGACAGGCAAGTAGTGCTTTGATTCTATAGAAATGTCTTGCCAGTCTGTGTACATCAAATAGTGACAAGCTGGATGCACCTTCAGCACAACTCAATCTCATACAGTGATAGAAGCAAAGGATGACAATTGGCCTACATTAAAACATAAAAAAACAACACCTTAAGTCTAAAGGAGTCTCTCCAACACTGTTAACGGTTAATATTTTTCGAGGCCTCAGTATGCTTCACAAAAAGTTCAATTTTGTTCTGAAAAGTCACAACTTGACGCAAGAATTGAGCAGGTTTGAAGAGGAGTGACAGCAGTGATAGCTCTTCTTTCATTTCCTGCACAACCTCAGTCAGAGAGAGAGATTAACAACATAAAAATCACTGTTCAGTTGTTCGGAAAACCAATAAAAACTTTGTATGAACTAGTACCTACAAAGTATAGTGAACCCTCACCTCCTTCACATAGTGACTGGTCAGTGTGTGCAGAGGTGTAACAGTAAGCAGGGTAGAAAGAGTGCAGCTCTGGTGATATTACTATTCATCTGCATTGAGACTATCAAGATGCAGAACAGACAGAAGACATGGGGAAAGCAGTAGGAAGACGCTACAGTGACAATTTAGCCTTTTCAACAATGTGACCTTGTTCATTTGAAGCACACTAAGGCCTTTAGATACTTTCCAGTCGTGGCTAAAAACATGATGTCATGTTTTTCAGGTTATCAAAGCTTTTGTAGTGTCCTCCAATGTGCTCAATAAATGTAGTAAGTACATTTCTGGCCCAATAGTGGCCTTACAGAAATGGCCATGGATAAAGTTTGGGGGAAAGTAGTACTGCTAGTTGTAGTTGTAGTAGTGGAGCTATCGTCTGGAACAGATGTGATGATCTGACACTCAAGTGGGCTGAGGAAATGTATTTCTACAGTATCTGCAGTTTAATTTAGAAACACTAAGAAGTCTCACTCGCTCTAAAAAAACATTAGCCATAAAAAGCCGTTTCACACCGAAACACTCGAGTATACTAAAACAGTCAAAACTCTGTTATCTCTGATCGGTTTTGCTCCTTTGTGTTGATTTTGCAGATGAAAACGACTGAATCCTTACATGTAGTGTGATGCTGAGGACTGTTTTAGTGCACTCGTGGTCCTGCTTCGCTATAGTGCACATCACCGAGTTGAACAGCTTTTTAAAAACAGAGAAAAAAAAACGTGAAAAATGACAAAGCAGCAATTACCATCCAACATAACACATCAAGTGGCAAAAAAATGGATTAAATCCATATACTTTTGATACAGTCAGATTCCTTAAATGAGAAGAAGAGGTGTACATTCAAAAAAAAACAACCTTACAGCAAGATTGAAAACTGAACAAACATAAAAATCCATTTCGCTTACATTTTTGATTCTCCTTTAAATCTTTGAAAACTGCTGTACAATTCTCTGACAATAAAATCCTAGATGAACAGTAATAATGAGGAAAAAAAACATAAATACGCTGTTTTAGAAATAAGTGTATAAGAACTTTTTTTTTTTTAGTTGAGACTAGTCTCCGCTTTAAAACAAATCCTCAAAAAAAATCTCTGATCTTCCTAATAATTAAGTAATAAGTTAATCGTTTCCAACCCTCAGTGCAAAAATATGGAAAAAAAAACCAAAAACTAACTGAAAGGGAAAGGACCGTGAGTCACGTGGACTGTTCGTGTGCGCGAGACAGTGAAGTCATCTCCACGGCAACAAGATCTTCTCAGGCACGATTACTTAGGCTTTTGTCCGCTGAGCCCTTGGCAGGTCACTCTTTCTTTGAGAATGTTTTTTTTGTCGTTGAATGTCGTTTTTCCTGAAGTACACAGAAGCGTCACTTGCACTGCTCATGTGCAGTGTCTAGGAAGAGGAACCTTCATCTGTTCTTCTTCTTCGTCTTCTTCAGTCAGCGTTATCAAGTGCTTCTGAAATGTGGGAGGCTGCGTACTTTAACCGGAAGCCACCTGCAATGAGAACACAGAACATGAGCACAACGACAGGTTATCCCATCAGTGGATATCATAATCATTATCATTATTATTATTATTCTTATTAATATCATTATTAAAGGTCAGTCAGGACTGTGAATATCATCTGTGTTTGTCTGACATGGAGTGACACCAATCTTAAGTGTTTTTCTTGATGTATATTTTCACATTTTTGCTCAACATTTTTAAAAGAAGTGCTGAAGAGTTTTAGCTTTTTCCTACTGATACTGATTTTTGGAGTCAGTTTTACCTTCACTTCAGTTCTCTGCTTTTTGTATCTGCAGGAGGGAAAGTTAACCTCATCAATGACTCTTGACTCATCTGACTCGACCCAACTGGTCGAGTCAGATGGTCGCCCACCTAGAGTCTGGTTCTGCCTGAGGTTTCTTCCCGTTAAAGGGGAGTTCTTCCTTGCCGCTGTCACCAAGTGCTGCTCATTGGGAAATGATGGGTCTTTTTAAGATTGATTGTTTACACACACACACACACACACACACACACACACACACACACACACACACACACACACACACACACACACACACACACACACACACACACACACACACTAACACTAACACTAACATTCCACTATTATTCCGAATTTGATAATGGTCATGCAAACAGCATATTCCGCATTAAGCCTCAGAATGAATGTAGCATTTTCCTATTAAAACATGTGGGTTATGATATTTTTCATTCTTCATTCTTTGGACATGTGTCTCAATGAACTACTGGACCTACTGCATGTGTCTACACAATATATGAATATGAATGTCAATGATAAATATCAGGCAGCAGCTCACTAATATTCTTCACCTTGCTTGTCTACTTCACTGCCTGTTGTCATCTTGTGATTCCTGTCCAGTGGAGCAGAGGGAAACCCTGAAACCCCTCTGCATGTAAACAGGAGTATTAGTGGAAGATTCATTTTCATTAACCATGTAAACAGCTTTGTAGGAATATAGTCTTTTTTTGGAATAAGGGCAAAAACAGGAATATTTATAATAATAATAATGATAATGTGTTTTCAAGTGTAATGTGTTCTTCTGAAATTGTCTCATTTCGGCTGTTTGACTGGCCTCACAACGTTTGGTTATTATTTTAACTGCCTGTAGGAGCCGACACTGACAGATGTACATCTTCAGGGTCTGTATTCATAAACATAATGAGAATACTCTGAAGTATTATTGTAGTATATTGTAGTATTTCTCCTCCCTCTCCATCTTTCCACCATCTTTCCTCTGCGTAAAAAACTCCTTAAGCCAAACAGTTTTTTTACTTTGGGAGCTCTCTTAAGGGCAAAGATTTCACCAGGATCTAGTCTTAACTGTAAGGGAATATTCTTGGTAAACGTCACAATTATAAGAATTTTCTTAGAATTACATCACTTGAAGCAACTCTTTAAAATAGGCTTCATGAATACAGCCTCAGGTCTAAACAGCTGCTACAATCACTTTCATTTCCTCTAACTGGAGCAGAAGAAAAGAGTCTAATTGCAATCTTGCAGACTTACTAATATCCCCCTCCTCCCCCTCCCACTGTTGTTACCCCAACCATCTCTCAAGCCAACACCTAACCAAGTGGGTGTGTCATATCGTCATGAGTACTGTGCATCTGCAGATCGACCTAGTTGGAGCAGGCTGGGAGGTTTGGATCCACTCTGACAGCAGCTAAACAGCGGCCTCTTGTGGACAACCTGCAGCCTGTTAACCATGAGCTAGTGATCTCAGGTGTTTTCAGTTTGTGGATACGTTCTTTAAGTCTACTTCTTCCTAAAACAGAGGGGTACACACACCAGGTTTTTAGTTTGGTCTTATTCTACCATATCAACACTTGCATTTTTAAGCCTCTTACTTCTGTTATTTGCTACAATATGAATCCACCAGGGCTGAAATATATTTGGTGAGAGTTGACCCTAACTTGTCATATTCTGAGCCGAATGTTGGACTTTCTGCTGGTGGCTGTGAGGCGGTAAAGACCAGCGTGTGTGTGTAGCTGTTACCTTGCTGTGTGGAGTCTATGGAGGGTTGGTTGCAGTCCTGAGCGTAGTGTCCGCTCACTCCGCAGTTATAACAGGACACGTTCCCGTTCTTCTTATTGACTCCGCCGCCCCCCAGCGTGGCGGAGGGCAGCATCCCCAGAGGATTCGGGTACACGTGCTGGTAGACGCGCTGGCAGAATGTCGCCGCCGGTGCCATCTGCTGCTGGAGGTTGTAGTTTGCTGCCGCCGCGGCCACCACCGCTGCCGCCTGGGTGCCCAGCATGTGTGACGGCACGTCTCCGTGGCTGTGAGGGTGAGTGTGGAGGGGGCCGTAAGGGGGCGGGTGGCCGGGAGGCGGGGCGGTGGGGAAGAAGGGTGGGAGGGTGGCGGCGCCGTTGGCCTGATGAGGAGGTTGGGCCGGGGTGAGGTAGCTGCTGCTGCACAGGCTCGTGAGCTGGAAGAGGGGCTGCTGAACACTGAACACCTGGCGCGGCGCTGCTGCCATCTGGTGGGTAGGGAAGAACAGGGGCGCCTGGCAACCGCTGACGCTGTTGCTGCTGCCGCCTCGACCGCCGCAGTTGTTGTGACAGCCGCAGGTCCCGCAGCCAATCGGTTGTTGCGGCTGCGGTTGTGGTGGCGGCGGTGTCGGCTGCTGGGGAGCCACCTGTTGCTGCTGGGTTTGCTGAAGAGTAATGGGGTTGCCGGGGGCGACAGGAGCATTTCCACAGGAAGCGCTGCTGTTGCTGTAGGATATACAGTCGCTATGTGCCGTGCTGTGAGTAAGCGCTGGGCTGGGGCTGGGGGCAGGTCCAGGGGTGTGTGTGGGCACAGCTGGAGGAACAGCTGCTTGTAAGTGCCCGGGGTTTGGAGCTATTCCAGTGACTGTAGGTGCTCCTACAGTGGGCATGACAGAGGTGGGGATGGGGGGCATGTTGTAGGGAGAAGGCAGGCCAGAAGGTAACGTTAAACCCGGGTGCTTGGCGTGTGAAGGCTCCCCCAGCGGCAGAGAGGAAGCCAGGCCTGAGCTGACGCTGGCTGGGTCTTGGCAGGGCAGAGACGGCTGAGGAGCAGAGGAGAAGGATGTGGGGCCAGGAGACAAGATGCTGATGGCTCTTATAGGGGCTTGGTGAGGAGCCTGCGGGGCGGCGGGAGTCGAACCACTTCCTGATACTCCATCGGGGCCGCCTTGGCTGTGAGATAAAACTGTTTTGAACCTCTGAACCAGAGGCTGGACAGCGGGGCTCCCTGAGGGGTGAAGCCCGATAGCTGCAATGCCAAAAGTCGAGAGCATGTCCCTTTTCTCGGGGTCTCCCACCATTCCGGGGCCAATCACGGGTGGAGGCACTAGGGGCATCTGCATCATCAGTGGCCCAGAAGAAGGCTTCCCATCAGGGACGATAGGAAGCGGAGGGTCGGCGGCCCCGTTGAGCACATAGGGCAGAGAAGGCATGAAGGAGAGAGGGGGGAAGTCCTTGCTGGTCTCTGGGCAGGAGTACTCCATGTGGGCCTGGTGGTTGTTGGGAGACAGAGGATGGACAGAGGAGACCTCCCCCATCACAGCTGGAGCAGTCTGGTGGGTGAAGAACATGTCGGGGCCCGGGCCTTTGCTGGAGTCATCAGAATGGCTGTCAGTATCTGTGAGAAGTGATGTGAGAAGAGTCAGTCAGCATTCCTCCAACATGTTTTGTGACAGAGATGAAACATACATATCATCAATACTGAGATACAAACAGAATCTGACTGATTGATGTTAGTTTTAACATATAAATGTGTTTTAAATGTCTCATTTGTGTAAAATCTACTCCAGGCTGCAATAACTTCACTCTGGCTGAGTCATATCTGAAGAGAGAAACAGCTGACTGGACAGCTAAACTCAATTTTTGGTAAATTGATATATGTAATAAACTGAGGTCAGCAGCTTAATGCAATCATGATGGAGTAAATATCTATGTGAACCCCTGCTCCTTAGTAGATCTCTCAGTAACAATCTCAGCTGCTGATTAGTGGTTCTGACAAAGATACATTTAATATCTATAAAATCATTTAAAAATGTTACTTTCTTAAAATGAAAACAGGTTCAAATGGAAGAAAAGAAAGTTAAAAGAACACATTTTAGTTGTAGATACTGTGTATTTACTTTCCCTTTACTTCAGATTGAAGACAGGCTGCTTTGTGTTTACATTTTTGACGTATTATGTAGGAAATGTAAATGATTTTTTGGCAGTCACTCAGTCTAACAAGACTTCAAATGAAGCTATTACAAACTTTGTATGTTTTATACAGTTTTGCAGCCAGCATCTGTCTCACTTCAGTCTAGCTGCTGCTCTCTGTCTGTATGAAGAATACAAGAAAACATGAAGCCAAACCCCAGACTGTACGTACAGTATATTTTACCTTTGTTGTTGTCGTCTTCGCTGTCCAGGCTCTCTGGTCCTCTGTGTTGGGGGCTGGATGGAGAACTGTAGCTCTCTGACGATGTTTCACCAAACGTATCAGGGCCAGAACCTCCATCTGCAACAACATGTGTGTTAGTGTTGTTACATGTTATTACAAATCCAACCTGACAGGAAAGCATATGTTTAAAGTATGTGTTGTTTAAATAAAGCTGGACTACTGGTGTGCATGTGCTACTCATCATTGTCACTAAAAAGACAGATCTCTTAAACTCAGTTTATTCAACAAACAGAATGAGCTTTAGAATAAATATGGAGAAAACATTGTTATAAGGTGTGGATTTGAGACGGTAAAGTCAAACAATATGTTTATTCTATGACTTTCTGTGAAAGACGTTTTTGATTTGAGAAGCAAAAGCACACGTAGATAAGATTAGGAACTTTATGAAGCACTAAAATATATCTAGAGGAAAGATTTTCTTATGTTGATAAACACAATTAAAAATGGAAATGATACACTATATATATCGTACAATCATGAATATAAACAAACCAAAAAAAGGCATATTTAGTTATTTATTAACATAAAGTAGATGAGATAGAACAGGAATGTCAAACTCATTTTAGTTCAGGGGCCACATACAGCCCCAGTAAAACCATTATATAATAACCTATAAATAATATATAATACAGATAATAAATATACATATTAAAACTTTACTGTGATAAACCAGCTAGGGATACGTTGATAAAAGATACTGATAACATGTGTCCTTTCTATCTGAATCACATTGAGAGTCAATGATCAGGACTGTGTCTGAAATTGCTCCCTTATTCACTTATTCATCACTCATTGTGAGATTGTTATCAAGAAGTATTGAACATGCCATGAACACTACTCTTTCCATTCTACTGTGGAATGTTTGAGTGTCTCTATATGCAGTGGTTATATTTACACACTCAAATCAAATGTAGAGCACTGTATAGTAAACAGGAAGTGATTTAGGACACAGTCACTGACTTCTATAAGGGGAGACAGTTTCATGTCAGCATCATCCTGGAAAGCGGTGACTTCAGACACTTACCTTTCCTCTGAGGGGGCAGAGCAGCTACCAAACCACCATTAGTCACATAGGCTGCCTTCACCTTCCCCTTATCTCTGAAAAAGGAGGAGAGACATGGAAACAAGCAGACATAGTGATGTCAACTAACAGGACATACGATGAATTTTAAAACATTTCTATTGCTTGTGACATTTGTGTGAGCTCAGCATGACCTCAGTCTTCATACTAGAGCTGCTGGCTGCAGTGTGACAGAGCATCACCCTGAGAGTGAGACCAGCTGACCTACCTGTCTGTGGGCAGCACCCTGCTCTTGGTTTTAGTGACTGGGTGTCCTCTCTTCTCACTGTCCTGGTGCTGTGAAGAGGACCAAACGCTTTTACAACATTCACAAGCATTTACAACTCTTTATTTTATCATACAAGTGGCTGATAGAGGGATTTTTAGCATTAATGAGTCACTACACAGTTATAAAACTATTAAAAGGAGCATACATGTGTCAGTAAGTTCTGTAAAATATACTAGAAGAGAACTTTTCTTTGTAATAGTACTAAACTATACAAAGTTACTGACATTTGGAACAACAAACAAATGTGGAATAACTGTCCAGCGGCACACAGAGGCATCTGCTGTGTTAAGCCTCTATTGTGACAGGGAAGAGAGTGTGTGTGTGTGTGCGTGTGTGTGTGAAGAGAGGGTGGGGGGGCAGAGGATATGCGTCGTCAGCAGAGTGTCTCTCACTCACACACACATACACATGTAGTCTTGACCTATATCAGTGAGATTAGCTGTGAGTACTCCCGTTCACGTGGCAGCGTGTAACAGATCCAATCAAACACACACACACACACACACACACACACACACACACACACACACACACACACACACACACGCACACTCACACGCACACACACACACCTTTGTGTAACTATGGCCCTGTAATCATTAACCCGGTGTTCATGGAAATGTCCTGAACTGTAAACTGTGGTGGTGCTTTACAGTTGAGTTAATCATTAGACTGACGCTGCTGCTGTTACATGTGACTACAGACTAACACAGCCTGACCCAGCAGAGCCTTTCACCATGGAAACCACCAGAACCTAAAAGCTAAAAATACATTCAGCTAGTTTTCTTTTTTAAAATCAACATTTCTATTTGTAAAAATTCAGCAGTTTCTAATCTCTGACGTGTGTTGTCATCCTGCTGGTGTGTGTGTGTGTGTGTGTGTGTGTGTGTGTGTGTGTGTGTGTGTGTGTGTGTGTGTGTGTGTGTGTGTGTGTGTGTGTGTGTCATTCCGAACAGAACACTTACAGGAAACATCATGACCCACTGATTCTTTTATCAGTCATTTTTCCACCAAAGAACTGATTATATCCCCCTTTAAATACACTTAACCCTAAACCACACAAGTAAATGTGCTACACCCAAAAGCATTGCATCATTTAAGTAATGTGCAATCATTATTTTCCAGCTGAGTTTAATACTATTATTACTATTACACAAAGTGATTTGAAAAGTCTTAGCCAGAAGACAGTTAGTATATATCCATATACTTTTATGCATGTGTATTTTGGGGTAATTAATGCTAAATCTACACATTATGAAATTGAGTAATTTGGAAACAGTGTTCAGTTGTTTCATATTATTTTTTAAATTAAAGGCTGTAGCAGTTTTCTTGTTATTAAATGTTATAAGATGCCCTGTGCACAGTGTTTATGTGTCATTTCAGTGCAATAATAGCTGCGGCACAAAATCACATTAAAAATAATGATTCATTTCCTCATAGAAATGAATGATGGAGCTTTTTTTGTAACAAAGCTATTTTTATTAGTGGCTTTTACAGTAGTTTCATTCTATAAATAATATGCATATGGTTGTTTAGTTGAGTTTCATAGGATTTCCACTAGCTGCAGCTTTCCTGTGGTTAATCTTCCTGGGGTTCGACCACATGCATAAAATTGCACCACACATAATCAAGAAGGTTGTGTGTTATGTTACCAACTCCTTCAATCATGTGAGTTGCTGGCTGAGGCTCTGCTCTCACCTGTTCGGCCTCCTGGCTGCTCCTCAGCGTGCAGCCCTTCTTCCTCCTCTCCGCCGGACCGTTGAGCTCGGCAGCATGGCCCCCCCTCCGGATGTCCCCCTGGGGGCCTTTGGCACTAGAGAGACTGGCAGAGAGGAGAGGAAGTGTTAGTCAGATTGTAGAAAAAGGCTGTCAGAGTTTTTAGTGAATGGACATGAAAACAACGACAACAACAACAAAATAAGTGTGAGTTTATGACAGCACGAAAAGATGTTTAAAGTCCTCTTCAATCAGCTGTTTTCTATTCTGTCTTTCATTTTGCTGCAGCCTTCTCTTACATTCATGCTGGAGATGAAAATATTTCACACACACACACACACACACACACACACACACACACACACACACACAGTCTACTCACCCTGGACATGGACTCTTGGTCCCATGCTTCTTCTTGTGTCCCTGAACATACGACTCTAAATCTGAAAGCACATCAACAGAACATGCATACATGAGTTAGATGCTGGATGTACATCACATATCACTGTCCTGTAGTCAAATGATGTTTGAGATGCTGTGATAAAGAAAATGATCTGATCATATAAGCATCACCCCTCCTATGAGCTGCTGTACTCTGCTTCTATATGAAATCCTCTGATAATAAAGTAACGTAGGTTACAGCAGCAGTTCAGGTGAGATACTAATTTCAGAGTTGGAGGATTCTCTTGTGTTTCAGCCTCTCTGCAGGCAGAGGTCAGAGCTCTCAGAATAGGACACACTGTTGCAAACAGTTCAATGGGCCACAGCACCCAAAGAAGCTGCTGAAGATACTGCAGCACACCAGTGACTTCACTTATATATTAAGGTACAAAAGAGTAAAAACACACAAAGACAAACACATAAATTGGATATGAATCACGTGCAGCTCTGCCCTGTAACAGTAATAAAGAAAGAATGCTTTGACATGAAGCTACATGCTAAAAACACATCTTATTTAAGCAAAGTGCTCCATGATGGGAGGTGGTCATGTGACAGTCACAAAGATAGCCTACAAACATGATAACAAAAGATGCAAAAAACATAATGCTGTTTTGTCTTTTTTCTGGCAAATGAACTAGACTAAAGTGTACAACAACATATGAACAACAGTGTGTGTGTGTGTGTGTGGGAGGTGGAACGGAAATAATTATTTACACAATGTTATGACATCATAACATTGTGTAAACTGGCAGCCATGATGATGACCACTCGTACATTTCCTTCATACATAAGAGAAAACTGATGACTGCCACAAATGATCTTAAATCACTCATACGTGCACTTTAAGAACAAATCTGTTCATATGAGTGTTTTGTATCATGCATGAAGACAAACCTGCCCATTTCACACTGTATTATCTCAGTTTAATCTGACTTGAAACTTGACTCTAACTCAGTTGACTGGGAAACTACTTATAACAAATCTCCTCACTTAAAGGTTAGCAAAGGATTTTATATTGTCTTGTTTTAGCCTTAGTAAAATATCTAACTCTACAAATGATAGTAACAATAATGAATATAACATTAATACTCACAGGATCTTTTAACATTAACATGTACATATGAGTTAGGCTGAGGCTGTCATCACTACACAGTCCAGCACATGACCAGGCAAATATAGCTATGAAATATGAGGATTTGAAACACACTCAGCCTTTTCCAAACGACCTCCAAAAATAAACACAAGTTAGCTTTTCATGTTTACTGTGTGGCCAAAGCTACGGCCTGCTGCTCCGCTTAGTCTCGCTTTGTCTGAGTGCTCAGTTAGAGCCTCGTCCACTGATTCTACATGTGGGGAAATGACCTGTAGAATAAATATCACTTGTTCCCACCTTCCTCCTGACTGGAGGCATCAGAGCAGTCTCCTTGGTAGGCCTTTCCCAGCTGGCAGTTGCCTGTAAGAGACAAACATCAGCTCAGTCAAAGTTGTTGTTGTAGATTTATTACAGCCCAGGTTTCCCATTATGGCACAAAGATCCAGAACAGTCCGGTAATACTAACCAGTGTGTGGATAAATACTGAAGGAAGTGTGTATTAAGATGCTGGAGTTTGAAGGTTTACAAGAGCAGAATGTTCCAGTATCAGTCACATATCTAATAAATACATCAAAGGCTGTGTTCTGTGTAAAGACATAATAAAATAATCTGACTAAATGAGATGAAGTTGAACTTTGTACCTTGTAGTTTTAAATACCTCAGTAATAACTCTAATCTAACAGTTAACATGTAGTATAAAGTAGGAATTAGACTTGTCACTATAACTACTTTTGTTTAACAATATATTGTTTCAGGAATTATCGCGATAAACAATATTATATTAAAGCCAACCTGACTATGATCTGGTATCATGGTTATCAGCTCGGTGTTCAACTAAGATGCAGGAACGCTGGTGACCGCTGATATTTGCCTGTACAATGCCAGTCATAAAACCTACTGTGTTGGACGATATATTGTCTCAGAAATAATCGCGATAAACTATATTATTGTCATTTATAGATAATTTTATACCACTGATATAATGAAAATATGGGGGTGGGAATGGAGAGTGGGTGCTACACAGACTGTCATTATGGTTGGGGACAGAGTTATTTACCTTTAATTCTTCTGCAGTCTCCACTCAGGACGTACACAGTGAGGAATGGAGGACACTAGTTGCTTAGCCAATGTGACATGAATAGACTCTTAGCTGCTAATGTGAAGTGTGGCAATACTATGATGATCAAGGTCATGTCCATGTATCATATGATATGTCCATATATAGATATGATGATGTTGATAATTATGTTATTGTACGCTAAGTCAATAATTATTGTGAAAGGCCTCGTAGCATGATATTGGATTCTTGGCCAATATCTGATATCTGATATTTTCCATCTCATGTTGGCAGATTGCAGATGTCGATACTGATATATGAACATACTTATTTCCCACTTAACTATAATTAAGAGAGACGATATATGACTGAAGAATGTAGGGAGACTGTAGTAGAGTTTTCTATGCATCTATTAAATAGAGAAGATTAATGTGTAAGATTTAATGTATGTGACATATATGGTCATATGTCACACACCCCGTCTTCTATAATGTGGATAAAATAAGTTACGATAATCTTAATTGTTTAATTTAACGATGTGTGAGCTGACGTTATCGAGTATGTCCTTTATTTTGCAAAAAACAAAAACAGCTTAGAGCCACTCAGTTACAACAACTGATCTACAAGCCATCACGGACCAGCTGTTTATTCACTGTATAAAGATATGATGTATCAGGATAGGCATCATTATTAAGATGTGAGATTTTGGTCATTATTGCCTTAGCCTCTCTCTGCTTCAGCAGCTGCCTGACAGACATGCTGCTTCTTCCCAGTAGATAACCAACCAGGGCTCAGTGCTAGAGTTGGATCCACAAGGAGAAACAGGGTTAGCTGGCAGGCTAAAGGAGCATTAACCACAGTGTGGCCTCCACTAGCCCCATAGCTAGCCCCGGCCCTCTGTGTAGATCCAACCTGGGGCACTGACCCCTGATTTGTTATTCAGGTTAAAGTAGGAAGAAGCAGCAGATCTGTCAGGCAGTTAGTCGAACAGTCAACGGTGTAGGAGAAGGCGACGAATCAGCCTGTCATATCAGAAGAAGTGCCCATATTTAGTTTGAAAGCTTTTTATCAGGTGATACAGATGACGTGCTGATATTATCGTATAAAGTGAATATTTTTTCTCTGGATCAGTTTGCTCTCGTACAATTAAGACCCTCCAGTTCAGACAAGAACACATGCCAATAACAGTCCAACCATACATACCAACTACAGGTGTAAAAAACATCACTTTCTATTTACAGTGTACAGTTTAATATCCTTGACACAAAAAGAGCAACTGGATGTCATTATTCTTTACTCCATCACTGCCTTGAAGCACAATGATCAGGATTTTCTGGCCTTGATCCCAATCTGAGTCATTTAATATTGGAGATCTGTCAACATGGTGTCCACTCTGATACTCATATTTACATATCAGCTGAGACGTGTAATGCCTTCTGAATCAAGCAAATATTTCTCACATGTTACTTGATCCACATACTGAAGGTCTTGATATTAAACTATTACGCTGATCAGTTTAAAATGATTGATATGAATATAAGTTATACTCCTGAAATTGATGTGAAATGTTCTACTACAGAAGACGTCTCACTCTGTTTGAGTTATTAGAACCACAATAACACAGAGTCAGCTTTCGACGGAACAGAAAAGTTAGAGTGGAGCTTCTTCCAACATAAATGATCTTTGTTGGATCTTGGACAGAGTACACAACCCCAACAACAGTTCAGCTGAATTTTGGCCTGCCACCAAATTCCTCACAGAGTTAACAGTAATAACACAGTTGCTATGATCCTCCCCTTTTGACTTTAGTCACTTTAACCAGTGAAAGAGATGAAATATTTGTACACTGCTACTATTTGCCAATAAAAGCAAAGTCGGAATTTAGCAAATCTGTGTATTTTGCCAACCAGGACGTCAGAGTTTAGAGTCACCGTCCTCATATCTGGACCTCTGCCACACCTGCTCTGACGTGGACTTGAATTTTATGTCTTAACAGCTACAGACAGGTAGAAAGACACCTATCAACAACAATTCAGATCATCAACTATTTAATAATAGGAAATATCTGAATCTGAACTAATAAAAGAAGATCTGTCCTGGAGGAACAGGTAGAGAATATAAGAAATACAGCATACAAGTGAGGAGGTCATATCACTGAGATTTCAACAGAATACAACACATTGAATAGTTCCCAATCCAAGGGATGACTTTGAACGCACCGTGTTCAAAAGGAGACATGCTTGACTGTTGAAACATACTACATATGAAAAAAAAAGCCTTATGTTGGAGACCATGTGGAGCTTCATGTGATACTTACATCTGCAGCAGGTGGGTTTGGTGGAGTAACTGGAGTCACAATTGAAGAAGCTGCAGACCTTTCTGGTCTGTCTGAATACTGGAGGGGCCGACAGGAACCTTTCCCTACAGAGAGAAGGAGAGGGGAAATGTGATTGTTTTTCTGTAACGATCACACTTCAGGCAGCAGAATGAGAACAGCAGCTTCACTTCATTTTTTTTAACTCTCTAAATGTCTTGAAAACACAATGGAACAGTTCCATCCACACATTGTCTTTGTCTTGTATCAAATTCCTATGCCTAATCACTTAGATGACCTGTGGTCCATTTCCACTGCAGGAACTTAAGGGAACTCAGGAACTAAACCAGGGACTAAAATCAGTTCCTGGTGATAAAATATTTCCTGATTCAGTGGTAGAACTTTCCAAAAGTTTAGGAACTCTATGCAGGGTAGACTGTCACTGATGGGTTAAGCACAAGCACCATGGCTACCGCTTCATTTATATTACAAGGAGGAACTCTAGTGTCGAAGCTAAACAAAAATCATAGGTGTTAATGAGCTTAAAGCAGGAGGGAATGAGAGAGGGAGGGAGAGAGAGAGAGCAGCAGAACATGAAGAGCAGAGCTACGCAGAGAACAAAGAGAAATAAAACTTTATTTTCTGATGCTGCTGACGTTCTAACATATTAAGAAAAAGCATCAAAACACTAGGGGGAAGGTTGAAATACAGGCCATCACCAACAACAGAAAACTAACAACAGGATGACATTGTTTGCTTGTGCGTAGGAACAATGGCTTTAACATGCTGCTGTTTTTTTAATCCACAGTGGGTCTAATTAAAATGACTATCCACACAGGAACAGACAGGAAGACACTTCCCTGTTTAGTTCCTGAGATTAGTTCATCCTGTGTCATGGTTCTTCAACATTTAGGTCTACAATGGGCGTTTATTTTTAAACTATTTAAATAAATAATATACAGTTCTATTTAAAGTCCAACTAAAAGAGAGTATTTGAGCAGTGTAGAGTTACAAAAGTGATTTAAATCAAATCCTTTGCATTTGATTGGACTTTAAAAAAGTGGGCGGGTCATAGAGTTGAGTGTGCTATGGAGCTGCAGAGACTCTACACTCACCTTCCTCACCTGTTGTTAGATCAGAATATCTAAAACTCTGATAAACAAGCACACATCTCTTCTCTGTCTCTCCATATGACTATTTTAACTACTGCCATCCACAAACTATGAAATGTGGTTTTATATGACTGATGTGGTTACTGTGGCAACTCGCCCAAAGTCACATGTGATTGGATGAACTTTTGTAAACACCCCTGAGTGCAGGATGAGTCATCAAACATGTGAAACCATTTTACAAGAAGAGAAAGAGAAAACACAGATTTTGATGTAAACATACTCTGATTTCTTTATATATATCTGTCTTATAACAACAGATAAATGAACAGTTAAAACTTTGTCTGTATATCTTTTACATGCATTTGTTGCTGCGTATCTACGGAGACGAGAATCCAATCAGAATCACGTTAAAATCAGTGAAAAAACGCAGCTGAACATGTTTATTTCTCCTCATTTTTTGGAGTGTTTTGCTTTCAATCACCACAAAACAACACAACACTGGCCCTGAGCATCTTACCATACGACTGCGATGTAATTAAACTGATACAATATCAAAAGCCCTCCCCTGATACCAATTAAATCTCAGCTAACAAAAAAAAAAAGTCAGACCTGCAAGATGACAATGCAGCTGAGCTCTAAACAACATCATTACTGGCTGATAGGTTTCGTTTTTCCAGTTTCACTGCATGAAATGAAACTGACTGGGTTTTTAGGAAAGGGTGTAGTTAGCTTCATCATATCATATCTCTCATCAAGCATTCCTGACACGACATATTCTGCTCTCGTTCAGTGATTATCAAAAACTTTTGACAACTCTGCTGTTCACATTCTGCTGACAGCTCCGAGCAGCCTGAAATCACAGCGTCCAGTCCTCGTCTAAATAAACACGGTCAGGAAAGAGAGAGAGAGCGAGGGACAGAGAGAGAGAGAGAGAGAGAGAGGGTATATACGAATGTGATCCAATTTTATTTCACACAGGAAATGACCCCGGTGCAGAGGGTTTCTAGGGTAAGAGGAGACAGATGTTGACCTCTTATCCTCAAAGAAGTCAGAGAAACAACCGCAGTCACAGTCAGGACTGCTGCGGTTTGTCTTCACGTTGCAATTTCTACATGTGATCTTAAATAGAATGAAAGACACAGGAGGGACCGAGTGGAGACGGAGCCATCATGCTTTGCTTGAAGGGACTGAGATCTGATTTGCTTATGAAAATGTCAAACATTTGCATTACTGACTGAATCACTAAAGGATATAAACAGGGATGATTCCACTTCTTCATCAATATTTTACCTTAAGTGCAAAGCTCAGCCAGTGAGTGCTTTTAAAACATTAATATATCCACATGATTGTATAGAGTTGGTTAAATGTGGTGTACCTGAGGTTCTTCTCCACCTCTCTGCTCTCATACTGGTCCCCTTGGTTCAGAAGTCTCAGGATGCCCTTTTCGAAAGACTCAGTGCACTGATCCTTAGGAAGCTGCAGAGAGAAAGGAGGGAATTAGAAAGAGGAGGGAAACAATGAAGAAACACAAAGCCGTCACCACCTGTTAAAACACCTGTAGAGGCTGAAATACTGTGTAAATGTGTGTGTCTAATAATTAAAAATGGTCTAACTTTATTATTCTTTAATATTATTTTTTAAATTCAATTTATTATTAATTTTGAATCTTTCATTTGTTCTTTTAATGACTTTAAGGCAAATCATTATTTCATGCTGCACTCTCATATTTTATGCTCTATTTTAGTCTAGCCTTTTGTTTTCTTTCTCTCTCTATTTTTCTATACTTTTTCTTATTATAATTGGTTTTCTTTTTAAATTGTATGTTTTAATGTATCCAATTTTTACTGTTTAATCATCCCCCTGATATTTTGTTTTTATATAAAGTACATTGAGATGCCTCTATGTATGAAATGTGCTATATAAATAAAGCTGTGTGTATTTGATAAACTTTATTTATAAATAAAGTTTATCATTATTATTATTATTATTATTATTATTACTGTTATACGTCATCATCACAAATATAATACATTACTAACATTAAAATTGTCCTGTTCCCACTTTTAGATGAATGTCCATATAGGAATGATTCATTTAGCTGTGATATATAAGCAGCTGTTAAGCAGCTGTTGAGCAGCTGTCTGACGCTGTGTTTTCACTACATCACAGCCTGATGTGGACACAGACACCAACGCCATCCTTCCACAGAATAGACTTAAATAGACAAATGTGGGCGTGGTAGTGTGATGTTTACTGAGAGAAGGCTGATTCTGATTATAGAATAGAATAGAATAGTCTTTATTGTCATTGCACAGGACAAGGAAATTCTGTTGGAGCAGTCCTCCAGCTGCCTCATAAATATAAAAATTTTAAAGAAAACAATTAACAATTTAAGAAACATTTATACATTAGGGCACAATCAACAATAATTAAAACGTGTGCAAAAAGTCCAAGTCCATCGATTCAATAAGACACACAGAGGTAAAAACTAAATTGTCCTGTGTGCACATGTCAAGTAAAAACATTTCTACATGTTGGTCTAATATAATAAACTCATGTTTTATGTCTTTTAATTTATTTTATTTGTATTTTATATGTGATTTTATGCCTCATGTGAGCTGTTATGTCTTTTATTTATTCTTCTGTACAGCACTTTGGTCCACTGTGGTTGTTTTAAAGTGCTTAACAAATAAAGTTAGATTGGATTAATATCAAATTCAAATAAGCTTTATTGGCACGACAGATCAGAAATCTATATTTCCAAAGCAGTACAGAAGATTACCAACATTGACAGATGACCACAAACACACAATATGCAAATATCAACAAACACATCAAATACAAATACAAGCATTTTATTCTTATTAAATACCAACCAACATACCAATATCAATATTGAGCTGGATTTCAAACCAACAGTAGTCTGGCTTTCGGTGCAACTGCTTCATAATTACAAATTCAGATTGTAAAATAAACAACTGAAGCCACCTGTGTGTAGCTGGTTTTAGAACAGAATAGAAAAGCACTACATGTATATGACTCCACTGTGGAAAAAACAATGTAAAAGTATTCTGCATTTTAAATCAGCTCTGCTATTTCTATTTTCAATCATTCCACATGATTTATGTGTGAGTAAGGCAGTGACTCTGTGTACAACAACAGGTGTATCACCTCTCATAACTCTGACCTGAAATGAACTGGCTGAGCTCACAATCAACACTATTATCTCTTTTCATTCAACCCACTTTGTAAATAATCATTTAGATAATAATCATTATAATAACATAGTTTGGAAGAGTTTTAACATTGAAGTTAGAGTGATAAAAAGTTACCTTAAGCAGGAAGTTCTCCAGTTCTAGATGAGTTTTGGTCACACTGCTAGAAGAAGAGTCTGACCACTTCACCTGAAACACAATGAGGGGACATTCTCCATCAGTGACAGAGATCCTATGACTGACAACATCACAATAAGACTACACAACAAACAACACATCTAAACAGATTTCTTTATTTCAGTGAACTAATTCCTCTTCTATTTTATAAATTCCTCCAGTCTAACAACATAATAACACAAACATAACAAGTGCATTTAGGAAAGATAAGATGTGATAAGACACACGTGTTGATTCTCAGCCCTGTCCATCAATCTGCAGATATGACATTAGTGACGCCCTTTAGAACACACAAGTTACTCAATAGCACAAACATTCTTACTGAAATACTTTCTGTATGTGTGAAAGTAAAGTAATAATATTAATAAGTCTTTTTTATTCTATTTTATTTTGATCTTTTTAAATTTTTGTTCTACAATTTTTATTTTCCATTTCGTCTTTTTTTGCCAACCTAGTTTCATTTTCAATCTATTATTTCATTTTTACTTCTGTTTTTTCTTTTAACATAGTTTTTTACTATACCATTTAATAAAATTTTCTTTCTTTATTTTATTTTTCTTATTTATTTTCTTATTTTAATCATTCCTATTTTCTCTCGCATGCATTGGTCTCATTTTATTCTTTTCTTTTTAATATATTTTAACCTAGTTTGTTACTCTTTTACTCAACGTTTTCTCTTATTCTCTAGTATCTTTATTTATTTTATCTTATTTTAATTTATTTCATTTAAAAAAAAAACATTTTTATCATTCGGATATACTCTCGTGTGCATTGGTCTCAATTTTACCTTTTCTTTTAATCCATTTTGAATAATTACTGATTTAAATTTTTTATTTTCTCCTATTTTATATGATTTATTTAAATTAACATTTGTATCATTATTTTCTCTAACATACAATAGTCTCTATTTATTCTTTTTACTTTGGTCTTTGTTCTTTTGTTTTTGTTCCTTTTCTTTATGTTGTCACCTGTTCTGTCTTACTATCAACTGTGAAGCACTTTGAACTACATTAACCTGTATGGAATCTGTTATATAAATTAAAGTTTGATTGATTGATTGATTGATTGATATGTCTTCATACAAAACAAGATTATAAAAAGACTACATTCTACATAAAAGAGCCAGAACAAAATCAGATGTGTGAAATCATCAACTATTAAAGGTTACAATGAGATGTAGTTTATTTTGTCTGCATGAGCTCATCAGTTCCTCATGACTGTGAGTAAGTGTTTAAGCCTCAGGATATAGAAACAGTACAACTACATCAATCAGGATTGGCTGATATTCATTTACAAATGACTTCATTAGTGTTCATTAAGTTTCCTACACACAAAAAATGAATAAAATCAAATCAGGATGATAAATGAGGTCAGACTCTATTTTCACTGTCTGGTCCAATACGGCTGACCACTCTCTGCACCACACTGCTGTCTATGCCAGTTTTTCTTAATATTCCTGCTCTGAATGACAACGGCCTTTAAAACGCACAGCTTTTAGATGCACTCAAGTTTTAAATGTCCTGTGTGTCAGAATCAGATGAATGAACAGTTCTATGCTGCCACAAACCAGCTCATTCAGTTTGGTATCACAAAAACAGACTATGACTCAACATGCTGTGGGGACACATTACTGTCTGCACACCAGATCAATGTATACAGACATGTGACATTATCCAGATACTTACTTACTAATCTAATCTTTTAACCCAACTCGACTGTTGTTGCTCATTTTTATGTAAAATTTCAAGTGACTTTAATGGCCACACAAACAGAGTTGTTAGACTTTTAGAAATAAGACTTTGGTACACACTAACAACTACTACTAATTATAAAAGAAAATATGACTTTTAGTTTAAGATGACAAAACTCCTGATAAAACACCATTACTTTTGGAATTAGAAAGTAGATGTAGACTTGTGAAGATATTATCAATAATCTTAAGAAAAAAAGACTTGAACTAACATTACTCCACAGCTAACATTAGCTATCAAACTATTTTACCTTAACTCCTCAGCTAACATTAGCTACCAAACTATTTTACCTCATCTGCTCAGCTAAACTTAGCTACCAACCTATTTTACCTAATCTCCTCAGCTAACCTTAGCTACCAAACTATTTCACCTGAACTCCTCAGCTAATGTACTCTACCGAACCATTTTATTTGAACTCCTCAGCTAACATTAGCTACCAAACTATTTTACCTGAACTCCTCAGCTAACATTAGCTACCAAACTATTTTACCTTATTTCTTCAGGTAACATTAGCTACCAACCTATTTTACCTAATCTCCTCAGCTAACCTTAGCTACCAAACTATTTCACCTGAACTCCTCAGCTAACATTAGCTACCAAACTATTTTACCTTAACTCCTCGGCTAATGTAATCTACCAAACCATTTTATTTGAACTCCACAGCTAACATTAGCTACCAAACTATTTTACCTTAACTTTTCAGCTAACATTAGCTACCAAAGAGCTGCTCTCCTTGGACAAGATTTTATACAACATTTTAAAAGCCCCATAGTGTACACTTGGCAAAAGACTACACACTAAAATATGAATATTAGATCAAGATGATAAAACACCATTACTTTTAGAATTAGAAGTTAGATATAGACTTAAGAACACAATAGCAATAATTTTAAGTTAGAAAAATTGAGTAAGACTTAAATTAACTAACTGTGCTGTAGACAATTTTTTGTTAAGAAATCCAACACTTTGGACTCAATTATGTAATTAATTGACACAAACATGACACAGATAGCAACAATAGGAAACAGCAGCCCGTGATGCTACTCCAATGCCCATACTGATAATCACTATTCATATCTGTAGATATAGGATATGCATTACATTACATGGTCAAAATGAAACCAGCTCACGGGGGGATGCGTTAATACATGTGTGAATATGTGTGTGTATTTGTGGTTTGGTCCAGTACAAACAGATGGAGAGTGAGAGTGGCTCACTGTAGTGAGTGCTGTTGGCTCGACTGTCAAAGCATGGTCGAGCCAACAGTGACTGTTCGTCTCTGCTCTCCATCTGTCTTTCTGAATTTCCTTTTTTTTCCTCCTTTTTTTAAAAATGAGCGCTACATTAGTGCCATTTGTGAATATGTGTTTGGAAAATATTCATTATGGAGTGTACAAGAGAGAGGCATCGTTTGTAATGAGCTATTACCAGCTTGGCACTTGACTGACTGACCGGGGGAGGGAGGAAGGGAGAGGAAATGAATACAAATGTGTCCGAGAGAGTGATGGGAATCTTTGGGAATGTCACGATTTGATTCCAATTCCTTTGGTGCCTGACTTTGTTCAGAATCAATTCTCAATTCAAAATCAATTCTCTATTGAATGAATAGAAAAGGAGGACCTATTTTCATTCTCTTGCTCTAATATACTGTCCGCCAAACCATTCACACATAACTGTCAGATAAGATAAATTGTCTGCAGCCTTTTTATTTTGAAAAGTGAACTGCATTAATAAATCAATGAATTCATTTGAAAACATCTTACAGTCTTCTGCCTGTATGAGATATAATAACAAACTGAGTGGGAGGCAGGCTGCTCCACTGTGTTAGTAACGCCATGTCTCTAGCAGGCTCTCTGCTGGGAAAGGACGACATGCTGAGTGGGCACAGGTCTGAGTTCTTTTCTTCACCACAGAGTTGGTTTAAGTTTTTTAATGCTGCAGTGCGTGTTGGTCAGCCGGTCTTGTTTGCTACTGCTGATTGCTACTCCACTCTGCTAACATAAGCGTCTGAGTGATGGTGTAGAAAGCTCACAATATACTTCATACACTGCCCTCACAGCTCAGTTCCGCCTTTTTCATTCCGTCAATATCATGTCATTTACTAACATTTAGAAAATCAATTTGTGACATCCATAAATCAATGCAGAATCACCTACATCCACATCACAATGCATCTATTGATCATTTTTTCCACCACCCCTTATCTCGACTTACTTTTGCAACCAAAAAATACATATATATATATTTTCACAAGATTTACAACGAGAACAACGTATAGACAGAAACAGCAAAAGGAAATATGCACAGAATCATAATAACTGAGTAAATAAAATATATAGTAATGACAAAAAAATTAAAAATAAAACACAATATGTGTCTGAAAGGTAACTTCCTACACAGATGGATATTTCAACATCTAATTGCCTGCATTGAAATTGTCTTTTGAAACTGTCTCTTGCCCGTCACAGCTAAACCTTAACCTGCACGGACAAGTACAATGTGTTTACTAGTGCTGATGCAACATACAGCAATCCTGTTCAACCTAAACATAAATGTCACCATGGTGGAGATTTTAAAAAAAGCCTTCCCTCCAGGCTGCCAGGAGGGACAAAGTGATGAGTATAAATACAAGTAGCAGATAACTATCAGAAAGACACTTTATGCACAAACTAGCATATAAAGGCTGTTCTCAAATGATGGTGAATAGGTGGGTCTATGTTCAGCACCAAAACAACAGCAGTGCAAGTTGTTGACTAATAAATAACGCATCACCACATGCTTTGTTAAGACTGTATGAACTCAACAATGCCGCAGCAGGGAGCCTGAATCTCCTACTCTGTAAACAGGGGTCAGTCTGTGAACACAGAATCGGACTGACAGAGTCTGTGTGAAAATACCATCGTCTCTATGTGCCTCCAATGTGGCCCTGAGGTTTACTGTGTTCACTTTCATTAGTCAGAAGATTTTCTGGCACGATGTCAAGCTGTCGTTATGCTAACTGGTTGCTGCAGTTTTTGAGTGCGGCAAACTGGCTGTAACCCAAAGCTGAGAGCGCTCACACAGCAAGGTGTCAGCAGCGGAGCAGCAAAGCAAGAAATTGTGTGTTTGGTGCCCGGCAGGTACACTGAAGAAACTGAAGATGCCAAAGAAACATGCTGAAACACTTCCCACAGCCCTGTGCACTTTAAGTAGAGGTGTTTGTATGTGGGGGGTTGAGGTTACCTACCTCAAAGTTGTATTCCTTGTCTATCCTGGTCCGAGAGATGCCCCTGAGAACAATTCCCTCTATATGCACCGCTGCAATACAAGAGAGCATTAATAAACACCTGTATTATCACTAACAAGTATGTGTCAACAGAAAGAAAATTAAAACCATTAGACTAAACTATAGGATGACTTTCTACATGTCCAGATTTACCATTAAACTTGTGCAGTCTTTATTCTCAGACTCTCTAATAGATCAATGTAAATCAAACAAACTACTCTCTTGATGTGGCAGATGATGACATTTATTTATGAACGTATAGTATGCGCACTGTTTCCACTCACCTTCTCTTTGCGTTGCCCAGCGGCTTGAGCGTCGGCTCTGGCAAGGAGGGTGGGAGTCCGTACAATCCCCCATACCAAGAGCTGAGGAGGGCAGGTAGTCCACCTTCTGGCCCATCAGTTCCTGGAGATGGGAAAAAAAACACACTATAAGTTAGTTACTAGCTCATTCTGGCTCCTTTTAAAGTTTGATCTTAGCACACTTATTATGCGTTTCACAGGTTTCGTGTTTGGCTAATCATTAGACACATTGCCAAAATGCATCTTTCCTTGATGTTCTGTAAAATCATGCCAGTGGTATCTAAGATATCAGAGTTAAGTAAATTATTTGAAGAACACACAAGAAAGCTTTCATTAGGTAAGTCCCTGCACATTTCTAATGCTGGAGCCCAGTGCAAAGATAGATCATTCCCTATGTTTTGTCATCCTCAGACGTGATATTACCTGTGAGACCATGTCTGAGAGACAGAGAGAGAGCTTCAAAAGTGGTTTGTTAAATTATTGGAGATTTTTAGAAATAGAAACCCCCCACCCCAATATTTTCTACTATATTATTCAGCCTCTCTGTAACTGTAGTAACATAGAGTTCTAGCATACACAGTGGATGTGATTAAACAGCCCAAAGTCAATTTATTGATCTCTGATGAGACAACAGGTATGTCATCCAGGTAAACACAGCCTGTGTCAGCCTGTCTGACAGTCATGAGGCGTAGAGCAGGGATTATATAAACTATAATAATACTACAATGATGATGTTATGCGGGTGTAATGTCTACCATTTGTTTCTGTGTGTTAGCATACCACATTTTTCTAAGTAGAACTAAAAACAAACTAGAGCTGAGGCTGATGGGAATGTCATGAGTTCTGGAGGTTTGGTTTAGATGGACATTCACGTCAAAGTTAGTACAGTTCATGCACTTGAGACCATGAATGTACCAAATTTAATGACTGGTCCAATAGTTGTCAAGACATTTCAATGAAAAACTAAAAAGTTAACCTTGGGGTGGCACTGAGAGAAAGTCATAAGAAACTGTCCTCCAAGAACCTTAGATATCTGTTGATTATTTCATGTTAACAGTTGTTAAGATATTTCACTATGAACCATAAATGTCAACCTGTTGGTGTCTAGACAGGAAACTTCAAGGGTTTCCAGAGTCAGAAGGATCCATCCTCTGTGGACCATGAATGTACTGAATTTCACAATTCATCCAATAGTTGTCAAGATATTTCAATAAACTAAAAAGTCAACCCCGGGGTAGCACTAGACAAGACGGAAGAGCACCACCAAAGCCTTAGAAACTGTCCATCAATATCTGTTGATCATTTCTTAGTGGTTAGTTGTTAAGATATTTCACTTTGAACCACAAATGCCAGCTTGTTGTTGACTCCAGAGGAAAATTCAATGGTTTCCAGAGATCCATCCTCTGGGGACCATGACTGCCTGTAGACAATTTCACAACAATCCATCTACTAGCTGTTGAAATATTTAAGTCTGGACCAAAGTAGACCACCCAACTTTACCATCCCTGAAGCTAAGCCACCAGCATGGATAAAAACCAGTAACCACGGTACGGTCACAACCTTCCTCTCACTCACTGTCAGCCTTGGCCACATTTGACAGTGCCACAGTCCAGACACTGAACAGCCCTCTAAAAATGGCGAGTGTGATTTTATTAAGAGCAGTGCATCTTCGCCACACATGGCCCCCACTCACAGTGATGTCAACTTCTCGGGTTAATCTAGAACAGAGACAGTCCTGCAACTCGTACCAGCTGGACCTCTGTTTGAAGGTACGTTTGTTGGGTAGAGTAAGCGTAAAAAAAAGATAAATATAAGGCACATTTACTGGTACATAATTTCAATTATGTTTAAGTTGTTTTTAATCAGCAGTTTTTCCATGACACTACTGATGGGAGTTATTTATAAATGAATACTGGTGGATCCAATCATTATTTAATTGATTAGGCATCCATAATGTAAACTGCCACATGTACCGCATGTGTTGTGACACTTGTGGGTTAGGTTTTTCCATGTGCTCGTCAGAAGCGCTGACACTCGAGAGTCACTTCTGAACAGCACTGCATTCCTAACATTACTTCAGATTATAGAAGTGATTTTCCTATGTGTGCGTACAATGTTCAAATTTACACATGGACTTATAGAGGGGCAAAGAGATTAATGTAAATGATAGTTAAACAGAAACAACCATCAGAATATCTCAAATGGTTTCTATATGCCAATTCTAGGAAACTATATATGTTACTAAAGAGGCTGAGACAACACCAAATACTAGCCACTGGGTATAAAGTTACAGTTACCAATTTCAGTTCTTCAATTGTGTGTCCCATTGGCAATTTTGTAATATAATCATATGAATATTGGGACGGCGAGGCGGTTCAGTGGTTGGATTCGGACCAACCGGCCAACTGACGCCCTTCTGTGTGAAGTTTGTATGTTCTCCCTGTGCCTATGTGGGTTCTTTCTGGAGTGCTCCGGCTTCCTACCACAGACCAAAAACACATAGGGTTGGTTGATTGGTGACTCTAAATTGCCCATTCGTGTGAATGTGAGTGTGAATGGTTGCCTGTCTCTATACTATAAATTAGCCTTGTGATTGTGACTGACATGTGACCTGTCCAGGGTGTCAGCTGAGATTGACTCCAGCTCCTCCATGACCCTCTACAGGATAGGCAGTAAAGTAAAAATGAACAAATAAGTATGAATACATCTTTGGATACGTTTGCTTGATTGGCAGATGTCTCAGTCCTTGAGGTTGCCTTGCTCATCCGACATTAGACCCACACTGGCAACCCCCCCATCGCTCCACAAACCCAGACTCCAGGGACCAATTTAACAAGAGTTATCTGGATACCTTTGTGGAGAAAAAGCTCCAAAAAATACCCATGGAGCGTTAGCTGAGGTAGACTTGTTTGTTATGAGGTTCAGTTAGCATATTCAGTTCAACTGAATGAACCTGCTTTGTGTTAGAGACACCTGGTTTCTTAATATGCATTTAAGGACGATACATCATAGTTTGTTTACACTCTATGCTTTCCTGCAGGTAAATATAAGAGCCTAATGAGCTACTATATTACCTCCTAACACAATTTTTTTTTTGGGGTGGCAACTGGTAAACAACAGCAACATTATAATATTGTGTAACTAGATGTTTTCAATAGTCGGCCTTCCATTTTAGCAACAATGCTACTGAGCCTTAATACTGAAACCCTGCTTTCCTAACAGCGGCACAACCAGCAAGGAAACCAAACCAAAATTAACTGCACTATCTCCTGTATGCCCTGTAAATAAAGTCTCTCTAACCCATATGGTCTAGTTCTCAGGCTGGTCTTCATTACAAAACTTGTTTGCTTTTTGTTTTTTGCTCTGACGGCAGACAAGAGATCAAAAGATGAAATGGGAAACAGCTGCGTGAAAAAGCAGACAGGAGCTCAGTAGGTTTACTAATTTAGGTCATCGTCAGCTTGCCTGATCACTTTATTCTTAGATGATTCACATCAAGCAGAATCTGATGAAGAGTAACACGTCTGTTAAGTTTTCACTCCAATTAATTAGGTACTAGACAAGCTCAATGTCAGAGTAGATGTAATGTTCAGGATTTCAACAATATAATCTAACCCTGTTTTTTTGCACTGGAAATAATTAGTGTAATTAGCTGCTGTCCTGGTTGGTTGGACTGAAAACACATTGCACATATTTCAAAAGCTGCAAGTGAATCAGTACACTGTCAAACACCTGCTGCAGCGGAGCTACAGCACAGAGCAGCTGGGACTGGCAATCTGGAGGTGCAGGCTGTTGGCTAATTGGACAGTGTTGTCAGAACAGGAAGTGATGCTAAATCTTGATATAGTATGTTTAATAAAGAGCTTAATGATCCCCTCCAGACATGTTTTAAGATTTCTGTTAAACACTCTACTTTGTGTAATAATTTGTGTCTGATTTGGTTTTTCCACCAAAAACTTTTTTTCTCACTTATAAAATAGATTTAGCACATTTCTGTTCCAATAGTTATGACAAAGTTCATAAGATGTCTCTTTTTTTGGAGGGGAGTGTTGGTACCTTGGTGAGGACCTGTGGGATGTTTGCAGCGATTGTTGTGGTTTGTGGTGTGATCTTGTGGTTGCTGGCAAATATTAACGTATGTATCCAATTACATTATTATGCTTGTTGTAAATGTACTGTCTGGTTGCCTTGTGTTGTAGCCAGGGTTCCCACACATTTTTACCAATGAATTTTCAAAACTTTTCCGTAACTATTCCATAATATTTTACCCAATTTCAATTACTTTGAATTTAAGTAGTTTAACAAAGGTTTGACAAAGGGTCCTCCCCCAGAATATTTTTAACAGAGTAGATGTCATTTCCTGTATTCTGGTGCCTTTTAACAGGTATTTTGATTATGATCTCACTAAATGATGGGTGCATTTTGTAATTACATCCAGGGGAAGCGTTGACCCCAGGTCGCATATTAGAAGATATTAAAAAGCTAAATTTGGAAATTGATGATTTGTATATTCATATTAAATTAATCTACTGATTTTTGACATGGTAAAAGTGTGTGTGGGGGGTCCAAGTTCATGCAGCCTGTCTTAATACCTTTGATATGAGATCGGGCCATCCCTAATTCAAAACTTTTCCAAAACATTCACCTAATTCCAAACCATTTTCAGGACTGGAAAACAGTTTTTCTAATTTCATAATTTTTCCAGGAATTCCATGACTGTGGGAACTCTGTATAGCTTCCACTTGGAAAGTTAAATTAAAAAACGTTAAATGATTTTGTTAAAATCCTTAATATTGATGCCTTCACCCCAAAATTCCAGAATATCTAAGTATTGTTTTTGTTTTAATTTCAAAAATGTAATTGTTGCACACAAGATGTCTCCTCCTACTTCACTGTACATTCCATTCACAGTGGTTGTGCACTGGAGGCTTCAAGTTACCACATCACTCTTGTGTAAGTTGAATATCGGACCACCATCAGCTACACAACTTGTTGTGACGTCACAAATCCTGCTCCTAGGCCCACCGCTTAAAATCTGACCTTTTTCAGTCAGCTCCAAATAAAACTTTCCACTTCCAACAGATGAATATGAAACAAACTTTATCCTAACACCAGTCAGCACGATGAAACTCACACATTCAACTGAAGCAACAAGAACAAACAACATATTTTAGAGTGGAATGGGCAACTTTAACATCCACTTAGCCTGTTAGTTAATGACAGTCACCGCACAATGCATTTAACGTTACATAACGGGAGGCAACTGAGTCATAGCGGTATCCCATACATTTGAACATGGCTGGTGTAACCGGTTCAAACCACCGGCCCCGACTTTAACCAGCAGCTGGTGGTTGGGCTGTAACTTAAAGCCCTGCTATATGGAGGACAGCTCTAACGTTACTAACATGCGTTCACTGCTTATTACCGTCGTCTGGGCGTTTACTCCAAGCTGACTTTGACGTCTCTCCTCTTCTACGGCGAGCTCTATTTTGTCGAGCTGCCCTCGGACCACCTCCCGCTGGTGGAAATGGAAAGCTGGGTGTAGGGAGGCCATAGTGAACAGCAGCGCCAACTGCTCCAGAGCTCCTACCGCGGCGTCGTTAGAGGAGACGCCGCACGGCTGCTCTGTCCGTCCGGTCACACTCCCGCCCTGACACGGTGGGTGAACCGGGTGATCCCTGAACGGAGGAAGGGAGTAGTTTCTGTAGAACGAGGCCGGATCTACACGGCTCAGTATCCGATAGAGTATCCCGGCACACTCCCTCCTGTCAGACCCGAGGAGGGACAGGCAGACCAAGAGCTTGGATCTAACCACCGGGTCGATCACGTCCGTTAACAACCCCAAATCGCTCGGGCTATTAGCCCGAAACTCGAAATCCCGTAAAACATGATAGTCTTTTCTAGCCAGATCCTCTAAGTAAGATCCCAAAAAGCGGAGCTCCAGAGGCTGGCACATATGTAGCAGCCCGCACATGAACTCGACACGCTTAGCGGGGTTTAGATGTAGGCCGAACCACTCGAAAACTGTCTCCTTGTCCAGCTGGGGTGGGTGCACATGAGGTCTGGGCGAATCCTCCAGCCCGTCGGACACAGAGGAGAGGTGGGAGACCGCCCCGGGGATATGCTGCTGGTGCTCCGACCGATCCAGTGACTCGTCCTCGGCCGTCTCGTCGCCTCCTTCCTCGCCCGTTTTCATCGGTAGCTTCATCTTCAGCATTATCAGCGCTGCAAGAAAAGGGCTTCAAAAGTGGAAATGACGGGCTAATAGAACTACATTATTGACGACGTACACCCGTGTTGTAACGCTGGAAAGTAAAAAGACGAAGTGTCAAACGTTTAGCAGTGTTTTTACTGTTGGTTAACCATCTGACGCGGCGGTAGTACTGGAGCTTTCTGCTTTTTTTCCAAGCGTTACTTTCTTCTTCTACGGCTCATTTCCTGCAGAGTAGCTGTGTGCGGTCAGCCCGCTGCTGCCACCACCCGTTCGACTGCAGTACTGTGACCTACAATACATAATATCACTGCGATCTGACCTACAATACAGTAACAGGACTGCAACCTGACCAGCAATACAGTACTGCAGTTTAACCTACATTACTTTAATACTACTGCAATCTGACCAGAAATACTTTAATCTGACCATCAATACAGTAATATTACTGCTATCTGACCAACAATACATAATATTACTGCGATCTGACCAAAAATAAAGTAATATAATGGCAAACTTACCTACAATAACTTTTAATATAACTGCAATCTGCCCACATATACTTTAATATTACTGCAATTTGACAAACAATACCTTTAATATTACTGCGACTTTACCTACAATACAGTAATATTACTGTGATCAGACCAACAATACAGTATTACTGCGATATGAGCTACGATACAGTATTACTGCGATCTGAGCTACATGTGAACTGACCAACAATACCTTAAAATTAGTGATCTGACCTACAATACAGTAATATTATTGCAATCTCACCAGCGAAACCATAATCTGATCTACTATCCCGTAATATAACTCTGATCTGACCTACAATACAGTAATAGGCTATTTATGTGACCATACCAACATTCTGACTTAAAATACAGTGGCATTACTGTGATCTGACCTACAGTACAGTAACATTACTGTAATATGACCTACTACAGTATAGTAATATCACTGTGAACTGACCTGCAATGCAGTAATATTACTGTGATCTGGCTTAGTGACAGGTTTGTGCCAGCAAGAAGGAGATGTCATTTTGACATAATTACACTTTTTAATGGAAAAGACATCTCAGACACATATTATTGTTTAGTATTTTCGTATATCTTTATTCATATCTGGAAAGGATCTTAAAGAAACATAAGGAGGCTTTTGAAGTAGCTGTAATCATATGTTGCAATATTCAAGCATATGTAGAACACTATTTAGTAATATTACAAAAGAAATGGACAAATTGAACCAACATTTACAACTTTTGCTTTTAATTATAACTCACTTGTTTCTACTTATTATCAACAAGTATCCTACTCCAAGTGGTGAGTTAGTCACGTTGCATCTGCATTTAAAAGATTCATTTTTCCAACTGTCGCTTAAAGCAACAGTCAGTCTAAATGAACACTGGAACCTGTTTTTCTTGCAGTGATCATAATAGAAGATCCCTTCATAATACACTTACAATGTAAGTGATGGAAGACAAAATCCACAGTCCTCTGTCTGTGCAAATATGTATTTAAACATTTATCTTAAGCAAATATGCATCTTCAGTTGTCAAAATGAGTCAAACACAGTAGATGTCTTCCTCCATCACTTCCATTGAAAGCACACAATTGTCAATCCGAACAGGAGGAATGATCACTGTGAGGAAAACCTCTATCACTGTTCATATGTATACCTGACTGTTATTTTAAGACACACTTGATTGTGAACTCATCCTTTAAAGGATCTTTTTGAAAATAGTTGAGAAACATAAGTAGGCCATGTGGAGTAGCTGTGAATCATTAGTTGCAGTATTCAGGCATGTGTGACAGCCTATTTTGTGCTTTAATAACATGCCAAGTTAATGTGGTGTAATTGTGTAGTTGATTAGAAAATTTCACACAAGAATTGAGTTTAAAGCCTCCTTCCATTCAAAAAATGTGCAGAGTTTAACATTAGAAAGCTTTTTTTCCCCCACATTCATCTGCTGGAGGGTGAACATTTTGCAGTTTTTTTTACATCACAACTAATTTGGAGCCAATCATGGTCCAGTATACAACTAAGACCCCAGTGCACAAACACTGAGACATCGTGTATGTGTGTGTGTGTGTGTGTGTGTGTGTGTGTGTTTGTGTGTATGAAGAAAAAACACCTCATCAGACACTTTTTTATATCTAAAAATATTATCTAGATGTGATCCTCATAATTTGTTAAATATGAAACTTTTTACATTGAAACTTTAGATTTACATATATAAGTTTGCCTCTTTTATTAAATTATTTATTATTTCTATAATCAGCAGACTGTTGAAAATATGGCTAATGGGGTTTGTACCTACTTTCATATAGCCAATACTGCCCTCTAGTGAAAAAAGGTGACAATTACAGATAAAAGGAAACTAGATTATGTCTGCTTGTTGCAGCCTCACTGACTTCATATGTGTGTGAAAATGTGTTGATCAGTGACAGTGGCTGCTGGAATATTTGCTTAGACTGTATTTGAACAGCCAAAACAACTGCCTCCTTTTTATATAACCACATCTACTGCAGCTTAGTGCTGAGAGACGCCCACTGAACTGACCATGTGTGCAATAAAAGAGCTGTACTCCATTTCAAACAGAATAAAATATGATTAAAATTATTCATTCAGCATTAGTCTATAACATCATAGAAGTTACTTGCATATCTGGTTTTCATTAATTTTAATGATTCCATCTAAAGCTGTAACTCCCTCTTGTGATTGCTAAAAAGAGGCAACCGCTTTAATTCTCTGTGCTAAAAAAAAAAAAAGTCAAAAGGAGCAAGCTGTTTAATCTTTCCTCTAATGTTTTTATAATCCAGTGCTCTCTTGAATTCATTCCAAGTCCAGTGTATAAGAGCATAGAGTTAAAAACTGTACACCGTTTTACTGGATTAATAGATATGGTCAATTTTTTTGAACCATTGGACTTCAGGGACAGAGAATATGAAAATGGTTAATATTATGCTGCTGAAAGTGTGTTTAGTACATCTTCAGTATTTTAAGTCTTTTTGAAGTCTCTTAGAATAAATACAGTGGTGAAATTCAGTAAAACAGGATACCTACTGAGGATAATCTCTGCATGTAAGAAACAAAAACCTGCCTATGCCTCCAAAACTGAAGGGTGCTGACATTTCCTCAGCTCTCCTCTGCAATAAACAAAGGAAGGAAGTGAGGGAACATATTTTTTCTTTTCAATTTTTTTGCTGCTATTTTTTTTTTCGGAGCTCAGACTACCTTGGCACCAGCACAGAGAAAGTAGCAACCCTGCTCATAAGGGTCTCTGAGAACACCAACAGGGGGCAACACCAGCTCAGAGTTCCTCGTCCTGGTATGAAGATGGAGCCAGAAGCAGAAGCAGCAGCATCTCTCTGAGCTTCTGTTCAAAGATGCCACATGGAATGTAGTTTTGTTGTCCTGGGCAAAGCCCAAACTCTTTACTCTTGCTTAGAAAAACATGGCCTGCCATACACATAATTGACACTGTCCTCGCTGGTTCAGTCACTTCCAGGGAACTCCAGAGTAGTTTTTGTTGTTGATTTCACACAAGCCTTCTTGATAACAACTGAGCTAAAAGTTTCTTTTAAAGAAAAAGCTGGTAAGTGGACCTTGTGTTAAGCTTATTTTTTAAACCTGAGCTCAATTCTTTATTGGTAGTTTAAGATGAATCTAGCTTAAGGTTATCATGACCCTTTTAAAGTTGGCTTTATTAATGAACTCATGATCAGATATGGTGACTCCCTCATTATAAGCATCAATAGAACAACATTATAATTCAGAAGACAATGTTTAGACAATTAAAAAGCACACTCATGCCTTTTCTGCATGTGTAAAATAATATGAAAATTGATTTCAAGCGCAAAATAAAAGGATGAATACATATTAATATTACACATATGTTGGTCTACAGTACAATTCCATACATTTAAGATAAAATACAAATTTATTTGAGGAACTATTAGCTACAGATCAGAGCAGTCAGCTAAAAATGTGATATGATGTCCACTTACTAGCCTTTTCCAGAGCTTTCAACCACATCCCAGGTTTCCTCAGCAGATCCACTGAAAAGAAAAGCTCGTAAGAAAAGCTCGAGATAAGATTTTTGTTTGTTTGTTGTTTTTGTTAATAAGAAGAATTGACTTTCAAGGCCAGGTCAACTTCAAATTTTCTGATGATAAACAGAAGGAAAACATTCTAAATATATATGTTATGTATATGTTATTATAAGGTACATTTACATGTTTGCAACCATAAATGTGCAAACATGTAAATGTATTCAGTCAGTTTTAATTCCATTTGAGTCATTCGGTGTTTAAATCACTACAGTCAGTGATTCAACATGTCACACGTGCAATTTTGGTTCTTGTGCGGAGCCTGTAATTTAATTAAAGCTCTGCACAGCTGCAGTAGAAACACACTGGCTGTTAAACCACAGAGCTGCACCAGCTTATCACATGACTACTGATCACTCCTTCAAATTTCCAAACATGCTTCCTTTATGTGCTTCCTTTACATAGGAGCATGCTGTCAGAGTAGCTGTTTGAGTTTAACATGTCATGTAAAATGTCATAAAATCATGTTTAACATTGAAATGAATGTCAGATGTTACCCAAAATAGTCAAAACTGAAAGTCAGACGCTAAAACACACAAACACTGTGGTGAATCCACACATCGGATATGTGTGTGTGTGTATGTGTGTATATCAAACATTGGACCCGCACTGGTCTCTGTAGTGTCACACACTGTGGTGAAACTAGCCACGGTTTATAAATGCTGCTCTGACACTCCTACCAAACCCTCTGCCAACCAGAGGGGAGGACTGTCACCACCAAGTCAGGACTTCCCTCTCTTCACCTTCTTCCTCACACAGCAACCTTCATCATTGCCTTCTTCCAGCTGAAACAGAAAGGTAAGGGCCTTCCATCACTTATTGACTGTATGTGCTGTTATACGGAAGCATTTTACAGAAGTTTTAGCATGCCTAAACTTGGAGTAGCAACTGTTAGAGAATAGATAAATGTTAAGAGGTGATTTTGTCATTTGTACATTAAACTAGTATCAAACTGGTGTTATATATAGAGAGACAGGGTTATACAAGCATTAATTAGATGTTTTACAAAATATAAGCAATCTCTGTTTAGGTTGGTGTACCACTTCATCTCTAGCTGTGTATAGAATATGTATATATATATATATCATCGCTGTTTTTTTTAGCCTTTTTAAAACTTAATGTTACCATGGCATGAGTTTGGTTTGGCCAGAAGTGACCAGCCATCAGGACAAAGAGAAGACAAGCTAAATATACAGTATAACTGCATACATCAACCTCTGTGATTATGGGTCAGAGAGGTCCTCTGCTTTAGGGCAAGGCAGCAGTCTCCCTCTCTCTTTTTTTCCGAGTCTTTTGGCATTTCAAAGGTATGGTGTTACTAAAGTCTGCAGCCTGAAATAACTTTGTGTTCTGTACTAATTACTGTACAACTACAGGATGAATTGGAAATTATGGAGAAGGTGTGTGTGGGATGGTATTTAAGACAAATGAGGGATTAAGCATCAAGTCATTTTTGGTTTGGGGCACATCATGAAAATATTATTTCATTATCTGTGATCTACATGCTATACCTGATGCTAAAATATTATGTTTCTGTACTTTTTGTGGGAGTAATTTGTGACATACTGTACTTTAAAGTGAGACTATTAGACTACACTTAAAAAGGTGGAATTCACATGGAGATGAGTTTTACCTGTGCTAAATTCAAATTCAGTTTTGTTTGGTCTGGTGTGACCAGCTTATGGTGGTTAACATGCAGAGTTGTGGGGAGCACGGAAATATCCTACTTAAGTAGAAATGCTGCTATTTGATTGATATTGTACTCAAGTAAAGGGAAAAGTACTTGACTCACCAAAAGTAGCTCACTAAAAAAGTACTGAAAGTAAAAGTTATTTAATTACTCCCCAAGGTTACCTTACACATGCATCCATGCAATCAACTGGAAAATTAATAGAGGTGTGTTAAACGTTTAGCTATTTCTGATATAGCGATAGCGATATGGCCAAAATCTCATATCCAGACCATTTCATGTTCCCATAGCGATACCTATCCCAATACATTTGAATTCATTGAATAAATATTTGATCTGAGCAAAAAGTAAAACTACTGGCTTTCAAAAATAACAAAAACAAAACACTCAATTTATAGTAACGTTAGTACTATAAATTAATATGTAATATGTTTCTTCCACCTCTGTCAACTGGCTAATGTTAGCAGACTTAACATTTTGTGAGACTGACATTATTGAGTAAGTTCTCTCAGACTTTATGACTTTTCTTTACTTGAGCTACTTTTAGCTATAATACTTAGATTTAAAGGAGCATATCGATAGCCCTATCTGTGACCCTGTGTTCTCTATGTTATCCTGTTATTTGGTGACATAAATCCATCATCAGCAGAGAGCTGCCCTTTCAGTGATCCCACAGACATTTTTAAGTCTCCTGTAACTTTAAAACATTTTGGAGCACTGTGGTAGCCAAACAGTTACAGTGACTGCCACATAACCACAACCTCCTTCGACTCTGTCTAGGGATCTTTGTTGCGTGTCATGCCCCCGTCTCTTCCCTGTCCCCTACCTCTCCACTATCAGCTGTCGATTAAATACAAAAACATATCTCTTCCATCTATCTTTCCATTCTGCTCTTCATCGTGACTGCGTTATCTCTGAATGGCCAGTGGCAGTATGTAGAAATATTGGATTCAAATATTTTATTTTTATTTTGAGATCACAAAAATACCATTGGAAGTACACATTGCTGCTGAATGACAGGTGAAAACTAATGTTTCCATTTTTCATCTTACGTTATGTGTGTCTATATGGAATGAGGCCTCACTCAGTTTTGCGCTTGGTACCAATGTTGCCAGACTGGTTGTTTTTTTTTAACTGGGAGGACAAAAATGGTTCTTGTTGGCTTCTGATAATTTGGGCTACTTTTTGAAGCATTTGGGCAGTTTCTTCTGATTAAAAATGAAAGGCTACACTTCAGTGAACACTGAGATTGAGATGGATGCTGTTGCTGTGCCCAAACAAGAAGAGAATGACAGGGCTTTGCTCAACTCAACTATCTGTATTCAGTTTTAAGGTATAATTTTCAAATATGCAGACGGGACAGACACAGTAATGGCTATAAACTGATAAATATGTTAAGTGTCTATATACAGATATGTTGCAACATAAAATCTGTATGCATTTGTTATTTTAACAAAATATCTTCATTTCTTGCTTCAGACTCATTTTTTAATAATCTTCTAAACAGTCACTGGTGCCACTTTAGTAGCGACATTTTCATATGCTCGGAAATTCACCACAGCGAGCGTCACATCTGCATGTTAAACCACAGGCCTTATAAATCAATCCGCACTGTCACTTGCTTGATGATGCAATGATACAGTAAATATGATAATAATAATCTTGTGATGATTTACATGCAACTGAAAATAGATTGTCATACCGTAGTGACAAGAAAGAAAAACACTGCCTGGAAAGTAGTAAAACCACATTCAAGTTCTAAAAAAAACCATACAGCACGCTTTGGGAAATGGTCAACTATAAATAGTTAAGAGGCCTCAACATGCAAAATCACTGGTGTGGTCTTCGAAAGAAAGTATTTAATGGCATTCAATAGACCCTAAATGTCATAATATATTTATTACAAAGACCATAAAATGTTCTCAACCATCAGTAAGAAACGGATATAAGCATGGTAGGAAAATATATATACATTATTATATAGGTGGTACTGGCTATGCTCTCTGTAGTCATATTTGTTTCGTACACCAACCAAAGGCACTGAGCAGTCCCAGCAACATCTGTGCACAAGGAATGTTCTGTGGTGCTGAAGCCAGTGGAGCTGGTTGATGTGGTTGATGTGGTTGCTCTGCTGCACTTCTGGTTTGCCAAATGTAGAGTGAGGTTAGGAGGAATTCAGGTTCGGTACCCACCTATCCCCACTGTGTGTTTGTAATGACTAACGTGCTTTAAGATGAAAGAGGAGGCATGGTGCAAAGGATGTATAGATAGGTTTAAGGAAGAAGAAGAAGAAGAAGAAGAAAAAGAGTGTCTATGAAGGTTTTTTTGAGGATCCTGGTAGAGACACTTTTAGATATGGCGATTTTTAGGCATGTTGTCTCAGTGTTATTCACTTTGGCTCCACAGCCATAAGATTTTACTCTGGGTTTGTTCTACAGGTGTATAAACAAATATGCGCTCTGAACAGATACATAAAGCATCCAGATTTTTGCAGAAATATTCACCCCCCAGCAGACACAATCCCCAGACCTGTCACCAAAACGTCACACAAGGATAGACATCGGTACATCCTTTTATAAATCATATAAATAAGCTTTTATAGGCTTTTCATTTCAGATCTCACCCCATACTCATCAGATTCAGACTTTTTCTTATGTATAAAAGTAATGCAGATGATGTTTTGTCTGTACAGGTTGAACAGGAACTATTAGCAGTCAAAGTAGCACAATCTTTCATGATGCAGATTAACCAAAATGTAAACAAAAAGGCCAAAAACACAGAGATGTACTGAGGTTTAAGCTCAATAATCATATACTATAGTGAGTCAGTTCATCAGTGATGAATAAAGTTTCAATGATGTTTTACCTCATTATCTGATATTGAAGCCTGGTGACTTACCAATAGACTGAAGACTGATGTACCATGATTTTAACCCAAATCATGGTTTGGGATCACTTGTGGGGAGAGGGGTTAAAGTTACTTGTTTCTTAAAGTCGGAACAACCTTCATCAGCATGGCAGCAGTAAGTGTCACAGAAGTTTCAGAGTTTGACTGAAGTGAATAGTGGTCTCTTGCAGCAAAATCTACTAATTCCACTTTTTAAAGCTAGGATGTAACAAGCCACCTGACCTGCCACTCTAAGTGGGGAAATTAATCATCTAAACTGTGTCTCTTCTCACTATTTCTGGTACTGACAGTTTTAGTATAAATCTGAATACAGGCCCTTAAACTCTTAGTCTTTCCCTCCATGTTTTCTGATCAGTCAGATTGAAGTAACAGTCAGTCTTAATTTTCCTTTGGTATGACTGGGCGTGTGTCTATATACAGTATGTTTGTTGAACTGGAGACTGGTTAAAGGCGGTACTTTGACTTTGACACCATACAATGCTGGATAGATGAGTTAAGCGTGATTTTTTCCTCAAACAAACCATTCATTTTGTCCACTGCTTGTAAACGCATAATTTTCTTTTTTTTCATGTTTAACAATGCACAATCCTGTATTTGAGAAAACATTGCAGTGTTGGGGTAATTAATATAATTAAATCTACTCCTGTCTCTCAAGGAACAGTGACTGTAGTATCTAAATATATGATGATGTCATGGAACAACTGTGACTAACATTTACATAGTGGTGGGTTGTAATGGCCCAGTGCCAAGTGTAGAAAAATATACTACAGAGGCTCCAGAAATAAGTGGACACAGGTAATTTGCAGCTGATGTGAAGCTGATCACAACAGACATGCTCAGCTGGTTAGACAAGGCTTGTCTAACCATCATTCAAACTGAAGCTCTGCTCACGCTCCCCTCTTGAAGCCAGCTTACTTTTTCACAAAACGCAGAGATTGACAGTTTTTTTTAGAAAGTTTTTAGTGTACAATAATAAGTGATTCACATTGCTTTCTTGTATCTTTCTCCTAGTTTCTGGTGCCTGTTTTGCCGACCAAAAGTCTTCTTGTCTTGGAAAAAATCCAACATAGTGGTTCAGACAAAGCAAGAGCAGCACATTGATTCCTATATAAAGGCCAGGATCTAGCTATTTATTGTGTAAAGCACAGGTATGTATGACGGCATTAATAATGGCTGAATTCCTTTTAGCTGCTTCAGTTTCATGGTGCTGGTATTGTGAATGCTGGCCCCCTGTTACACTGTCATGACTTACTTGGACACCTGAATAGAACAAAGCCATTGTTAATGATAATGGTAACACCTGTGCTTTTTTCTACAGTTAAAAAACAGCTCATTGTCAGATTAAATATAAAATTCCAGACAGCTGTTTAGGTGTTGACATGGCAGAGCTGAAAAAAACTTGGACTAATTAGATTGACATGTTGCAGAAATAAGAAAAAAAGGACACATGGTAATGAGTAACAAATGTCAGAGAACATGAAATAAAGGCAACAAAGTAATTATATTATTGTAACCAGCAGTCAGCAGATGTTTAACAAACTAAACTTTAACTCATAGTAGCCCACCACCATCTATTTAAAGGGAAATCAAGATGCCTGTCAGTACAAAGACACTGTCAATGGTCATATTCGTTGCTTCAAGCTGACGACATTACTACACAGAAGCTGCTAAGTCTCTATTCCAGTTACCTATATTACAGTATATGCCTTCATTTATTATTATTTATAGGCCTAAGTTCTAACAGTGGCTATCTAAAGGGACCTTTAGACGAAAAAAAATCACTTTCCCCACATGAAACCCAGTGGGCATGATTCCTACATGGGCTTGCCATGTGGGAGTGGGTGTTACTGAACACACATGGGTCTTAAACTGTGCATCCAGTTCCACCCTGAGCCCTTAGTCCACATTTAGCCCTTGCAGGGTGAAAACATGTTGCCCATTTCAAGCTCATGACACACTTACCCAATGTAGCCCAAATGAATCCAAATGGTATTATATGGACTTTCTATATGCAGGAACTATACCAAACAGATTCATTTTGCAAATTAGAATTTTTATTTATACCCCCATCCAACTGATTTGGGGCAAATGTATGTTTTGTATTGTATGATAGCAAATTGTGTCAGTCAAACTCAGAGAGAGAAAGAGGGAAACAGGAGCTGGGAGGAGACTTTAAAGAAAGGTTGTGGTATCTCTGTGCTCTCTTCAGCTGACTGATCCTCCCCTGTCTTTAAAGCCTATGCCAGCACACTGCAGCCCTCTTCTGCCATGTTTATATTTCTGTTTTCCCATCCCGGCATAGTGCTCACGTTGTTATTTTCTCCGGCCCAGCCTTGTGGTTGGTTGAACCATGTTTGCGCTGTGAGATGAACACGGGGGAGAGCTCCATAGAAAATACACTACAAGACCATATGTTGCATGGCACAACATGAAAACACACATAAGCATTTTACAAGGGGGATGGCAGAGTGGAAAAGAGATGGCGTGTCTCATTTTCAAGCCATATACTGTATCTTTATCCCAGCTCAACATTGTAACACTGTCTGTTAAGTGAGCTTTTTATGGACTGTTGGACTGAATCTTGCTAATGTGTGCACAGACAAAAATAAATATGCATTATACAGAATACATAGTCTAAAGACCTCAAACATTTTTCCTGGAAAACATGCTTGAGCTCAGGCATATAATTGTATGAGAATGATATAGTTTAAACACACATAAGTACAGAAAACATGCTGCAATTAGTATTACATTGACCAGACCTACTTCATCTAAAAAAGCATGAACACCAGGCAAATAAGACTGTTTGAGATGCAAACCATAATTTTTGCAAATCCATCATTTTTTAGAGGAAATAACAGTCATGTTTTGCTCTTTGCATCAATTGCTGTGCCCTTCTGATGTCTGAATGGATGTTGCAAAGGAGCCGTGCAGAACAACAGAGCTCTTGTCTCCACAGTATCAATGCTCAGCTGTTTTATGATTATTTATTTCTACTTCAGTACTCAGTGAATCAAATAATGAATCCAGTTGTTTCTCCCAGTAACTCACTTACTCTCTCTATAACATTCATTTTCATGTTTGTGCAATTTCTCTTTCTCATTATTTTGCTCGTTTTAGACTTGTGGGGGAGTCAGATGATGTGTTTTGTTTTTAACATTAGTAAAATGTAAAGAAATGTCCACCTCTTGTGGACTGAGGTTGATTCTGGTGGCAGCAACTGGTATTTGAATGAGTCAAGCTGTATACAATCTGTAGCAGCTGCAAAGTTCGTGTTTGTCCAGTAAGGAATGTTCAGCACTGCAAAATATCTAAAATGGTTCCTGGGTTCCTGGAAAGGTTCCTGCAGTGGAAACCAGTGCCATCCAGAGGATGTGGTGTATATTACGCCCAGGAACACCAAAGTTTAGGAAAGAACAACAAAGTAGTCATGACTATGACAAGGTGTAATTTTTTGTCTGGAGGGTGGTGCAATGGGTCCGCAGAGTCAGAAGAGTTTATACAATGGCAAACATGAATGTTCTCAACCAATATCTTCCATGACAATGTGGAAGTTGTGGCCTAAGGGTTAGCAAAGTAGAATGAGTCCATCATGTGGGGAGCATGAATGTTTACAAATAGCACAATGATCTGCAGATTAGATTGTGATATTTTTTCTGTGAAAGTGGTTGTACCATCAGTGGATTAAGGTGGGCCTGGATGAAAGCTGGGGGTGGGTGGAAGAAAACATTAAGGAGTTACCTTAATCAATTGGAGTCATCTTCTGACACATAATGTATTTGCAATCTGGCCAGTAGCTGCCAAGATAGATTTGCCTGGATTGGATGAATAACTGACATTACCATCATGAGGTGCTGCTCCAGAAACAAGGCAGAATATACATCCCCTTGTTTTCTTGTAGCTCAATAACAAACCTAATATCCCAAATCATTCCCCATTTACTGTATAGTGCACAATATTTACCCATTGCTATTTTATTTGAGTGTCCAAATTCTAAGTGTATACATTTATACAAATAACTAGTGTCTATGGCATGTGCACAACATTCCTACAATACCATGCTTCATATTTTTAAAACTAGAACAGTGATGCCAAATAATGATGATTCATACATGCTGAAATATTACTAGTAAGGATTTTGTAGAGTAAACTATTGAGTATCTATTATATATGGAGTGATTTTGGTCACAGCCATTCACACTCCTGCCAAGAATGTCCTTACATTATTAAATCACTTCATCAAAACAGCCTCTACAAATGGCAAAGCAGTTCTTAAGTGACACCACACCAAGCTTGTCAGTAGTAAGAGTGTTAAACCCGTGTGTTGTATTCAAATTGCTGTCTTCGATGCTGGTTTAGCCAAGTTGGACTCGAACAAGGTGAACCGCCCTCCTAGAGAGCCATGTTGCTGTGGTCTGTATGGACTACGATATTGCTACTGACCCCGCTGTATGCTGCAGAGGAGGCGGATGATGTCCGAGCAGGTAGATATGACACAGTTATACCATGAGAGAGCCCAACACATTGTGAATTCAGAATAGACAAGCAAGTAAAAACATATTACAAACTATTAAGACCTTTTGGATACAGTCTGAGTTAATTAATTTGGAATTAATTGTCAACATAATTTTGATTTCAGCAGCATTAAATACTGACCTCTAAATATGAAATAAAACAGAAAACAGATTTTAGGTTTTGTATCTCTTTGTTTTTTCTTTTTGCATGTGTGTGTGTTAGGCTGCAGCACAGCAGTAAATGACCTAGTCTACATTGTTGATGGCTCATGGAGTGTTGGCGTCCATGACTTCGAGATAGCCAAGCAGTGGCTTATCAACATCACCAGCCAGTTTGATATCAGTCCCCACTACACACAGGTAATATAAACTACATTATACTTAATGCACTAAGCAGGAATTCCAACATACCTACCAAATGCACAAGTGTTACAGTACATCAAAATTTAGCCCTTCCAACTGAGATTGTAATTTCTGGACTCATTACTGACACCGTTTTATTTTCTTCCATCAAATTAATGATGTATGCTGCAGTATCTGTGTCTGTATTAATGGCTAGTTTCAATCAGAATATTATTCCAGCATGTGTGCCAATTCCAAGTGCCATAGAGCATCAGTAAATCTATACCAATATTAGTTTTTGGCTTGTTGTGTCTGCTGCTGTAGGTGGCTGTGATCCAGTACAGTGACACTCCTCGTCTGGAGTTTCCTCTGGGGAAGAAACAGGGTGAATCAGACCTCATCCAGGCATTACGAAGCATCACCTATCTGGGAGGAAACACACAGGCAGGAACTGCATGTTTGCTATGAAAACTGTCAGTCCTAATTGATATGTGTATATTACAAGAATATACTGCATATGTTTTATTATATCTTCAAACTGAATCACTGTACAAGTCTGTTTAAAGGTCCGGGGGGAGAACTACTGTACTATATATGTGAAAAAAAGTTATATAGCCTAAAGACTTTTTGTGGCTCCAAAGGAAGCTGTGTAAAATCTGATACATTGCCCCATGTGATGTCACCTGAGACAGTGTTGGTTGGGGCTGAAGACTACAAGTTTGAAAATAAAAAAAAATCTGGGAGTGTGAGGTTATCAGCCCCCACCTCAGAAAGAAGAAGAATAAAGTAAATAACTGACTGATCAACTATGGTAAGGAATTTCATTCAACTATGCGATAATAAGAAACTTAAGTTAAGACTTAAGACAAAGCATGATACAATTGCTGAGTGACATAATACAACATCAATCAATTCAATTAAATAGTGAAGTGGTTAAACTAAGCATCTGCTGGGGTTTTACAGATGGTGGTAGATATGTACATTTATACAATTGGCTCACCCACCTCTGATTTGGTTATCCATTGAAGTACAGCTGGTGGGAAGCCAGTGAGGGTTCACGATCTTGTCACTGCATCAGCAACTCCTTCTTGTTTACTTGGGCATCTGCTTAGGGCAGGACGGGAGAAGGAAAAAAAAGACTTTACTCTTAAAACTTAAAACATACTATTAAATATCATATAAATCTTTCACAACTTGCAGTATTCCATTCAAAAACAAAAAAACTCATAAACTCATAAAGTGGAGAAGCCCGAGGCTAGAGAGGCAGACTACACTTAGCTGTGTCCAGGAATGCAAAAGTTTACTCGTCACAGGTGCATGCACAGCAACACCGCAAGCACAGATATTGTCAATAAAATTGAAATTGTTTGTTTTGCAGACGGGCAGAGCCATCAAGTTTGCTGTGGACCATGTCTTTCCCTCTTCCCAGCGAGTCAGCCAAGTTAAGAACCGCATTGCTGTGGTGGTCACTGATGGCAAATCTCAGGATGACGTGGTAAATATTGTGTTCACTTTTTGAGTGAGAACTATTTTTATGGGATCCAAAATCACAGCATCAGTCTCAAAGAGTTTCAAACCATGGTACACAAAAAATGGTAGGAACTCACCAATACATAGTGCTTTAAGCAGGCACAAGGAGGCACTACTGGCCTGGGGGCATCATTTTCATTGTCTTCATCAAGTCATCATAGGAACAACAAGGGTACAAGGGACTGAAGTTCAAACAAGTCCATCTTTCTTAACCATGAGAGGCTGATTTTTACCACTGGCAACCTGTTTCCTTAGGTGGATGCCAGTGTGGAGGCACGAGCTGAGGGCATTACATTATTTGCTGTTGGAGTTGGCAGTGAGATCACCACCTCGGAGCTGGTATCCATCGCCAACAGACCATCCTCCACCTATGTCCTGTATGCTCAAGATTACACCAACATTGACCGTATCAGGGACTCTATGGAGCAGAAACTCTGTGAAGGTCAGAATATTTTCTCTATCTACTTGTCTTGTTCATCAGCTGTCTTCTTGAATCTCCAACGCAAAAAAACCTAAACCTTTTCTACACTGCGATTGACTGAGCTGATAATGGTGACATTGTTGCTAATAAGTAACAAATGGTATTGGTGCCAGTTTCCTGTCACATACTTGAGTTCCAGTTAAATACTAACCCATTAAAAAAAGGTTAGATTCCTAACAGTGTAAGCAAAGGTGATGTATGCTGTTGTTGAGTTGTGAGTCAAACATTCTTGCATACAGTATCTATTGAGAAGTTAACTGCCTGAATGAATTACACTTTTCTCTCCAGAGTCTGTGTGTCCAACGCGAATCCCGGTGGCATCTCGGGATGAGAAAGGCTTTGAGCTGATGGTGGGCATGAACATTCAGAAGAAGGCCAAGAAGATAACTGGCTCCCTGGTGTCTGAGGCAGCCTTCTCCCTTACTGCCTCCACAGACATTACTGAGAATACCAGGTAGCATACTGTTGAAAGTGTATCATAGCCTTCCACATTTCTGTTTTTAATGAATGTCACTCTATCCCAGTTAACAACTATTTAAAAATGAAAGTCATGTCTAGCTTCTGTATTTTGTTCTATCTTCCAACTAGGGACATTTTCCCAGAAGGCCTTCCTCCATCCTATGTATTCGTTGCCACCCTACGTCTAAAGCGGTCTTCTAGCAAATTGACCTTTGACCTCTGGAGGGTGCTGTCTAAGGATAAGGAGATCCAAGCTGCAGTGACACTGGGTGAAAAAGACAAAAGTGTCACTTTCACAACCACTAGTATAACAAACACCAACCAGAAAGTCATCTTTAAAAGCAACCTTGAGGTTGGTGTTAAGACAGAATGATTGATGTTTATTTGGCTACTTTGCCTTTGGTTAAGGTTTGATTTCAAAGTGCTGGAAAATACTATCTTATGTGTTAAAATGTCTTACATTTCGATGGCTGTGCTCAAGAAACACTACTTTTCAAAGCAAGACACAGCCACGAAATGTAAGATTAAAAGTTGCATCACATTTTTGCAAGTTTTGTGTGTTGGTTAGCCTAGTTTTGCTCTTAAAACACTTTTTTCACACACAGACATTCAAAAGTAGCAGGCTGATTGTTTCTTTTTGAAAAAACAATTTTGCAAATAAGATCAGTGTTGCTTTGTTTCTGCTGGATGTGTTAGCAAAGTTGGGTATTTGCTAGTATATTAGCCATATACTGACCACATAGCAAGGCACATTCACTTTGTTTGGATACACTTTCTTGTGAATGTGAAGCTGTGTCCAGACTTTTGACTGGTACTGTATATGTCAAAGGGGTGACTGGTAGTGACAAACCTGCAGAGAAACATCACTTGTTCAGTCTAATTTGTAGGCCAGATTTTCTGTGAAAATCAAACAGGTGTGATACAGGAGTCCTCCTGCATAGTTGTGGCTCTGGTAAAAAGCTTCTGATGTCACCTTATTTTACCCTTGAGGTCAGCAACAACAGTGGCTCCGGTGCACTTGTTGTATTTGTCTTTGTGCATAGTGTTGTAATGGTGACTCAAGTTGAAATCTTTCATAGATGATTTTGTTTCCAGGTACACTAAACATATAAAAAAAGGAAAAAGGAAATTTGTGTTTGGTAGAGTATTTCTTTGTTGTAACAATGCTTATTGGCAATAAATCTTTTACCGTTGGAAAGCCTGTGTGGCTTGTGATGAGCAGCACAGCTGAGTATGTGGGTTGCGCCCATGAAAAATTTGGCAAATCTTCTCTGCCTTCTTTAGTGGTGGAGGCAGTGTGATGGTGTGGGGTGGCATCTCTATCACTGGAAAAACGAGGCTTGTCATCATTGGAGGTAAACTCAATGCAGACAGATATCGAGATGAGATCCTGCAACCAGTGGCAATCCCATATCTTCACAGTCTGGGACCAATCTCTATCCTCCAAGATGATAATACTTGCCCCCACAGAGTGGGGTTTATCAGAGACTACCTCCAGAATTTGGGAGTGAAGAGAATAGAATGACCTGCCATCAGTCCTGACCTCAACCCCATTGAACACTTGTGGGATCAGCTTGGGTGTGCTGTTTGTGCCAGAGTGACCAACACAATCACGTTGGCTGACTTGCGACAAGTGCTGGTTGAAGAATGTGATGTCATCCCACAGCAGTGTGTGAACAGTCAGGTGGCCAGCATGAGGAGGAGGTGACAGGCTGTTGTGTCTGTGTATGGTTCTTCCACACACTACAGAGGATCCTGTTTGTTAAATTAATAAATTGTTAAATTGCCAATATGTCTTGTTTCTTCAGACTTCAGTTATCTAATCCACCAAACAGCACCAAACAAGAGTCAATAGCAGAATAGGCTGTTCGGCATTGGCAGAGATTTTCCAATCTTGTCATGGGCGCACTCAGCTCTGCTGCTCATCCCACAAATTCATGTTCCTTACAAATGTGGCACCATTTAAAAAGGTAATAAACAGGCTTTACAATGGTATAAGATTTTTATGCCAAGAAGCATTGTAACAACAAAGAAATAATCTACCAAACACAAATTTCCTTACTTTTTGTGCTTTGTTTAGGTTTGTTTCTGAATTCCCTAAAAATATAATCTGTTTCCCATCTTGACTGAAAGCGATGGTTCCCTTTGTTTAAATTTTCTGTTTAGGCCACTCATGTCTCTTTTCTTCACACTCTTGTCAGTCTTCCTCACGGGCTGTAGTAGAGGCTGCTGCGAAGCTTGCCCTGGCTTTCTAAGCACCCTCTGTTAGTGATCAGTATCATTGGGATCTGGTTCAGATGTGGTAATGGCCTGCTTGCTTCCAACGCCATTTTAACAACAATTTATTGATATTTGGAAATTGACTCTCAGTGACAGAGAACAGGGACTGTATGCAGCCCACGGGCCACCAGTTGCCAATGTCGGCTGTAGATGATTAAAATGAAAATAAACACACACACAGACACACATACACACAAACACACACTAGTATGGAAAGCATTTCAACACTAAAATAAGTAATGAATGTATTATTCATAAATACTGTCTGCATTTCTAAAACATTACTATGAATGTAAAAAAAATCTGATCTTACTTTCTGCTCCCAGAGCGCTGTAACCTCACGTATGAGGCACAGGAAAGTTTAATTTTTCTTTTTCTTTTTCCGGTCTGCATATACATATTCATTTTTATACATAAAGAAACACAGGAAAAAAGAAACTTAAATAGAGCAGCTCAAAACAGCATAATAAGCCAACTTAAAGTTTTTCTCTCTGCAGTCCGAAAGAAAGGTGTAGACAGAAGTTGCAGCTTATAATGCCAACCCTTTTATCACATGTTAAAGGGTTGGCATTAGGTTATGTTTGATCTCAAAAGGTTACTTCAAGCAACAGCTCATCGCTCTTTTAGAGTTGTAGTTCCCTTTTTTGTGGAAAAGCTAGTCAAAGCTGGTTAGTAGTCATTTCACATGTCAACGCTAGCATGCAGGTCAATGCCATGTTTTTGCTGTCCGGACAGATTCGTCATGTTTCCTGAGTATTTTATCTTGTAATGATATTGTTTTCATATGAAATGTGCTCTGTTGACTCATCCCTTCCCCAAAATCCAAAATATTTCCACACTGCTGATTTATTCCGAGAGAGGAGTAAATATCCTCACTGTCTTTTTCTTGGCTGCTTGCCATTATCTGCCTAGTGCCAGCACTGTTTGACTGCTTTGAAAGGATGTGCATTTGAATGGAAATGGTGACACAGATGTGCCATGGGAAACTCGAAATAAAGGCATATCTTAAAAATGATGATATGGATCGATGTTTTCACTTTGAATCAATGATATTGATATTGTGTCATCAATCATTGAATTGATACCCTGATTCAGACTGATGGACCATTACACTCCAAGCTATGTTACCATTTGTTATTCTCCTGCAGTGCCACTGAAAGAACATACTGTGTCATTAGTCTTCTCTGTCTCTTCCAATCCCGAGCTTCCCTTCATGTTGCTTGCTATGAACGAGTCTGACTAAGATGACTCGCAGAGAGCCAAACTAGCAGTTACTTAAACATCATCCCCTGTTCAGTTTAATATACACTTGAGCTGGTGAAGATCTAATGCGATGGAAGCCAGGAGAGGGCTCAAAGAAAAAGTTTCCTACTCTAAACCACTGTGTTTCCTCAGTGGAAACTAGCTGGTGGATGTGTAGCACTTGGAGCACATGTCTCTGTGTTCATGGCAGCACAAGGTAATAATACGTCCTGTTGGACATGCTAGGTTGTTTTTCCAAAGGCACCCACCAGCCTCCATCCTAACACACACCTAGACTTTAGACTTTCGAGTGTTGAACAGAGTTGTAATTATGTTCACTTTCTGTTTGCACATGTTTGATTTGATTTGGTTTGATGTGGCACAAGGTAAAAGCCTGTGATTTGTCCTTTAGAAATGACGGCTGTGGCTCAGTCCCAAAGAGACAATAGCTGCTCTGTTTCTCTCTCCCTATGTATGATTTGAGCTTTTAAATACAGATTGTGATGGAAAAATTAAGGGCTTCTTGGTCATAATACCTTGCTGGTCACAACTATTTATGGAGCATTTAGGGAGCATACATTTCAAGCCTTACTAACAAAATAAGATCACACACACGCACACATAAGACCGCCGACAGAAGTGGAAGGCTGAGCAAAAGAATATTTGACAAGTTAATAATCGTTTTCATATCCAACTTTGCTCACGACGCTGAGCTTGAACAACGATGTGTTTCAGTCTCATAAGTGAGCAAACTCTTCAGTAAATTCTATTTATATTCATATTCATGAACCTCATCTTTGTGCCTTCTCTCAGAGTCTGTTTGATGGAAAATGGCATCAGCTCAAACTCATAGTGAGGCCTCACCAGGTCACCAGTTTTCTTGATGATCAAATGATCCAGGAAGTAATGTTGGAGCCAGTGGAGCCCATTTATATCAATGGGGAGACACAGGTGGCTAAGAGGCGAGGAACAGACATCACAGTGCCTGTGAGTACAAATCATACCTGTTAATCATACTGCTGAATGACAGATCCAAGTACACCATGAACAATACTTAAAGTCTGCACCCATACTACATGCTAAATGAAAGGCCTGGGGTTCACCAAAATCAGTAGGCTTCATTACAGACCATAAATGTCTTTCCTAAGTTTCATGTCTAATCCATCCAATGAATGTTTATTTGAAATAATGTGATATATCCTGTAGAAAAAGAGATTTATTGCACCATTTAACTGTAGGCAGAGGGGATGTTTTTCAGTACCAACCTGCAGTTCTGGCTGCTGGGGGACAAATCAAGTGGGTTGAACTAATATTTACTGTACTATAATTGTGACTATACTGAAAGCCCAGTCACACAGGATGCCATTTATAGGTTGAAACCTCTTGTTTTTGTAATAAACATGTATCCGAAAACTATTACAAACAACATAAATGAGAGTTAAATATAAATAGTCTCACTATTGGAGGAGATTCTTGGCCTTGGTCATCTCCTTCTCCTCACAGCTCTATGTTGTACATTAATAAAAATAAATGTATAAAAATAGATGTATAAATAATACATCTGTAAAATTTATTATAGCAAAAAAAAAATCTTATATTAAAAAAGACCTTTCATTCTTGGTTCTGATTTTTAGTTAATTACCAGATATCTCATATCAACACCACCATCACCATTCCTGATGTGTAAATACAAACACCAATGCATTAATTAATATATTATGTACTTTTTGTATTTCTACTCACATAAATATTACAACATTTATATGAAACACTATAAACCAGATCATCATCTCTGAGAAACTTTGACAAATGGTGACATTCCTATTTATTCCCAATAACAGTCTTGTTTATTTTACTTTCTCTAAATTTGTTTTCGCTTTATTCCTTTATTCCTCAATGTTAATTATTTTGTTTAAATGCGGTTAGTTACAAAAGTTACCAAAAAGTTACAAAAAATGTGATTTAAAGATTAATAAATAATGTACAGGAGGAGGTTTAGGAAGTTATATCACAGTGTGTAACCTAGGTTGTTTAGTGTACAATAACACTTTTTCAAGTCACTAAATAGAGTCTTTTTATAAAAAAATGATGCCTTGTCCCTGCAGTTTATGGCTAAAAAGGTTCTGGTTCTGAACTCACAACCCTCAGTTTCAACATATTTTGGCAAAAGATACAAATGATGGACATTCCATGCCAAGTGTCTGTTTTCCACAATTTAATGCCATTCGTGTTAAAAGTCATCACGTTTTTCATGCTCTTTGGATTCAGGTGGACATTCAGAAGCTGCGTCTGTACTGTGATCCTCATCAGAGTGAGAGAGAGACAGCTTGTGAGATCTACTCTGTGGTGAGATCTATAACCTGTTCTCTTCTGCATTTTTCAAATTCTGTATAAGATTGCATGTATGTATGTACACCGATAATAACTGACCTCATTTCCTGTCTTCTTTCTCTTAGGATGATGAAAGGGTAAGTATAGGTTTAATGTATTTCTTAAATTGTTTTAATCTGACATTGATTCAAAATGTTTGTGTTTTCTCAGTGTTCTCTGAATCGAACAGTCTCAGAGGAAGAGGAAGACTGCAACTGTGCAGTTGGACCACCAGGGCAGCGTGGCCTGCCAGGACGCATGGTAACACACACATACAGGACATTTGGTATATGAATTGTCTCTTGTCCGTCTTGGTACAGCCTTTAAACTGCAATCTATAATCAGTGCAGAGCCACCCATTGCTCTGCTGTTATGTACGGACTGGACAATGCTCTGATGTGTCTCTTACTATAGCCTATATGCTATATGGAAAGAGAGGAACAACCACAATGCACAAATTGAAGACTAGAAAAGGAAAGAGAGACGAAAGAGGGAAATATGTAGTTGCAACTGAGTATTTGATGTGGAATTGGTACAGAATACCAAAAGTAGAAACTTTTCTACCAATGACCCTTAATGACTAAAAGTTATAATAACTCACTTTTAATGACTGACAGTAATATGTATTTATGCAGGGATGTTTTGGAAACTCTGCCATTTTTGGAGAGCTGCTTAAACATACCGAATCCTCACACAGTACTCCATGGTTCTAACCATGACCCAATTTCACACTGTTCACTTTTGGCCAGTAGTCTATCTATGTCATTCCCCCATGTCACTACCCTCATTTTTTCTACAACAACTTTTTGTTGAATTGGTGAATTGAAAATGGTGTTCAGTGGTGAGAAAAACACCAGAGAATGTAAAAAACAGGGGAGAAAAAATAGAAAGAAGCTCTGGAATCGATTGTCACTGGCTAGTGTTAGCCTAGCCATGCCAGCTAGCAAGTTCGTTCACTGACAAGTAAACTACTGTAGCTGCAAGTAGTTACTACGTCACTAAACATCCACATTCACGTGGATGAGTAAATGTCACTTAGTGGCTGTAGTTGGTTTGTTATATAGCCAGTAGTGTGAGCGGTCAGTTATTTCAAGATAACCCCCGATTTGAGGCAACAAGAGACAATTTGTTTAATGGCTAATGCTAGCTAACAGAAATGACATTACTGAGTCAGTGCACTGACTTAATGACTCTTCGTCTAGGTGATGACTCTACTTGAGCTTCTGTTACATTAGTGTCAGCATTTACTGTTGTTCAGCTCTTGCCACTTGTGGTAATAGTGGCTGCTGCTCAACCAAATAGTCTTGCTTTAAAAGAAACCAACCTCTAGATTGTCTTCCATCCTTACATCTCTGTAGGCTACATGATTTGTTCTGGTGAGCTATGATATACAGTACCAGTCAAAAGTTCGGACACACTTTCTCATTGATGTGAATGGGAAAGTGTGTCCAAACGTTTGACTGCTACTGATACTATATTGAGTGAAACTCTGCAAAAATTATATTTTTATTATTTTAAAATAAAAATGTTGTTCACCAACAAGTAAACTGCTGTGGTATGTTAATTTCAGTAAGTATGTTATTTCTATGTAATGTGATTTATACTGTGTGTTCTAATGCTACAGGGTTTCCGAGGGGAAAAAGGGAGGGAAGGACCACCAGGACCTGATGGTAAGCCTGTAAGTATTAACCAGTTCTTCAATACTTCCTTTATTTTCACTATTTCAGTCTGTTGTCAACAGATTCTGCACATGATGGAATCAATTTATGTTTTTTCTGTCCCCAGGGTAAAAATGGGAAATCTGGTGAATCTGGCCCTCCTGGATTACCAGGCGAGAAGGTAAAAATGTGTGCATTATAATAACCTTTGACTAGACGTCTCTTTAAGAATGGGGGTCTATTGGGAAAATGCTTTTTGGGCTGCAGGGGGATTTTTCACTGCAATACTGCAAGTGAACATTGGGAAGCCCAACCCAGTTCTTATAATACATCCATGCATCCATACACCACACGTTCCTTTTCATTTTGAATGTCTACAAAAAGTTATTGTTTGAAATACATAGAGGAAAACAGAGTTCCTCTGGATTTAATCAGTGCCTTGATACCAGTGATCACAGTATTTTATTCAATAGCCTGAGGAAATAGGTTAAAATATCTTGTGAATGGTTTTTCGCTTGAGTGGTTTTCTTATTTATCTTATGCATATTTTTATATGTATTGCAGGCAAAGTTTCTGATTGGGCTCCTACTCTTTAACAATATCTGGACGTGTCTTATTTTCCTTTTACATGCTCCCTTTAAGGCAATGCCTTGCAATGCCAACATTATACAGCTTTATGTATTTGCAAAATCTGACTTCTTGATGTAAAGTCTTACAGAGATACATTTTTGGATGTCGTCAATGTCTTGTCCAGTATTTCCTCCAGATAAATTGACACTGAATTTCTTCTTGTGTGTTTTTTTTTAATTACTGTTTTCCCTTGCTGGGCAGGGTGAAAATGGCCTAGCAGGACCAAAAGGGGAGCCTGGTCTTAAAGGAGATAAGGTAAGACCTTGAAGAAGCAGTTTTTATCAATGCTGTGTCTTTTATAAACTGTTGCCAGTACTGACAATGCCTGATTCTATTAATACTGCCCAGGGAGAAAGAGGGGAGCCAGGTTTGCTGGGAGAACCAGGACCCCCAGGACCCAAGGTGAGATACAGAAATTCAGCAGTGGTTTCTGGTAGCTAAGGCTAAATTTATCCTGGTTAAACAAGAGAGTGAGTGAATACTGCACACCAAACAGAGACTTACTACACTACTAGCTACAGCGCTTTGTAAAGCACAGTCAGTGCTGACTAGACTAATACAGTGACACAGTACACTGTAATTGCTTTGTTTTCTTTGATAGAGTATTGCATCAAATTCCAGGTTAGGCTGAAATAGTTCCAAATGTACAAAGCAGAGTGGCAGTTCTTGTATGAATTTAAACATTTTTCAACAGGGGTGAGTCAAGTTGTAAGCCAGGGGGGTCAAACTCATCTCATGGACCGGATTGGACTCCTCTGCGGGCCGGTCCTGGTGGCACATGTTTGACACCCCTTTTAAGCCTCCACAAACTGCATGTATCAGTGTATTTATTATTGTTTGTTTATCTACTTCCTCTGGCTTTTGATATATATATATATATATATATATATATATATATATAGAGAGAGAGAGAGATAATTCCAGTTAACACTGATAATCATGTACTGTAGGTCAGTGCGGTTACCCTCTTCTGTTAGGTTGCAGTGGAAATGCAAGTAATACAAGTACATATTACAGTATGTGGTTGGTGAGGCACACTGCAATTACTGTGGGCCATACCATAGCCATAGCTGAAGTCTCTTAATCCAACATAAAACATGACTACACCTTGTAGTTCCTCTTGCACAGCCAGCCAATCACCAGGATGACCTGATTGCTGCCAGTTGTATATCTCCATTTGATCTAATGGTTATGTCTCATCTATCTATCTATCTATCTATCTATCTATCTATCTATTAACACTTTTTAATTTTTTTCTAAATGTACAGTAATATTTTAGTAATATATTTCAAGTTTTATACTCTTATAAACATGGGAGTGGACACATATGCTTGCTTTTTGCAAATGTATGTTTATTATTATTGAAACAATCCAGAACAATGAAATACTGTACTGCATGCTCCAAAAATCTGCTGTTAGTTATATCAGTTAAGAACTAGTTACATTCACTCACCTGTTTACACACAGTCTCTCTCTCTCTCTCTCTCTCTATCTCTCTTTCTCTCTCACACACACACACACACACACACACACACACACACACACACACACACACACACACACACACACACACACACACACACACACAGATAGTTCATCTCTCTCTCTCTTCCTCTCTCTCTCTCTCTCTCTCTCTCTCTCACACACACACACACACACACACACACACACACACAGCTCATCTCTCTCTCTCTCTCCCTCTCTCTCTCTTCCCAGCTTTACCACCAACATGCAAAGCACTCACAGTGATCATATTGAACCAATGATGAAGCAGCTTTTATAGTAAATCATTTTCATTTTTTGTAATCAGGGCCTTCCTGGTGAGGGGGGCGAGCCAGGACCTCCAGGAGAAGCTGGATCATTGGTGAGATCAAGTTTAGTTCACACTAAACCAGCTTAACTGTCAGGATATAATATGTGTCAACTCATGGAAATAAAACATTATTCCAGCAGCCTACACATTAAATTATTTATAATTACATAATTCTACTTTAAAGAGCAGTGAAGAGAACAGCTGTCCAATTCTGGAGGTTTGGCTCCAAGTTTTGGCTCCATGCATGTGCGTGCATGTGATTTCCTCCTGCCACGCTGCGTCAGTGCTCTCAGCTGCGCAGTGCTTGAAGTGAGGGGCAAAGACAGATAATTACTGTAATGGTGTTGGATTTGGCTGCTGCTGCTGCTCCACAGTTCCTCTCAGACTGTGATTATTGTCCACCCAGGGGGAGCCAGGACTACCGGGCATCAGAGGACTGGCTGGGACACCAGGAAGAAAGGTCAGTGTACGGGGATCAGGTGGGAGACACAGCCTATAGAGTATGAATGGTATAGAAAACGGATGGAAAGAATGGATAGGGCCCATAAAGCATTAAAACAGCCTCAGACAAAAAGTATGCTGAAGATTGTATCCACATACTTTTGCTTGTGTGTTGTATGTCTGCTTAAAGTTGCTGAGACCCTTCTGTGGGGAGTTCTCTCCAGGTTCTCCAGCTTCCTCCCATGGACCAAAAACATGCAGGTTATGTTAACTGGTGACTCTAAACTGCCAGTAGGTCTGAGTGTGAATGATTGTGTATTCTGCATAGTATATGTTATGTATTATGATATGCTGTGATGGACCGGTGACCCATTGGCTCTTGCCCAATGTGAGATTTGATCCAGCCCCCCGTCACATAGAAAATGGATAATTCAAACAACCAAAAAGAATAAACAGAGAGGAAACTTGCTCATAACTTTGAGCAAATATGGTGATTCATATCATGACTTATAGAAATATCGAACACTGACACCAAGTGTTTAAAATTGGTACTGCTCAGGAGTTTTTAGGTTTGGTGGAATCTATCTCAGTTGATCCAGTTTGTTTGCTTCCATGTGTGCAGCATGCTGTATTTGCATACCATTGTTTCATATCTGGCAAACTGGCGTGTCGAAATGGAAATCAACCTGATCGAAGAGAAAAGGGTGAAATGACCTCGCTGGCACGTAATGTGTTAAAATGACATGTCAGCACTACGATCTGGTTGAATGAGCAGTGGGAATCACACAGGCCAAAACAAAAACAGACATTCTGCACCGGAGTGGAAATGTCAAAGGAGAACATACTGGTAGAAGCCAATATTTCAACTTTTCCTTACTTATTCTATAATCTCTGATAATATATTTATTTATTTATAGTTATTTTTATTTTATTATGAGTTAGTACAGTAAAAAACTACATAATGGTCCAAGTTTAAAAACCTTACTAACAGTGCATTGCAGAATGTTCAGCAGATAAAAACCCATATGTGATTTGCAGTAAATGGGCCATAAGATGCAAAAACTGGCACCTAAATGGGCTAATTTCATGACATTTTGGCAAGAGACGTGTCTGCAAGAATCTAATAGAAGAATAATAAAAAGCCACAAATAAATAAGCTGTACTTCATTGTATAATATAAAGTGTCTGTCAGACTGTAGCTCACTGAGTCATGAAGATGTCCATCATATACTGTGTTTAATTTGTTTGTTTTTACATTGGTAAGAAAAAGGGGAAGTGAGCAGCCTCCTGTGTGAAAACAATCTCTCAGCCATCTTTCCCATGTTTAACAGAAAAGTAGCATGAAGACAGACAAACATGCATAAGTGCAAAGTCATGCAGTAAATCTTAAAACACTCTCCACTTCTGTCAGTTGATGAATGAAATTAGCACCAGCCGCACACAGTGTAAAGAATCTCTGCCTGTGGTTCTTTGAAAAGAACAAGTGGTTAAATGAAAGGGCACACGCACACATCTGCAAAGCATGTCAGCACCCCCACCAGCTACAAGTGTGTGATGCTATTTTCGGTCTTCTCTGAACTCCTTCGAGTGTTCTAGCAGTTTGACTCGCAGCAGCCCTGCTCAGTAATTTTTGGACTCTTCCTGTTATCATAATAAACTGCTTTCCCCCGAGAATCTGGAAGTGTTCTACACCAAGTGGAGGGTGGTGGTGCACAGGGAGCTGAAACAGTACAGTTGGTGTCCATGTGTGGATGTTCCATTCTGTAGAAGCATGAGTTTGTATGGGTGTATGTGTTAAGGAGAGATGGTAAAAAGCAAACTACTGAGCTGCTTTTGAAATGCATTCTAGTGAAACCACCTGCTCACCAGCTCGCATTAAGGTTTACCAATCCAACCAATTCCTTGTTCCTTCCTAATTTTTGTGTTCATATCATATGCAATTATATTACATTTACCCAATAGATCTTAGAAAAAGTGATATGATTACAAGTAAAGTGTTTTTAATCATTCAGTCTATAAAATGTCAGAAAACACCAATTCAATTACAAATTACAATCTCTTAGAGTGAAAGCTGTCTTCTGAAGTCTTCAGATGCCTTGTTTTGTCCGACCAATGGCCCAAAACCCAAAGATACTCAGTTTAATATCGTGTGACAAAGAAAAGCAGTAAATCATCACAAAATAGCACACTGTTGGCATTTATATGTGAAAAATCACTAAAACGATTATCCAAATATAAAAAATAGTCAATCGCCCAAACACTGCAGTTCTAGTAGACTTTCAAAACCTGGTGCCTACATTAATTACAGTCCACCTAACAGATTTGTATGTTGTGAGCAAGATACAGATGTCTGCTAACCTAGATTTGTTTCATTTTCAAACTCCTAGTCTTCAGCCACTTGAGGCTATTTATCAGATTTCACACAGCTTTCTCTGGAGCCACAAAAAGGCTTTATACAACTTTTTAAACATAAAGTAGTACTCCTCTAGACCTTTAAACAGACTTTGATGTGTAAAATTGGTGGGATTTCCCTTAAGTCTGGAGCTATAGAGTCAGCAGCTAGCAATCGAAATGATAATTTGCAGTTGTAGGTGGATTGACGTGTTGCAACTATGTCTGATGTCTTATCCACCCACCCAGTACCCACTCACAACCTGACTGTGACGACAGCCCATATACCCATATATTCTCATAATGTGCACATGCCAATTAGGACTGAATAACTTAGCAACTCCCCTATGTACTGATCTGATTACCGTAGCTGTGCATGTATAGATGGTGATCAATGTAAAAAGTGCAGAAGAGCAGAGAGTGCAAGACTGGAAGTATTTATAACAGATGAGGAATCAGTCATATAATAGGTTTGATGAATAATTGTAATAACCAGGTGAGCAGTCTGTCCTTGTTAAATGAGGAACCTGCCAGAAAAGACTTGTTATGCAGAGTGATGGCAGCTGGCGGGAATGACCTCCTGTAGCGTTCCATGTCACGGCAGAGCTCATTAAGTCTCCTGCTGAAGGTGCTTCAATGTTTCCCTACTTAGAGTTCAGTCAAAGTCAACGTTCACTTCAAGGATAAGATATAACACAAAACCGCACTTTTTCGTTTGCATGTCCCTCATACCTTACTCTTCCCTACACTTTATATCACACTACGTCTGTCATTTGTACTTGCCACTCGATGTACTGTTAATTGGGTTGTCCAACTGTTTGCATTAGAGTCTCATTGGTTTTATAAACCTGGATGGATAACCGAATGGGCATATACCCATGGGTCCAAAAGGTCAGGAGGCAGGGGCTGATTTAGTGATCTGGGGGCTTTAAATAAACCATGCTATCTTAATTTCCCTTATTGGGAATATAATTGGTATTGAAGAGGCTATTAATTGCCATGGGTAGAATCATTACCTTGTTTTTTCCTTTTCTTCCTTGACATGACATGTTCACAGGACCAGTCAGTGGTGGAATTACTTTATTTAAGTTCATTGTTTGGGTTTTTTTTTGGGCATTGAAATTGGCCTAATATCAACCTTTTGCCACAGAACTACATTTTGTTGATACGAGTACAGTAACTTGTACAGTTACTGTACAGTAACAATGTATCAAACTCTCTTAGTGACGAACTTAAAGTTAAATATGTGTTCTGAGTTTGACATACCACAGAAAAGTGTGTTGTTAACCACCCTGCCAAATTTGAATGATTAAAAAAAATCGCTAAATATATGAAATTAGGCTTCAAAGTTGTGTTAAACTAAGAGCTTTCTCCTGCAGCTAACTGGGCTGGTAACTAGGCTGAATGGTAGTGTGTGCTGAATGTATTTATACCTCTACAGCAGCAGGGGTGGGTTTATGCTAATCACCGCCACGTTTCAGACCCGCCCACTAAATCCTGAACACAGAAATCTTGAAACACAGTTTGTGAAGCCTAGCTCCACATTCAAATCTAAATGGTTGAAATGCTTTTTACATCTTTTTTAGAAATATATTTATGACCGATGTGATTAGAAGAAAAAGTCTGAATTCACTTTACACAGCCTTTAATGACAATTATCAGCAGCTCTGCAGCTCCCCTCAGTTTCAGGGAGCTTCATAGGGAATTTCAGCTCAGTGGTTTGCTGTCTGGCTGCAACTTTGTTTTGCTTCGCTCTCAGCGCTCTCTTAGTGTTTTCTGATGTTTTTTCAATAGCAGCAGGCAGTCGTTTTCAGAGAAAAAGCTCTAAAAAGCCACTGTACCTCACCTGTTCAGCATCAACAGTAAACAGACACAGATAATGTAGCTGTAGACTAGCTGGTGAACATAGTGAAACATTTAGCAGCTAAATAGCCAGATATTTCCCTCAGGAGTTGGTAGACAGTAAAAACAGAGCTAAAAGAGACTGAATATTGAACCTACATTTAGCAGGTGGACATGACTTCAAATGAATGATAATGTTGCATAACATCAACATAACTGCTGGATGTGGAAATAAGCAACTGTTTGCTAACAAGTTCAGCATCAACTTAAGAAGGTTATATGTCAATGTTGTGTTCACACCTCGTTTTTACTGCCCCCAAGTGGACAAATAAATCAACCATTGCAGATTTAAGTAGCAAAATATCAGGGATAAAACACCTGCATTTTGTATATTATTCTATATTATTCTATTCTTGGTTGCTTCCAACTACTGAATTGCCACTAGCTGCATCTATACACCATAAAACAAAAGTGCACTCACTACACTGCCAGATGCTTAATGTATCTTTACTTCCCGTAACAAGGCGGTGTTGATCTGACCTGCATTGCCTCACAGATGCTGCAAGACCAACAAACAGACAACATTTTTTCCTGCAACAATGTCAGGGAACATTGAACGCCCTAATGGTTAACAGGTCCGCTTTAACAGGATGCAGCGAGGTGTGCTGTGAGAATGACTAATTGTTGAGCTTAGTGAATGTAACATTGTGTGAAAGGGTTTAAATAATTCTGCCAAGATTGTCTAAAGACTAAAGGCTTGGATTTGTTAGATAAAATAACTAATTGCTGCAGTTTCTTTTTTTAGGTAAATGTAGTTTCTGGCAGCTCATAGTATTCCGGATGAGACTTCTTAAATCTATTAAACAAGCACACGCTTTTCCTGTTATGACACTGCAAATCCCACAGCATGAAATTTCATGTGTTTGTCTTAAATCAGATTTTCCCCTTGCTTTGAAGAAACTGGCTGGAATTTTGTCTGTGCTTATTTGACATATTTTGGCTGCACGTTAGATTTTCTCTCATATTTGTTGACGTCTTATAAGGATATGTATTTTGGAGAAGTCAGGTGAGCTGAAAGTGTCAAAAAGTTTTAAAAACAGGTTTCAATTCAGCAAAGCTGTTATGCCTTTCTCAAGCCAGTGACGTTGATCTGGTGTTCTTAAGGCTGATTTCAGAGGTAATGACCTGTCACACATGACCTCATCAAAGGAAGTAGAAGTATTTGTCAGGTTATCCTGTTGTCTGTCAGTAGTAATTGTACTTCAGTAAGTTCGTTCTTTATCTCTGGGAACAATATCATGAAAAGAATTGGGCCTCAAATTTGGAATTTCGAGATTTTAATGACTTAAGGAGGAGTTTACATCCATTTACAGTAAATTTAACTGGACAGTTATGTAAATTAATTTAATGTAAAAGTTTTTTTTGTTGTCTTGTTGGACATTTGTAAAGGGAGTGGGGTTCACTAGCAGAGTTTGGTCACATGTCACAAATCCTGATTACAGGATACTGCTGTTATAGGTATTTTTAACCAAGCTAACAGTATGGCTGTGTGATGGCAGTGTTGGCCTAACACTAAACTTGAATTGTCTGTATGTTGAACATTATACCTGCTCAACATCAGCATGTTAGCACGTTGACATTAACATTTAGGTTAAAGCACCGTTGTGCCTTAAACTGAAATTATAGATGCTTTATTGCCATTGCACATTTCTTTCCAACGAAACTTTATCATACTCCCTGGATTTGTGACTATGCAAGGGTACGCTAGGGTCCACTTGAATTTCATCATCAGAGGGTTTACTGCTCTATGAAGACATCCGTGCACATCCAATTTGTTGTGACTGCAGCATCTTATCTAAACTGGTCCACATGGTCACAATGTTGTCTTCTTATAGATGCTGATGTAATGTACATGTATGGAAGCGTCTTTTCAAGTGGACTCCAGAAATGAGTATAAACTGAACTACTACCTGTGTATTGCAGCTGTGTGTGTATGTATTTTCTCAGGAATATACAGTGTCTGTGGCTTAAATACAGTATGACAGTAGATTTGTAGTCCTGTTAATGCTACAATAGATAAAGAAATCTGTCTGTCTGTCTTGTGATATCGCAAAATGTTATCATTTTACAAAATCAATCAAAATTCAATGTATATTATTAAGACAAACTGTTCTTGTTATAACATGCTGGTAAATTGTTCTAACAAGAGCATAAGTTGTCGATATCAAGAAATAGATTCACTCAGTACCCGGAGAGATGATATTGTATCCTGGACAGAAATGTGAAAAATTGAGTATCTAGTAATAATGAGAAAATATAATATGAAAATAACTGTATTAAAATGAGAAAAGTTTCTCATTATATTACATATTCATTTTGAGCAATTTAATTTTGCCATAGTGGCAGCAATACGTTGCCGCAGGCCACCGTTACAACAGTTCCCATACAACTGCTAGCAAGAGAACACCCACTGATGCCCAGATGTGATCCAAATTAGCTTCCAGTGTGGTCACCGCCTGAGGAAACATCACCCATCAACTGTAAAGAATTTCTGTCCACCCATCCGTAACAGTGCCATTGAATGTTAATGAGGCCTAAACTTAGATATACTGTGTTAGGCTTCAAACTGTCAGCATGGTCTTTAATCACACACATCACGAAACTGCTTTCTTTCAGTGACACACAACTTCCAAACACTGTGGAATTTGATGCTTCACACTTAGGTGAAGCAAGTTGAAAATGATTAACTTTATGGCTGTAGGTCTGTTATTATCAGGGACTGAGTTTTCTACACCCAAATTATGGATTTTCATATGCAACTGTGTGAGGTTTTGATGCCACACAGAGATAAAGAGCATCCCATTTTGTATATCACCTATTTCTTCCCTGTAATTACCAATTGTACAACATGGTGGCCTGCGACATGGCACTTAGGAAGATTTAATGATCAGAATGGGAATTTTTTTCTCCTTTCATGTATTCTTTTAAAAAACCAAGACAGAATTAAATACACAAGCGGAAGTGTGCTTTCAAGTCTAAAGAAATTATTGGATGCTTTCAATTATGTTGCTTAAATCAGCAAACACATGACAATAGTGCCCATCTACAAATCAAAAGGGAGCCACTGTGGGTTTAAATGGGGAATATTTTTAACCCCTGTGCTTGTAATTTAGTAGCAAGTTCACAGACCTCCTAACTACACTCTAACTTCTGTTAGACCTTTAAACTCCCAGTTGTTCGCCACAAGTACAGATGTACGCAGCCCCCAGGGGTCACGTGGTGAAAAAATAAATAATTACGTGAGAGCTTGCTCACGGATTATTACACTGAACTCTCACTTTAGATTAGAAAAGAGTAAATAGAAAAACATTTAGTTTGAGAGCATTAACACACCATAAGCACCATTCTTTTAGCCTGGAATATTATACTGTTCCCTGAAGTGTCTCACAATATTCAAAACCAGAAATATTTCAATGTTTTTTTTGTGTTTTTTTTTACATTTCCATGCACCAATATATCAATATGCTCTATTTTAGGTAACAAAGGACCATAATATAGTGTGATTGTGAATGTTCCATCAATACTGTAAAACTTCAGTAATGAAGGACTTATCACTAACTGATGAGTTATTTACTAATGAAAAATTCAAATAAATTCAAAATTGAGCATAGGGACTAATTATGTGATCATATCAATACCTATGTCTACAAAATGAGTCTTTCTTTTGTTTTGGCACACTAGAGTGAGCATCAAAAAAGACATTGGCAAAACCACACTCCCCATTGATCCAAACCAAAGACATTGAGATAGTGGGGTGCTGGAAGCAACAAAGATTCAGACCCTGATTTACCCTGATTGTTCTACAAAGACGAACTTACACCATCAGAATAGTTGGGGAGATACTATAACCAAATACAACCTCTACACATAGAGGCTTTAGATGAGATTGTGAGACATTTTTTCCCATTTCAAAGATTTCCTGTAATGAAACCCTCAATGTTCCACAGACTTATCAGTCTCCTGGTTAATGTAACAATTTTATACAATTACAATTATTTCAACTTACTTTGCAATCAGCCACCATTCTTATGGGTGTATCAAGCTTCAGGTATCACTAAGGACACTGCAGTGAGGTTGTCCAATGTATTTTCTATGTGAAGAAAATACAGACATTCTCTGGGTGAGATATGCATATTACAGTTACACAACAAAATAAATAGATTCAAAACAGTTTAAATAATTCTGCACCAGAATTTTAGAGAGAGTGGTCTTGGAGGGACTTCAACCCAAGAACTCAGTATTTCTAAACTTCTGGCCATGACTGTATGTGTTACAATTGATTAATTTATACAATTGTATATGTAATGTTTTCTGAAGGCTGGGTTCTTGATGTTTTATACCAAAATGCACCTTGGCATTTGTGGCTCAAAGTTGTAACCTCACATTTTTTGTGAATATGAACCTTTAACCAGGAGAATTGTATGCCTATCCAAGCCCTATCCAAGTGGTCCAATTGTGAGTCACCTATGAGAAAATGAACAGGCCTAGATGCCTAAAATAACTGCCCCTCTATGTATACTCTATAGAATAATTCAGGAATCATACATTATACAGGAGGCATTTAATAGCTGCACCATCACGCATGAAGATAGTTAATGAGGTGATTAATCAGTGTGATTAGGGAGGTGCTGTTTTACTCATGACACCAATGAGGCAAATCCCTCGACACATACTGACCTTACTTAAACACACACAGAGGATATGCTATTTATAATGGTGAATGCACAGATATGCTTCCTGGAAGAAAGTGACGTCTTCTGAGGTTAGAATGAATCGGCCATACCTGAACTTTCTGACAGTCTGCTTTTTTTTCTTCTATTTTTGTTCGGGAGGGTGGACATGTGCTTCTTTTAGCAGTTTGTTCTACATGTTCTATACAGCAGGGAAGATGTAGAGGTATAGGGTAGAAAATGTGTCAGTCTGCAGATATATATTTTTTGTTTTAGTTCATTTTTTGATGATTTCTTACATCAGGTAACATCTAGCCATGTAGTTTTCTTTCAATTTGCCCCGGTTTTTGAGATATTTGCGTATACTGACCCTTTAACCAGCCAGGTCTTGACAACCCCATGTTGTGTGGAGCATCTCAATAGGTGTCTAATAAGGAATCTTTATGGTCAAAGAACAGTTCTTCCAACTCTGATGAAACCAGCCACCTCAATGAATTATATCACTTGTAGATTGTTGGAAAGTAAGATGTGGGGCCAATGTGGTGGAAGGATATGTAGCAGGTCCAACTTTCATGCAGAGTTTACATCTGTCCACTGGCCTGTAAGCAAAATAGACCTTTATATCATCATGAACTACAATATTTTATATGTTAAGTATTTTAGTTGCCTGACCTTCTCAACATACTTACTCTATACTTTACATCCCAAACCCTGATGTTTCCCTAACCACAACCATAAAGTAGTTGCCATTAATAGAGATTGTATAAACTAAGAATTTAAAAAAATGAAAGAAATCCAGAATTTTGCAGAATTGTCCAATATTGGCATTTCTGTCTGGCGATAAATTATCCAACAAAACATTTGAGACAAACTGTTCTTGTAGTGTAATACCTGGCTGTTTTAGACAACGAAAGGTAAGGTACATTTTAAAACAAAAATGCTAAATTAAGAACAAAGACAAAAAAATACAAGATTACTAATGAACAAATGTAAAGACAAGCATATTCAGCTGGATCCACCCATATGTCCATCCAATTTTGGATGCTCATCCATGTCAGGGTCGCTGTGGCAGACGGTAGCACAGATGTTCTTCTCCCAAACCATGTCCTCCACCTTCTCTTGGGGTATCCCAAAACGTACCCAGGCCAGATGGGATGTGTAATCACTCCAGCATGTTCTGGGTCCACCCCAGGGTCCCCTCCCTGTTGGAAAACCTCTAAAGAGAGGCATCCAGAAAGCATCCTAATCAGATACTCAATCTACCTCAAGTGGTTCTTTTCAAGGTAAAAGAGGAGTGGTTCAACTCCGAGCTCCTTCTAGATGTCTGAGCTCCTCACCCTATCTTTTAGTCCAGCCACACAGCTAAGAAAACTCATTTTGACTGCTTGTATCCTGTATCAAGACAGTCTGGTACAAAGGCCACATTATTGCTAACACTGCACCACAAGGCTTGTTGATCTAGGGTATCATCTTCCCTTGAATCATGAACATGAGCCAGAGATACTTGAACTCTTTCATTTGGGGCAGCAACTCACTCCCAACTCAGAATAAGCAATCTGTTCAGTTTGATCCTCTGTTAAAAAAGGATCTGGTCTGACATGGACTCTGTTGTGTGTTCTTGTATTGTTCTCCTAGCTGTCTCCATCTTTTATTGACTTTCCTTTCAGATCTCCAACTAGTATTCACCCAAGTGCAGCTTTGAGATGTCAAGCTGTCACAGTCTGCTCAGCATCTAACAATATGTAGCAGTCTACTTACATGAAAGGACAGTGTCAGATCAGCCTCTGTGCACTTGTCTATTTTCTCTTGTTCTAGACATCCAGAGATTTATGTCATCTTGTCATTTATTGGGCAGTGGTGGGCGTCTCGGCTTTGTAATTATGAGGTCTGCTGCTCTTATGGTTTTATGTGCGTAGTGCGGGGAGACACTTCAAAAGAAAACAGACGCTGTGAAGAGCTAATTCAGTTGTTTCCGCACTGCCAACATGTAGAGCTCGGCGCTTAAAAGTATATGTTGGTGAGACCTGGTAATCTCTGTGTCTACAGAGAGCTCAAACAGAAGGAAAGTGCTTCATACCTCATTGTGTCATACAAGCCCTGCAGAGCACTGAAGCAACACTGCAGTCAGGCCAAACATGAATTCAGGTTAAGACTTGGTTTAAGTTTAAGGTAGCAGGTCCAAAGGGGTGGGAACTAGGTCAAGAGCAACTTAAATTACAACACAGGATTTTAGGGATTTTTATTCATTTAAGCAATCAATTAAATCAATTGTTAATCATGTTTAAATGAATAAGAATTCATTATTCATTTGCCTAATCTATGTTGTAGAATTGACATGGTTTTGTCCATTTACAATGTCTCTGCTGTGTCATTTTTGGACACGTTTATCTTAAACGTCTGAGTCACTCTTACGTAAAAGCCACAACAGCAATTTGTCTATGTTTTTTTTCATTGGTGGAATTTCAGTAGCACTCCAGAGATGGCAAGTTGGCAAGATGGCCACTGTTCTGCAGCAGTGATACCACTTCCTCTTAGGCACCTGCTACCAAATATTGTGCAAGCATATGTGGTTCTTTCCGTAAATGTCCTGTCATTTATGCGAATGACAACAAACTATTTCTTTAACATATAATGTAATGTTGTTTTTTCCGTGTTTAAAGAGAGTTTAGGAACACTGATTTTTCTATCTGTTTTTTTCCCCACACATTACTTCTCAGATGGTTTGGTGTCATGATTTTCCTTTCAGCACAGCTCACTACTTTTTGCCATTTTGAATTTACAAAGAACAAACCAGTTCTGACCGGCCAACATTGAATTCTACACACATCCCTCTCTGCAGTACAAGTTATGGCCTGTTGCACTTAGACACTGAATTTTGAATTTAATAATATAATGTGGCAGCATGGTGCTATAAAGCCAGCAAATACTGAACAGCAAGTTAAAAAAAGAAAGCGCTTAGTCGCTTAGAAACATATTCAGCATACTCCTCACTCAGCATTGATTGTTGGTGCAGCAGTATACGTACATATACTTGAAGATCAGGTCATATCTACATTTTGTACTAGGAACAGAGTCCTGAATGAAACGTGACACCCACTGGCACAAGAACAGGGGGTACAACATGAATTTTTGATCTTAATTGATATACTTACAATATCTACCTATATGGCCAATCAATCAGGCCGATTTATCAGCACTAACCTTTCTTTTCGTTACTCAATTGAAAGTTGTGTCATTGTGTTACGTGCAGTTGAGAAAAACTGATGTTAAGTAAAGTCAAAAGTCAAAAGATCTTAAAAAAAGGTCATTGATGTTTTCATTTTCTTCAGGCCTGATTGTTGTAATCCCCTTTATTCTGGGCTCAGTAGGAGGGAAATCTCCTGTCTGCAGCTCATGTGAAATGCTGCCACCAGGCAAGATGTAGCATCATACTACACTAATCCTCGTTGCCCTTCACTCTGCCTCTGAGTTTATCGCTGGTTTTAAAGCTTTGCATGGCTACGCCTCTGGCTTTAGTTTATCTTTGATTTGATATCACCCTTTGAGCCTCTTTTTGCTGTTCTCAAGTCCGCCCTTGTCAATATAAGGCCCTCAAAATTCTCCATCTGAAGTGACTCAGATTATTGGACAGCATCTGAAACTCATTTCATTCACACATTACCAGTGGTGGATTTGCTTTAGACAATCTGATTGGCCAGGTGTGCAAAGGTAAGAACACCTTATTTATATGAATGATTCTCTGTGTAGTGATGCACACACATTTTTGGAGAAGGATTAGATTAGGAAGCAGTGGTCATTCATACTGAAGGTTCCTAGGTCACTGTCTGAGGATTCTGGTTTTGAAAAATAACAGTGTCTTCCTTAAAATTCAGTTGGAGTTATGTTCTTATTGGTAACTTAAAAAATAGAACTGGTACTTTTTAACAGGGAAAGACATTTTTGGTGAATTTGGTGAGGAATACTGCTTAAAGGGATGGTCTCAATTTCAAAATTACATGGATGACTTGCACATAATATACCAGAATATATTTAACAGCTTGTTTCACATGTTCATTGCCAGTGTCGTTGTATCATTACAGTGGAACCAGTTCACCTCCCACTTGCGTAGTTACACGCTGGAGCTACGCAACAAACGACAGTAAAGTACAGAGAGGTCTGACAGGAAAGCCGAGCAGTGGATTTTGGTGACTTGTGGCTGGTTTAAACTTTATTTGCCTGCTGTGTTGTGGCATGAAATGTATTTGTTTGTTGTGTTCATTTTTGTTTTAACAAGCTGCCGGCTCACTACCACAGCTCTGACCGCAGGACCCGCCACACAAGCTGATGTCCATGCGTCACTACAGTAGATTAGCTCACAATACTCTGCAGTCCATCCTCTATAGCCATTAAGACTCGAAATGGCACCAAAAACCTAAGATGTGTTCACTGTGTGTAGCTTAAACATGATACAGAAACATAGACTCCAACATAAAATGTATTAAAGTGTTCATTGAAATTTGCACCAGAGGGCTAAAAGACACAACAACACATATCAAAGAGGCAAAACTCAACTTAACTGAAACGTTTTTTGGCATTGTGGAATGGTCAGACATAATACAGACTTGCATCTGCAATCTGCATTTATAACTTAATTTTTTTTTAAAGTTTCAAGCGCTTGCACCCCTACATCATTTTTTCAATTGTCCATAATCCCCTCCTTGACCCAGTTTCTGTTGAACCGGGGCTCACATTGGCCCCTTTGGATAGATCCTGTCCCCTAGAGTGAATAAGGTGCACATAGAAGGTTTAGTGAGTTGGACATAGGTAGAGTAATAGAAATAGAAATCAACACTTACAGAGTTTAACAGTTGCTCTAGACTGCTGAAGCTGCTCAGATCATTGTGTTTAATATGTTTTTTTAAATTCAATGAAATGATGAAGACCATGAGGTGTTGTTTTTAAAGCACTCAGATGTATGTGTTATATCTATTGGTGCTGATTGCAAGTGACAGCTTTCTTGCCTTTCAAATGTTCTGTTGTAACTTCTGTTAGTTTTCACATTTTGGCAGAATGGATCAAGCAGAATTCAATATTTCATTTAAGACTGTTTTTGCTGCCTTCTCACAGCATCATGTTTTATATGACTTCTTCTAATCTTACCCTTTTCTCAGCACTGTCAACAGGAATATGTGATTACATGATAGTGATCAGATAAAGCACTACAGCATAAGACTCATAAGACTGACTTGTATATTGTGTCCTCAGGGAGATCCTGGGCCGACTGGTGCTGCTGGTGCTCAAGGTGCTCCGGTGAGTTGATACCGATGATATATCGATGTCATATTATTACAGAAGCCTGCATGAAGCCATTTTACAAAGCAAATGTGTGTGACGCCTGTTGAGCAGTTTCTGCATCTGTCATCTATACGCAATAATTATAGTAACTGTTCGAAAATCGGTGCATTACCAGTTATTAGAGCACAATTGAGTGGGTGCTCAGTGTGACAGCTGCTGCTGATGAATACAAAGACTGCATGCAAAAACATGATTCCTGTTAACTCAGCATTCTGTGGATAGAACAAGCAACTAGTTATTAAGTGGTCCCATAAAGATCCGAAGGGAAGAGTAATCAGGACATAAACATGAGAGCTGGGATTCATTGCTGTTTTTACATGCTGTTGTGTGCTAGTAAACTCACTGCCCACACGCACACAAACACACAATCTCACTGCAGATAGACATGCAGACACACACACCAGGACAGGACGGTCAAAACTGTTCTGAGCCTTTGTGGACACAGTCAATGAGCAGGTGGGATTGAAACTGTTAAGGTAATGAATGAATTTGGTGAAATGAATTGTTTAGATTTAGTACACTTACACAAGTCACTTTTTATGGAGGATATATTAGCAATACAAAACACAACAAACTATAGTACATTTTTCACAACACTTTGCTTTCTGAAACTGAAAACTGGGAACATTAGGCATTATTTACCTGTCAAATAGAGTTGTAATCCATGCTTTCTATTAGGTGTTTTTGACTTTATTTTTTTTCCTGAGACCCAAACTGCAAGTGGCTATAGTTACTATAGGTAGCCTAATTTATGATTAGTACCATTCATGTTGTGGCTAAGTAATCTCAATTTTAACCAGAATTGGAAGTAATTGTACTGTATTTGAGTTTTCTGTTACTTACACTTTTTTTGAGTATTTTTCAAAGTCAGTCATTTTACTAGAGTATGGTTTAAATGAAGTAAAGTAGTTAGTTACATTTAAACATTCATCCACTACTGAGTAAATTATTTATTTGTTCTTTAAAGTGATCAATAGATATTAGCAAGTTAGAAATAAATGCCATCTTGGACCAGACACCAATCAAATGCCAGGCCAATCATATCACAATGTCATTAAAAAACAAGGCCGCCATGTTGTGGAGCCGCGCTTCTAATTCATCTCCAACAAGGCAAATAAATTACATTTCTTGTACACTTGTCACTAAAGGAGGCAGAAAAATAGCTAAATAGCATTTGACCCACCCTACTTCTTTTTTCACTTTATTGCATGAGATACACGTGTAAGGTAATCATGGGAAATAACAAAGTAACTTTATTAGTGAGCTACTTTTTACTTGTACTTACTTTTATACCAGTACTTTTACTTGAACAGGATATTTCAGTGCTCTACACCTCTGATTTTAACAACAGTAATTATGTTCTAGATTTGTCCATTATTATTTCCAAGTGTTAATTCCAGATGTGTCAAGTTGTGTTTTGGTTTCTGTTTTCATTCCTGCAATTTCTAGACCAACATGCTTTGGTTGCCTGCAGACAAACAGTCCGTGTTGGGAGTAAAAGAGGTGGAACGCATTGGCCAGAATATAACCTGGAGCCTGTTATCAAACTGTTAACTGAGTGTAAATTTGCTATAGACTGAAATAAAACCCATTTTGCTTCATATGTAAAGTCTCCAATGAACATAGCTGAACAACAGTTGAATGTCATGTTTATGCTCTAAATGTTCACACTTAAACATCCTATGTCTGTACGTTCCAACCTGGTAAACTCATCGCTGTCACACCCAACAACCACACACTCACACTTTATGGCAGGCAGAGTGTAAAACAAAGCATACATAAAGATGTACACATGTAATACACACAGCAAATACACAGTTAAGTGCTTCATTTATATATAGTATGCATTTTAAAACACACAAACACACACGCACACACACACACACACACACACACACACACACACACATACCTTGTTTTGTCGAGGATATCTGTATCTGTAGGAGAACATTAGCAGCCTGCATTTCGTGCCACTGCATCCACAAACCAAACCCTCCCTTCCTAATCAAGCTGATGTTTACATGCAACGCTGGGGAATAAAAACTGCCAATTCAGCTTTTATTGGTGTTAACCGTTTTACTACACTACACTGTCCCAATTGTTATTGCCTTGTAACAGAGGCTGCGTAAAACTGTCTGCATTTGCAATTCAGAGGGAGTTTGATAATCGCACAACCAGGCAAACAATACTGACATGTTTCTCTCGCCAACATCACCAACAAGAGAATGATACAGAAAACACTCCTTGTTTTTTGTGGTTCGTCTGTCGTTCCCCCGCTCTGCTCTCTGCTCACCTCAGGGTGAAAGTGTAATGGTGTCTGCTAATGACAGATCATATATCCTCATCTGTCCACAGACTTGCGGGTGCACTGCTGAGAGATGAATAAGTGAGACAAATGCAGTGATGCTGGGCCCGCTTCACTCTAATATGTTTGTGAATTTTTCCTCGAGGTAAAATATTTGTTATCGCCCCTAATCGGCCCACCTGTTTTTTGGGGGAGTTTTTTACCAGAAAAACTGACGCATCTCATATTTCACCCGGAGACCTTCTCAATGATACCACAGAAGCCACAGATCTTGAATTGGTGTTAACAGCTGAGCGTTAATCACACTGAATCAACATTGAGATCTGATAATTAATTCTACATCTCCTCTCTCTGCAAGCTGACAGTCATTTCAATTAAATTACGACGGACAGATTAGGAGAGGACGACAGAAGTCTTAACAGGGATGTTGGCACAGGAACAGCCCCGATGTTGTTACTGAAGTAAAACCACCATGTCAAACACAGATATACAGTATCTAAACCCCCCGAGGATTACACTTAATCGCATATGCACACATGGCAAACCGATCTGCAGTCGTGCCATCAGTGCAGGTTCACATCCGAAGCACTTTGATCCTCCACTATGATCCACTTGTGTTTGCATGACAGGTTGGGAGCAGCTTTTCCAAAGCCTTTAACTTTTCCTAAATCAAAAGCTGACATCCGACAGGTAGTGCGTGACAGGACATACTGTAGCGCAATGTAACCCCTATTCATATTCTATTAATGAAGCTACACCTGCACCATCCTCACCATCCTCCTGGCTTTACAAGACACCTTCCAAATACAAGGAAGAAAAAAAGACTTAGACCTTTTTACGTTACTCGATGCACAATAAAGAATGTGTCCATCCACCTGTTTCAATGTGGATTTTGAGTTTGTGCATGAAAAATGACAAGCAATGCTTAGTTTTAAGCAGTTTATATTCTCTACAGACATATCGTAGAATGGAAGAGGTGGATGTAGATTCTGCATTGGCTGCATTCATTGTTTTTTATAGCCAGTATGAGTCAGACAAGTTCTAAATACAACATTTCATATTAGCACCTTACAAATATGTGTCTCTTTAGCTGCTGGATGTTCCACTATATTCACCATATTGACACATTACACACAGTCATTTGATTCATTGTTGATATAACTGTGTATGTTACAACAGCTTTAACCATTCATTGAACCTAATAGGGGCTGAGTATTGAGTGATCTGCAGCAGAAACATTTGTACAGATCATTATAGAAAACACTTAGTTTCATGAGTAGTGTTCTGCCATCTACCAAACTTAAAGAGATAATCATGGAAGAACAGACTCCTGTTGTATTGGGTTATGATTCAGTAGTGAAGTACTTTGTCAACAGGTTTTAAATGAAGCATTTATGTACGCGGTATAAAAGGGTCACAGTGACATGCCTAAAAAAGTGCTGAGGCTTGAGTAGTTGCAACATCAGTTTACAAAATAATCTCTATTCAAGATCCATTTGCTCATTTATTGTGGAGCTTTGGGCCATGTCACAAAGTTCTCATTCAGAAAATAAGTACTGTACGTAAAGTGAACCTTGAGGCAAGATTGTTTTGTCATCTAGCATTAAATGAGCTGTCAATTTCAGCCCAACATTGATGAGAAGTCCTAAAGTGCTCAGAATAATGGAGCATTTGGACATCTTCATCAACTGAGAAAACTTGATTATAAAGACAGTATTATAAAGGATACCCTGTGTTGTGTCATGTAGATGTAATATTTAAACTGACTAACTTGATGTGACATTACTGTACATAATCTTATCAATCCATCACTCTGCTGTCCATAGGGTGCCCAAGGGCTTCCTGGTGAAGTAGGCTCAATTGGACTAAAGGTAAAATCTCACCTGAGGGAAACTTGTGAGTTTTGTTGGTAAGTTTAAGCGTCACCAGTATCAGTTAACTATGTTCTGTCTTCTTGAATATCTTTTTAGGGAGAGCAAGGGTTGCCGGGGCTGCAAGGACCACCTGGAACAAATGGAACACTGGTTGGTGTAACATGAACGCTGTTTCACTTTGCTTCAACTTGCTGTAATGATTCTTCTCAAACCAGCATGCTGCATGACTATACTCTTTTCCAGTAATACAGAAAGATATGCTCATGACTCTGTTAGCAACAAACTTGGCTCACATGCACAAGGTTTAATCAGACTCAGCAGCTTACTGTTGGATCCAAATGTTAAAGCTTTTTTGTATGATTGAAATTGATGATTGAAATGGACTACAGGCCATCAGTTAATGTAATTCGGCTTTCAGACTTGCAGTTTGAGTCCTAATATCATTCCAGAAAACACAACTGACCACTTTTGCAGGTAGAAAGCTGGCAGGTGTTCATGTTCCTTGTCAGTGCACTTGGCCGGGTGTGTAGTGGTCGGAAATTGTGCGCCCCATTTCCCCATTTATGCAATTCATCCTGTTGAGACCACAAAGACAGAATTCTTGACAGTGTGATGCTGCCAGGAGGAAATCAAAAACTAATGACTATTGGCTCAATTAGCAATCGAGCAAAGAAAGACGTTTGGCCAAAGTTTACCTTGCAGAGAAAAAGGCTTGTTCTGTTAGACTACGCTTCCTTATGAGGGATGATGTTACTGAACCCAGTTTCAGTCCATCCCTCCGTAGCCCACACTTAACCCTTGGTGGATCCACATGTTTTAAGTGTATTCCTACCCGTGCAACAGGTGATCATGTTTAACAGGGTCCACCTGCACATGTTGCCCTTTACATCTGTCTTTTATCAATGCAATCTTATCTCCATGAATAGAATTCCACCCATAAAACTTCCCACATTACCATCACTGCAGTGGTCCCATAATGAGATCATTAATTTAGCCCAGGCACCATGAGTCCGTTTGATTTATTTAGAGGTGCCATTAAGGCGGTGAGCAGATGTTAATTTAGAGCCAAAGTCAGTTCAGTGTGTGTGTGGGGTTAAAGCTGGACACACGGTAAGGGCACCCCCCTCTGGTAAACAAGATTACATATAAACAGATACAATTACAGCAGAGCATTGAGAATACACACTCCTCTGAAGTGAGTACTGGACAGAATGTTTATAGCTCTGCTTCCCTCTAGTGGCCAAAGTGAGACAGTATAGATAGGACCTAATAGAGATTAGAGTGAATAGTGACACGAAAGACATTTAACAGCTTGTCACCTTAAATATGAAAAATGAAAATAATAAACATAAGATTAATAAGCAGATGATAAATTAATCAACATGCCAAATTTGATAATTGATAAGCATGTTTTTAAAAACAAATCCCTGCCTAATATTATAAGATTTTTGAAGCATTTTATTCAAATTTGGTCTCCAGCTCCAAACTGGTATAACTTTCAGTACAGATGTGAGTGTTAAGCTGCACAGAGGTCACCTCTCTACAACCACAAGCTTCATCTTTTAGTGTCCATCGTCTTCCTCTTTCTATTCCTGTCTGTGTGGAATACAGCTATGATGTTTTGCCTGCAGTGGGCCACTGACTTATCTGACACACACAAGCACACATACACACACACACACACGCACGCACGCACGCACACACACCCACACGCACGCACGCACACACACACACACACACACACACACACACACACACACACACACACACGCACGCACGCACACACACCCACACGCACGCACACACACACACACAGAGTCATGACTGAGCTGAGCCTGTGGATAGGATGAGCCACCCCTTGTATCCAGGCAACCACATACAATCATGTGATAGTAAATATAAATGGAAATCAAACTAATAGTCAGTTGACCTGGTCAGCAACTATCACATTTGGCATTTAAAATGTGCCTGCTGCTGGTTTGGCTCCATGTTGCTTGAAATGAAGGATTTCATTTCCCTGTGATGTTAAAATCACTGTTTCCACAACTATTAAATTCAGTGTTGGATTTGTCTGTCAACTAAAAGGGCTTAAAATGTTCAGGTGCAAATGTCAACTTGAATTATCAAAGCCATGAAAGCTTTGACTTTTAAACAGCGAAATTCTGTCATGATACTGTGGCAACAGTATTAATGAAAAAGGTGCTCACACACTGTTTAGATGCTCCCATAAAAGAGATTTATTGACGTTAGGGTCTCTATTATCCTGAACCCAGCGGTGCAGATCACAGTGAACCGAAAGTCTACCCAGCACACTTTTGGTATTTTCATGTTCAGGCCTGCTGGTCCGCCCATTAACATACATGAGAGTGATGGAATGATCACCTTTCTGACAGTTTGAAGTAGAATGTGTTGTATTGGATTGCATTAGATATTGCAAAAGTGTTCTTCATAAAGTACAGTGTGTAAACTTTGTTCAGCTCTTTTCATTTCAGCTGGAAAATCAAGAAATGAGAAAAACAACAACAATAATAATAATAATGATGATACATTTTATTTATAATGGACTTTACATTTGAAAACAAAATTCTGAAATTAAGGATGTATTGTTTCAAGAATTTAAGTGGTAGATTTGCCACTGTTCATCACTATAACCTGCATACAACTGTATACATGTTTTAGGAGTATCTAATCAGAATGTGAGCACATTGTTCCCTCTTTCTTGAAATGTGTTGGTTGGCATTTTAGTGTCATTGAATAGTGAAGAGGCAGGAAGGAAAGGAGGGGTCATAGTCAAATGAGGAACCTTATGGTTGCAGTAACCAGGGTGTGCCCCACACTTTTTCTTGTTATTGTTTTTTTCTTATGTGCCAAGCCACCTGATGTGCAAACACTCATTTATGATATCTTTGTCACCACTGTACTGGAAACCATTGGTAGTTATGGAGCTCTGTAAAACCTTAAAATATACTAATATTATTACATTCGAATTAAGCATTCAAATATTTGTTTTTTATGCTTTTGGCTTTAATGCTTTTTTATTGAAAAGAGCCTCTTATCACTTGTTTCTCTCTCATAGTGTGACAGATTACTGAACAGTAGATTTTTATTTGTGTGTTCTTTTCTCTGATGAAGGCATGTGGGAAGATATAACCACTAACACACAGCTTCAAGCTGGGCTCTTGATACAGCAGAACGCTTTGTTGAATATGCAAACCCAGTGTGTGTTTGTGTGCCACAGTGTGCAATTGTGGATGTGCATGAGTTTGTATATAAATGTGTGTGTATGAGTGGACCTGAGCCATCTCATTTCTCCCTCAGTGCCTCCTGACTAAGCCGTCACGCACTCTGTCACATTCAGCCCAAAGCACAGTGTCTGTCTCTTTCATCTCTCTCTCTCTCTCTTTCCCTTCCTCTCTCGTCCCCTCCTCTCCTCTTCCCTCTCTCCTCCAATATCTCTCTCTGTCCAGGGAATCCAGGGGCCCCCAGGGCCGCCCGGAGAGATCGGCCGAGATGGTCCCAAGGTCTGTGCGTTGAACGTTATAATTAGTTATTATGCTAATAGCCTGCTGCTCCCCAGCCGCTGGGCTATTCTCAGTCTGTTCTAATGTTGTACCCTCCCTCCCTGTTCTATTGATGTTCCCGTGGAGAAAACTGCATTTTGCTGAGAGGGAGTCAACTTGTTTGGAATCAAATTGTAGGTGTGTCTGAATATGTGATGAGTTCCATCCTGCCAAGGACAGTTCACATTTAGTGTGCCAGTGTCATTTAATTGTTGCTTTACAAAAGTTTGACTCTTTCAGACATTCATGCAAACTTGGTTTTGACAGTATTTGCTTCATTAGGGTGATATTTAAATATTAAAGGAGTACTCCAGTGATTTGGCACTGCACTTCCATGATGTTGGAGGACTTCAAAATACAAAGTAAAACAAGAATGATCCACATTTAATCAGCAGAGACTGAGATATCTCCACTTTGAGTCAGCTTTAAAAATCATAAGTAAAATCACTGCTGTTCTCCTTTAAGGGTTCTCTCACAAAGACCAGCACAAGGGGCACAGTGACACAGTACATTCAGATTCACATGACCTTGAAATGCACATTGCTGTCCCTTTGGAATTTGTATACTCAGTGCAGCATGCACGGCACAAAGATGAGGTGGGAGTGGAGGATGGGAGTTTTCATGCATATTTAGGTGAAGATTGGCTTTTTGAAGTTTTGCTGAGAACCAGGACCAGGTGTGTTCTCAGCAGAAAGGCGGCTGATAATTTGGCAATTTCATCTGTTAGCACAAAATACATGTAAATGGTATTATTTAATACAACAAATAAACACGTTATAAAACCTAACATGGCATAATAAGACCTGTGTGGTCGTCCGCACCTGCTTTTACATGTGCGTTTTACACCTTCCTCTGCAGCTGATTAAAACTATCTGCAGCCTCTAATTGCAGATGGAACACACAACACGTGTAAAGCACATCATGAATACACATGATGATCTGTTGTGGTTACCTTGATTAAATCATGCACAACCAATACTGGAATACTGCAAAAATAATCTCTGCACTTCTAAATACCTAAAGTGGTAATTACATTACAGAAATTAGCACAATGTGCTGGATCCCACTTTAACACTTTCAATTATGGACAATTAGGGACAATGTGACACGGATTATTATTGATTTAACAAAAGCAACTGCCACAGAAACCACCAGTGGAAAGTGGTATACTACTATTGGTTTAAGTGCAAATTTACTTACCATGTACCATGTTACTCAAATAAATGCATTTGAGATAGTTCGCGAATTAAGATTTTGCATGCAAAATACATGTATGATGAGTTTTAGAAATCTGTTGCATCAGTATAGATAAAGCTACTTTTGTATAAGCATAATACAACAATAATAATATTTTAGTGGAAACATTGTTAAAATCAGCTCAACATAAATGTTATGTGTGATACACTGAAACAACTTTCTGAATATTTCTACCACTTTCAAAAACACATTCGTCCAATGCTTTGTACTAAATGATGATTGTTTTTCAGACTCATTAAGTGGTGATACAACTGTAACAGCCATTGAGTGAATCATTTAGTTCCAAAATTAAAAATGCTTATTATGCTTTTAAACATCGTACCATTGCATTTTTATTCTCTCCATAAATGTAAGAGCAGTATTTATAATGCACATAATTCACATGTTAACTCTCTGATCCTCTCTCGACTGTATTAATTTTCTTACTTTGAAAAGCTGTATTTCCTGTAAAATTTTTGAGGTCATTTTAACTGTGATTCTGTGATTAGCACAGCTGTTAAGTAGGAAAGAGACCAGTAATGTGACTGGCTGGGAGGCTAATGATGAATCACTCCACACTGTGATTTATATTGTAATTCATTCAACCTTTTTGTGCATGTTGTGCTGCATCTATATGAATGCAAATAGAAGGTACACTCACTGACCCCTGTACTGGTCTCTGTGATTATTAGAATAGAGCCCAAAACATGTGTTAAGGATTAATATAAGATATAGGAATAATTTTATTCAACAGAAAGATCACTGTGTGTTTGTGCATGTGTGTGTGTGTTTTATTTAGGGAAAGTGTGGCGATCCAGGGGGAGCTGGTGCTCTTGGTCCACCAGGACAAAAGGTGAGTGGTGAAGTGGATTATCGACCAGATTACATTGTTTCGTTTAACTTCTGTCTTCACATCTTTCTAGCACTGCATCTTCCTTTATTATCTGTTTTTCTATATTCCCTGTATTTTTTTTCTTGCTTGCTTCATTGTGATTAACTATCTGGTGGTTTCCAGATGGATTATTCATTCTTCTAATAATATTCTGTGATTGGCTCCAGGTAAGAGCAGGGATAATCTCCTCTTGAGAAAAATCATTGCTGTTGTTGACATAATGATTGAGTTTGAGTTTAACTGGAGTCTAATGATCTAAATAAGATTCCTTCTGATTTTAAATCGTTGGGTTGGTGGACGTTATTAGACATCCAACATTTGATATCTAACAGTCTTTTAAGAAGTCAGACTGTTGGGGAATCCTGGTTTTATAGTCACAGAAAGTTGGGTGTCATCGGTGTAGCAATGAAGAGAAATCTTCTGTGAATCTGCGAAGTGGAAGCATGTAAATACAGAAATTTTGTGCCCCGACCCCCGCCCTAAACACAAGCGCACGCACGCACACACACACACACGCTTGGACACACACATGCACAGCCACTTGAGAGAACTGCTATTGTCACCATGTAGGCTAACATTACAGGTGACTGGCCACACACTCATCCTGCACCACGGACAGCAGCGGAAGCTCCATATCAACACTTATCTAACCTGGGCTCACTTATCTGACCTGGGCTCAAACTACCACATCCTGATGATGTCTCCAAACTATCAAACATTTAAATATAGCCGACACTAACAAAGCTACACAAAGATATCTTGCACAGTATGTCCATAAGCATAACCATCAAGAAAAACACAGCTCATTTTATGCCTTACAAAAACACAGCATTAATGGGTTAGAGAAAAAACGTGTCTAATTTGGTCATTTTAGCTTTACCCTCATCCTGCTTCTTCCTTTCCTTCCTCTTTTGTGCGCTGCTTTTTTGTTTGGGCTTGCTAAACATGATACTACCTTTTCTTGTCAACTTTCATCCACTTGCTTTTTTTCCTGCTGAAAGGAGAAACTACTACCTCATGTCATACCATCCACTCAGTGTTAGCCTACCTTACTGAACCGCCCTGAGCTATTTCATTCACAAAAACAATACAGCTGCTGAACAACTGCTTTTTTTTCTCTTCCTTCATGGGCCCCTGACGGTGTTGTTATGGCTCAGGGATCTAGATTTCGTTATATTGTTGTCTGACCCTAAATATAATGACAATAAAGCTACTAATCTAATCTAATATTTACACCACTGGGGATGATCATCAAGGAGGTGGTGCCGTTACATTTTAACTAACATAAAAAAATTAAGACTATAGGAGGAAATACAATCAGGACAGATAAAAGATGTGTTATTGAAAGATCTTAAGGCGATCACACTTAACAGTTACTATCTGATCTGATGACCCACAAACCACTGTGGGTACAGTATTCATAGAGTGTTAAAAACAACACCTGCTGCTTATTTGCATATTCATCAATAGACCATCCATGTCTCTGAGAGATGAGGATAGGGATGGGAATAGCAGCACTGTGATTATACCACAAGAGGGAGCTAGTGAAAGGGATGGGATTACCATTTGTAGAGGGATACTGAATGAATACTGCATGAGCCCAGTAAGTAGTAGTCAGATGGACTCACTGCAAGTCATGAGGTAAAAGCCTTACCGTAGTGCAAAGTAAGTTCAGTGTTGGTTGATAAGAGCCGTGAGCCTTCCTGGGAAGGATGGAGACCATCTGGTTTTAAAAGCTTAGGCATAATTTAGATGGGAGAAAAACTGTCAACAAAATGGATCTCATTGTTCTTACAATAACCCTTTAGCCAGATGTGGAGTTGACGTACAATAGGTGGCAGAATTTCACATCACCAAAATGAGTCAATGACACCAATTCACTCAAATGAAATTGCTCACCTGATGCCTAACTCTAGGCTCTCTAGGCTCAAGGAAAAATATAAAACCCTTGAATTAAAAATGAATTAAAAATCATAATAAAGAGAATAATAATTTACCCATGCAGTTTGAGGTTTTATAGACTTTTCTTTTATAATGGTGGTCTACTGGGAAAATGCTTTTTTGCACCATAGGGGATTTTTTTCACTGCATTAGTGTGAGTGGCCTTGAGAAAAAATTGGCAGCAAGCCCATATCCCTCTTTATACATCCATGTGGTCTCCTCTCACAAATTGTCAGCTGGGATCGACTCCCCCCCACAATCCTATAAAGTATAAGCGAGTATAGGTGATGGTTGTCTGGAAGCCGGGTGGCTGCATTCTCAGGTGTACACCATGATAACACTGCCACTCAAACAACTGGAGTGGATGTCGAAGAGAGAGGGATTACTGACAGAACCAACAACAAAAACAAATTTACAAAACTATGATATGGTAAATTAGAAATAATATTACAACATTTACAAAAACATAACAGAAGGCTTCAAGGAAAAATAATACTATAGTTGTGCATCTCCTGCACATCACCAGAATCAATAGAGTCATGACAATACAAAATATGCTTTTATCCAGTACTAAATAATGATGGTGATTGACACCTGTCAATCAGCCAGCCCAGTAGAGTCTGAACAATACTAAACCACAGTGTAATGCTGTGTGATGATCTGTGTGCAGTGTATGATGATGCATCATAATTAGTATTCCGTGCACAAATATACTGCAGATTCCCTGTATGCTTCAAAGGTGGAATCACTGTAAATGTACAGTATCAAATGTGTGGATGTATGAAATAGCAAAGATAAAACAATAAATACCACATCAAATCAAGCTAAAGAAAGAGGCCATACCAATGAATGAAAATAAACTGCAATTATGTTCTAAGTAACAGTTAGTAATATGACCAATACTGAGAAAATTGTTGAAGGATTGATTCACAAATGTTTCTTTAATTTGATTTATGAAAGCAAAAGCATGAAAGAAAATGCTGTTTCTGTCTTTTTTGTTCTTCTTTATTGTGCTGCAGTGTGTGTCCTCCCCTGCATTCTCTGTTTTCCTCTCAAAATCAAGTGTCAAGTATATAGATTAGGGAGCAGGGCTGTAGTGCTTGAGTCAGACCTGTTTTTCTATTATCTTGGACTTCATTCCCATCTGTGTGTTTGACTCAGATTTGTGTCAGTCTCAGCTATCAGTTCTTTAGTATCACATGCACCACTCCACATGTTTGTTTCAAAGTGATTTAAAGTGTTCTCTTGGTCATGTAACCGTTTCTTTTTTGAATTATACTTTGAAGATATTGTAGTTAGCTGTAAAATTGTTTTTTACTGGTGTAAACACAATTTTAATGGGAAAAAAATGCAACATTTAGGCACATTTTCATTGCCTCATGTTCTTTTAATCATACTTTTTTGTAATCCAAAGGACTTTATGGAGTGATGGAGGATATATCAGTTGACATGTATCAGTAGTTAAAATGAGCTCTTGCTTGACAAGTTAAAACATTAAAAACATTTCATATCAGTAATGATCAGCCAGAAAATATGTATAATACCATCTCTCACATTGGCTAAGCAAGTAGTTGCTGCCATTCCTTACTGTGCACTGTTCCAGAGAAGTGTAACCCCTACTATCCAATAAGTTAAACTGAAGCAAAGAACAAACAAATATAATCTGCAGCATCACACCAAGCTGCCACCTCCTCCCTTCTCGACTCCATCTCAATTGACCAGCGATAAACCTTTACCTTCCTATAGCTTCACCTAACTGGAGTGCACCATCTACTCAGGTGACCATAGGGTGAGCTACCCTAATACAGCTTTCAAAACCTACAGAACATTGATGTTAAAATCCTCTGTTACCGTTGACAATTGTAATTTCCTGTGGTCACACACGCACAGCTACGAGTGCACCAAATTATACAGAATGTCATTTTTGCTACAGAACAGTTTAATCTTGCCAACCTCAACATAACAGTGTGGAGTGACTCTTTGGTTAGTTCAACTAATGATGTGCACCTGTTACTGTCAGTGTCACTGTCACTAATTAAGCATATGATCAACTCAACCATCAGAAAACCATTCCAATCAATTCCATTGACAGGAACATTGGGTTGAAATTGGTGATTTAACACAAAACCACTAGTAATGTTGGGACCCAAGGCCCAGTGAAAAGTGGGAAGACCTTTTCGTAAAGCTATTAAATGCAGGGCTTACATGTAATGGAGTCAGATTGTTGCATTTCTACTTTTACATGATAAAATCTGAATACTTCTTTCACCCTATGCTATTGAGCCTTTATTTTCCAATAATATGGCACATTATTTCCAAATCCCACTGAGATGATGTAGACCGCTTTCACCTTTCCCAAACCAACCTTATGTTTTGCCTCTTTGCTCTTATCCTGCCAGACAGTTTTTATTTAGTTTTCCACCTCCTTTTGATTAATGACAGCTTCAGTTTGAATGCCATTTGTTTGTTAAGTTTTTGAGCAGTTGCACTCATAAATTATGGGTTTTTTGAAACTGAGCTATGTCTGTTTAATTACCGGTAACCTTGTTCAAGCTGCTTTTTGAGTATAAAGGAGCTTGAAGACATGTCGCTCTACCACCTTTATAAGTCATACTGAACCAGCCTTGAACACTGGTTAATAGCCTTTCCTTTCTCATTGGGAAGTTATCATGGGGATTGAAAAGATAGTCACAGATTTTTGATAAATTTTTTAATATTTCAGTTTTATCTGAAAGATGCGCATTGTCCCAAGTTGTATTCCAACCAAAGACGGGCTTCGGTTCTCTATCCAGTGTGAAATAAATAATGACGTCAATGACCCCTTTTCTTAAATGCCATCTTGTGTATCCCATACATCCTCTCACCTTCCCAGGGATCAGCAGGAGAGCCAGGTTTTCCAGGGCTTCCGGGTTCCATGGGGCTTCCGGGGTTCAAAGGCCATAAGGTGAGAGTCAGTTCATATAACAACATACACATGAACAATATAAAATGTGGTGCTTTTTTTTTGGATTGAATGAAGTCTGTAATTTGCAACATTAGCAACACTTTATGAATGAGTTATGTCTTTGGCTGTCAGGAGTTTGTACATTTATATATTGTATTATTCAGGTTTTGCATGTATGACATGATTACATTTAATGGCACTTTTGAAGGTTGTCTTTCACATTTCAAAAGCAGTACATTCTTTCATTATACATTAAATTTATAACATACATACATTACATACAACAATACATACATTCATTACACATACATTATATACAGTACAAAACAGTCCTTATTAGGAACAGTCTGTTTTAAATGCTGAATTTTGTTTTCTGTATGTTCCATAAGAAATTAATGCTATTTTTCAGCTGTCAAACTCTATCTTTATTATAGAGATGTCAAGCTGTGTCAAGACAAAAACCTGAATCAAAACTGGAAGTCTTCTCTAATGTTCACTGTTGAATTTGTAGGGGGAGCTGGGAGAGACAGGCTCCAAAGGAAACCAGGTGTTGTACTTTTTATTTATTATTTACTGAGCAACACACGCACCTCTTTTTTTTTCTTTTACACACTTACAGGATGTTTTCATGACCCAGTGCATGTAGGAGCTATTAGTTCAATCATAGCTCCAGTCTAAAAACATAATGTTTATTGAGACCTCAAAGAGCAGTCCATGGCTAGAATCTGTGAAAGCTGGAATGTTCCACTGTAATTCTTCAATGCTAAATGATTCGTAAATTAATTAAAAGTAAATAATTGCATGAATTCCGAATGATATAGGTAATAAAAGTTTCCAAAAACAAATACTGTATGTATTTACCTTGGTTAAAGCATAAAATTACACTTGGCTCATAGAAAAAAAGATTTTTGTATATTTTGATATGGCTGTATTTCTTTTTTTTTTTAAGAATTTTTTCTGGCAGAGACACCTTTATTAGCAGTAGAAAGACAGGAAATCATGGGAGAGAGGGGGGTGTGACATGCAGCAAAGGTCAACCGGCCGGGATTCGAACCAGGTGTAAACATCCTATCTAGCAAATCATGACTTTAAATGTAATTATTAAAGCAGAAGTGTTACATGTGCTCTTTCCTAACCATCCTGTTCAGGGATATGATTTAAAAAGGTCTGTCTTTAAATTTACAGCAAGTAAAAAATGTGTTCAGCAACTATTCTAGTGAATCAGCAGTAGTGTTTTTTCATTGGCTGCCAAATTTAAATATATCATGTTGCACTGATTTACATCAGCCTCTTAGTGATGATTAGGCAATGTGGGACATTTAAGTAGACTTCAATATGTTATAATAAATGTAAGAAAGCTAATCTAATTTAATCTTATCTAAGGTCATTTTTACTTCACTTTGATTGCGGTCACTTCTGCACAAAAGAATTGTGCAATATGCACTGCAGCATGAATGCATTAAGCACCTGATCCCCTCCATGTTTTAGCAACAAAATTCCACAATGCTCTACTTCCACATTTGTGAATGCAGCATTTGCCACAAATTGAATGCTCAAAGCATGTGAAAAATGCTTTGATTCATTTTCCTTCCTTTACTTGCACTAATGGAGAACAGTGTGCTAGCCCAGAGAAGTAGAGAAAGGAGAGCGGTCAGGATGCGGTCGGAAAGTCACACACAAGATAAAAAAAAGTCAGGTTTGTTAAAGGTCACTGCTAGCCAATTCCTACCCCCCTCCCTCTCTCTGGATTTCTCTTATTGGCTGCTTGTGGTAATCATGACCTTTTCTCCAATCACACACACACGCACACACACATGCTGAATCAAGACATGGAGCAGCACACACGGATACGCACACATACCTAAATTGAAGCATTCGTTGTTGCACTGCATTCAATCTCACCTTTGTACACACACACACAACACATGAAGCTGTCTGAGCATGTATGTAAACAAACTGGCACAAACTTCGACTTAATCATGATGTATCTCTTTGCAGGGAGAACGCGGCAGAGATGGAGAATCAGGGACTCCTGGTATACCTGTAAGTGTAGTTCCACTCTGCTTCCACTGGGTGGCAGCGAAGCTTATGTTTCCACAGCCTCAGTAGGGTGTGTGGTTGTGTGGATGTGAGTGTACCCACAAGGGCAGGATGAGGAAAAGAATGTCTTGGTCACTGCTCAGTTACAGGGAACTAATTTGAGGTTAGAATTGGACTTTTTGGTTAATATATGAATTAGGTTAAGTTTAGGGTTGGATGATTAAAGGAATAACATTATGTTAGGCTATAGGTGATACTAGAGATTTTGAATTAAATTCCAGATTGAATATTACAGAATCAGTATGATAGAATTCATATATAACTCCTTTTGAGATCCGTAATTTTGAATAAAGTATGTCTTTAATAAATAAAATAAAAATCATAATATTGATGCCACCATAAAAAAGTTTATTACAAAATAAATAAACTCTTGTAATATAGCACCTCTCTGAAAGTGACTTTACAAGGTGCTTTACAAGATTAAAAACAGGCAGCATATAAAAACACATAAAAATGCAATAAAAGACCAAATAGACAAGAGTACAAGCTAATAGCAGTACATGACCAAATAAAAAGAAAATATAAAAGGAAAACATGACAAAACAGAAAGAGCAAACATAAAAATGAGCAGCAGAAGCTCCAGATAGTAGTACAAAATCATAAATTCAAATAAAATGCAATTTCTTTACAAGAGTTGTTCCAGAGTTTCAGGGCCCTGATGGCAAAGGCATGCTTTCGTGTTTAGGGTCAAACTCAGAACAACCGTGAGAATCAGTGACATGGTTCAGTTTCTTGGAAGAACTGAACTGAATGTTGAAACTCATGCACCATACCAATGAGTGACCTCAAAATTACATTACAGCATCAATTTGATACCAAGGATGTGTTTGCACAACACTTATTTGGTAAGAGTTGTGACTATGTTCAGCTAATCACGTAGGCAAAAACAAAACTTTAGGGACAAGTTTCATATACAGTCATTTGTTATGTTGACGTTTTGTTTATCTTGGTTCTACCAGAGATGAGTGTTTGTCCATGCCCTTTCCAAAGAATTGAAACTCCTTCTCAAGTATTTTTTTTCTATTGGGCACATGTCCTTTTATAGGCCTCCACACAAAGCTCATCCCAGCCTCATAGATTTAACACACAGTCATATAATTAATGCAATTATTTTCCCAACAGCAGCAAAATAACACAGACCTTATCACAAGTAGAAGTGAGAAACTGGCTGGACTGAATAGTTTGCCATTTTGGGGTAACTATTATTCATCCTCTTGTGAACAGTTTTGATAACATTCTCGTGTGCAACTAGTTTCATCTGAAAGGTTAAGATGGAATATTGCTAATGCTGAATAGATTTAGAATTATACGGATGTGAAGTATTTCCACACTGTAGGCAGTGAGGAATGATTTGTTTTGGGCAACAAAGTGACATAATGTTTTATAATGTGAAAGAAGCAGGACTGCATAATAATTTCTTTATACATTTTATCTTCATTAATAGTTGGTCATGAACAGGCATGATGATATAAATTGCTGTGGGTAATTTATATTTCTATATGAACACCATCAAATGAGTTGCATTTAAGAATCATTCAAAGTATTAAGTACGAAAATATTGATCACATCCCTAGATAGAGATTAAACAGTGCATCCAGTTAGGTGTGTGTGTGTGTGTGTACAGCAGAAACTACATTGTATCATGTGGAGACAGTTGTGCAATATGACCTGTGACACTTGAGACAGATAAAAACAATCGTATTTCTCACTCTGTAATTTCACAATGTTGAGAGCGGCCTAGCCTCCTTGTGACACGCTCTCAAGGCTAAATGCATCAGCTGTGAATCACAAGTGTGGCACTGCTGAAATGAATATGACATATTTTTGTCTTTAGAAAGACTTCCTAATTTCTACTGGGTAAGATGAATATCACACTGCAGTGTAGCTCAGCACAGGGTGTTTTCTGTTTACCATGTCCCCTGTCAGCAAGCCATGTGGAGTTGCTTTGCACTTTTTTATTCTGCGAACACTGATAGGCTACAATGCAAATGTATAACAGTGATTACAAATTTGACAATTGTTGTGAAACCTCGTAGCTGCATCTGAAGGCAAATATTTGCCATGCTGGTATTTATTTTTCTGTTTGGTGGTTATTTTTTTGTTTTTTGTTCTGTTATTGTAGCCTACAAATGTGAAATTCAGAAACACATTTTATTCATTTCTTTACTAAAAGCACAAGCAGCAGCCACTTCACAAAAGTATCAGGGCTCACAAGGGTCAGCGCAACTCAGGTTCAAAGTTCAACAAATTTGAAGTTGTGGTGCATGGCGAGCTTCATAGTACACCACATGCATTAACAAAGAACTGTTGCCAGAAATAAAAACACACCACATACACAGTGATAGAAGACTTCTGAAACCTGATTTCCTGTGATAAAGTTAAGCCACTTAAGTGAAACAGCTCAACTTTTGATGCAATGCAATTTTCTTGTGTTGCCTCTTCTTCTTCTGGCGCACATTGAGGTACAGTAGTCCATCTGACGAATGATGCATGTCCAAATGTCTCTTTTCATGTTCAAGTCCCCGAGCTTGTTAAAATAGTGTTTTTAGGGACAATTGGCTTTTCCTCCAGTTTGTTTGAAGTACTTTCATTTAGTTCAGCTGAGTGGAAAACAACTGTTAGCATCAGTTTCACAGGGTAATCAAAATAAGAGTTGAGACTGGTTGTCACACAAGAACATTTGCCTAAAGAAGAACCCTTCTCAACATCTTTGTGTCATGTTACAGGGCAGATCTTTATGTCTTTGACCATTAAAAAGCATGTTCTTAAAAAAATACTTCTTCATATGACTGTGATTCCTCTGATCAAGCGTTATAGAAGGAGTTCTCCAAAAAAAAGCATGACTAAAATAAAGATAAGAGAACATATGGATGGAAAAGAAGAAGCTTTTGAAGGGAAGCCCAACACACCCAGAAGTCTTGTATATGTCCAACTACTTAATTCTACAAAAACCAATTGGTGTTACCATGGGACTAACACAGCCGCAGATCTTTTATCACATTATAACAAGTAGAAAAAAAGGGGTAGAGAATGCATTACAATAACCAATCTAGAATGCTTTGTAAGCTTTGTAAGTTTTGACACAGAGGAAAGCGGTTCTGCATCAGCAATGCAGAGCAGCGAGCATAGCTCCTCTGACATACTGTCTCAGCCTTTGATATGTAAGCAGAAGTTTCTAACTGTCTCTCTCTATTTCTTCCTCTTTTCTTTTCCTCCCCACCCTTTTTCTTTCTTCCGTCAGGGCGAAGTGGGACCCAGGGGAAGGAACGGAGAGGTTTGTCGAATTAGACTTTGCGGTATTAGATATAATCCATTCTGTCTTATTCTGCACCGCAGTGAGAAGCCCTGTCAAGCCTGCAGGGCTGCTATAGAAGACTTACAGAGCCAATACCTCCAGGCCTGGGGAAATCTGGCCCCCCGGGCAAAAATATACATCACAAAAGCGCTCTTTTCTAAAGGCGTACACATCTGAAATATCAAACACTGTACTGTCTGCAGAATCACAATTTGTGAACTATAGCCTCCCTCAGTTGTGCTAATGCTGTACCATTTGTAGGATATCATTTAATACAAGACCAAGCATGCTTCTTGATCACTGACACAAAACTATTGTAGGAATAGGAACCTTTGTAACAATGTATTCAGATATAATTGCTATTCTTGACCATTTGCTGACCCTCTCCCCTCATAGTTATTGTTGCTATATTTGGTGTCAAGCTTTCTGTTATCTCATTACACATGTGCTACCACGATAAATGTGGCAGACAAACATAATTCCTTAAACAGTGGGTCATTAGTTTTAGATAGAGGCAAACAAACTTCTCATTCTTAGCTGGCAACTGTTTTTCTTTTACTGGCTAAACTGAACATTTGGTTAAAGAGTTGATTAAACACTGTCTCTTGGTTACTAGCTATGATTGGACAATCACTATTCAGGAGAGGGGTTTAGCAAAAGGTTAACTCGCAGGGATTTGGTCAATTTTTGCTAAATGAATCCCATTTTTCAATTCTTTCCTTTATTTTTTGCACTAAAATGTGACATTTTCTGTCCTCTCTGCTTCTATAGAAAGGATTGACAGGGGATGTGGGGCCCAGGGGACCTGATGGAAAGAAAGGAGACATGGGCCACATGGGTCATATGGGTGCTGTTGGTCCCAGGGGATTTCCAGGCCAGGATGGATTGCCAGGCCAACCAGGCCAACCAGGATATCCTGGGAAGCCTGTGAGTGAACGTCCTCCTGACCACCTCTTCTAAACAGATAAAATAAAAAAGAAAGATGGGCTCAAAGTTACAATCAGTGATTTCCTGCCTGGATAGGGGGAGTTATGTTTGAGAATAATGGGGGCGCAGCTGTCAGCGTGTGTGTGTGTGTGTGTGTGTGTGTGTGTGTGTGTGTGTGTGCGTGTGTGTGTGTGTGTGTGTGTGTGTGTGTGTGTGGGCTATGTGAAGACAGAGAGCAGAGAGTTAAGAAGATCCTGTAAATCTGCAGGCATACTCAATCACAGGTGGAGTCTGTTTTCCCAGTCCCAGAGAGGATTCAGCTGAATCAAAGTGTAATTGTGTGTTTCAGGCCAAGCCTCCCTCAGATGAACATCTTCTAAAGCTCTGCTCTGATGTTCTGCGTAGTAAGTATCTGTTTTTATGTCACTTTGCTGAGAACCAGAGTATGAAAGCCAAGCTCTGAAAATTCTACTCAGTATATAACAAACACTGCAGTTGTCTGGGGCTTAGAGTTGCATATATCACATAATACCTTTGATTGATTTATGTTGATTATACAACACACTAGGGTTAAGCAGCTTAGAATACAAAGAACACCACAAGCATGAGACAGCAATAAACTATAAATAATCTGAATAAAATACGTAGTTTTGCTGGGGCGTTGCCAGTTACCTCTGTCGATGGCCTTTCACTCTGTCAGAGGAAGGTTAAATAATATTCAAATTGGATAACAAAGTAACCTTTTAAAAATTAAACAGAAACCACCTGAGCTGTCCGTGTCTGCTGTGCACATCAACATCCATTTTAAAGTTGATCTGGCCCTTAATATACAGTCACCCATAAAGTTGGAATAATTTAGTTTTCAGACACATTCCTCTTTTGATTTTCTCAGTAATCACCTTTGACCTGGTGCAATGAGATTGATCAATACCATTTTGAGAATATATACACTTTATCTATCAAGAATAAATCACATTGTCACAATCATTTCGTGAGAAGAAATAAAAAATATTTTATTCCAACTTTATGGGCGACCGTGTATTTGCTGTGTTTTGGATTCTCAGGATCTGTTTCGTCAAAGGTCAGCAACCAGTAGTTTTTTTTACTGGATCTCATCATCTGAACTCTTGATGCCAGATGACCAGATCTTTATGACTAATAATAGCCGTGATTGTGCTGCTGTGGATGGACCATATTTGGATTCCTAAATGAGTGCAGATAATATAAAATAAAAGAACAGACGATGAAACAAAAAACCTCAAGAAAACAAAAAGCCTAACGAAAAAGTGGTAGTTTGCCCACTTTGTAATGATACTATAATTTTATTATTACAATAATGTTATTTCCACAGCAACCCAGCCACTCCTTCAACTGTCACTTCAGATTGCATGGGGAAAAATATGAGGTTCCTCGTCTCATTTGAGATGCATTTGAGGAATTGGAGCATTCAGACTTTTTGGGGTCACAGGATGGAGAATAGAGAAGCATCCCATTAAACAGAGAAACACCCATTACCTCAGCAGCAATCCCACTCCTGATTGGTTATGTAAGATAATTTCTCAATTACTTAACTTCAGTAACCTTAAGGTATGAGACGGAGAACAGAAGTCGTCGAACAGCCAACTGGGATCTTTATTGAAGACACTCAAACACTGCACTCATCAATGAGACATAACACAGCAAAACAGCAAAACAGACCCGAGGCACGCCCTTTCAGACTCTTTATACTATAGTTGGCATGTGGGTGTCATACGTCATAGTGTGTGCACCAGGTCAGCTTGACCTGGCACGTTCCAGCTTAATATTCAGTTTCCTGGAATTCTATTCATAAGTGATGGTGACCAGATCTTCCTGGGAATATTAAAGTAGCTGTATGTAACAAATATATTCCAAGTAATCATAAAATTGCCCTAAATGTCACCAGACATTAAGGAATCATGTTAATTTCAAACACTGATATCACTGACAGTAGTAGTCCAGCCAGAATATTCACATTTGAAAAGCTCAGTTGCAGCCCTCAAGTAATGTTTATGTTGTCATTCTGTGTTTTGGCCTGATGCGCCACCCATCACCTAGCTGTGTTTCAGCAGCCAGGTTGCCAGGTGCCACTGAGCTGCAGTCTGATGTTACAAAACCAAAATAAACCTCATTATGACTCTCAAATACGTTGTGACAATCTGAGAAACAAAACAAGGGTATGTATAGGAGATGCCTTTGAAACATGGAGACGGCTGGAGATGGTTACAGCGTCATACAGCACTCAGCTGCACCCACTGATACGGAGGAGGATATGCAGGATCACGTCCAACAACTGGCAACCCACGTGAAGTAGACTCTGGCAGGGAGGGGGCGAGGAGTAACAGCTCTCTCCAGTGTTTTGAACGTGGGCCGCAGTACCATTTCTAAACGCTTGGTGTCAGAGTTACATACTTCAACTTTAAACATGGTGAAAAACAACTCCTTACAGAGTTGATGAAATCAACATGGTAAGGCCAGACATCTTCAAACTGACCTTTTGCCTCTTCTGGTTTTTTTCTCATTTCACTGATGATACACAGATATCTGCCTCTACAGTTACTTATTCCAATGTGGTGGTAACTAATAGGATAATTCAGGAACGAGAGAAGAGTCTGTTGTAATACGTGATTTATTATGTTTTGACCATTTCTTGGCTTTTTTATTATTATGTGACATCATATGATATTTTAAATATTTATGGATTATTCATCACCTTCTGGCTGTGCCCCGCAGACCAACTCCCAGCATTGCTTCAGTCCTTGGCCCCCCCATCTAGATGTGAACCCTGCCACAGCATGAAGGGGCCTCCAGGTACGCCAGGAGCACCAGGAACCAAAGGCTCCATGGGAATTCCAGGCTACCCTGGCAGGAGTGGTGCTCAAGGTTACCCAGGACCTCCTGGAATGCAGGGCTCCTCAGGCCTTAAAGGTGATTAGGCCAACTAGGTCAATTTAGTATAAAAGATTAATCTCAACACTTGAGGATAGGTTGAATTTACCTGTAGGTAATGTTCCATCTAAGCCAGTCTAAGTCTACTCCACTGTCTGAATTGTAACAAGAATATTCAGCCTTTTTACCCTGATGAAAAACAAGACAATAAATAACATCACGACTTCATGAACAAGAGCTAGCACAAAATTTACTGCTGTTTTCATCTACGATTAAAATCAAAACAGTGTCAGCGACTAACAAATTGGATGTGTTGATGTTCACTGTACCCCATAAAACAAGATCATTAAACAAGCGAACATCAGTAAAAGCCAGCAGAGCAAAAGACAACAAATACTGCATGCAAAAAAAAAAAAAAAAAAAAAAAACAACTCAATGAGCTGTCTTTGATTTATCACCACTTCAAAACAGAGAGCGGCTAATCAGCTGTGAAAGATGCCAGACTGTAGCACTCTACTGCTGTATATGATTCCGACTTGTTAGTTCAGGAAAAGTGCAACTTAAGAGGTGTCATCCTTGGTTTAAAACACTACAGGAAGAGACTGAAAGCTGACTCTAAGGAGAAGATGAATGATGTTGTGTATACTGTATGTCCTGGAGGAAATTTTATGAAGGCAGAGTACTTGTTTAAGAGTAAGACACAAATCTGATGTCATGGCCAATGATTGATCTGATATACTGAAAATTGCCAATTTGATGACGCTACATGTCAAGATCAGTTTGTGAACTTCTGCTCGGTGAAAATCAGGTTTATTGTGTTTTCTGTGGCTTCTGATGGAGGAGCTATGACAACACAAGAAATATCACTATGATGTCATCAGGGTTATTCAAAGTCTGGTCATAGACACTAGATTTGACCAGAGATCCTGCTTTAAAACCTGGGGACGTAGAGATGTATATATCATGGAGGATCTAACAAGAGATGCTATCGAGCTGCATTCTGGGAAGTGTAGGATCCAACAATTGAAAGCTAATAGGGACTTAAAGTCAGAATATCTCGGCCTCTGGTGCATCAGTTTTATGAAAATGCAAAATTAGAACACTACAGGACCCCCTTAAACGTATTTAGTTCCTTTGCATATATATTGGTTCACTGCTGTGCATTTGTGTTGTAGTGGGAAGGTGATGAGTAAGAGCCAAGATGAACTCTACATGTAAACTGAAACTCACTCTGCATAATAGTATGATGTTATAGTGCGGCATATGTACAGGAAGAAAAGAAGGTGGGGTAACACTTGAACATGGTGTGTCTTCCTGTCGATTGAGTATGATAGATATAGTTAAGAGGAACCACATAAAAGAATAATGTCTATTTCAGGTTTAGGGTTACGATAAGGGTCAGGTCTATGATCAGTCATCAGAACAGAGAGACACGTTCTTTGTCTGCCCGGAAAAATGTTCAGATCATAGAGGTGGGGTTATGTTCAACTGCTTACACAAGTTCTTTTGTAAGTTCTGCAGTTTGCTTCCTTTTTGGCTGAAGACAATTGCTAAAAGTGAAAGGTATTATGTAAAATGTTACCATAGTGGACATTAAAGATATCCCAAACTCCAAAAATACAACATAAGATGAGAAACCTAATTTAAAGCCACTATGGGTTTATTATTACTATTATATTAAGGTTTGAATATATCCAGCTGTAATGCTCCATGGTGTTAAAATTAAAAACATTGGTCAAGATAATCTTTATCATCCCCAAGGAACAGTTTGTTACAGAGCCAGCAGTTAATACAATCACCAACACACACCAACCTACACTCATACAAATTACACAAGAAAGACAAAGAATTACACAATACTGTCCAAAAGTAGTAACAGGGACAAATGAGTTTGTTGGTGCTATATCTATATCTTGGTAGAATATATCTGCCACCAGATGGAGGCAGCTTGTACTCACTGAACAGGGAGTGACTATAGTCAGCCAGGAGGGAACTTTGTGGCTCTGACTGCTCTGACTTCTGAGCTTTAGATAGAAGTACATACACTGGCAGGCCTTTCCATAGCTAGCATCAATGTTAGAGTCAAATGTTGTCAATTATTGTCCCTAATTGTCCCAATGCATGCTGAAAAATGCACTGTGGTCCGCTGTTATTGCATTAAAATCATAGAATTATATTAAACATTTCTCTACTAGAACTTCAAGGATTATTTTTTTTAGTGAAATAAATTGCTGTAGTGTTTACTTGGTATGAAATCCTACAGACTCTTCTACAGAATAGGAGTGGACATCACATGGTTAGAGGGAACACTGCCTTTAGTCTCCTGCATCTCTAAATCTGACAGCTCATTTATAGCAGCTCTTATGCCATTTCTTTAAAGCACACATATTATGTCCTTAGGTGACATGGGACCAAGAGGGCTCAAAGGCAGCAAAGGAGAAGGTCACACTGGACCTCCAGGACCACCTGGACAGGCAGGTATGTAAAAAAAACGACAAAAAAACCCCACCGTCATCATCCTGTTTTCTGAAATATCTTCACCTATTGAGTCAATTTGTGGAGTTGCAGTTATTTCAGCAACCTAACCACTGTGTTCTGACACCTGAGCGTTCAGATCTGTGCACGAGTGCACTTTTAACAAAAATGCATGGAGGCTGTCTGTACTCTTACATTTTTAACGAATGCTAGGGTGGACTGTCTGTACTTCATTTTCAATGAGTACTTTTACTGACAGCTCTGATAGGTGGGGTGAGGGCAATTAATAGACAGTGAGTGCAGTATTTACCTGTGGAAGTAATAGCCTATTCATTCATCAAAGAGAGTATGAGTAGATATCATTTATGTTCCAGCATATGGTATTTTTGGTTCATAAAACTGGTTTAAGGTCCATAAATGAGGCAGAAATACCTAAAGATGTGTGTTTTATCTATCTGTATTAATTTATTTTTGTCCTTACCTCTGCAGGGGTTCAGGGTCGTCGTGGCTTCGATGGAATCGGCCATCCAGGCAACGAGGGAATTCCTGGGAAACCGGGGCCCCCAGGTGAACCTGGTAAACGGGGCAACCCGGGGGTTCCAGGGATTTGTGACATCTCCATGTGCTATCAGACCTACAACCTCAGGGAACATTACAGCAAAGGTCCTAATGTCTGATGACATTGGGTGGCAGTGTGGAGGGGCTGCTATTGGTTAAACACCCACGTGTTTCAAGGAAGCGATTTACTGTATCACTGATTTACTGAGATATGTGTGACTGTATGAGCAGATTATGTTGAGAACAGCTGCACTGGAGGCAGAAATAACCTCATTAGTTGAGTTAAACTGGGCAGGGCATTGACTCATGGTTATGGAAATCATGATCAAAGACAGTCAGCAGGCCTGCGACTTAGCACGCTACCACGCTAACATGGCTACTATATACTTGTGTTTGTTTTATGTTTGGATAGCACATTTAAATAGTGGGCTCCAATCCTGAGGTAAACAGCACCAAATTGGTTGTAACTTGGTTATGGTGTTTTTTGTCTAACAAGGAAGAGAACTAGAATAAAAAGAAGAGGGATAACATTAAAAATAACTACCTCCTGCTAACAGGCTAACATCACCAGCAGTCCAATCAAATTTCAACACAATACGCATGCACAAATCTTTATACAACGAAATGTATACAATATCAGTGAATACAATTTAAAAAAGACCTTCATGCATGTGTGATAACAAAGCCAAATGACACCATGAGCTTTCTTTTATATTGTATTTCAGCTAATGTGGGAAAAGTTTTCCAGACCATGAGTCCAAATTAAAAAATGCACATAACAGAGGTGAACAAGAATCAACCAGTGAGGTTATTTCTACCTTTGGAGCCGCTCTGCCTCAGAGAAATGATTGTAGCTATGAATCGTGAAAATTGCAGTACATTCCTTGACAATGAATTTGGATATGTCACAATGAAGGAACTAGATGTACCATTTTCGCCTGATTACCATGTGAAAGTTTAGCTAACTGTCAAGTTTAGGCAGTTTGATTAATGATAAAAACCTCACAGTTAATAGTCGAAATCATTTTGGACTGATTTGGAAATTGAGTGGAAAGTTAGTACAGATGTCCATCCACCATTCCAACCACAGACCTCTGTCTTCGCCCCACATTATTTTACCGTCAACATGCTTCTAGTGCATGCTTCTTCACTTCTGGTGGAAGAACATAATTCTATCACCTTTTGTGTATGGTGCACCAGGAGAAGCGCTAATCCGAATCTATCACTGTGACAGACATGGTCTGTTTTTCCAAATTATATTAATGTTGTCATGTTTTGCAGTATCATATAGACCTTTATTTACCTCAGATGCAATATAAAGACAGGCCTTTATTTCATATCAACTTATTTTATCAGTATTTCTTATATTTGAATTCTCTGTTGTCAAATCTGCTTTCATGTTACTGTGGTGTTAGTCCGACTTCAAAACTTCCTCAATTTCTACTTACTGCTTTAATTTTCTCTCTGCCAACAAAAATACTGTTTTCATTCATGGTTGGCTACTATTAGTGAAATTCTTTCTGCACTCATTTTATTAAACATTGACAATGTGTAGGTCTGGGTATCGTTTAAAAAATTATGATACCAATATCAATCCAAGTAGCCTTGAAGTGATACTTCTTTCATTTACCCATCATGTGAATAGAATCATTAAATTGCTTAAAATGCCACCACTCCCAACCCTAACCCTCCTAAATGATTCGATTTTTAACTAATTTAATTAATAACTCAAATTCACCACCACAGACGGGTTATAGCTGCTGTGGCAGTGGGCCAACACATGTATTAATTTGAAGAATGTTTGTATTGATTGGTTGCGAGCAAGTCCATATTTTTAGCTCTGGGTGCAAAAAGGATCGATTGCAGGTATTGTTTTAAAGTATTGAGTACCGATACCTAGTCCTAGCAATATGGAATAAGCTGTTGAAACATTATTATTTTTCACACACCTCGCTAGTCTTTCGGTCTGATTGCTTGTTGGACCCACTTTGTGACTAACTTTTTGACCATGCCTCAAAGTTATATAGTAGACGTACAATGTGAATGGGTGTATTCCATTTCAGCATTATCTGTCAATACTTTTCAAATACAGTAAATGATGGAAAATGCTAAGTTGGCACAACTCTTTAATGCATGCTTTTGTTAAGTTACATTCTACCAAACCAAAGTTGGGTGGACAATTAAAAATATAAATTATCTAAGGTCTCAGCAGAAGGAATTCAGATAAGCTTGGGTATTCAGTCACTAAAGGCAGTGTATGTGGAAAAATGAAGCTTCACTGGGAACAAGTCTATGGTGCCAAATATAGCAGCAATTTCAGATCCAGGTGGTGGGATTTAGCAACAATGAGCTGCTATGGGCATCATATTGGCTGATGGTGACAAAAAACAATGAGCATTTAACTACAGAAATAAACAGTGAAACATTGTGTTTGCAAGGGGCAGGACAAGATACTTTCTTTTTTTCTGTTTGAGTTAAAAAAAAAAATCACACACAAAAAAACATTGGTTGCTTTGTGGTCAATGGCTCTTTCTTTCTCAAGAAGAGAGTCTTAAAATTCCACGTATGGTGAGGGCTGATAAGACAAATTTGTCTAAGACTTGTAACCTTTCCAAATGCTGTGTGGAGTACCACAAATACCCCAAACAGGCTAGTGCCTCTCTCTGGGTTTCAGAATTCAGGATGTGTGTCTGTGAAAAGTGCAAATAATTCAGGTGTACATCAAGACAACAGAAGAGCTGCTGGAAGAGTAGTGAATTTAGAGACAAAGCTACTATTTATTACTACAGTTGTTTTTCCAAATTTTGGGGGGAAATGTGATATAATGAATGAGTATGTTACACAACTTTTCTCTATGTAATGAGCTTCAAGCTTTTCAATTTCATAGTTTGCAACTATTATGTTCTTTTATAATGTATTTTAGCAAGACTAATCTTCTGAGGCCTGGGTAGTTCATCAAATCCCACATTAAGACATTATTTGACAAAACAATATTGATGATTTTGCTTTTTTGCTATACCTATAGACTTTCCAGTAGTGTAAATGTGCCCTAGACACTAGATTATGGAGGCAAGAGGTCATTAAAAGTGTAAGGGTTCATCCTCTTTGGACCATGAATGTGCTTAAGAGATTACATTGGAGTATAAACATTAAATGATGAATTCTTTTGTTTACAAGTTCATATTTTGGACTTGGGGTGATGTTAGAAGAAACTTGCTAAATGTAAATTCAGTAATCCTGCCTCCTATAAAATAGCCCTCATGTACAACTATATTGCATTGGCAAGTAGGTTTGCAGGAAACTCGATAGCGCAGATTTTTTTGTATCAACCATTCCATTCCATTTTTAATCTGACTCTTATGAATCTCCACCAGCTTTATGGAAATGCAATACTTAAGTGCTAGAATACCCCTTTAACCAAGTGTTTTTCTAGGCTAAACCTAACAATACATGGGAGACACTGACAGTTAAAGCTCATTAAGCATTCATCATATGAGAATACATTTAAGACAAAATCGTCAAATCCAAATAACAAAATGTTCTTGTTTGTCAGTGACTATGGCAGTATATCATCACACTACTTCCCCTTTTGCTACTGAGTAAGCTTCTGTTTTTCTGCTGGGTACAGTCTCACATTTAATGCTGTGACTGGGTCTGAAACTTGTAGCTGTGATCAGTTTTATCACAAATTTCCACTGATATCTTGAAAAACCTTTCTGGAAAAGTATTCGATGTACAATCTGTCATTTCTGAGTACTGAGACCTGTAGTGCAGATTTGTTGCCTTTAACATTTGCAGTTTTTTCTCTGTATTAAATTTACTTCAGTATGCAGGGGTTAGAAAAGTATCCTCTGTGTTTGTAATATATTCTGACAAACATCTATTCATAACCTTTTCAAAGATTATATTATCTGTAATATCCATAAATGCTGGAAAAATGCAATGTTTACAATGGTATTTTTGTACATACGTGTGATTACATTGCATCATTATTTTTGATGGAAAACTATTTTATATGAAAATAAATCTTAATTATGGAACTTTGATTTTTCACTGTTCTTCATTGCAATTTTTAATTATGTCATCATTACTCTGTCAGTAAAGATTTTTGGTTAAAACATAATAGAATCATTTCATAGACTATATAAAAATAATGGACGTAGACGGTTTTATGCCACTCATAGATTTTTGGACTTGTGTTTTGAAGCCTTGCGTTTACATTTTGACTGTCTCCATCTTTGATTTTTGGAGCCAGGAGTGACCTTATTTAGATGAGAGGGTGGAGGTGACCCTAATGCTAGCTGGTAGCTTGGTTAGCATGGTGCATGCTCACCATCTAACCAAATCAGACTAATAGACTTACTTAGGATAACCAATGACTGACCAATGAGTATAGTTCCAGAATATAGTATAGTCCCCCAACTGTTTACAAAAAGATTAAACGGGTTTCTTATATTACCAGAATATCCATATTTCCACAATTCCCCCTTTTCACTGCAGCATCCTGAGCATTACTCTGGCCTTTTTTCTATATATGGAGCAGAGCGCTATTCAATCTTAATTGAGCCATTACGCTACATAGGTATGTTTTAATTTGTCTCAAAACTGAGAAACTCCTTTCAGCTGAGGCGGAGGAGTTGTGAGGTCCAAAAAGGTTTTAATCAAAGTTTTCACTTCACTGCAAATAGGAGATGCCTCTTCTAAGTCTTTTAGCACACTAATAACAATTTTAATCTTTATTCCATCAATGGCATCCTTGTCCTTCTGGGGTAGTTAATCAGGCAACAACATGCTCAGCTGAAGTTGCAGTCTATTAGCATCTACATCAGATGAGTAATGTTTTAAAAAATATACCCATTTTTGTGGAGTAATTGTCTCCTTTTACTGCTTTTATTACACGTTTCTCCAAACAGACATTTCCATTGGACCCTTCAATGTGAAATCATAAATCAATGGTTTCAATCATTGCTGAGATCACAGGATCCCAGTGTTTCTTTCAGCCACAGTTATGTTTTGCCTCTGGAGGAGACTGCTAACTTTCTCTGACTTTGAGAATATTTTCTCAGAAATTACTAAGCTACAGTACATGTAGTTTCAAAAACTTTAAGGCAGTCTTAATGCCCTCTGTCATTTCTAGATGTTTCATTAAATGCTTACGGTAGACTGCAGTAATTCTCAAACACACTTTTAATTGATGAGCACCACATAGTCCAAGGAAGGTACTTCGTGGTCAATTTTGTGGTAAGTAAAAAAGGCGAGCCTTTTTGGTGAGTCACGTACAAAGTTAGAGCTTGGACAAAGTCTATGGTATCGTATGGTATCTGATCATATCGTCCAACCTTGTGACAAAATCTTCACTTGGACGTCTTTGTAGCAACATGACACAGAAGTGGCACCATTATAACACTGTCCTGTTAAAAATTGGTACATCAAATCTCAGCAGGATGTCTCTTCTAATGTTTGTAAGGGTAGCTGCGTTGGTTTTGCCAATATCATACAGAATTCTAGGGACAAAATCAATTACCTCCTGCCCTCAATAAGCACTGATGTATCCTGTAACACAGGATACCTATAAATCGCTGTTAAACCTTATACTTTAGACTGTTTTTCTACAGTCAACCTTATAGAATTAACTTCAATAATTACTTCATCCAAACCATCAACTTGTCTCTTAGACCCGATTCCAACTAGGCTGCTCAAGGAAGTATTCTCCTCATTTAGCACTTCCGTATTAGATATGATTAATCTGCCTTTGGTGACAGGTTATGTACAGCAGTCCTTTAAGGTAGCTGTAATTAAACCACTTCTTAAAAAGCCTACTCTTGATTCAGAGGTTCTAGCCAACTATAGGCCGATATCGAACCTTCCCTTTCTCTCCAAGATCCTTGAGAAAGCAGTTGCTAATCAGCTGTGTAACTTTCTACATAGTAACAGTTTATTGAGAATTTTCAGTCTGGATTTAGAGCTCATCATAGCACAGAGACTGCACTGGTAAAAGTTACAAATGACCTTTTAACCTCATCAGACAATGGACTTATCTCTGTCCTTGTTCTGTTAGATCTTAGTGCTGCCTTTGACACTATTGATCATCAAATCCTGTTGCAGAGTCTTGAACATTTAATTGGCATTAAATGGTTTAAATCATATTTATCTGATAGATTTCAGTTTAAATGTAAACGTTAATGATAAATCCTCCATGCAAACAAAAGTTAGACATGGTGTTCCTCAAGGCTCAGTGCTTGGACCAATACTATTCTCCTTATATATGCTTCCTTTAGGAAACATTATCTGGAATCAATCAATAAATGTTCATTGTTATGCAGATGATACTCAATTATATCTATCGATAAAGCCAAATGAAATTAACCAATTAACTAAACTACAAACATGTATTAAGGACATAAAGGCCTGGATGACCTGTAACCAATGTTCCCTCTAATTTTTCATGTGTCGGGGCATACACCCAAGCTCCCTGAGCACACTGAGGACCACTGTGAGCAACATCAGATGTGCACACTGTGGCCACACACCAGTATCACGCCTGTTCAAAACCTTGGACCATAGCAAGTTACATGGCTTATTAAAAGAATCAAATTACAGCAGCAATTTTCATTAGTTTACTTTTAATATAAGTGATTTGGCCCACTTAAAATGAAAAAGACAAAAATCTTGTTGTTCATGAGATGTGTAGTATGTCCTGCTTTGGCCTTGGGAAGAGTCCTGCTTTGGCCATGGGAAGAGTCCTGCTTTGGCCTGGGTGAGTCTACTTATTTAAAAGAGGGAGGATTGTAGCTGGAACACTGATGTATCAGGTGTGATTGTCTGGCAAATGAAAGAAATGGTTTACATGGCAGCTGGCTCATGGGTCAGGGCCACTTACAGTAGCAGGATTTTCCTTCGGCCCCAGGAAAGCCAGGACCGGCACTGACTAGATAAGTCTTTCATCAAATACAAAAGAGAAAAACTTTCTCAAAGCACAATGTTGCAACTTTTCCTTCTCAATATCATGCCCATGTCACTTCTGCTTTCTTTTTAACCACTGTTCTACATTCTGGAGAATCGTGTGTCTTAAATTGCAACACCTGAAAAAGTTTACTGAATCCACAAGTAGCAATTCCTTGATGAGTGAGAAATTGTAGTGACTCTAGTATTTCAAGCAAGTAAATCTGTGTTGTTTGTACATACACGTGTATGTGTCTACACAATAGTGTGAGCAGTGATATAGCTCCTAAATTTCATTTCATGGGATTTTTCTTGCTTTTGAAATTTGCTTGTGGCATTTTTCCATTTGCTAAAACCGTTAAAGCCAAACTTTATCAGCTGAAGTCTATCTCACATTCTGCAGGGATGACAGAAGCTATTTTCTCAATCTGAATCTAACTCTGAATACCATGCATAACTCTGAATACCATGCATACCTCAGAGATTATCTACAGTCTGATTTGTGAAATGTTGGGCTGATGTGGACTTTTTCTGGTGTGGGCTGATAATCCCTTTACGAAAAATAAATAAATCTGTTATCTGTTTATATACTGCTTTGAATACAATGTTCAATGTAGGCTAATACAAGTGATCTCTCAATGTTGGTCATGACAATGTCCTTGTCAAGGATACGCTAGTATTCCTTACTCTCTTATTCATATCATACCATGTATGTGGTTCAGTGCAGAGGTAAGTCTAAGGTAGTAAAAGGATAGGGTTAGCCCTAGATAGGCAAGATATTAATGTATGTGAATAGGTACTGTAACTAACCATTGCTTTTTTTCCACAGAGCTTTAAAGGGTAAATTTAGGTAAGTCCCAGCATTTGCTTGGATTATCAAAGTGGAGGGGTATTTACCTGACTTGTCTAATGGTATAGGTATCTATGCAGACAGCCCTGTATCCAATTTTGTCTAAAAACTCAACTTTTCATTGCAGCAACTTAGTTCAAAACTTAGTTCTCGTTTAATTTAGCCTGTTGGTAAGTGCATCCCACCACATAGCACATAGCAGCTTGTATGCATTTTTCTGTTGTTTGCTAGCAAATACAAGTGACACTTAAGCACCTTCAATCAATAAAAAGTCAATGGAGAGTGATATTGTTTTCTACTCCGGGGTGGGTGGGAATTGCGCTCTGTCATTACAAATGTTTAGCTTTTGAGTATGTATTACAACTGGGCTTTTTCTGATTGGCTGCCCAAATGACTAATGTCCATTCAGTCATGTTAGTCAGTTTTTTCAAAGCCTCTATTCGACAGGTTTATCTCAATTTAATTAAAGGAGCTGATGTTTTCAGCCAGTCAGGGTCTACTGATTCGGTCAGTACATTCTCTTTTAAATTTTAAATTCTCTGTGCACCCACATGGGTGTTTCCACTTAAACTGATTATTCCTCTGCACAGGTGAAGTTGAATGAGGATATGATGGAGTTACATGAGTTCACCAAACTTGACAAAAAACATTGAATATTTATCTCAGCACTCTGTACATTCTTCATTTGTGTCCTGGTTACAGGTCACAGAAACTATTTCACCATTGTTTGTGTATATTTCTAAATATTGTAGTGTTGTGTAGTGTACATATTAGATTTAGAGCCACTAAACCAGAGTCAAATTTCTTGCTTGCATAAACATAAGTGGACAATAAAGATGATTCTGATTCTGATAATAGAAATGGTTTCCAACCCAAACAGGTAGAACTAAACTAATCACCTTATTATCAGTGCTTGCTAAGCAGAGATTACAGAAATGAAACTCAACCATAATCATATTATATATTATTCAATTTAAATACCTTCAGCCAGCAGTTTAACATCATGGTGATAGGCCCTAGTGCAACTTTTTTTTTGTGTGCTCCCATCCCCGCCCTAAACACAAGCGCACTCACACACACAAACACGCTTGGACACACGCAAGAGAGAACTCGAGAGAAATGCTATTGTCACTATGTAGGCTAACATTACAGGTGACTGGCCACACACTCATCCTGGACAGCAGCAGGCTATTTCATTTACAAAAAGAATACAGCTGCTGGACAGCTGCTTTTTTTTTTACTTCCTTCATGGGCCCCTGATGGCGTCTGGGCCCCGGTGCAGCTGCACTGGTTGCACCGTCGTTATTCATGCCAGTCTCTTCAGCTGTGTTTCTGTGCTGTAAAAAATACCCCAAAGAAGCTGCATTCATTTCTTCTTCAGTTACAAATATAGTGATCTATCCTAGATTATTTGTGATATATCCATCCATCCATCCATCCTCTTCCGCTTATCCGGGGTCAGGTCGCGGGGGCAGCAGCCTAAGCAGGGAAGCCCAGACTTCCCTCTCCCCAGCCACTTCGTCCAGCTCTTCCCGGGGGATCCCGAGGCGTTCCCAGGCCAGCCGAGAGACATAGTCTCTCCAGCGTGTCCTGGGTCTTCCTCGGGGTCTCCTACCGGTGGGACGGGCCCTGAACACCTCACCAGGGAGGCGTCCGGGAGGCATCCTGATTAGATGCCCGAGCCTCCTCATCTGGCTCCTCTCGACGCGGAGGAGCAGCGGGTCTACTCCGAGCTCCCTCCGGATAACTGAGCTTCTCACCCTATCTCTAAGGGAGAGCCCAGCCACCCTACGGAGGAAGCTCATTTCGGCCGCTTGTACCCGCGATCTTGTTCTTTCGGTCACTACCCAGAGCTCATGACCATAGGTGAGGGTAGGAACAAAGATCGACTGGTAAATCACGACGGATCTGTGCAGAGTCCGCATTACTGCAGACGCCGCACCGATCCGCCTGTCGATCTCCCGCTCCATCCTTCCCTCACTCGTGAACCAGACCCCGAGGTACTTGAACTCCTCCACTTGAGGCAGAATCTCATCCCCGACCCGAAGAGTGCACTCCACCCTTTTCCGGTTGAGGACCATGGCCTCGGATTTGGAGGTGCTGATTCTCATCCCGGCCGCTTCACACTCGGCTGCGAACCGATCCAGTGAGATTTGTGATATATGTGATATATATATATGTGTATCTCTCAGAAAACAAATCAAATTTAAAAGCTGGGAGTTAGTTCTGTTGGGTTAGGGTTAGGGTAGGTTTGGTTTGGTTTCTGCAAGGTTATGGTGCAATTTTGAAGCAGTCTGATCAGCCGTGGAGTGTGTGTGTGTGTGGTGTGACTAACAGCAATAAAGGGGTGTGTCAGACTGATCCGCAGTTCCGCAAAGGCCGCCCTCTTATATTCTCACTCTAGCCTCCTCAGGGATCCCTCTTCACTCCCTGTTCTTCCTCGATCGTGGAACAATCAAATAAAGGAATTGAGATTTAACTTATCAAAGCAGGAAAAGCACAGGAACTAACAACATTAACAATGGCTCCATTAACAAACCTAAATGGAGTGCAGTTATTATTGATGTCCGTTACACCTGTAGTTTCCCTTGTTAAAATATGAAAAAATATAAAACTGTGAAAACAATGTTAACTGGACCAAAAGACACTTTGAGCATCAGTCTCATTGGAGAACACAGGGTAGGAGGATTTCACTGTTAAGGTCTCTTATTAAGGTTTTCTTTTAATGATATCCTCAACATTTCTGAAAACAAACTAAAGGGGCTTCTGAAATTAGATGCTGGACATTTTTCAAGAAGTTATTCTTTTTTGTAGCCTAGAAGAATATTTGGTGACATTAACAGTAAATGCTTTTCCACTACCCCCACTGATACTTGTCTAACCCAAATCCACACATATCAACTCTCCAAAGCATCCTCCATGAAGTGGTATGAATAAGTTAAGAATACTTCCAGGTATTTGTATTTCTCGTGGCTGAATGTGGACTTTCCTTTCTTTTTGTCCGACCAACTGTCCAAATTTCTAACAGAGTAATGCAGCAAATCCTCAGATTTTAAAAGCAAGGAAGCGGCCAGCTAACAAACACATGCTTTTGCTAAAAACTACCATGTCCAGCTGAGCTACACTGTTTTACTTGGACATGACACAAAAATGTATTTGTCAGCTGTTTCTTAAGATTTAATTCTCAGAAGGATGCAGATAGGGTACGAAAGTCAGGAAAGTATTGAAAGACAGACTAACACAGGCATGTCCAAACTATTACATAAAGGGCCATGTGCCTGCAGGTTTTTGTTCCAACCATTCCACAGCACACAATCAACTCTCTGAAGACTAGCTTGTTGAGTCAAGCCTGCTTGGTTGGAATAAAAACAGCAGCCACAGTTTGGACACTTCTGCACTAACACAAACGCCAAGTTTCCATCCAAATGTGGTGCAAATTTCAACCAAATTTCAAGAAAAGTTCAAAAGTAAATGTTATGTTGATCAATGCATGTTTCCATCCACCAATTTATGTGAGTATTAGGAATAGGTTTGTCAAGATTAACAGTTGGTGTTCCCAATTCTACAGTCGTGTGGCATTAAGCTATTGCAAAAGAAGAAGACACACCAGGCAAACTTTAAATGACTCAAAAATCACTTGGAAAATGTTTTATGTGATATGACATGTATGTCATATCACATATGGAAGCATATGGAAGCTTGAGAAAAATTTGAAGTCACATGCCTCTGTTTCTATTGGACTCAATACACCAAATTACATTTCAACTTCATTTTATTTATTAACAAAAAAAACAAGTAGCAAAGGGCCAAACTTCTCTTCTGAGGTTAGGCAAGGCTCATAGTCTTGGTTCATCGACTTTTTCAGCAGGAAGTGTGAAATGTTTCAGGTTAAAAGTATAGCAGCGTTTCACAGTCCTTCCTGGTAATGAGGGTGTTGCTACTGATGGTGGAATGTACATTACACCATAATAATACTGCATGTATTTCATTTAATTCACCAGCCTTTATTAGAGCCCAGCCTCTATCTATCTACCATATGGGTCGATTGCACTTCATAGCGACCCATAAGAGTGTTTTATAATATTCTACTGTCCAACAGTTACAAAATCGCTATTAAAATATAATGTTTTATGATTGGACACCGCTATGGTTAAGGTCTTGTGGGTTAGGGAAAGTTATTGGTTTGGATTAAAATAATCAGGCCTGGAGGGAGTTTACCTCACAGCAAAATAACTTGAAGGCTAAGGACAGGCGATCCCCGGTTTCCTAGCAACAATAAAAAAAGAGGAAGATGTAGCAAGCGGCTCTTAAAAAAAAAAAAAAGTTGGCTTTTACAGATAAGGCAGTGCGGTGTACCTTGTGTTTTGCAACCTGCAAAAAGTTGTCTTTCTGATTATTGTCTTAGTGAGTATTTTATTGTTTTAACTGTGGATTCTATGGTGCCTTAATGTTTGGAGCACGTAAACAAATGAATTTCCCTGGATGGGATAGTAAAGTTGATGTGAATCTAAATATATATAACAAACAAAAAACTGTCGCTTATGCAATTTTCCACAGAAACACAACAGTAATTGTGAAACCTTGCCATTAGCAAAACTACTTCTTTTTTTTCACAGTACCAGTCTTGCATAACATATTAATGTTGTTCATCATATCAACAACACTTTTCAATTCTACTTAAGCAAAACCATTTTAATTTTACCTATAAATACAGCAGGAAGAAGGGCACACTTTCACTTCAATGAATTCAGAGATTGTTTCATAAACGTAAAAAATCTAAATGTTAAGACTTGTCGATGGGATCACAGCTCTTTCTACATGGAGGTCAGATAGGCCTTACACTTTACAATTGTCTCTATTTCTGCATAAATATGACCTGAAATGTGATTCAATGTTTACACAAGTCCTGAAACTAAATAAAGAGAACCAATGTAACTAATGAGATGAAAACGTTCAATGTATTCATTTATTGACTGAGGAAAATGGTTACATCTTCTTCTATCGTTCCTTTTTGCATGAGGCAGACCTATGGAATTCCTAGCTTTTAATAACTGGTGTAATCATCTTTCCCAGCAATAACTTCAACAAAACATTTATGGTAATTGTTTATCAGCCCTGCACATCAGTTCGGAGGAATTTTAGCCCATCACTCCTTACAGAACAGTCTCAACTCGGGGATGTTGGAAGTGTTCTTGGCATGAACTGCCTGTTTCAGGTCCTTCCACAGTATTTCTGTAGGATTAAGGTCATGACTTTGACTCAACCATTCCAAAACTCTAACCATCTTTTGGTAGAACAACTTATGTGTTGTTGTTTTTTCATGGCCCACTTTCTGTTGAGCTCCAGATCATGGATGTATACCATGACATTTTCCTATAGAATATGCTGGTACAACTCAGAACTCAAAACTTGATCAATGATTGCAGGCTGTCCTGGTCCAGACACAGCAAAGATGACCCAAACCATGATACTAGTGCCACCGTGTTTCACAGATGAAATTCTCCAAACAAAATTCTTCTCTTTCACGCTGAAAAGTTTGATTTTGCTCTATTTTAGTCAAGCTTTTTGTTTTCTCTCTCTCTATCTCTATTTTTCTGTATTTTGTTTTATTTTTATAATTGGATCATTTTTTACATTTTAATGTTTTAATGTTTCCAATTTTACTGTTCAAGTGTACTTGTTTTCTATTATATATATATATACATTATAATTGGGTTTTATTTATTTTAATCATATGTTTTTCATGTTTCCAATTCTTAGTGTTAAATCATTTGATATGTTGCTTTTATGTAAAGCAAGTTGAGTTGCCCCTTGTATATAAAATGCCTTGCCTTGCCATAGATTTCATGCTGAACACACCAGGAAGTACAGTATATATTTATCATAATACAAATATAATATATTACAAAGAAAACATTAGTACTGAGAGACAAAAAACAAAAACAAACAAAAATCCACGAGGATTTTTTTATGCTATATGTACAGAAGGTTCTGGTAGAAGAAAGTATTCTTTCAGTACTCTGCTGTGCTCTAAAGGGCTCAACCTTGTCTTTGTCAGCCAGTCACTTCTCCTCAAAGACATACACATACACACGTTGTCCTACATCACTTTTGGGGACAATTGAAGACTCAACCTTACCAAAATTATAACCACTACTTGTCTAATGCTAACCCTAAACTTAACCCCCTAACTGTAACCTTAAGCACTGACCCAAAAATCTGCATTTTGCTATTTGGGGACATGGCTTTTGTCCCATTTGGACACACTATTCCCAATTAACTGAACTTTAATCTGAAATTTGTCCTATGACAGCCCCCCCCCCCCCCCCCCCTTGCCTGCCTGCTCCTCCCCACAACACACACATACACATAAACACACATTTCTGGTACTTCCTTCCCCAATCTGGCTGACTTATTATGGAGTGACTTGAGTTGAGTTGAGTCACATAGCTCTTTGGTTCTCAGAGTCAGACAACAAGGAGAAGCTTCTCTGCTGGCCAGGCGGTAAGTCAGCTCACCTTAGCCTGATCCTCATTCCCACAAACATCTGATTTACCTCTGAGGCTCCTTGGAGGTTCTCAGTTAAAGGGATTGTTTTCTAGCTCTTCTTATTTGCATGCATGCAGACATTGATAGTTCTCATTTTCTACTATACAGCTGCTAATTTTACAGTTTTGCTTTGATACTGACTGCATCACTGCATCATGTTGTGAATGTTGTATATATGACTGTTACATTTGTGTTTCTCACAGATTTCCCTGATTACATTTGAGGAGAAGATGGAAAATGTAACTGATGACCTCTATGATTACAATGACACCGGGGAGCTGGTAGAACCATGTAAAAGTGACGGTGCAAACTATCTGGGAGCTCAAATTTCCTTCATCTACTACTTCATGTTTCTCTTCAGTCTGGTTGGCAACGGGCTGGTCCTGGTCATCATCCATCGGTGAGTGGACAAACAAAACTCAGCAGAAATTAAAGAATATGAAACTAATTGTTAGTTTAACAGTTTAAAGAAATTAGAGGAAGTAAATGTATCATTTGAAAACTTGTAAAGTACACACAACCCTTACTATAATTACCTGTGAATTACTGTATTAAAATGTGTAATAGGAATAAATTAAAGTTGTAATCATTACAATTCAGCAACAAGTGTGATTTAATACTACAGTCCCAGAATTCTGGGGGCAGCAAACACATATATTTAGTTAAATATACAACAGAAAAACAGCTTCTACAGCTCTGATACAGTGTTAGGAGAGTGAACAGTGAGGCTGATATCACTGACATGACATTAAAAACGGTAGTGCTGGATTACAATCCCTTGTGTAAAGTGAACCCTGCCAATAACATTTAATACTGAAAAAATATTATACGTTTAAGAAGTCCAGAATTAACAGTTAAAGGCTCAAATACATTTTAGATATATGTTTTTACAATTTAGTATTTATAATGCAATTGAAGCACCATTTTAGCCACACTCATTGGTGTAAATTAGTTAGGAAGCATATCTGAATACCCCAAAGTACAGTGTTCTATAATATACCAGCAACACAAAATACAGCCTCCAAAATGACCATGAAGTAGAATCAATACCTCTTAAAAAATAACCTTCATGGAGGTATAATGTAGGGCAGTTGTATTATTACATACTGCAATGTATAATAAATTGGCAACTGAGAGTAAAATGCATGTTGATCGATGATTTTACCAGTGTAAGATATTTGGGAAACAGAACAGACAGGTTGATGCAGACTGAGAGTTTATCAAACATTGAAGTCATGCTAGGAGCTTCTTATTCTTGCGCCCACCAAGAGAGGAATACTGTAGCTCTTCAGTAGGTAAAGTTCATCTCTCCAAGCCGTCTAAGAATTCCTCTACTCGGTCACTGTCTACACCACTGAAATCTTTCTACCTTTGTGAGCAAGGAAGTGTAAAAATATTTCTCATGTTGGTGGAAACACAAATGAGATGAACTCGGCAAAGTCTCCTTCGGTCTTGGGCTGTAGGAGTGTTTATAATACAGTGTATTACTGACGATTGTAGAGATGATACCTCACATAAACAGACAGTAATCAACAACATTCGTTCCTACACAATATCAGAGGAGGCGATAAATGACCAGAGGGGAAATAAAATACAATACTACACAATACTATACTAAATACAGCTGAATAAAGAACAGCTGAATAAAGTGTTTGAGAATATTGCACAATAATGTTGCTCTGAATAGAGTAAAGTGCAAAGTGAAGTTCCAGGGCTTTGTCGGTTTGTCTTTCTGTGTGGGGGCAAGTACTGTAATGCCGCCCTGATGTCATTAATGTAAATTCTTTGGATAGAACATGCTCACTGTTAATGATACTTACTGCTTTCTGGAGGACCCGACACTCCTGGAGAGAGTTTAGATCGTTCAACTTCACTCCAATAATCTTTGAACAACATTTGACCACACTGCCAAGACAATTTTTGTCTTTTTTTTTTTTTTTTTTTTAACCATCTGTTTATTAAATTTTACATATTGCGAAAACAATAGTGTTCCGATTACAGATTTAAATACAGTATACCCCAGAACAGATACCCGCCCCCCACCCCCATCACTCCGGCACCCGGCCCCAACAGATGGACAAGTATAGGTAAAAGTAAATTAAGGACAAACGAAAGGAAAAAAAAAAAAAAAAAAAAAATAATAATAATAATAATGATAGAGGAGGAGAAAAGGTAGGTAAATAGATAAGCAAATGAATAAATTAGTGTATGAATAGATACAAATAAATAAATAAATAGACTAATAAGATCAATAGGGAAACCTAGATATCTGAGTTGGCAGGTAGTAGGAAATATAAATCAATTAAAAATAATTAAATAAGTTAGTAATAATGAATATATAATAATAGAACAAAAATATATACACATACACATATATCATAAGTGAATGAGTAAAAAAATAATAATTCCAAAAAAAAAAAAAAAAAAAAAAAGCATTGCTCAGGCAGGCTCAGCATTGCAGTACTCAGTTCACAGTCATCGGACATCTTGTGCTATTAACATAAGACAGAAAGGGATTCCAGGTCTTCTCAAATAAGACATCCTTTCCAATCAGAGTCAGTCTAATTTTTTCTAATTTAAGAAAATAAGGCACTTCCTTAACCCAATTTATAGGTAGGTAGGTGGGACTGGGGATTTCCATTTTAGAAGTATCAACCTCCTGGCCAGCAGAGTTGTGAATGCTATTAGATCCTTTTTAGCTGGAGAAAGAATAGGAGGGAAAGACCATACACCAAATAGGGCAGTTAAGGCATTGGGAGTCACATCCCTTTCAGTTACCTTGGATAAAGTACTAAAGATTTCAGACCACAATTTTTGTCTTTTACAGACAAACCGCCAAACCAGCAAACAAAAGAAAAAGTTGTCTCTAGTATAATATTAATAATAATTTTATTTATATAGAACATTTCAAGCCAGGACTTCACAACACAAAACAATCAATCACAAATATTAAAAAAGCAACATTGTAATACAAAAAATTACAAACAAAATACAGTAGTATTACCTATCATTCAACAGATTTTAAGCTGTTTAGCTAGTTATCAGGCTTGTCTAAAATGGATGTTAAAGATGCCTAGATATATTTCTATTCCACCAATCATTCTGCCAAATATATTGTTAAGTTGCAAAATATTACTGTAAAAAATGCTTGTGTCTTTTTTTAACATTTAACAATGTAAATGGTCATTTGTTAGGTTTGAGAGGCTGACCACTGTGACCAACATTTTGCTGCTGAACCTAGTGATGTCCTCCTTGATCTTCATGAGCAGCCTTCCATTCCTGGGAGTGTACAATCAGCGCTCTAACTGGATCTTTGGCAACGTTATGTGCAAGATTGTGGGCAGTGTCTACTTCCTGGGCTTATACAGTTCTGTCCTGTTTCTGGCTCTCCTGACCTTTGACCGACACCTTGCAGTCGTTTACTCCTTGGGTGCACCACGAATGAGAAGTCAACGCTACGCATTACTCAGCTGTGCTGTGGTGTGGCTGGTCAGCAGTCTGGCGTGCATCCCATCCATGATTCTATACAGCAGTTTTTATCACAACCCTGACAACGCAACACTCTGTCAGGAATTTCCTGGTAACCTCACAGATCCTACTACTGTAACCCATCTGAGAAATTCTGCATTTTACATTCAGCTTTTTCTTTTCTTGCTCTTTCCTCTGATTGTTATTGTGTACTGCTATGTTAGGATTGCTATCACTATCATATCATCCAAATTAGTTACCAAGTTCAAGACAGTTAGGTTGATATTAGTCATTGTCCTGTTATTTTTTATTTCCTGGATCCCATACAATGTTGTACTACTGACTGACCATGGACACCAGAGCTGTGAGGAAAGGAAGAGGAGAGGTTATGCAGATCAAGTCACTCGTAATCTTGCCTACATTTACTTCTGCATCAGTCCCATCTTCTATACATTTGTTGGGCAAAAGTTCCAAAACTACTTCAGACAGATGATGGTAAAACGCTTCCCAGGGTTAAAGAAGTATATTTCTGTTGATCAGGTCAGCAGAAGTAATATGTCCACAAAAACTACACAAAATGAATTGAGCAGTGACAAACTCTGAGGAATATAATGCTGTCTGTAGCAGAAGTGAAGCCAAAATATAAACCATTACAACATCCATATGTCAGTTACCTATGCCCAAAGACATGGGAGACACTGATACAAATTCAAGTCCATTGCTTTGTATACCCAACCATCTCCCTTAACCATCTTTGTCTACCGCATGAATGTCATTGGGTATGAAAAAAATGCCACTGATCACAATAGAGGCAAAATGTATCCTCCAAAATTATCTGACAAAGCAAATTAGTAATATATGAAGGTATTCTGTGGGAGAAGTCAGTGTTGTAGGAAGTCACAAAAACATTAGTGAGGTTCTACATACAGTACACACTTTCCCATTCACATCAATGAGAAAGTGTGTCCAGACTTTTGATTGGTACTGTACACAACAAATCTCCATTCTAGACAGACTGTTGTTTAGAAAGGAGTCATATGAACAATAAGTGACAGTTAAAGCTCATTAGGCATTCATCATATGAGAAGACAAAATCGTCAAATCCAAATAACAAAATGTTGTTGTTTGTCAGTGACTATGGCAGTATATCATCACTCTACTTCCCCTTTTGCTACTGAGTAAGCTTCTGTTTTTCTGCTGGGTACAGTCTCACATTTAATGCTGTGACTGGGTCTGAAACTTGTAGCTGTGATCAGTTTTATCACAAATTTCCACTGATATCTTGAAAAACCTTTCTGGAAAAGTATTCAATGTACGATCTGTCATTTCTGAGTACTGAGACCTGTAGTGCAGATTTGTTGCCTTTAACATTTGCAGTTTTTTCTCTGTATTAAATTTACTTCAGTATGCAGGGGTTAGAAAAGTATCCTCTGTGTTTGTAATATATTCTAACCTATTCATATATATATAAATATTCTAATTTATTCATAACCTTTTCAAAGATTATATTATCTGTAATATCCATAAATGCTGGAAAAATGCAATGTTTACAATGGTGTTTTTGTACATACGTGTGATTACATTGCATCATTATTTTTGATGGAAAACTATTTTATATGAAAATAAATCTTAATTATGGAACTTTGATTTTTCACTGTTCTTCATTGCAATTTTTAATTATGTCATCATTACTCTGTCAGTAAAGATTTTTGGTTAAAACATAATAGAATCATTTCATAGACTATATAAAATAATGGACGTAGACGGTTTTATGCCACTCATAGATTTTTGGACTTGTGTTTTGAAGCCTTGCGTTTACATTTTGACTGTCTCCATCTTTGATTTTTGGAGCCAGAAGTGACCTTATTTAGACAAGAGGGTGGAGGTGACCCTAATGCTAGCTGGTAGCTTGGTTAGCATGGTGCATGCTCACCATCTAACCTAATCATCTAATAGACTTACTTAGGATAACCAATGACTGACCAATGAGTATAGTTCCAGAATATAGTATAGTCCCCCAACTGTTTACAAAAGGGGGAAAGGGGGTTTCTTATATTACCAGAATATCCATATTTCCACAATTCCCCCTTTTCACTGCAGCATCCTGAGCACTAATGTTCTGTCCTCACTAAGTGTTGTCCCCACGAACGTATACTCAGCTATACAGACAGCTAAACACTCTCCTAACCAAACTCCAAGGAACAGGCGATGTGTTGATTTTGGCAGTTTAATCAGGATAAAGTGTGAAACTGTAGACAAAACAGATATACACAAATGAAAATGTTGCATCAATATACAATATAACATAAGAAAGCCAAATATTCACTAAAACATCAACATAATATCTCCGTAGTCAATGATTCTGCAAATAAATGTCTGATGAAAAACACACTGATTGAGATACATACAGAAATTAAGCAGGAGTTTGTTCTCAGAACCAAAAATATCATAAAAAATATGTGGTTAATAAATAAAGTCTATCATTGTTACTTTTTCAAACTAATAATGATGCACACATGTTACTTTATATGAACAAACAGTATAACTTACAGATGATGCCATGTATAAACTATGAAGGCGAGGATGGCAACAGATGAGCGCAGGTGACTCCCCCTGGCAATATCTTGAGAGAAAGTGAGCTCTAAAGGATATGACTTCAGAGGAAGTGACTCAACTTCCTGTTTCTAGGGCTAACACAATACACAATACACAAAACAACCACTAGGGCGTGATAACTGCAATACAGAGCAGATCTGGTTCCATCACAATTAATCTGGCCTTTTTTCTATATATGGAGGAGAGCGCTACTCAATCTTGATTGAGCCATCACTGTATATAGGTATGTTTTAATTTGTCTCAAAGCTGAGAAACTCCTTTCAGCTGAGGCGGAGGAGTTGTAAGGTCCAAGAGGATTTTAATCAAAGTTTTCACTTCACTGAAAATAGTGTCTTTTAGTACACTAATAACAGTTACTATTAGCTAGTAGAATCTACATCAGATGAGTAATGTTTTAAAAATATACCCAGTAGTTGTCTCCTGTTACTGCTTTTATTACATGTTTCTCCAAACAGACATTTCCATCGGACCCTTCAATGTGAAATCATAAATCAATGGTTTCAATCATTGCTGAGATCACAGGATCCCAGTGTTTCTTTCAGCCACAGTTATGTTTTGCCTCTGGAGGAGACTGCTAACTTTCTCTGACTTTGAGAATATTTTCTCAGAAATTACTAAGCTACAGTACATGTAGTTTCAAAAACTTTAAGGCAGTCTTAATGCCCTCTGTCATTTCTAGATGTTTCATTAAGTGCTTACGGAAGACTGCAGTAATTCTCAAACACACTTTTAATTGATGAGCACCACATATTCCAAGGAAGGTACTTTGTGGTCAATTTTGTGGTGACGTAAGTAAAAAAGGCCAGTCTTTTTGGTGAGTCACGTACAAAGTTAGAGCTTGGACAAAGTCTATGGTATTTCTGACCATATCGTCCAACCTTGTGACAAAATCTTCACTTGGACGTCTTAGTAGCATGAAGTGACACCATTATAACACTGTCCTGTTACAAAATGGTACATGAAATCTCAGCAGGATGCCTCTTCTAATGTTTGTAAGGGTAGCTGCGTTGGTTATACAGAATTTATTAAAAATGTATTACATTATAAAAATGTTTGACCACACAATACGACATCTTGGGTTCTTCCTACTTGTTGTAGCCACGATTGTACTATTGGCTAGAGGTGCAGGACAAAAATGAACCCACAGTGAGTAAAAATGTGAGGAGAGTAAAAAATTGTCAAAACTGCTTGGGGACACACTGTATTTGTTTGATGAACGCGAACAAGCAGCTGTGTTTTTTCCTGAATTGCAGCTTGGAAAGAAAGGTGCATTTGTGTGCATCCACCAGCACGCTTGCATCTTGAATAGAAATAAAACTCAGGCTGCATCAAGCAACATCTGTGCTCCAGAGAATAGGCTTATTTGATATGAAGTGCAGAAAAATAAACAAGACAATGATCTATTCTCAGTCGAGGTTAACTTAAGTTAGTTACAACTTTGGACTAAAAGATGGCAGCAATGAGTATTGGTTAAATATTGATTTTAAAATGTTAATTAGTTAATAGTTTGGCAATATGGACACACATCTCTCACAGTAAATAACAACAGAATATCAATCAATCAATCTTTATTTGTATAGCGCAAAATCACAACAAAGTCATCTCAAGGGGCTTTACACATAGAGCAGGTTATAAACCGAACTCTTCAGGTTTTAATTTTAAAGAGACCCAACATTCCCACATGAGCAAGCACTTGGCAACAGTGGCAAGAAAAACTCCCTTTTAACAGGAAGAAACCTCAGGCAGAACCAGACTCAGAGTGGGCGGCCATCTGCCTTGACCGGTTGGGGTAGAGAGGAGAGAGAGGAAGGATAGAGGAGGAAGCACAATGAAAATCAACAATGAAGCTAGATGGTCCGGGACTGGAATCTGTCATCCGGACGTCTACAGGCCCAGATTACCTGTAAGACCAGAAAGCACAGACAACTCCAGGGAAGAAGTTTAGGTTATTGAATGCAATTAATAGTGCATGAATGTTAATGGATATAGATGGATGGATAGAGAGAGAGAGGGAGGAACTCAGTGCATCATGGGAGTCCCCCGACAGGCTCTGCCTCCCATTCTACTTTTAGAGATACTAGGAACCACAAGTAGACCTGTGTTGGAATTATTGTACATAAAGTTATCTCATATTTACTCCTTTCTATAATCATTAACCTTTATTGGCACAGTATACAAGCTTGCTGTTTTAAAGTTGTTTTTCAGGAATTCTCCGAAGTGTATGTGACCGACTTGTGACCCTACTGAGCCTTCGATGCAAAACAGGAACCGAATCCAGAGAGGAGGTGGCTGAAACCAGATAAGCTAGTTTCTGCCACTGTCTAAAAAGAGGGAGAGACTACGCACGCTGAGGAGCTGATGTGCTAAATGCAAATGTTAAGTTTGACTACGTTACTGCTGTGTGACCCCCACCCTTTAGAGCAGCAACGACTATGTAAACTAGGGATTTGAAGAGAATAAAAAGGGAGGGTTCGGCAAGGTTTGCTCAGAGCGGGTTGGAGATTGTAACTGAGCAGATCTCTGTCCGTTCTCCTTGCAAGTAAAAAACTCTAACGCTGTGTCTTGTCCTCCTTTGTCTGATATTTTAAATGTTTTAGGTTGCCTGAACCTGACAACCTGCATGCTGGGAGCGCAGTGTTCTGGTAGGTACATAAGGTACTATAAGTTCTTTAAGATATGATGGAGCCTGACCATTATGAGCTTTGAAGGTGAGGAGAAGGATTTTAAATTCTATTCTAAATTTTACGGGAAGCCAATGCAGTGAAGCCAAGATGGGAGTAATATGATTTCTCTTTCTGGTTTTTGTCAGAACATGAGCAGCTGCATTCTGGACCAGCTGGAGAGTCTTTAGAGACTTGTTAGGACAGCCCGATAATAATGAATAACAGTAGTCCAGCCCAGAGTAAGAAATGCACTGACTAGTTTTCCAGCATCATTTTGAGACAGGATATGTCTAATTTTTGTAATATTACGCAGATGAGAGAAGGCAGTCCTTGAAATTTGTTTATATGGCAATTAAAGGACAAATCCTGATCAAATATAACTCCTAGGTTCCTTACAGTGGTGCTGGAGGCCAGTGTAATGTCATCCAGAGTAGTTATGTCATTTGATAGTGTTTTCCAAGGTGTTTAGGGCCAAGCCCAATAACTTCAGTTTTTTCCATAGACTATACTGCATTCAATAACCTAAACTTCTTCCCCGGAGTTGTCTGTGCTTTCTCGTCTCACAGGTAATTCTGGGGTGTAGACAACCGGATGACGGATTCCAGTCCCGGACCTTCTAGCTTCATTGTTGATTTTCATTGTGCTTCTCTCCTCTATCCTTCCTCTCTCTCCTCTTCCTCTCTCTCCTTCCTCTATCCTTCCTTTCTCTCCTCTCAACCCAACCGGTCGAGGCAGATGTCCGCCCACTTCTGAGTCTGGTTCTGCCTGAGGTTCCTTCCTGTTAAAAGGGAGTTTTTTCTCGCCACTGTTGCTCATGTGGGAATGTTGGGTCTCTTTAAAGTTAAAACCTGAAGAGTTTGGTTTAGAACCTGCTCTATGTGTAAAGTGCCTTGAGATAACTTTGTTGTGATTTGGCGCTATACAAATAAAGATTGATTGATTGATTGATATAAATGATATCCTCAACATTTCTGAACACAACAAGCTAAAGGCACTTAACACACAAATTAGATGCTGGACATTTTTCAAGAAGTTATTCTTTTGGTCAACATCATGTTTGAGACTGTTAATTTGTAGCCTAGAAGAATATTTGGTGACATATTAACAGTAAATGCTTTTCCACTACCCCCACTGATACTTGTCTAGCCCAAACCCACACACATCAACTCTCCAAAGCATCCTCCATGAAGTGGTATGAATAAGTTAAGAATACTTTCTCTTGGCTGAATGTAGACTTCAAATTTTGATGGGGCATTACACTGGATAATCTACAGACCTCACTGTCAGCAGTTTTTACTGGAACTAAATCAATTGTCCTATTAAGTTCCACTGCATCAAGGCCTGATTATCAGCTACTTTGTAGATTATATTTTTGATTGATCAATATGTCCTGAAAGCTCAACCTAAATCTTTCCTTTTTTGTCCGACCAACTGTCGGAAATGTCGAGTAATGCAGCAAATCCTCAGATTTTAAAAGCAAGGAAGCGACCAGCTACAGTAACAAACACATGCTTTTGCTAAAAACTACCATGTCCAGCTGAGTTACACTGTTTTACTTGGACATGACACAAAAATGTATTTGTCAGCTGTTTCTTATGATTTAATTCTCAGAAGGATGCAGATAGGGTGGGAAAGTCAGGAAAGTACTGAGAGACAGACTAACACAGGCATGTCCAAACTATTACATAAAGGGCCATGTGCCTGCAGGTTTTTGTTCCAACTATTCCACAGCACACGATCAACTCTCTGAAGACTAGCTTGTTGAGTCAAGCCTGCTTGGTTGGAATAAAACAGCAGCCACAGTTTGGACACTTCTGCACTAACACAAACGCCAAGTTTCCATCCAAATGTGGTGCAAATTGAAACCAAATTTCAAGAAAAGTTCAAAAGTAAATGTTATGTTGATCAATGCATGTTTCCATCCACCAATTTATGTGAGTATTAGGAATAGGTTTGTCAAGATTAACAGTTGGTGTTCCCAATTCTACAGCCATGTGACATTAAGCTATTGCAAAAGAAGAAGACACACCAGGCAAACTTTAAATGACCCAAAAATCACTTGGAAAATATTTTATGTGATATGACATGTATGTTTGTTATATGTATTAATTCGAATGGAAGCTTGAGAAAAATTTGAAGTCACATGCCTCTGTTTCTATTGGACTCAATACACCAAATTACATTTCAACTTTATTTTATTTATGAACAAAGAAAACAAGTAGCACAAGGCCAAACTTCTCTTCTGAGGTTAGGCAAGGCTCATAGTCTAGGTTCATCGACTTTTTCAGCAGGAAGTGTGAAATGTTTCAGGTTAAAAGTATAGCAGCATTTCACAGTCCTTCCTCTTTCTTTGATGTGGTACATTAGTAGTTTTATGAGGTCAATCTATACGTTACAAAGAAAAACAGTTGGGGTAACAGGTGCTAGTAATGAGGGTGTTGCTACTGATGGTGGAATGTACACCATAATAATACTGCATGTATTTCATTTAATTCAGCAGACTTTATTAGAGCCCAGCCTCTATCTATCTACCATATGGGTCGATTGCACTTCATAGCGACCCATAAGAGTTTTTTATAATATTCTACTGTCCAACAGTTACAAAATCGCTATTAAAATATAATGTTTTATGATTGGACACCGCTGTGGTTAAGGTCTTGTGGGTTAGGGAAAGTTATTGGTTTGGATTAAAACAATCACTTGAAACTGTTATGTCTCGTCAAATTTGTTAATTATGGTGATGTCAGATCATGTCTAGTTTAGTTCATGTGTGGATCCTGTATGTTTCTGTTTAGTCAAGTCACTCATGTCATGTCCTGTCATGCACTTCCTGTTTTATTTTGTATTCACCTTTTCCCCTCATTTCAGATCCTGACTTCCCCCCTTTGTGTGCTTTCCCTCCATTTTGATTGTTAACCCCACCCCTAATTGGTTCCACCTGTGTTCCCCTACCTCATGTTTAAATAGTCCTTGTCTCCCTTGACTTGCTGTCAGTTCGTTTTTGTCTGTCTCCAGTTCCAGTCATGCAGCATTAGAAAGTCAAGTTTTGAGTTTTGTTCTTTGAGTGTTATTCTCTCCTCCTAGTGAGTGTTTTGTGTTGTTTTTTCATCCTCTTTGGGAGTGTTTGTTGTTCTTATTAAACTTCTTTGAGAAGCCCATTTGAGTCCTCTCTGTCTGGGTCAAGGTCATTCAGGCACGTGCACACATAGGGCCCTAGGGGTGCTTGAGCCCCTGCCCTTTTTGCCTCGTATTAAAAAGTGTCCTCTGTGTGTGTGTGTGTGTGTGTGTGTGTGTGTGTTTTTAAACAACATTAATAAATTCCTGTTTGGGGTATAAAATAAACGGCGGGACAAAAACTCAACGGTATTCTACCATATCCATTTTCTTGTAATTTTCTTGTAATACGGGGTTGTTGCGTGAGACTGCCGCTTCTCTGTCCGTTGCGGCTCCATGAGTCATCAATTAATTAAAGAAATGTCACGTAGCTACATCTACAGTATGGAAAGTCCCACATGCAACTGGATAGCAACAAGTGTGAGCCGATGAGGTAGTGGCACATAGCATCACCCCAAACTGTAAGGTATAAAGGGAATTAATATTGCATATGTCAGGGCTTCTTCTGCAGATCTCTCGAGTGAAGTAGACCAAGTCTGCAGCTGCGTATAATTCTTTGTTTTGTCAAATAAACACATTGTCTTTTGAACTCTCAATTACCGTCCACCTTGCTTTCTTCAAATCAGAACACGACACGTGACAGTGGAGCAACGTGAACCTGTGAGTTATGGTCTAACTAGTCGACTTATTCAACGTGCTTAAATATGAGTAATATTTCAGAAAAACGCTCTATTTTAGTCAATGTGTCAGCACAGAGCAGATGTGCGGGACAGGAAATCGTGTACAAAATACAAAATAAAACACGTATCATATTTCCCTCACTACTGGTCTGAAGTACAGGTCCGAGGTTTAGATATAAAGTTTATTGTGACTTTGATAATGTGAATGAACTCATGTTGACAATAATTTGTTGACACAGAAGAAAGAGGAAATACATATCACTTTCACCTACACAGGACACACAGCTAAGTAGTTAGCTTTCTATTAGCACTTTATTTTTTAATTTTACATTAATTTCCATATTGTGTAAAGGACCGGAAAAACTGGGCACATGCTGCCCTTTTCTGAGTTTGAGCCCCTGCCCCTCTATAATTATGTGCACGTCCCTGAGGTCATTACAGAAACATGATTTAAGGAACTTCCTTAATGTTACACAACCTTTCTTGTCATGGAAACAGTAAACACCATGACAGTCCTAGTTACAATGTATGATTTGATCGAATTTGTCAAAACAGGGCCAAGCCAGGCCACAATGATAAAGCAGGACAGTGAGAAATATCACAAACATTGACCAAGAAATACCAAACCCATTCTACACAAACAAGGCATACATATACATTATAGTACCCACCCCCCTCATTCCAAATTCAGTCGTAGCAGGAACCTGACCTAAAACAAGTAGATACAAGAACTTTTTTTATTCCTCAAGCCTTCAGCTTATATAACATGAAGGTTTAATCAACAGGTCTCTTAGCTGGTCACTTGCACTCTTGCACATTTATATCACATTTGATTTCACTGATGTTAGATGGGCTGTTTTTATTTGATTTATGACTTTACCAAACGTAACTGGACAGCTGAACAGAAGACAACACGCCTGGAGGGAGTTTACCTCACAGCAAAATAACTTGAAGGCTAAGGACAGGCGATCCACGGTTTCCTAGCAACAATAAAAAAAGAGGAAGATGTAGCAAGTGGCTCTTAAAAAAAAAAAGTTGGCTTTTACAGATAATGCAGTGCGGTGTACCTTGTCTTTCTGATTATTGTCTTAGTGAGTATTTTATTGTTTTAACTGTGGATTCTATGGTGCCTTAATGTTTGGAGCACGTAAACAAATGAATTTCCCTGGATGGGATAGTAAAGTTGATGTGAATCTAAATATATATAACAAACAAAAAACTGTCGCTTATGCAATTTTCCACAGAAGAACAGCAGTAATTGTGCAACCTTGCCATCAGCAAAACTACTTTTTTTTCACAGTACCAGTCTTGCATAACATATTAATGTTGTTCATCATATCAACAACACTTTTCAATTCTACTTAAGCAAAACCATTTTAATTTTGACCTATAAATACAGCAGGAAGAAGGGCACACTTTCACTTCAATGAATTCAGAGATTGTTTCATAAACGTAAAAAATCTAAATGTTAAGACTTGTCGATGACATTCCAGCTCTTTCTACATGGAGGTCAGATAAGCCTTACTGAGTCATGTTTACCACAATGATAGTGATGAACTCCCCGGGACACAGATCAGACAAGAATAAAGATCCAGTAGATGGAAATAAAAAAAACAAACAATCCTCTTGACTTCATAGAAACCAAATCTTTCACTGTCAGGTTTGGTGCTGACTTCTTGGAGTCAACAATATTTCTTGATTTTTATTAACATTTGACTCAAAAAGGACTGTAGCATGGTAAAAGTATCCAGTTTAGACCTGCCTTCCCTCCTCTGTTTCATTCATTGTTTATATAACTTGGACCTTACAGATAAGCCTATTACATACAGTACAGGTAATGCAATATTTTATGAATGAAAAATTAAATTGTCAAAACTTTACAAACTAACTTTTGTTTTTGTTTAGAAAAGCAAGTGAAAACAGTTAATAGTTACGATATGGGTGTCACACTCAAATTGAGAATGCAAAATGAGACCTAAATATTAATAGATCCCTTCTAGACATGTTTTAAGACACACATATACTCTGCTCTCTTTGTTTAAATTCATCAAACTATATCTGGCCCTTTACTCCCATTAAAAATCCTTGCTTTATAAATAGTGCTGCTTGAAAGTTTACAATTGTCTCTATTTCTGTATAAATATGACCTGAAATGTGATTCAATGTTTACACAAGTACTGAAACTAACATGTTACACACTGGACCAAACTAGTTGTTATGTGACAAATTATGCACCAAGTTACAGCTTTCAAAACTTTTCCCTGTCAACAGAATAATGTTGAAACATTCTCTGGCTACACAATGTAGCACAAACATTTAAGTGAAGGAACGGAACAATAAGCAAAAACACATTTTTAGGGGGGACTTTAAGGTGACTACAGCTGAGTCATCAGAAAATGTAATTTGATCATACTAAATGTCTAATTTTTTACTGAAACTTCTTTGGCAACTGTCTGTTTATATGAGGAGAAGAAGGGAGGGCACACCCTTTGCATGAGTCACTGCGTGTGAGAAGTTAATAGATAAAAAATAAAAGAAGCTTGACATTACAAAATCTTCTGACAGGGAAAATCAGTTAAGAGGGAAAAGCTGCAACACACACGTATCATGTAACTCTGGGCGTAACGTGTGTTAATCTGGATGTTTTTCATGAATGATCATACTTTAAATTTGAATTTTTCATTTTTCACAGTATGTCCTTTTAATAATTTTAATGCAAATCATTATTTAATACTGCACTCTCATATTTTGTGCTCTATTTTAGTCAAGCTTTTTGTTTTCTCTCTATCTCTATTTTTCTGTATTTTGTTTTATTTTTATAATTGGGTTATTTTTTTAATTTTAATATTTTAATGTTTCCAATTTTACTGTTCAATTGTACTTGTTTTCTATTATATATATATACATTATAATTGGGTTTAATTCATTTCAATCATATGTTTTTCATGCTTCCAATTCTTAGTGTTAAATCATTTGATATGTTGCTTTTATGTAAAGCAAGTTGAGTTGCCCCTTGTATATAAAATGCCTTGCCTTGCCATAGATTTCATGCTGAACACACCAGGAAGTACAGTAAATATTTATCATAATACAAATATAATATATTACAAAGAAAACATTAGTACTGAGAGACAAAAAACAAAAACAAACAAAAAACCACAAGGAATTTTTTATGCTATATGTACAGAAGGCTCTGGTAGAAGAAAGTATTCTTTCAATACTCTGCTGTGCTCTAAAGGGCTCAACCTTGTTTTTGTCAGCCAGTCCCTTCTCCTCAAAGACATACACATACACACGTTCTCCTACGTCACTTTTGGGGACAATTCATAGACACAAGACTCAACCTTACCAAAATTATAACCACTACTTGTCTAATGCTAACCCTAAACTTAACCCCCTAACTGTAACCTTAAGCACTGACCCAAAAATCTGCATTTTGACTTTTGGGGACATGGCTTTTGTCCCATTTGGACACACTATTCCCAATTAACTGAACTTTAATCTGAAATTAGTCCCCGAAAGTAGCCTATGACAGCCACCCCCCCCTCGCCAAAAACACACATTTCTGGTGCTTCCTTCCCCTATCTGGGTGACTTATTATGGAATGACTTGAGTTGAGTTGAGACACACAGCTCTTTGGTCCTCAGAGTCAGACAACAAGGAGAAGCTTCTCTGCTGGCCAGGCGGTAAGTCAGCTCAGCTTAGCCTGATCCTCATTCCCAAAAACATCTGATTTACCTCTGAGGCTCCTTGGAGGTTCTCAGTTAAAGGGATTGTTTTCTAACTCTTCTTATTTGCATGCATGCAGAGATTGATAGTTCTCATATTCTACTATACAGCTGCTAATTTTACAGTGTTACTTTGATACTGACTGCATCACTGCATCATACTGTGAATGTTGTATATATGACTGTTACATTTGTGTTTCTCACAGATTTCCCTGCTTACATTTGAGGAGAAGATGGAAACTACAACATTGGATTATTACAATGGCAATGACAGCTATGAGGAGCTGGTAGAACCATGTGATAGTGACGGTGCAAACTATCTGGGAGCTCAAATTTCCTTCATCTACTACTTCATGTTTCTCTTCAGTCTGGTTGGCAACGGGCTGGTCCTGGTCATCATCCATCGGTGAGTGGACAAACAAAACTCAGCAGAAATGAAAGAATATGAAACTAATTGTTAGTTTAACAGTTTAAAGAAATTAGAGGAAGTGAATGTATCATTTGAAAACATGTAAAGTACACACAACCCTTACTACAATTACCTGTGAATTACTGTATTAAAATGTGTAATAGGAGAAAATGAAAGTTGTAATCATTACAATTCAGCAACAAGTGTGATTTAATACTACAGTCCCAGAATTCTGGGGGCAGCAAACACTAGTGAACTATTTAGTTAAATATACAACAGAAAAACAGTTTCTACAGCTCTGATACAGTGTTAGGAGAGTGAACAGTGAGGCTGATACCACTGAGATCAGATTAAAAACGGTAGTGCTGGATTACAATCCCTTGTGTAAAGTGAACCCTGCCAATAACATTTAATACTAAAAAAAATTATACATTTAAGAAGTCCAGAATTAACAGTTGAAGGCTCAAATACATTTTAGACATATGTTTTTACAATTGAGTATTTATAATGCAAGTGAAGAACCATTTTAGCCACACTCATTGGTGTAAATGAGAGTTACTTCCTGCTTTGCTTGAGTGCAGACGCTTCGCTTTTGCTCTCCGCTTTACTTTTCTTTTTTCCATTGAAATCCTGTCCTCTTGCTACAAAATTTATGGAAAGCAGGTCCTGGATACTTCTATATCACTGGGAACTTAATTTATGAAAGTATCTCAAGGCTACCACTATTATTTAAACTCTTTTACTTCGTGAGTGTGGCCTATCAGCAGCACAAGCCTGCACTATAGTGACTGGGATTGATGAGCTCAGCTAAGCTAAGCTAATTAGCAGCAAGATGCCTCCTTTTTCCACGGATGATTACCACAAACTTCTCCAGAAGATAGTGGTACTGGAGACGAAAATTCAGCAACTTGAAGTCAACGTGGAGGTAAATGGACAATATGGGAATGAAACCACTCTACCGATGACTCAAATCAGTGGACAGGAGCAGGCTAACAGACAGGTTATCTCCACAAGGTTAGCTCTACTCAATATCAGATTGCTCGCCAACAAATCACTGCTAGTTAATGACGTCATTATGACCTATGATCTAGATTTTTTTACTTCTTAGTGAAACATGGCTGACTGAATGTAGCTGTTGTGCTATTCTCAATGAGGCAGCACCAACAAATTTTAGTTTTATGAACATGTGTCGAACTGGTAAGAAAGGCGGGGGAGTTGCTGCCATCTTTAAATCTGTATTTCAGTGCAAGGAAATTACATTAGGTGATTTTAGCTCTTTTGAACATCTCTGTTTTTTATTAAAAGGTGATCCAAAAGTTCTTTTTTTAATCATTTATAGACCTCCAAGATATTCAGGAATATTCATTGATGAGTTTGCTGAACTGCTGTCAGTTATCTGCACTGACTACAACTTTTTTTATCATAACAGGGGATTTTAACATTCATGTAGACAATAACATGGACAGTAACGCCAAAGAACTCTCTGCTCTACTTGACACTTTTGGCCTCTTGCAACATGTGAAAGGGCCCACACACACTCGAGGCCACACTCTGGATCTGGTTATCTCTAAAGGTGTTGATATTTCTTCTGTTGATGTTAAGGACTTGGCTCTTTCTGATCATTTCTGTGTATTCTTTGACTTACAAATCATTCCAAATGTTCAGTTAACCTCTGTGTCTGTTAGGAGAAGGTACATAAATGAGAATACCAGTGCAAAGTTTATGGAGGCTATAGCTATGTCACCAACTGTGGGTGCAGAGTCAGTTGATGAACTCCTGGATAAATTTAACTGGAAAATCTCAAATGTCATGGATGCTGTTGCACCTATTAAAACTAAGACAACCTTGAGCAGAAAGAAAACACCATGGAGGAACACTATGATGATAAAGGCTTTAAAAACAGAATGCAGGAAAGCAGAGAGCGTAAGTGGAGAAAAACTAAACTTCAAATTCACCTTGACCTCTACAAACAAAGTCTTTGTAATTTTAAATATGAGTTACTCAAAGCTAGACAGCAACACTTTTCTGAAATAATTAATAAGAACATCAACAACACTCATACTCTGTTTGCTACGGTTGATAAGCTTACAAACTCCCCTAAACAGATAGCTGCAGAACTCCTTTCCACAGAAAAATGCAATGAATTTGCTTGCTTTTTCAGTGAAAAAATCCAGTCCATAAGGTTAAATATCAACACAAATCAACAAAACAATAAAATGACACAATCCCTCAGACCTCCCAGGAATAACTCAACTGCAATGTCAGAATTTAAAACAGTTGACCAAAAAACCATAGAGGAAACAGTGCAGCATCTAAAACCATCAACATGCTGTCTTGACACAATGCCATCAGATTTCTTTAAAACTATTGTGAACTCTGTCCAAACAGATTTGCGACAAGTAATAAATAGCTCACTTAAATCAGGTGTGTTTCCTAAACTCCTAAAAGTAGCTGCCATTAAGCCACTCTTAAAAAAGAGAACGCTGGATGCTTCCATGTTAACCAACTACAGACCTATCTCAAATCTTCCTTTTATAGCCAAGATAGTTGAGAAAGTGTTTTTTAATCAACTCAGTAATTTCTTGAACTCCAGTGGACTTTTTGACAAATTTCAATCAGGCTTCCGACCTAACCACAGTACAGAAACAGCTCTTATTAGAGTGTTAAATGACATAAGGTTGAACACTGACTCAGGCAAGGTGTCAGTTCTGGTCCTGTTGGATCTCAGTGCTGCGTTTGACACTGTGGATCACAGTATACTGTTGAACAGGTTGGAAACTTGGGCAGGACTCAGTGGAACAGTCCTAGACTGGTTCAGGTCCTACTTGGAAGAGCAGAGTTATTTTGTGACCATTGGAAGTTATGAATCCGATCGAGTGGCTATGACATGTGGAGTTCCTCAGGGGTCAGTTCTTGGACCCCTTCTGTTCAGTCTATATATGCTGCCCTTGGGTCAAATTCTGCAGAACTCTAATGTAGACTATCACAGTTATGCAGATGACACACAGATATACCTATCACTGTCCCCAGATGACTACAGTCCAATACAGTCATTGTGTCACTGTTTAGAGCAAGTATCTAATTGGATGAACCAAAATTTCCTTCAATTAAATCAGGACAAAACTGAGGTCATTATTTTTGGCAATAAAGAGAAGAAGATTGCTGTCAGTAAACATCTCGAGTCACTCTCTCTAAAAACTACGGACCAAGTACAAAACCTTGGCGTGCTGATAGACTCAGATTTGACTTTCAACAGTCACATCAAATCAATCACCAAAACAGCCTTCTATCAGCTTAAGAACATATCCAGAGTAAAGGGTTTTATGTCTCAAACAGACCAGGAGAAGTTGATTCATGCTTTCAGCTCAAGTAGACTCGACTACTGTAACGGTCTCCTGACTGGACTCCCACAAAAAAGCATTAAACAGCTGCAGCTCATTCAGAACGCTGCAGCTCAAGTTTTACCCAGAACAAAGAGATCAGAGCACATTACTCCAGTTCTAAAGTCTTTACACTGGCTCCCAGTCAGCTATAGAATAGATTTTAAAGTTCTGCTACTGGTCTACAAATCACTGAATGGTTTAGGTCCAGAATATAAACCCAGTAGAGCTCTGAGATCTACTGACTCAGGTCAGATAGTTGAGCCCAGAGTTCAAACTAAACATGGTGAAGCAGCTTTTAGCTGTTATGCTGCACACAACTGGAACAAACTACCAGCAGAACTGAAATCAGCCCGAACTGTGAACACTTTTAAATCCAGGTTAAAAACACTTCTCTTCGAGGAGTCACGTGGGACTGCTGGAGGAGATGGTCGCCTAGAACTTTCCTCCCGAAAAAAATCTCCTATTTTCATGTACACTCGATAATTTAAGCCTATATTTTAAGTTGCAACAAAGTGTAAAGTGTAGTATCACAAGTGTGTGCGAGTACGAGTGTCTATTTCGCGTCTTTTCCCTCCCCTCATGGCAAATACGTCGAAAAGTAGAACGGCTAAGCAAGGAATAAACTATGCTAGTATGGCTAGTGGCGCTACATCCAAGACAGGATCCAATTCAACCAGCTCAACCAGTGCTCCTAGTCTTGCAACAGATGCTATGGCCGGACTTCAGGCTACTTTGGAGAAAACAATGCAGGAGATGGCTCAGGTTAGTGGTATACTTAAAGAGCTACAAGAGGATGTTTCCCAAGTCAAGAGAGTACAAGCTAAAACTAGCATGGACATTACAGCAATATATGAAAGAATGGATGAGGCTGACAGCCGAATTATGGACTTGGAAACTGAAAATGCCAGGCTGGCGACTGAATTACAGAAAAGAGCAAAGCATTGTGAGGAGTTGGAGAGAGTCATGCAAAATGCAGAAAATAAGGACCGACAACTGAATTTGCGGCTGGTTGGATTAAAGGAAAATGAGGGTGAACATCTGAGGGAGCTAGCTCGTCAGCTCATTGATGACGTTCTGGGGGTGAAGCTAGCTGAAAATGAGCTACAACGGGTGTATCGACCAGGGCCATTTCAAACGGATGAGGAGTCCCCTCCGCGACCAGTCGTTATGAGATTTCATTCTCTACTGGAGAGGGATCGAGTGATGGCCGCCGCTAAGGGGAAATATAAGAGCAAGACTACGCTGAAATGGGAAGAGGCCAAGATCTCAATCTTTCCAGACGCGACAAAAGCCGTGGCTGAGAAGAGGAGAAAATTCACTGACGTTCGGAAGAAACTTCACGCGATGGACATTCGATTTACACTCGCCTACCCAGCGAAACTTTTCTTTACTTGGAAGGGGAAGAAAATGACTTTTGTAGACCACAAGAAAGCACTACAATTCCTTAACAAGGAGACAGAAGGCCTGGAGTGACTGTGGGTAGGCTTGTTTTCTTAATACAAACGTGCAGTTTGTGGATGACAGGTCTTTCAATAGTCTAGGACTTACAGTGCTATTGTCTTGAAAATTAACCTTGTTTTTTTTCCCCCTGTTGTGTTTTTAATTTTTGTCTCACACAAGTCACTTGCAAAATAAGTTTTCATAGATTTGCTGCTATTGTCACTTGTAATTACTTAGCCATATAGCTAACAGGAATATGACCAAAAGTTTTTGATTTGTTTGTTTGAGGTGACTGATTTTGCTTTACACGTGTGGACCATTTCTGTTGATAGGGCTTAAATATTTGGGTTGGGAGAGTTGAAAGGTAACCATTGGATAAGCACCTCATGGACCAGATCAAGGGAGGGCTTTCCCCCATGGGGTTGGATGGTCAGATTGCATGGGGGACTGTGGGTGAAGATGGGGTGGTAGTGTTATTTACCCTAGGTTCAAGGGTACGTCCAGGTTGGAGTGTGTTGTTGTATGACTTTTACAGTCTATGGGCTTTTTTGTTTGTTTGTTTGTTTGTTTATTTTTTCCCCTCCCTTATCCCTACTGATGGGTGGTGGCAGTATGACATGAGGGCGCGTGATGTCCATGACTACACAGGGTAACAGTAACAGTCATATTAGAGTGATTTCTTGGAATATAAATGGGACACAGAATCCTACCAAGTTGAAAAAATGTTTGCTGTATCTTAAATCAAGGCAGGCAGACGTGGCACTTTTACAGGAAACTCATATGAGAAACTCAGAGGCATTGAAACTTCAAAAGGGCTGGGTGGGCCATGTCTTTCATAGCTCATTTGATACTAAGAAACGAGGTGTCGCAATACTTGTGCACAAGAAATTGAAATTTGTTTTGCTTAAAGAGCACAAGGATGACGAAGGGAGGGTTATCTGTATTGAATCTGTAATCAATGGAAAGAAAATTAATATATGTAATATCTATGCCCCTAATGAGGATGACCCTGATTTCTTTCACAAAACTAATACACTTCTTGGGGCACTGGAAGATGGATGTACAATACTGGGAGGGGACTTTAATCAGACGCCAGACCCTATATTGGATAGATCCAAGTATTCCCAGACACCATCTAAGGGTCGAGTAGCATTGTGTCAACTCCAAGAGGACCTTGGCATGGTCGACGTTTGGAGACTGATGAATCCTACTAAGAGGGAATATACCTTTTACTCACATAACCATAAATCACACAGTAGAATCGACTATTTTGTAATTTCTAAGGACCTGGTTGAATCAGTAATTGATAGTACAATAATAGCACTAACTGATCATGCCACAGTAGAGCTGACTGTATCTATTTGCATGGAAAAAATCAAAAGTAATAGATGGAGACTCAATGTATCTCTCTTACAAGACACAGTATTTAAACAGTCACTCTCAGAAGATCTTACAAACTTCTTTCAGATTAATATTGGTTCTGTCTCAAAACTGGGCACAGTATGGGAGGCCTCAAAGGCGTTTATTAGAGGCAAAATCATTGCTGAAGCATCAAAAAGGAAGAAACAAGATAGGGCGACAATCAGCCAGCTGGAGGATGAGATAAAACAAAAAGAGGGAGAACTGTCAGAAAGCTATAGTGAAGATTTGTTGAAACAGGTGTGTGAGCTGAAGTATAGCTTAAATTGCATATACAGCAAGAAGGCGGAATATGCAATGTTCAGGCTTAAGGCCAGCTTCTACGAAAGCGGTGAGAAGTCTGGTAAACTGTTGGCTAGACAACTAAAAAAACGGGAGACTGCAAGTGCAATCCCTGGTATTAAAGGAAGTACTGGAAATATAGTTACCTCAGCTAAGGGAATTAATCAGGTGTTTGTGGATTTTTACAAGAATCTCTACACATCAGACACGGTTTTTGACACTGAAAAATTGGAAAAATGGTTTTCCAGTATCCAGTTCCCTAGGCTGTTGCCAGAACAAGTGCAGCGGTTGGAAGCTCCAATTAGAGAGGATGAAGTTAGAAAAGCCATTCAGTCAATGCAGTCAGGTAAAGCTCCAGGATTAGATGGTTTTTCTGTTGAGTATTATAAACTGTTTATTGATATCATAGCGCCTGTCTTAACAAAGGTGTACTCAGAGTCTTCATCAGCCGGTCAGCTGCCTAACACACTTAATGAATCAGTAATTTCTGTCATTCTCAAGAAAGGAAAGGATTCTCTAGATCCGGCTTGCTACCGACCCATTAGTCTGGCTAATGTAGACTATAAAATTCTCATTAAAGTTCTGGCTACACGGCTTGAACAGATTATCCCATGTATTATAGACCCAGATCAGGTGGGCTTTGTAAAAGGAAGGTCTTCCTCTGATAATCTGAGACGTCTACTCCACCTCATGTGGCAAAACAGAGAGGCCGGTGAACCTGTTGCTGCCTTCTCCTTAGATGCAGAGAAGGCCTTTGACAGGGTGGAGTGGCGTTTTTTGATTCATGTCTTGGAGACATTTGGGTTTGGACCTGGCTTCATCAAATGGATTCAGTTGATATATGCAGAACCAAAGGCATCAGTGTTGACCAATGGGGTAGTTTCATCTTTTTTCAATATATCAAGAGGCGCTAAGCAAGGAGACCCTCTCTCCCCACTATTATTTATTTTATTTCTCGAGCCACTTGCAATGGCAATCAGATCAGACACAAGCATACGAGGGGTGAGAGCAGGAGGTAGGGAGCATAAACTGTTCCTTTATGCAGATGACATCCTTTGGCTTTCTGTAGATCCTGTCTCCTCAGCTCCCAGGCTCTTGAAGATTATGGAAACCTTCTCTGAAATATCAGGTTACAAGATTAATTGGCATAAGTCTGAAGTCATGCCAGTGTCTAAAACCTGTCTACCGACAATAAATAATGCACTTCAATTTAGGTGGATAGATTCAGGTATGCAGTATCTTGGGATTCGCCTTACTCCAATTGTCACTGACATGGTCCAGGCAAATTTTTTCCCATTGCTTCAGCTTATAAAGGCTAACCTGGATAAGTGGTCACTGATCAATCTTAGTTTATGGGGTAAAGTAAACACTGTTAAGATGATAGTTGCTCCACAGGTGAATTACATATCCATGATGGTGCCACTGACTGTCCCAGATTCTTTTTTTAAGCAGTACAACAAAATAATTAGAGACTTCCTGTGGAAAGGCAAGAAGTCACGTATTAAGCTGGAAAAATTATATACAACTAGGAACAAGGGAGGGTTGGCTTTGCCTAATGTGGAGCTATACAGGACAGCTTTTGAGGTAAATAAAATTGCTAAGCACTGGTGTGGTGAAAGTTCAGCTGTGAGTTGGTTGGATATAGAGCGGGAACTGGTGTCTCCATTTGGGACTATTGAGGCTTTGTCACAAGCTGTTAAGAAGATGTGGCATCCAAACCCAATCTTGCAGTATTCTAGGGAGACCTGGGCAAAAGTGCATAAGCAACTGCATATATCCCAATATAAGCAAACGTATTCATCCATATGGAATAACCCATCAATCAAAGTAGGAAGGCAGCCTTTTGTATGGACAACCTGGCTGAATAAAAGCATCAACAGGATTAGTGACTTGTATGTTGATGGTCTGTTTTTGTCATTTGAAGAACTTAAACAAAACTTCTGTTTGATGGATAAAGCAGACTTCTGGAAATACTTACAGCTCAGGAGCTGTGTGACTAGTCTTAAAGTCTCATTTGATAATGACACTAATAAGCTGCTCTGCTATTTGAAATTGCCTGAGTTGGTCCGTAATGCCTCTAGTTTTTATAGAATCATGGCAGATAGTTTGTATGGCCATTCTAATCATTTGAGGATAATATGGGAGAGGGACTTGAACTCAAACATTGAGGAAGAGGCATGGGAAAAGTTAGTTTCCAATGCAGGGTGGCCAGTGAGGGATGCGATTAGCAAATTCACACATTATAAGGTTATTCACAGGTATTACTATACTCCAGTCAAGCTGCATAAAATGGGATTAATGAAGGACAGTCTGTGTTGGAAGTGTATGAGCGACACAGGCTCCTACCTCCATCTTTTGTGGGATTGTCCCCTGGTCTTTCCTTTTTGGAAACAGATCATTAAAACTATTGCTGATTGGTTAGCCACACCATTGCCAGAATCCCCCCAGCTGTGTCTTCTTGGAGATAGGTCCCTTTTGCCACCAGGGGTTTCTAAAGCAGAATCCGCTCTGACACTAGCTGGGTTTATCACTGCAGTACGAATCATTCTTAGACACTGGAAAAGCCAAGTAAAGCCTAGTTTTGCTGACTGGCTGAAGCTAATGACAGACACAGCCTCATTTGAAGAGCTTATTGCAAGGCTGAACGATGGTAAGGGTAAATTCTATCAGGTCTGGTCTCATTTCCTGCATTTTATTCAATTTGAACTGACTAGTGCCCCATAATTAATGTTATTATCAAGCTTAGCTTAATCTAAGCCAACACCCCCCTGCCCCCCCCCCCACCCTATTTTACCTATTATGTATGTGTATGTGTTTCATGTGTTTTTTTTGTTTTTTGTTTTTTAATTATTATTATTATTATTAGTATTATTATTGTAATGCCCAGATTGCTATAGTGTGTTAAGTGTTGTTACATGTTGTAAAATGTGATGAGTATGCTATATGGTGTGTTTCTCACATGGAAAAACAATAAAAAACTTTGATTACAAAAAAAAAACACTTCTCTTCTCCTGTGCTTACAATTGAGCTCTTTTAAAGCACTTTACATTTTAATCTTTCATTTGCACTCTCTGTCCTTTTAATGATTTTAAAGCTAATTTATTATTTTATGCTGCAATGATTTTATTTATGTCTTTCTATTTTTCTGTACTTTGTTTTTATTATGGGGGGTGGGTGTGCTTTATGTAAAGCACATTGAATTGCCATTGTGTATGAAATGCGCTATATAAATAAAACTACCTTGCCTTGCCTTGCCTAATTAGGTAGGAAGCATATCTGAATACCCCAAAGTACAGTGTTCTATAATATACCAGCAACACAAAATACAGCCTCCAAAATGACCATGAAGTACAATCAATACCTCTTAAAAAATAACCTTCATGGAGGTATAATGTAGGGCAGTTGTATTATTACATACTGCAATGTATAATAAATTGGCAACTGAGAGTAAAATGCATGTTGATCGATGATTTTACCAGTGTAAGATATTTGGGAAACAGAACAGACAGGTTGATGCAGACTGAGAGTTTATCAAACAATGAAGTCATGCTAGGAGCTTCTTATTCTTGCACCCACCAAGAGAGGAATACTGTAGCTCTTCAGTAGGTAAAGTTCATCTCTCCAAGCCCTCTAAGAATTCCTCTACTCTGTCACTGTCTACACCACTGAAATCTTTCTACCTTTGTGAGCAAGGAAGTGTAAAAATATTTCTCATGTTGGTGGAAACACAAATGAGATGAACTCGGCAAAGTCTCCTTCGGCCTTGGGCTGTAGGAGTGTTTATAATACAGTGTATTACTGACGGTTGTAGAGATGCTATGCCTGGGTGCTATGCTGATAAGGGTGAGAGCTCAAGGAAAGTAAAGAACCCTCTTCTATTTCTTTTTCTATTGGCCCATTCAGAGCTCAGAAATGACAAATGAAATCTCTAAACCAGCCTCACTTTCTTTGTTCACAAAGCTTAGTTGGACTCAGTGATGGTTCAGTCAGATACAACCACAGGCACAACTGCAATGAAACAAAATTAATATCATTATTGGTCATTGATGCATTAACCTCTGTAAATGATAGAAAAAAAAGCTTATAACAAAAAAAACAATTTTGATAATGGTAAGCATATTGATAAAGCACAACAATGTGATGATAATATATCGAACCAGATATGAGTGTGTTTGGCATAGGCTTACCATGTATGTGTAACTAAGATATTTGAGAGATTCTCTATTTAAGACAAACACCCGATTTGTTATGTTAATCTTATCATGGTAGCAGTTAGCAACTCCCCTAAAAATTGGATTCATATTATACTTTTGGCAGTAACATTTCCTTTGTCTGGACAAATTCTCTCTGGTTGAGGTTAATTAATAACCAAGAACCATGCTTTCAAATTACATTGCTTACATGCTAGTGTTAAGTATAATGTTTATTGTGGTGACTAAATTCCCTCAACAGACTAGACTATATATGGGTGGCACTCTCAGGCAGAATAATTGCATACATTTTTAACTTTGATGCCAACTTTGTTAGCTCACATTACTTATCACCATAAACATCAACAATGCTGAGCCAGTAGTGCACATCCTATTCTGAAATGTAGAGCAGTTATCAATCCATTATCAGTGACAGCCAGTGATACATGGTTCATAACGAATCTCTCAATCTCCATGCAAACCAGTTCTGAAAGTCGGAAATGGACATAGACTGTTTAAATAAATGCGTGACTGCATTTAATTTTCCTTGAAATGTTCTTCTCAAAGGTGCCAGGTTGAACAGTGGCATCAAGTTACAATGTCAGGACTCCAGTATAATATTAATAATAATTTTATTCATATAGGATTTTTCAAGCCAGGACTTCACAACACAAATATAAAATAAAAAAGCAACATTGTGATACAAACAATTACAAACAAAATACAGTAGTATTACCTATCATTCAACAGATTTTAAGCTGTTTAGCTAGTTATCAGGCTTGTCTAAAATGGATGCTAAAGATGCCTAGATATATTTCTATTCCACCAATCATTCTGCCAAATATATTGTTAAGTTGCAAAATATTACTGTAAAAAATGCTTGTGTCTTTTTTTAACATTTAACAATGTAAATGGTCATTTGTTAGGTTTGAAAGGTTGACCACTGTGACCAACATTTTGCTGCTGAACCTAGTGATGTCCTCCTTGATCTTCATGAGCAGCCTTCCATTCCTGGGAGTGTACAATCAGCGCTCTAACTGGATCTTTGGCAACGTAATGTGCAAGATTGTAGGCAGTGTCTACTTCCTGGGCTTCAACAGTTCTGTCCTGTTTCTGGCTCTCCTGACCTTTGACCGACACCTTGCAGTCGTTTACTCCTTGGGTGCACCACGAATGAGAAGTCAACGCTACGCATTTCTCTGCTGTGGTGTGGTGTGGCTGGTCAGCAGTCTGGCGTGCATCCCATCCATGATTCTACACAGAAGTTTTGATTACGCCGTTGATGACGCAACACTCTGTCAGGAATTTCCTGGTAACCTCGCAGATACTACTGTAACCCATCTGAGAAATTCTGCATTTTACATCCAGCTTTTTCTTTTCTTGCTCTTTCCTCTGATTGTTATTGTGTACTGCTATGTTAGGATTGCTATCACTGTCATATCATCCAAATTAGTTACCAAGTTCAAGACAGTCAGGTTGATATTTGTCATTGTCCTGTTTTTTTTTATTTCCTGGATCCCATACAATGTAGTACTACTGACTGACCATGGACACCAGACCTGTGAGGAAAGGAAGAGGAGAGGTTATGCAGATCAAGTCACTCGTAATCTTGCCTACATTTACTTCTGCATCAGTCCAATCTTCTATACATTTGTTGGGAAAAAGTTCCAAAACTACTTCAGACAGATGATGGTAAAACGCTTCCCAGGGTTAAAGAAGTATATTTCTGTCGATCAGGTCAGCAGTAATATGTCCACAAAAACTACACAAAATGAATTGAGCAGTGACAAACTCTGAAGAATATAATGCTGTCTGTAGCAGAAGTGAAGCCAAAATACAAACCATTACAACATCCATATGTCAGTAACCTATGCCCAAAACAAAGGTATTAGCTTTACATCATGAACACATCATCATGTGGTTTAGCTCAAACACAGAAAGAGATAGATCACTGGTGCTTCGTTTAAAAACTGGTTGGAAGACTTACTGTCCTCTAGTGGCCAGAAGTTGATAAATAAAGCTCTACATTTAAAGCTGAGAAACTCCATTTGTAAGAAATAATGTGAAATAATGTTCCATGGTGTCCTGGTTGTGGTTAAAGTTAAATAATTTAATAATCAGTCATTATCTTGTTTAACATATTCACACCTATGTCTGTTAGATAGGTCAGACCACACTTACACTATTCCCACAAATTTTGGACCCAATGTTACAGTTAACTGCATCAAAAGTTGGGCTTTTGCACAGAATTAAGGGGAAAGGGATCCATAGTTACTTAATCCTTGTATATTACAGCAAATTGTAAAATGATATGTTTGTGTGTGTGTTTAAAGGAATTCTGGATATTTTACAAAAAGTGACTTGCTATGTATTTTTGCCATACTGCCTAAACTCTCATTATAAAATGAGTAGTGTGAAGGATTTAGTGGCCTCTAGTGCATGTAAGAGAATCTATGGTGGCCACAGAACTTACAAAAAATGTGAAAGGCCCTCTGTAGAGTCAGTGTTTCCCAATTTCTCCTTGAGATAAAATAAAGATCTGAACTATAAAGTAGAGCCAGTGTTTGGTTTGTCCATTCTGGACTACTGTACAAACATGGTATTCTGTGTAGAAGGGGACCCACTCTGTATGTACACATTAAGGGCTCATTCTAAAGTAACAAAACCAAAAATCTTAGGATTTTACACTAATTAAGACATATGTGTAAATATTATATTCCATTCTTGCTAAATCTGTTCCACTAGACATAACTAAATTCTACATGAAAAATGAAGTGTTAAGTGTAAAGCTTTTGTTATGATAAGAGCAGGATTAACTGTGCATAATTAACTCTTTACTGAACACCAGTATTGGCCGTGTCCATATAAAGTGAGCTTTTCCAAAACAGTGAGTCATGAATCAGCATTTTCCATGCCTGTATCTATATCTGCTTTGATTTTGTCATTGGTTTAATCTTGTTGTTGTTTATGTTCTTGTTATTAGTTCTGTTTATAATGAATCATGTCAGCTAATATTGTACAGTGATGTTTTATTCTCTGGAAAGTTGGTCACATTTCATGTAATGCATATTTTCATGGGTAATCTAGTCAAGTGCTTAGGGAACTGGGCACATTTTTAAAACAACACAAACAGAAACACACACACACACACACACACACACACACACACACACACACACACACACACACACACACACACACACACACACACACACACACACACCCACACACACAGATAGTACAGACTATCTCCATATTTGTCATAGATAACTAAGAGCTTTGTATTTAGGTAAATGTAACAATGAGGCTGGTAACTGACAACTTTTTTTATGTCAAGTCTATTTTCTTTTATTTACTGTAAATGCAATGATTGTGTGTTGTAGTTATTGTGTAGAAATTGTACAACACTCACTCACTGTGGCTTGCTCTATGACTCCTGTGTAGATCTGGTGTAAAATAAACACTTCATGTAAAAAAAACTCAGCTTCCTCATTCATTTCATCTTCATGTTGATCACTGATACACAGAAGGTTCTGGTAGAAGAAAGTATTCTTTCAGTTCTCTGCTGTGCTCTAAAGGGCTCAACCTTGTCTTTGTCAGCCAGTCCCTTCTCCTCCCAGACATACACATACACGCGTTCTCCTAATTCACTTTTGGGGAAAATTCATAGACACAATTTTCCTGAAGACTCAACCTTACCAAAATTATAACCACTACTTGTCTAATGCTAACCCTAAACTTAACCCCCTAACTGTGACCTTAAGCACTGACCCAGACATCTGCATTTTGACATCAGGGGACATGGCTTTTGTCCCATTTGGACACACTATTCCCAATTAACTGAACTTTAATCTGAAATTTGTCCCCAAAACTATCCTACGACAGCCCCCCCCCCCCCCCTCGCCTGCCTGCTCCTCCCCAAAACACACACATACACAGAAACACACATTTCTGGTACTTCCTTCCCTTATCTGGCTGTCTCATTATAGAGTGACTTGAGAGGAGCTGGGAGTCAGACAGCTCTCTGGTCCTCAGAGTCAGACAACAAGGAGAAGCTTCTCTGCTGGCCAGGCGGTAAGTCAGCTCAGCTTAGCCTGATCCTCATTCCCACAAACATCTGATTTACCTCTGAGGCTCCTTGGAGGTTCTCAGTTAAAGGGATTGTTTTCTAGCTCTTCTTATTTGCATGCATGCAGAGATTGATAGTTCTCATATTCTACTATACAGCTGCTAATTTTACAGTGTTGCTTTGATATTGACTGCATCACTGCATCATGTTGTGAATGTTGTATATATGACTGTTACATTTGTGTTTCTCACAGATTTCCCTGCTTACATTTGAGGAGAAGATGGAAAATACAACATTGGATAATTACAATGGCAATGACAGCTATGGGGTGCCAGTAGAACCATGTGATAGTGAAGCTGTAAACTATCTGGGAGCTCAAATTTCCTTCATCTACTACTTCATGTTTCTCTTCAGTCTGGTTGGCAACGGGCTGGTCCTGGTCATCATCCATCGGTGAGTGGACAAACAAAACTCAGCAGATATGAAAGAATATGAAACTAATTGTTAGTTTAACAGTTTAAAGAAATTAGAGGAAGAAAATGTATCATTTGAAAACTTGTAAAGTACACACAACCCTTACTACAATTACCTGTGAATTACTGTATTAAAATGTGTAATAAGAATAAATTAAAGTTGTAATCATTACAATTCAGCAACAAATGTGATTTAATACTACAGTCCCATAATTCTGGGGGCAGCAAACACTAGTGAAATATTTAGTTAAATATACAACAGAAAAACAGCTGCTACATCTCTGATACAGTGTTAGGAGAGTGAACAGTGAGGCTGATACCACTGAGATTAGATAAAAAACGGTAGTGCTGGATTACAATCCCTTGTATAAAGTGAACCCTACCAATAACATTTAATACTAAAAAAATATTATACATTTAAGAAGTCCAGAATTAATAGTTAAAGGCTCAAATACATTTTAGATATATGTTTTTACAATTGAGTATTTATAATGCAAGTGAAGCACCATTTTAGCCACACTCATTGATGTAAATTAGGTAGGAAGCATATCTGAATACCCCAAAGTACAGTGTTCTATAATATACCAGCAACACAAAATACAGCCTCCAAAATGACCATGAAGTGGAATCAATACCTCTTAAAAAATAACCTTCATGGAGGTATAATGTAAGGCAGGCACAACTGAAATGAAACAAAATTTATATCATTATTGGTCCTTGACGCATTAACCTCTGTAAATGATAGAAAAAAAAGTTTATAAACAAAATAACAATTTTGATAATGGTAAGCATATAGTTAAACCACAACAATGTGATGATGATATATCGAGCCAGATATGAGTGTGTTTGGCATAGGCTTACCATGTATGTGTAACTAAGATATTTGAGAGATTCTCTATTTAAGACAAACACCACATTTGTTATGTTAATCTTATCATGGTAGCAGTTAGAAACTCCCCTTAAAAATTGGATTCATAATATACTTTTGGCAGAAACATTTCCTTTGTCTGGACAAATTATCTCTGGTTGAGGTTAATTAATAACCAAGAACCATGCTTTCAAATTATATTGCTTACATGCTAGTGTTAAGTATAATGTTTATTGTGGTGACCACCTCAATTTAGCATGCTAACATGTGCTAGCTAACTAACTCAAATTGAAATAGTAACATGATGGCACTAAATTCCCTCAACAGACTACTCTATATATGGGTGGCACTCTCAGGTAGAATAATTGCATACATTTTTAACTTTGATGCCAACTTTGTCAGCTCACATTACTTATCACCATAAACACCGACAATGCTGAGCCAGTAGTGCACAACCTATTCTGAAATGTAGAGCAGTTATCAATCCATTATCAGTGACAGCCAGTGATACATGGTTCATTGTCACAGTCTGCTCTGCTCCTCCCCTGCTCTGCTGCTCAGCCACACCCCTCATCAGTCTAACAGCCTTCACCTGCTGCTCTCACCTGCTCACCATCTCCAATCAAGCCAGTATATGAGCAGCCTCACTCCACTCACTCTTTGCCAGATTGTCTTTGCTTCCATGCCTGACTCTCCAGCACTTACTCCCGGATTGCTTACCTGTTATCGACCCGACTTGCCACCGACCACCGCCTCTCGTCTCAGTCCCGGTAAACCCACCAGCCTTCTGTCCCTGACCTCGAGTATTGCTTGTCTGTTTTCTGCTCCTCGTCTGCCTGTGGCTGGTTGGCACTTGGCCGGTTTCTGCTCATCAAGAAACCCACCTGATCAGCTTCACTTCTCCAGCGGGACTTCCATTAGCAGTGAGTTTCCCCCCTTACCTGCCATGCTCACCTGGACCTGGTTCTCTGCTGCCATCCTCTGACCTGCTGTGCTTATTCTGCTGAATAAAGACTGTTTCATGCAAGTTCCTGGTTCTATTGTGCTGCTATTGGGTTCACTCCATACCCGTTACAGTACAATCTGGCCAGTTATGGACCCAGCGCACAATCCCTCACCACTTAGTCGCCTCGAGACGATTGAGGGCGTCCTGCAGCAGCATGAGGCCATGATGACTGCGTCTGCTGCTGATGCCAGACAAGCTGCAGAGACTCATGGACAAGCGCTAACAGCATTAGCTGGACAAATGCAACAGCTAGCAGCCTGCCTCTCCCAGCTCGCTCCATCTGCTGAGTCCGTCCCTGCTTCCGGAGCATCGGCTTCTGCTCCTGCACCTGTACCAGCCTCTTCACCGCCCAGAGATGCTCCCGAGCCCCGGGTGGGAACCCCGGAGCGTTACGACGGTGATCGAGAGACTTGTGGCCCCTTCCTCACCAACTGCTCTCTTCTGTTCGCCCTGCAGCCCCGCACCTTTGCCACAGAACCGGCAAAGGTAGCTTTTGTCATCAACCATCTGACAGGCAGAGCTCGACTGTGGGGAACAGCTGAGTGGGAGAGACGGTCTTCAGCCTGTGCTTCGTTTGACCTGTTTGCTGCCGAGCTTCGCAAGGTTTTTGGGTTCGAGAATTGTGGTTCGGAGTCAACAAGGGGACTGATAGGCCTGGAGCAAGGTGAGCGAACGGTGGCAGATTATTCTATTGACTTCCGCACCAGAGCCAGCCAAAGCAGTTGGAACAGTTCTGCCCTCTGTGAGGCCTTCCTCCACGGTTTGGCTGACTATATTAAAGATGAACTGGTCTCGCATGACACCCCCATCACCTTGGACGGGGTGATTGATTTGGCCATCCGCATTGACCTACGTATCCAGGCCCGTCGACGAGAGAAGCGTCAAGGGGGGGCCCCCAACGCTCTCTTCCACCTCGCTCCCGTGGGGGTACTACAGCAGCCAACTCCACCCCACTGCATCATCAGGCTGAGGATCCTGAACCAGTTGTAAATGCAGTTGGGTCGCACCTCCCTCTCCCCGGAGGAGAGGGAGCGCCGCCGCAAGTCTAATCTCTGCCTCTATTGTGGGGCAGCGGGACACTACATCTCCAGCTGTCCAGTAAAAGCCAGAGCTCACCAGTAGTTGGGGAGACCCCTGGTGAGCTCAACTGCCCTTTCACCTCCCCAAAGCCAGAGACCTCTGTTCCAAGGCCGTCTTCTGCTCCCGGATGGGCCCCACACCTTGGCTATTTTCATTGACTCTGGGGCCGATGTCTGCATCATTGATGAGGAGGTGGTCCTTCAGCTGGGGCTCAAGCGGGTTCCTCTGCCTCGTCCAGTTCCTGCTAGAGCCTTAGATGGACACATCTTGGGCACTGTCACACATCAGACCTCTCCTGTTCACCTGCTGCTTTCTGGTAATCATCATGAGACAGTCCAGTTCCACATCCTCAGCTCTTCCTGCCAGCCTGTCATCCTGGGGTATCCATGGCTCCGTCTTCACAACCCTCACATCGACTGGGGCACTGGGGCCATCCTGGAGTGGAGCTCCTCCTGTCATCAAAGATGCCTGCAGCATGCCTCTGCTCCACTTCACTCCCCGGGTCCCTGCTCCAGCTCTTCACCTGACCTCTCCGGGGTGCCACCTGAGTACCATGATTTCCGCCAGGTCTTCAGTAAAGCCAGAGCTACGTCACTGCCCCCACACCGCCCCTATGACTGTGCCATAGACCTCCTGTCTGGTACCTCACCTCCCAAGGGGCGCCTGTACTCTCTCTCTGAGCCCGAGAGAAGAGTCATGGTGACTTATATCAATGACTCCCTGGCCGCTGGCATCATTCGTCCTCCTTCGTCTCCTGCTGGGGCGGGGTTTTTCTTCGTCGAGAAGAAGGACAAGACTTTGAGACCCTGCATCGACTACAGAGGACTGAATGATATCACCATAAAGAACCGTTACCCACTGCCTTCGAACTGCTCCAGGGGGCCACCATTTTCTCCAAACTTGACCTGCGAAACGCCTACCACCTCGTCCGCATCAGAGAAGGAGATGAATGGAAGACGGCATTCAACACCCCAACTGGACACTACGAGTATCTCGTAATGCCATTCGGCCTGACCAATGCCCCTGCCGTTTTCCAGGCAATGATAAACGATGTGCTCAGAGACATGCTCAATCGATATGTCTTTGTTTACCTCGATGATATCCTCATCTTCTCCCAGTCCAAGGAGCAACACATCCATCATGTCCAGTCCGTCCTTCAGCGCCTCCTGGAGAATTCTGTTCGTGAAAGCAGAGAAATGTGAATTCCACGTCTCATCTGTGTCTTTCCTGGGGAACATTGTGGCACAAGGCAACATTCAGATGGATCCAGCCAAGGTCTCTGCTGTCACTTCCTGGCCTGTTCCTGAAAACCGCAAACAGCTTCAGCGTTTCCTGGGGTTTGCAAACTTTTACCGTCGCTTTATCCGCAACTACAGCTCCGTGGCAGCCCCTCTCACCGCCCTGACCTCCTCCAAAGTACCCTTCCAGTGGTCACCCCCAGCTGCAGCAGCCTTCCAGACCCTCAAGGATTGGTTCACCTCATCACCCATCCTCCTTATGCCTAACTCTGAACGGCAGTTTGTGGTCGAGGTGGACGCCTCAGATGTTGGAGTGGGGGCTGTCGTCAGGCCCGCTGGTCCCCGTTTTTCACCCGTTTCAACTTCACCTTCTCCTACCGTCCAGGGTCCCGCAACGTTAAGCCCGATGCCCTTTCCCGCCAGTTCCAGAGGACAGAGGATTCTGCTGATACACCCGAGTCCATCCTCCCCACGTCTTGCCTTGTTGCCTCATTGACCTGGGATATTGAGGAGAGGGTGAGGGCAGCCACAGAAGGACAGCCGGGTCCCAGCTCCTGCCCACCTAACTGCCTTTTTGTTCCCCCAGCCTTGAGGTCAGATGTGCTACTATGGGCCCACTCCTCCAAGCTTTCCTGCCACCCTGGTGTTCTACGGACACGGCATGCTATTCTCCAACGTTTCTGGTGGCCCACCTTGCAGGAAGACATCCGGGAATTTGTCAAGGCCTGTCCTACCTGCAATCAACACAAGTCCTCCCGCCAGCCTCCTGCTGGGCTGCTTCAACCTCTTCCTGTTCCTCATCGCCCATGGTCCCACATATCTTTGGACTTTGTTACTGGTCTCCCCACCTCTGATGGCCACACTGTCATCCTGACCATCGTGGACCGCTTCAGCAAGATGGTCCACTTTGTGCCTCCGCCCAAGCTCCCCACGGATAAAGAGACTGCCCAGTTGGTCCTACTCCATGCATTCCGCCTGCACGGGCTTCCTGTTGATGTGGTGTCGGACCGTGGCCCCCAGTTTTCATCTGTGTTTTGGAGGGAGTTCTGCAGTCTGCTGGGTGCCACCGCCAGTCTGTCCTCTGGATTCCACCCCCAGAGCAATGGACAGACTGAGCGTATGAACCAAGAACTGGAAACAGCCCTACGATGCATGGCCTCCCAGAATCCCTCATCCTGGTCATCACAACTACTGTGGGTAGAATATGCTCACAACTCCCTTCTCTGCTCTGCCACCGGCCTCTCCCCATTTCAGTGTGCATATGGCTATCAACCACCACTGTTCCCAGCCCATGAGAAGGAGATTTCCTGCCCATCTGCCCAAGCCTTCATCCGCCGCTGCCGCAGAACATGGCTCCAAGCTCGCTCCGCCCTCATTCGTTCCGTGGGTCGCTATACTGCCACTGCCAATCGCCGCCGTACACCTGCACCTACCTACCAAGCAGGACAGAAAGTGTGGCTCTCAACCCGAGACTTACCTCTTCGAGTGGAGTCCAGAAAGATGGCACCGAAGTTCATCGGGCCTTTCACGGTCCAGAAGGTCATCAATCCAGTGGCAGTCCGGTTGAAGCTCCCACGTTCCATGAGAGTTCACCCTACCTTCCACGTATCCAGGGTCAAGCCAGTCCTCACCGGTCCCTCCAGCACCAGCACCTCCCCCTCCACGTATCATCGATGGTGGTCCGGTGTATACAGTGAGGCGCCTGATTCGCTCTCGTCGGCGTGGTAGAGGTCTTCAGTACCTTGTGGACTGGGAGGGTTATGGTCCGGAGGAAAGGTCCTGGGTTCCTGCTCGCCATATCCTTGACTCCACCCTTGTGACCAAATTTCATCGGCAACACCCCGACCAGCCAGCCATTGTGTCTCCTCGTCTAGGGACCCGCACCTTACCCCCGCCTGTTCAGGATGTTGGGGACCGTTCTGTCGGGCACAGTGGAACCCTCCTCCAGACCCCCTCCACCCGCCCAGCAGAGGAGATGGCCGTGTCTGGCTCCCAGGAGTTTTAGGCCCGCCTCCGTTCCCCCTCCTCCCACCCTGTTTGATGACTTTTAGGATGTCAGGAGCCATCCCTTGGGGGGGGGGGGGGGGGGGGGGTTCTGTCACAGTCTGCTCTGCTCCTCCCCTGCTCTGCTGCTCAGCCACACCCCTCATCAGTCTAACAGCCTTCACCTGCTGCTCTCACCTGCTCACCATCTCCAATCAAGCCAGTATATGAGCAGCCTCACTCCACTCACTCTTTGCCAGATTGTCTTTGCTTCCATGCCTGACTCTCCAGCACTTACTCCCAGATTGCTTACCTGTTATCGACCCGACTTGCCACCGACCACCGCCTCTCGTCTCAGTCCCGGTAAACCCACCAGCCTTCTGTCCCTGACCTCGAGTATTGCTTGTCTGTTTTCTGCTCCTCGTCTGCCTGTGGCTGGTTGGCACTTGGCCGGTTTCTGCTCATCAAGAAACCCACCTGATCAGCTTCACTTCTCCAGCGGGACTTCCATTAGCAGTGAGTTTCCCCCCTTACCTGCCATGCTCACCTGGACCTGGTTCTCTGCTGCCATCCTCTGACCTGCTGTGCTTATTCTGCTGAATAAAGACTGTTTCATGCAAGTTCCTGTTTCTATTGTGCTGCTATTGGGTTCACTCCATACCCGTTACAGTTCATAATGAATCTCTCAATCTCCATGCAAACCAGTTCTGAAAGTTGGAAATGGACATAGACTGTTTAAATAAATGCGTGACTGCATTTAATTTTCCTTGAAATGTTCTTCTCAAAGGTGCCAGGTTAAACAGTGGCATCAAGTTACAATGTCAGGACTCCAGTATAATATTAATAATAATTTTATTCATATAGGACTTTTCAAGCCAGGACTTCACAACACAAATATAAAATAAAAAAGCAACATTGTGATACAAAAAATTACAAACAAAATACAGTAGAATTACATATCATTCAACAAATTTTAAGCGGTTTAGCTAGTTATCAGGCTTGTCTAAAATCGATGCTAAAGATGCCTAGATATATTTCTATTCCACCAATCATTCTGCCAAATATATTGTTAAGTTGCAAAATATTACTGTAAAAAATGCTTGTCTTTTTTTAACATTTAACAATGTAAATGGTCATTTGTTAGGTTTGAGAGGCTGACCACTGTGACCAACATTTTGCTGCTGAACCTAGTGATGTCCTCCTTGATCTTCATGAGCAGCCTTCCATTCCTGGGAGTGTACAATCAGCTCTATAACTGGATCTTTGGCAACGTTATGTGCAAGATTGTAGGCAGTGTCTACTACCTGGGCTTATACAGTTCTGTCCTGTTTCTGGCTCTCCTGACCTTTGACCGACACCTTGCAGTCGTTTACTCCTTGGGTGCACCACGAATGAGAAGTCAACGCTACGCATTTCTCTGCTGTGGTGTGGTGTGGCTGGTCAGCAGTCTGGCGTGCATCCCATCCATGATTCTATACAGAAGTTTTTACTACGGCCTTGACAACGTAACACTCTGTCAGGAATTTCCTGGTAATCTCGCAGATAATACTATAACCCATCTGAGAAATTCTGCATTTTACATTCAGCTTTTTCTTTTCTTGCTCTTTCCTCTGATTGTTATTGTGTACTGCTATGTTAGGATTGCTATCACTGTCATATCATCCAAATTAGTTACCAAGTTCAAGACAGTCAGGTTGATATTTGTCATTGTCCTGTTATTTTATATTTCCTGGATCCCATACAATGTTGTACTACTGACTGACAATGAACACCAGACCTGTGAGGAAAGGAAGAGGAGAGGTTATGCAGATCAAGTCACTCGTAATCTTGCCTATATTTACTTCTGCATCAGTCCCATCTTCTATACATTTGTTGGGAAAAAGTTCCAAAACTACTTCAGACAGATGATGGTAAAACGCTTCCCAGGGTTAAAGAAGTATATTTCTGTTGATCAGGTCAGCAGAAGTAATATGTCCACAAAAAGTACACAAAATGAATTGAGCAGTGACAAACTCTGAAGAATATAATGCTGTCTGTAGCAGAAGTGAAGCCAAAATATAAACCATTACAACATCCATATGTCAGTTACCTATGCCCAAAACAAAGGTGTTAGCTTTACATCATGAACACATCATGTGGTTTAGCTCAAACACAGGAAGAGATAGATCACTGGTGCTTCGTTTAAAAACTGGTTGGAAGACTTACTGTCCTCTAGTGGCCAGAAGTTGATAAATAAAGCTCTACATTTAAAACTCCATTTGAAATAAATAATGTGAAATAATGTTCCAAGGTGTCCTGGTTGTGGTTAAAGTTAAATAATTTAATAATCAGTCATTATCTTGTTTAACATATTCACACCTATGTCTGTTAGATAGGTCAGACCACACTTACACTATTCCCACAAATTTTGTACCCAATGTTACAGTTAACTGCATCAAAAGTTGGGCTTTTGCACAGAATTAAGGGGAAAGGGATCCATAGTTACTTAATCCTTTTATATTACAGCAAATTGTAAAATGATATGTTTGTGTGTGTGTTTAAAGGAATTCTGGATGTTTTACAAAAAGTGACTTGCTATGTATTTTTGCCATACTGCCTAAACTCTCATTATAAAATGAGTAGTGTGAAGGATTTAGTGGCCTCTAGTGCATGTAAGAGAATCTATGGTGGCCACAGAACTTACAAAAAATGTGAAAGGCCCTCTGTAGAGTCAGTGTTTCCCAATTTCTCCTTGAGGTAAAATAAAGATCTGAACTATAAAGTAGAGCCAGTGTTTGGTTTGTCCATTCTGGACTACTGTACAAACATGGTATTCTGTGTAGAAGGGGACCCACTCTGTATGTACACATTAAGGGCTCATTCTAAAGTAACAAAACCAAAAATCTTAGGATTATACACTAATTAAGACATATGTATAAATATTATATTCCATTCTTGCTAAATCTGTTCCACTAGACATAACTAAATTCTACATGAAAAATGAAGTGTAAAGTGTAATGCTTTTGTTATGATAAGAGCAGGATTAACTGTGCATAATTAACTCTTTACTGAACACCAGTAATTGGCCGTGTCCATATAAAATGAGCTTTTCCAAGACAGTGAGTCATGAATCAGTATTTTCCATGCCTGTATATATATCTGCTCTGATTTTGTCATTGGTTCAATCTTGTTGTTGTTTATGTTCTTGTTATTAGTTCTGTTTATAATGAATCATGTCAGCTAATATTGTACAGTGATGTTTTATTCTATGGCATGTTGGTCACATTTCATGTAATGCATATTTTTATGGGTAATCTAGGCAAGTGCTCAGGGAACTGGGCACATTTTAAAACAACAAAAACACAAACACAAACGCACACACACACACACACACACACACACACACACACGGATAGTACAGACTATCTCCATATTTGTCACAGATAACTAACTGCTTTGTATTTAGGTAAATGTAACAATGAGGCTGGTAACTGAACTTTTTTTATGTAAGTCTATTTTCTTTCATTTACTGTAACTGCAATGATTGTGTGTTGTAGTTATTGTGTAGAAATTGTACAACACTCAGACCCGGCCCTAACCAATGTGGCGCCCTAGGCAAGATTTTAGGTGGCACCCCCCTTGCATCGAAGTAAATTCCACTGCTGGTGTACATACTCACAAGAAACTGAATAGCTTTATCTTGGACATTCTTTTATTTAAAGAAAGCAATTGCCCAAACAAAATACTTAGAACAAATTAGAAAGAAATACAAAAAAATATGAAATTAATATTTGAAATATAATATAAATAGCTTACATAAAGTATAAGATTTAAATACCCACAAAATAAAAAGTGTAAACAAGTGACATGCTGCTGCATCACTTCTGGGTTGTGCTGCTGAGGTGGAGGCAACAGGAGGAGCGCTTGATGCTGGAGGTGGCCCAAGATTTGCAGGGGTGGGACTGAGAAACCTCAACAGTGCATCTGAAGAGAGAAGTGGAGTATGTGACACCAGTCTAATAATGAATATGATTTCAAGAATAAAATGAAATGAAATAATATAAATGAAAAATCTAAGAGATGCATGATGTTCACTATACTGTACAATATACAATGTACTTTTTCTGATATGCACATTATATAAGATTCAATTTTATTGTCATTACAACAAAATACTGATTAGCAGAATGCAAAGAAGTAGTAAACTGCAGTATAATATAGAATGTGGGAATGATAAGTTATGCTATAACATGAATGATGTGCACTTTAACACTGATGTAAAGTTTAACACTATAAACACACTTTAGACAATATGAACTGTAACACAACATACAGCTAGGCTTACAACTATAATAAAAGGGTGGAAAAGGAATAGCATTTTGATTGACTATTACAAGCTAAGAAAACCTTAGCTAACCAGATGTTAATAAAAATGCTGATAAGATCTAATACTTACATATTTCCCTGAGGAAACCCAGCGAGCACAAACCCTAATTTCAACGTTTGATTTCCGGTTAAAAACAGGTTGATATGAGGTCTGAACGTCTTTTCAGCCGTCTAAAAACAGTTACAACATCAACGTGTCACAAAACACACATTTGTTTGTTGTCGGTTGATAATTAGCTCAGTTGTAGCTTTCTACAGAGATTGTATTGATTGACGTTTTTTCTATAAATGAGAGGAGGTGAAATGACGTCTAAACAAAACGTAATTTCAAAGCATTTAATGTTGAATAAAATATAAATATGAAACTATATATAGACTATGTCTGCACACTAAATAAGCTGGGACTTTTCTATACAGCAATTCCCGGTGAAATATGTTTTCTATTTTTCTATGTGAACGTTGAATAAATGTCTCCATATAGCCGGTAAAAAAAAACTTTCACTTTTCAACCAATTTTCAACGTCTTTTCACCGGTTACCATAGATACACGTCTTTTAGACCAAAATGTGCTTGCTGGAAAGTAAGGTGGGAGTAGTTACATTACTATTTTCCATAACAACTTAGGCTCTTCCATAAGATTAACTGGCGTTAAAACTAACAGTTTAACAACAAACCATGTTATGCTAATGGTTAACAACGTTATCGTCGTTCTGCAACAGACAAATAATGTCATGACATCATCTTGATTGTAACATTACCTCTGTCTTTGTCTCGTTTTTCCTCCTCTTCTTTTCTTTTTTTCCTCCCCTGGGCACCAGACAGTTTGGGACATTTTGACATGTTGTTGTCGAGCTTGCCTTGGGGTCACGTTAAAAAACGACCATCCTCCCCCAGGTAGCAGGGGGGCGTCTTAGGAAAGTAACGTGTCATCATTATTATTATTAGTATTCCTATTTAACAGGCTTGGCTATGCAGTTAAATTAATGTGGACTTATTATCTTCATATTAAGACATGACACCAAGTAGTTTTAAGAATAGTGGAAGTTACATTTTTTTTCTTCCCCCATTTGTGGCGCCCCCTGGATGGACAGCGCCCTTAGCATTTGCCTATACTGCCTATGCCACGGGCCGGCCCTGACAACACTCACTCACTGTGGCTTGCTCTATGCCTCCTGTGTAGATCTGGTGTAAAATAAACACTTCATGTAAAAAAACTCAGCTTCCTCATTCATTTCATCTTCATGTCGATCACTGATACACAGAAGGTTCTGGTAGAAGAAAGTATTCTTTCAGTACTCTGCTGTGCTCTAAAGGGTTCAACCTTGTCTTTGTCAGCCAGTCACTTCTCCTCAAAGACAAACACATACACATGTTGTCCTATGTCTTTTTTGGGGACAATTCATAGACACAATTTTCCTGAAGACTCAACCTTAACAAAATTATAACCACTATTTGTCTAATGCTAACCCTAAACTTAACCCCCTAACTGTAACATTAAGCACTGACCCAAAAATCTGCAATTTGACATTTGGGGACATGGCTTTTGTCCCATTTGGACACACTATTCCCAATTAACTGAACTTTAATCTGAAATTTGTACCCGAAACTATCCTATGACAGTCTCCTCCATGCCTGCCTGCTCCTCCCCACAACACACACATACACAGAAACACACATTCCTGGTACTTCCTTCCCCTATCTGGCTGACTTATTATGGAGTGAGTTGAGTTGAGTCACACAGCTCTCTGGTCCTCAGAGTCAGACAACAAGGAGAAGCTTCTCTGCTGGCCAGGCGGTAAGTCAGCTCAGCTTAGCCTGATCCTCATTCCCACAAACATCTGATTTACCTCTGAGGCTCCTTGGAGGTTCTCAGTTAAAGGGATTGTTTTCTAGCTCGTCTTATTTGCATGCATGCAGACATTGATAGTTCTCATATTCTACTATACAGCAGCTAATTTTACAGTGTTGCTTTGATACTGACTGCATCACTGCATCATGTTGTGAATGCTGTATATATGACTGTTACATTTGTGTTTCTCACAGATTTCCCTGCTTACATTTGAGGAGAAGATGGAAAGTACAACATTGGATGATTACGATGGCAATGACAGCTATGAGGAGACGTTAGTACCATGTGATAGTGACGGTGCAAACTATCTGGGAGCTCAAATTTCCTTCATCTACTACTTCATGTTTCTCTTCAGTCTGGTTGGCAACGGGCTGGTCCTGGTCATCATCCATCGGTGAGTGGACAAACAAAACTCAGCAGAAATGAAAGAATATGAAACTAATTGTTAGTTTAACAGTTTAAAGAAATGAGAGGAAGTAAATGTATCATTTGAAAACTTGTAAAGTACACACAACCCTTACTATAATTACCTGTGAATTACTGTATTAAAATGTGTAATAGGAGTAAATTAAAGTTGTAATCATTACAATTCAGCAACAAGTGTGATTTAATACTACAGTCCCATAATTCTGGGGGCAGCAAACACTAGTGAAATATTTAGTTAAATATACAACAGAAAAACAGCTGCTACAGCTCTGATACAGTGTTAGGAGAGTGAACAGTGAGGCTGATACCACTGAGATCAGATTAAAAACGGTAGTGCTGGATTACAATCCCTTGTGTAAAGTGAACCCTGCCAACAACATTTAATACTAAAAAAATATTATACGTTTAATAAGTCCAGAATTAACAGTTAAAGGCTCAAATACATTTTAGATATATGTTTTTACAATTGAGTATTCATAATGCAAGTGAAGCACCATTTTAGCCACACTCATTGGTGTAAATTAGGTAGGAAGCATATCTGAATACCCCAAAGTACAGTGTTCTATAATATACCAGCAACACAAAATACAGCCTCCAAAATGACCATGAAGTGGAATCAATACCTCTTAAAAAATAACCTTCATGGAGGTATAATGTAGGGCAGGCACAACTGCAATGAAACAAAATTAATATCATTATAGGTCCTTGATGCATTAACCTCTGTAAATGATAGAAAAAAAGCTTATAACCAAAAACACTATTTTGATAATAGTAAGCATATAGATAAACCACAACAATGTGATGATAATATATCGAGCCAGATATGAGTGTGTTTGGCATAGGCTTACCATGTATGTGTAACTAAGATATTTGAGAGATTCTCTATTTAAGACAAACACCACATTTGTTATGCTAATCTTATCATGGTAGCAGTTAGCAACTCCCCTAAAAATTGGATTCATATTATACTTTTGGCAGAAACATTTCCTTTGTCTGGACAAATTCTCTCTGGTTGAGGTTAATTAATAACCAAGAACCATGCTTTCAAATTATATTGCTTACATGCTAGTGTTAAGTATAATGTTTATTGTGGTGACCACCTCAATTTAGCATGCTAACATGTGCTAGCTAACTAACTCAAATTGAAATAGTAACATGATGGCACTAAATTCCCTCAACAGACTACTCTATATATGGGTGGCACTCTCAGGCAGAATAATTGCATACATTTTTAACTTTGATGCCAACTTTGTCAGCTCACATTACTTATCACCATAAACACTCACAATGGTGAGCCAGTAGTGCACAACCTATTCTGAAATGTAGAGCAGTTATCACAATCCATTATCAGTGACAGCCAGTGATACATGGTTCATAACGAATCTCTCAATCTCCATGCAAACCAGTTCTGAAAGTTGGAAATGGACATAGACTGTTTAAATGAATACGTGACTGCATTTAATGTTCCTTGAAATGTTCTTCTCAAAGGTGCCAGGTTGAACAGTGGCATCAAGTTACAATTTCAGGACTCCAGTATAATATTAATAATAATTTTATTCATATAGGACTTTTCAAGCCAGGACTTCACAACACAAATATAAAATAAAAAAGCAACATTGTGATACAAAAAATTACAAACAAAATACAGTAGAATTACATATCATTCAACAAATTTTAAGCGGTTTAGTTAGTTATCAGGCTTGTCTAAAATGGATGCTAAAGATGCCTAGATATATTTCTATTCCACCAATCATTCTGCCAAATATATTGTTAAGGTGCAAAATATTACTGTAAAAAATGCTTGTGTCTTTTTTTAACATTTAACAATGTAAATGGTCATTTGTTAGGTTTGAGAGGCTGACCACTGTGACCAACATTTTGCTGCTGAACCTAGTGATGTCCTCCTTGATCTTCATGAGCAGCCTTCCATTCCTGGGAGTGTACAATCAGTGCTCTAACTGGATCTTTGGCAACGTTATGTGCAAGATTGTAGGCAGTGTCTACTACCTGGGCTTATACAGTTCTGTCCTGTTTCTGGCTCTCCTGACCTTTGACCTACACCTTGCAGTCGTTTACTCCTTGGGTGCACCACGAATGAGAAGTCAACGCTACGCATTTCTCTGCTGTGCTGTGGTGTGGCTGGTCAGCAGTCTGGCTTGCATCCCATCCATGATTCTACACAGAACTTTTCATTACGGCCCTCACAAAGCAACACTCTGTCAGGAATTTTCTGGTAACCTTGCACATAATACTGTAACCCATCTGAGAAATTCTGCATTTTACATTCAGCTTTTTGTTTTCTTGCTCTTTCCTCTGATTGTTATTGTGTACTGCTATGTTAGGATTGCTATCACTATCATATCATCCAAATTAGTTACCAAGTTCAAGACAGTCAGGTTGATATTAGTCATTGTCCTGTTATTTTTTATTTCCTGGATCCCATACAATGTTGTACTACTGACTGACAATGGACACCAGAGCTGTGAGGAAAGGAAGAGGAGAGGTTATGCAGATCAAGTCACTCGTAATCTTGCCTACATTTACTTCTGCATCAGTCCCATCTTCTATACATTTGTTGGGAAAAAGTTCCAAAACTACTTCAGACAGATGATGGTAAAACGTTTCCCAGGGTTAAAGAAGTATATTTCTGTCGATCAGGTCAGCAGTAATATGTCCACAAAAACTACACAAAATGAATTGAGCAGTGACAAACTCTGAAGAATATAATGCTGTCTGTAGCAGAAGTGAAGCCAAAATAAAAACCATTACAACATCCATATGTCAGTTACCTATGCCCAAAACAAAGGTGTTAGCTTTACATCATGAACACATCATCATGTGGTTTAGCTCAAACACAGAAAGAGATAGATCACTGGTGCTTCGTTTAAAAACTGGTTGGAAGACTTACTGTCCTCTAGTGGCCAGAAGTTGATAAATAAAGCTCTACATTTAAAGCTGAGAAACTCCATTTGAAAGAAATAATGTGAAATAATGTTCCATGGTGTCCTGGTTGTGGTTAAAGTTAAATAATTTAATAATCAGTCATTATCTTGTTTAACATATTCACACCTATGTCTGTTAGATAGGTCAGACCACACTTACACTATTCCCACAAATGTTGTACCCAATGTTACAGTTAACTGCATCAAAAGTTGGGCTTTTGCACAGAATTAAGGGGAAAGGGATCCATAGTTACTTAATCCTTTTATATTACAGCAAATTGTAAAATGATATGTTTGTGTGTGTGTTTAAAGGAATTCTGGATATTTTACAAAAAGTGGCTTGCTATGTATTTTTGCCATACTGCCTAAACTCTCATTATAAAATGAGTAGTGTGAAGGATTTAGTGGCCTCTAGTGCATGTAAGAGAATCTATGGTGGCCACAGAAGTTACAAAAAATGTGAAAGGCTCTCTGTAGAGTCAGTGTTTCCCAATTTCTCCTTGAGGTAAAATAAAGATCTGAACTATAAAGTAGAGCCAGTGTTTGGTTTGTCCATTCTGGACTACTGTACAAACATGGTGTTCTGTGTAGAAGAGGACCCACTCTGTATGTACACATTAAAGGCTCATTCTAAAGTAACAAAACCAAAAATCTTAGGATTATACACTAATTAAGACATATGTGTAAATATTATATTCCATTCTTGCTAAATCTGTTCCACTAGCCATAACTAAATTCTACATGAAAAATGTAGTATAAAGTGTAATGCTTTTGTTATGATAAGAGCAGGATTAACTGTGCATAATTAACTCTTTACTGAACACCAGTATTGGCCGGGTCCATATAAAGTGAGCTTTTCCAAAACAGTGAGTCATGCATCAGCATTTTCCATGCCTGTATCTATATCTGCTCTGATTTTGTCATTGGTTTGATCTTGTTGTTGTTTATGTTCTTGTTATTTGTTCTGTTTATAATGAATCATGTCAGCTAATATTGTACAGTGATGTTTTATTCTCTGGCATGTTGGTCACATTTCATGTAATGCATATTTTTATGGGTAATCTAGGCAAGTGCTCAGAGAACTGGGCACATTTTTAAAACAAAAAAAACACAAACACACACACACACACACACACATACACACACACACACACACACACACACACACACACACACACAGATAGTAGAGACTATCTCCATATTTGTCACAGATAACTAACTGCTTTGTATTTAGGTAAATGTAACAATGAGGCTGGTAACTGATAACTTTTTTTTATGCAAGTCTATTTTCCTTTATTTACTGTAACTGCAATGATTGTGTGTTGTAGTTATTGTGTAGAAATTGTACAACACTCACTTACTGTGGCTTGCTCTATGCCTCCTGTGTAGATCTGGTGTAAAATAAACACTTCATGTAAAAAAAACTCTACTTCCTCATTCATTTCATCTTCATGTTGATCACTGATACACAGAAGGTTCTGGTAGAAGAAAGTATTCTTTCAGTACTCTGCTGTGCTCTAAAGGGCTCAACCTTGTCTTTGTCAGCCAGTCACTTCGACAAACACATACACATGTTGTCCTACGTCACTTTTGGGGACAATTCATAGACACAATTTTCCTGAAGACTCAACCTTACCAAAATTATAACCACTACTTGTCTAATGCTAACCCTACACTTAACCCCCTAACTGTGACCTTAAGCACTGACCCAAAAATCTGCAATTTGACATTTGGGGACATGGCTTTTGTCCCATTTGGACACACTATTCCCAATGAACTTAACTTTAATCTGAAATTTGTACCCGAAACTATCCTATGACAGTCTCCTCCTTGCCTGCATGCTCCTCCCCAAAACACACACATACACAGAAACACACATTCCTGGTACTTCCTTCCCCAATCTGGGTGACTTATTATGGAGTGAGTTGAGTTGAGTCACACAGCTCTCTGGTCCTCAGAGTCAGACAACAAGGAGAAGCTTCTCTGCTGGCCAGGTGGTAAGTCAGCTCAGCTTAGCCTGATCCTCATTCTCACAAACATCTGATTTACCTCTGAGGCTCCTTGGAGGTTCTCAGCTAAAGGGATTGTTTTCTAGCTCTTCTTATTTGCATGCATGCAGAGATTGATCGTTCTCATATTCTACTATACAGCAGCTAATTTTACAGTGTTGCTTTGATACTGACTGCATCACTGCATCATACTGTGAATGCTGTATGTATGACTGTTACATTTGTGTTTCTCACAGATTTCCCTGCTTACATTTGAGGAGAAGATGGAAACTACAACATTGGATTATTACTATAATGACAATGGCAGCGACAAGGTGCCAGTAGAACCATGTGATAGTGACGGTGCAAACTATCTGGGAGCTCAAATTTCCTTCATCTACTACTTCATGTTTCTCTTCAGTCTGGTTGGCAACGGGCTGGTCCTGGTCATCATCCATCGGTGAGTGGACAAACAAAACTCAGCAGAAATGAAAGAATATAAAACTAATTGTTGGTTTAACAGTTTAAAGAAATTAGAGGAAGTAAATGTATCATTTGAAAACTTGTAAAGTACACACAACCCTTACTATAATTACCTGTGAATTACTGTATGAAAATGTGTAATAGGAATAAATTAAAGTTGTAATCATTACAATTCAGCAACAAGTGTGATTTAATACTACAGTCCCAGAATTCTGGGGGCAGCAAACACTAGTGAAAAATTTAGTTAAATATACAACAGAAAAACAGCTGCTACATCTCTGATACAGTGTTAGGAGAGTGAACAGTGAGGCTGATACCACTGACATAAGATTAAAAATGGTAGTGCTGCATTACAATCCCTTGTGTAAAGTGAACCCTGCCAATAACATTTAATACTAAAAAAATACTATACGTTTAAGAAGTCCAGAATTAAAAGTTAAAGGCTCAAATACATTTTAGATATATGTTTTTACAATTGAGTATTCATAATGCAAGTGAAGCACCATTTTAGCCACACTCATTGGTGTAAATTAGGTAGGAAGCATATCTGAATACCCCAAAGTACAGTGTTCTATAATATACCAGCAACACAAAATACAGCCTCCAAAATGACCATGAAGTGGAATCAATACCTCTTAAAAAATAACCTTCATGGAGGTATAATGTAAGGCAGGCACAACTGAAATGAAACAAAATTAATATCATTATCGGTCCTTGATGCATTAACCTCTGTAAATGATAGAAAAAAAGTTTATAACCAAATAACAATTTTGATAATGGTAAGCATATAGTTAAACCACAACAATGTGATGATAATATATCGAGCCAGATATGAGTGTGTTTGGCATAGGTTTACCATGTATGTGTAACTAAGATATTTGAGAGATTCTTTATTTAAGACAAACACCACATTTGTTATGTTAATCTTATCATGGTAGCAGTTAGCAACTCCCCTAAAAATTGGACTCATATTATACTTTTGGCAGAAACATTTCCTTTGTCTGGACAAATTCTCTCTGGTTGAGGTTAATTAATAACCAAGAACAATAAATATAATGAACAATATAATGTTTATTGTGGTGACCACCTCAATTTAGCATGCTAACATTTGCTACCTAACTAACTCAAATTGAAATAGTAACGTGATGGCACTAAATTCCCTCAACAGACTACTCTATATATGGGTGGCACTCTCAGGTAGAATAATTGCATACATTTTTAACTTTGATGCCAACTTTGTCAGCTCACATTACTTATCACCATAAACATCGACAATGCTGAGCCAGTAGTGCACATCCTATTCTGAAATGTAGAGCAGTTATCAATCCATTATCAGTGACAGCCAGTGATACATGGTTCATAACGAATCTCTCAATCTCCATGCAAACCAGTTCTGAAAGTTGGAAATGGACATAGACTGTTTAAATAAATGTGTGACTGCATTTAATTTTCCTTGAAATGTTCTTCTCAAAGGTGCCAGGTTAAACAGTGGCATCAAGGTACAGTTTCAGGACTCTAGTATAATATTAATAATAATAACAAAATACAGTAGTATTACCTATCATTCAACAGATTTTAAGCTGTTTAGCTAGTTATCAGGCTTGTCTAAAATGGATGCTAAAGATGCCTAGATATATTTCTATTCCACCAATCATTCTGCCAAATATATTGTTAAGTTGCAAAATATTACTGTAAAAAATGCTTGTGTCTTTTTTTAACATTTAACAATGTAAATGGTCATTTGTTAGGTTTGAGAGGCTGACCACTGTGACCAACATTTTGCTGCTGAACCTAGTGATGTCCTCCTTGATCTTCATGAGCAGCCTTCCATTCCTGGGAGTGTACAATCAGCTCTATAACTGGATCTTTGGCAACGTTATGTGCAAGATTGTAGGCAGTGTCTACTACCTGGGCTTATACAGTTCTGTCCTGTTTCTGGCTCTCCTGACCTTTGACCGACACCTTGCAGTCGTTTACTCCTTGGAAGCACCACGAATGAGAAGTCAACGCTACGCATTTCTCTGCTGTGCTGTGGTGTGGCTGGTCAGCAGTCTGGCGTGCATCCCATCCATGATTCTATACAGAAGTTTTCATTACGCCGTTGATGACGCAATACTCTGTCAGGAATTTCCTGGTAACCTCAAAAATACTACTGTAACCCATCTGAGAAATTCTGCATTTTACATTCAGCTTTTTGTTTTCTTGCTCTTTCCTCTGATTGTTATTGTGTGCTGCTATGTTAGGATTGCTATCACTGTCATATCATCCAAATTAGTTACCAAGTTCAAGACAGTCAGGTTGATATTTGTCATTGTCCTGTTATTTTATATTTCCTGGATCCCATACAATGTTGTACTACTGACTGACCATGGACACCAGACCTGTGAGGAAAGGAAGAGGAGAGGTTATGCAGATCAAGTCACTCGTAATCTTGCCTACATTTATTTCTGCATCAGTCCCATCTTCTATACATTTGTTGGGAAAAAGTTCCAAAACTACTTCAGACAGATGATGGTAAAACGCTTCCCAGGGTTAAAGAAGTATATTTCTGTTGATCAGGTCAGCAGAAGTAATATGTCCACAAAAACTACACAAAATGAATTGAGCAGTGTCAAACTCTGAAGAATATAATGCTGTCTGTAGCAGAAGTGAAGCCAAAATAAAAACCATTACAACATCCATATGTCAGTTACCTATGCCCAAAACAAAGGTGTTAGCTTTACATCATGAACACATCATCATGTGGTTTAGCTCAAACACAGAAAGAGATAGATCACTGGTGCTTCGTTTAAAAACTGGTTAGAAGACTTACTGTCCTCTAGTGGCCAGAAGTTGATAAATAAAGCTCTACATTTAAAGCTGAGAAACTCCATTTGAAAGAAATAATGTGAAATAATGTTCCATGGTGTCCTGGTTGTGGTTAAAGTTAAATAATTTAATAATCAGTCATTATCTTGTTTAAAATATCCACACATACATGAAAAATGAATTGTAAAGTGTAATGATTTTGTTATGACAAGAGCAGGATTAACTGTGCATAAATAACCCCTTACTGAACACCAGTATTGGCCGGGTCCATATAAAGTGAGCTTTTCCAAAACAGTGAGTCATGAATCAGCATTTTCCATGCCTGTATCTATATCTGCTCTGATTTTGTCATTGGTTTAATCTTGTTATTGTTTATGTCATTAGTTCTGTTTATAATGAATCATGTCAGCTAATATTGTACAGTGATGTTTTATTCTCTGGAAAGTTGGTCACATTTCATGTAATACATATTTTTACTTGGAAATAAAACTGTGAGAAAGCACCAAAAAAGTCACTGAAACTACAACACAATCATAAAAGTGCAAGTACAGAAGATTCATATGTATCAAGGCATCAGGTTTTAATGCCAATATATAAGATTCAGTGCAGAATATACAAATGTTAAATTATACCAAAAAACAAATATAAAGAACTAAGTGGTCATGAAAGGTAATGTTTTTAATTCAAGTGTTCAGTGTGGATCCTATAAATCCATAAATATAAAAGCAGCCTGCTCTGCTTTATGGGTAATGTAGGAAAGTGCTCAGGGAACTGGGCACATTTTTAAAAAAACAAAAAACACACACACACACACACACACACACACACACACACACACACACACACACACACACACACACACACACACACACACACACACACACACACATACTTTTTTGTTTTTGGAGATATTATCTCCATATTTGTCATAGAGCTTTGTATTTAGGTAAATGTAACAATGAGGCTGGTAACTGACAACTTTTTTTATGTCAAGTCTATTTTCTTTTATTTACTGTAACTGCAATGATTGTGTGTTGTAGTTATTGTGTAGAAATTGTACAACACTCACTCACTGTGGCTTGCTCTATGCCTCCTGTGTAGATCTGATGTAGAATAAACACTTCATGTAAAAAAAAACTCAGCTTCCTCATTCATTTCATCTTCATGTCGATCACTGATACACAGAAGGTTCTGGTAGAAGAAAGTATTCTTTCAGTACTCTGCTGTGCTCTAAAGGGCTCAACCTTGTCTTTGTCAGCCAGTCCCTTCTCCTCCCAGACATACACATACACATGTTGTCCTACGTCACTTTTGGGGACAATTCATAGACACAACTTTCCTGAAGATTCAACCTTACCAAAATTATAACCACTACTTGTCTAATGCTAACCCTAAACTTAACCCCCTAACTGTAACCTTAAGCACTGACCCAAAAATCTGCATTTTTGCATTTGGGGACATGGCTTTTGTCCCATTTGGACACACTATTCCCAATTAAATGAAGTTTAATCTGAAATTTGTCCCCAAAATTATCCTATGACAGCCCCACCTCCCTGCCTGCCTGCTCCTCCCCAAAACACACACATACACAGAAACACACATTTCTGGTACTTCCTTCCCTTATCTGGCTGTCTCATTATAGAGTGACTTGAGAGGAGCTGGGAGTCAGACAGCTCTCTGGTCCTCAGAGTCAGACAACAAGGAGAAGCTTCTCTGCTGGCCAGGAGGTAAGTCAGCTCAGTTTAGCCTGATCCTCATTCCCACAAACATCTGATTTACCTCTGAGGCTCCTTGGAGGTTCTCAGTTAAAGGGATTGTTTTCTAGCTCTTCTTATTTGCATGCATGCAGAGATTGATAGTTCTCATTTTCTACTATACAGCTGCTAATTTTACAGTGTTGCTTTGATACTGACTGCATCACTGCATCATGTTGTGAATGTTGTATATATGACTGTTACATTTGTGTTTCTCACAGATTTCCCTGCTTACATTTGAAGAGAAGATGGAAAATGTAACATTTGATTACAACTATGGAGACGATAACAGTGGCGATAAGCTAGTAGAACCATGTAAAAGTGACGGTGCAAACTATCTGGGAGCTCAAATTTCCTTCATCTACTACTTCATGTTTCTCTTCAGTCTGGTTGGCAACGGGCTGGTCCTGGTCATCATCTATCGGTGAGTGGACAAACAAAACTCAGCAGAAATGAAAGAATATAAAACTAATTGTTAGTTTAACAGTTTAAAGAAATTAGAGGAAGTAAATGTATCATTTGAAAACATGTAAAGTACACACAACCCTTACTACAATTACCTGTGAATTACTGTATTAAAATGTGTAATAGCAGTAAATTAAAGTTGTAATCATTACAATTCAGCAACAAGTGTGATTTAAACACTAGTGAAATATTTAGTGAAATATACAACAGAAAAACAGCTGCTATAGCTCTGATACAGTGTTAGGAGAGTGAACAGTGAGGCTGATGTTACTGAGATAAGATTAAAAACGGTAGAGCTGGATTACAATCCCTTGTATAAAGTGAACCCTGCCAATAACATTTAATACTAAATTTTTTTTATATGTTTAAGAAGTCCAGAATTTACAGTTAAAGGTTCAAATACATTTCAGATATATGTTTTTACAAATGAGTATTTATAATGCAAGTGAAGCAACATTTTAGCCACACTCATTGGTGTAAATTAGGTAGGAAGCATATCTGAATACCCCAAAGTACAGTGTTCTATAATATACCAGCAACACAAAATACAGCCTCCAAAATGACCATGAAGTAGAATCAATACCTCTTAAAAAATAACTTTCATGTAGGTATAATGTAGGGCAGTTGTATTATTACATACTGCAATGTATAATAAATTGGCAACTGAGAGTAAAATGCATGTTGATCGATGATTTTACCAGTGTAAGATATTTGGGAAACAGAACAGACATGTTGATGCAGACTGAGAGTTTATCAAACATTGAAGTCATGCTAGGAGCTTCATTCTTGCGCCCACCAAGAGAGGAATACTGTAGCTCTTCAGTAGGTAAAGTTCATCTCTCCAAGCCCTCTAAGAATTCCTCTACTCTGTCACTGTCTACACCACTGAAATCTTTCTACCTTTGTGAGCAAGGAAGTGTAAAAATATTTCTCATGTTGGTGGAAACACAAATGAGATGAACTCGGCAAAGTCTCCGTCGGTCTTGGGCTGTAGGAGTGTTTATAATACAGTGTATTACTGACGGTTGTAGAGATGCTATGCCTGGGTGCTATGCTGATAAGGGTGAGAGCTCAAGGAAAGTAAAGAACCCTCTTCTATTTCTTTTTCTATTGGCCCATTCAGAGCTCAGAAATGACAAATGAAATCTCTAAACCAGCCTCACTTTCTTTGTCCACAAAGCTTAGTTGGACTCAGTGATGGTTCAGTCAGATACAACCACAGGCACATCATTATTGGTCCTTGATGCATTAACCTCTGTAAATGATAGAAAAAAAAACAAACAAAAAACTATTTTGATAATGGTAAGCATATAGATAAACCACAACAATGTGATGATAATATATCGAGCCAGATATGAGTGTGTTTGGCATAGGCTTACCATGTATGTGTAACTAAGATATTTGAGAGATTCTCTATTTAAGACAAACACCACATTTGTTATGTTAATCTTATCATGGTAGCAGTTAGCAACTCCCCTTAAAAATTGGATTCATAATATACTTTTGGCAGAAACATTTCCTTTGTCTGGACAAATTCTCTCTGGTTGAGGTTAATTAATAACCAAGAACCATGCTTTCAAATTACATTGCTTACATGCTAGTGTTAAGTATAATGTTTATTGTGGTTACCACCTTAATTTAGCATGCTAACATGTGCTAGCTAACTAACTCAAATTGAAATAGTAACGTGATGGCACTAAATTCCCTCAACAGACTACTCTATATATGGGTGGCACTCTCAGGTAGAATAATTGCATACATTTTTAACTTTGATGCCAACTTTGTCAACTCACATTACTTATCACCATAAACATCGACAATGCTGAGCCAGTAGTGCACATCCTATTCTGAAATGTAGAGCAGTTATCAATCCATTATCAGTGTCAGCCAGTGATACATGGTTCATAACGAATCTCTCAATCTCCATGCAAACCAGTTCTGAAAGTTGGAAATGGACATAGACTGTTTAAATAAATGTGTGACTGCATTTAATTTTCCTTGAAATGTTCTTCTCAAAGGTGCCAGGTTAAACAGTGGCATCAAGTTACAATGTCAGGACTCCAGTATAATATTAATAATAATTTTATTCATATAGGACTTTTCAAGCCAGGACTTCACATCACAAATATAAAATAAAAAAGCAACATTGTGATACAAAAAATTACAAACAAAATACAGTAGTATTACCTATCATTCAACAGATTTTAAGCTGTTTAGCTAGTTATCAGGCTTGTCTAAAATGGATGCTAAAGATGCCTAGATATATTTCTATTCCACCAATCATTCTGCCAAATATATTGTTAAGTTGCAAAATATTACTGTAAAAAAATGCTTGTGTCTTTTTTTAACATTTAACAATGTAAATGGTCATTTGTTAGGTTTGAGAGGCTGACCACTGTGACCAACATTTTGCTGCTGAACCTAGTGATGTCCTCCTTGGTCTTCATGAGCAGCCTTCCATTCCTGGGAGTGTACAATCAGCTCTATAACTGGATCTTTGGCAACGTTATGTGCAAGATTGTAGGCAGTGTCTACTTCCTGGGCTTCAACAGTTCTGTCCTGTTTCTGGCTCTCCTGACCTTTGACCGACACCTTGGAGTCGTTTACTCCTTGGAAGCATTACAAATGAGAAGTCAACGCTACGCATTTCTCTGCTGTGCTGTGGTGTGGCTGGTCAGCAGTCTGGCGTGCACCCCATCCATGATTCTACACAGAACTTTTTATCACGACACTGACAAAACAACACTCTGTCAGGAATTTCCTGGTAACCTCAAAAATACTACTGTAACCCATCTGAGAAATTCTGCATTTTACATTCAGCTTTTTGTTTTCTTGCTCTTTCCTCTGATTGTTATTGTGTACTGCTATGTTAGGATTGCTATCACTATCATATCATCCAAATTAGTTACCAAGTTCAAGACAGTCAGGTTGATATTAGTCATTGTCCTGTTATTTTTTATTTCCTGGATCCCATACAATGTAGTACTACTGACTGACCATGGACACCAGGCCTGTGAGGAAAGGAAGAGGAGAGGTTTTGCAGATCAAGTCACTCGTAATCTTGCCTACATTTACTTCTGCATCAGTCCCATCTTCTATACATTTGTTGGGCAAAAGTTCCAAAACTACTTCAGACAGATGATGGTAAAACGCTTCCCAGGTTTAAAGAAGTATATTTCTGTTGATCAGGTCAGCAGAAGTAATATGTCCACAACAAGTACACAAAATGAATTGAGCAGTGACAAACTCTGAAGAATATAATGCTGTCTGTAGCAGAAGTGAAGACAAAATATAAACCATTACAACATCCATATGTCAGTTACCTATGCCCAAAACAAAGGTGTTAGCTTTACATCATGAACACATCATCATGTGGTTTAGCTCAAACACAGAAAGAGATAGATCACTGGTGCTTCGTTTAAAAACTGGTTGGAAGACTTACTGTCCTCTAGTGGCCAGAAGTTGATAAATAAAGCTCTACATTTAAAGCTGAGAAACTCCATTTGAAAGAAATAATGTGAAATAATGTTCCAAGGTGTCCTGGTTGTGGTTAAAGTTAAATAATTTAATAATCAGTCATTATCTTGTTTAAAATATCCACACATACATGAAAAATGAATTGTAAAGTGTAATGCTTTTGTTATGACAAGAGCAGGATTAACTGTGCATAAATAACCCCTTACTGAACACCAGTATTGGCCGGGTCCATATAAAGTGAGTTTTTCCAAAACAGTGAGTCATGAATCAGCATTTTCCATGCCTGTATCTATATCTGCTCTGATTTTGTCATTGGTTTAATCTTGTTATTGTTTATGTCATTAGTTCTGTTTATAATGAATCATGTCAGCTAATATTGTACAGTGATGTTTTATTCTCTGGAAAGTTGGTCACATTTCATGTAATGCATATTTTTACTTGGAAATAAAACTGTGAGAAAGCACCAAAAAAAGTCACTGAAACTACAACACAATCATAAAAGTGCAAGTACAGAAGATTCATATGTATCAAGGCATCAGGTTTTAATGCCAATATATAAGAATCAGTGCAGAATATACAAATGTTAAATTATACAAAAAACAAACATGAAGAATTTAGTGGTCATGAAAGGTAATGTTTTTAACTTAAGTGTTCAGTGTGGATCCTCTCTCAGGTCCTCAGCTAGGAGGTTCCATCTACTTGGGGCATAAATATAAAAGGCAGCCTGCTCTGCTTTATGGGTAATGTAGGCAAGTGCTCAGGGAACTGGGCACATTTTTAAAACAACAAAAACACAAACACACACACATACACACAGATAGTACAGACTATCTCCATATTTGTCATAGATAACTAAGAGCTTTGTATTTAGGTAAATGTAACAATGAGGCTGGTAACTGATAACTTTTTTTATGCAAGTCTATTTTCTTTTATTTACTGTAACTGCAATGATTGTGTGTTGTAGTTATTGTGTAGAAATTGTACAACTCTCACTCACTGTGGCTTGCTCTATGCCTCCTGTGTAGATCTGGTGTAAAATAAACACTTCATGTAAAAAAAAACTCAGCTTCCTCATTCATTTCATCTTCATGTTGATCACTGATACACAGAAGGTTCTGGTAGAAGAAAGTATTCTTTCAGTACTCTGCTGTGCTCTAAAGGGTTCAACCTTGTCTTTGTCAGCCAGTCCCTTCTCCTCCCAGACATACACATACACATGTTGTCCTACGTCACTTTTGGGGACAATTCATAGACAAAATTTCCTGAAGACTCAACCTTACCAAAATTATAACCACTACTTGTCTAATGCTAACCCTAAACATAACCCCCTAACTGTAACCTTAAGCACTGACCCAAAAATCTGCAATTGGACATTTGGGGACATGGCTTTTGTCCCATTTGGACACTATTCCCAATTAAATGAAGTTTAATATGAAATTTGTCCACGAAACTATCTTACGACAGCCCCCCCCCTCGCCTGCCTGCTCCTCCCCAAAACACACACATACATAGAAACACACATTTCTGGTACTTCCTTCCCTTATCTGGCTGTCTCATTATAGAGTGACTTGAGAGGAGCTGGGAGTCAGACAGCTCTCTGGTCCTCAGAGTCAGACAACAAGGAGAAGCTTCTCTGCTGGCCAGGCGGTAAGTCAGCTCACCTTAGCCTGATCCTCATTCCCACAAACATCTGATTTGCCTCTGAGGCTCCTTGGAGGTTCTCAGTTAAAGGGATTGTTTTCTAGCTCTTCTTATTTGCATGCATGCAGAGATTGATAGTTCTCATTTTCTACTATACAGCTGCTAATTTTACAGTGTTGCTTTAATACTGACTGCATCACTGCATCATGTTGTGAATGTTGTATATATGACTGTTACATTTGTGTTTCTCACAGATTTCCCTGCTTACATTTGAGGAGAAGATGGAAAATACAACATTGGATAATTACAATGGCAATGACAGCTATGGGGTGCCAGTAGAACCATGTGATAGTGAAGCTGTAAACTATCTGGGAGCTCAAATTTCCTTCATCTACTACTTCATGTTTCTCTTCAGTCTGGTTGGCAACGGGCTGGTCCTGGTCATCATCCATCGGTGAGTGGACAAACAAAACTCAGCAGAAATGAAAGAATATGAAACTAATTGTTAGTTTAACAGTTTAAAGAAATTAGAGGAAGTAAATGTATCATTTGAAAACTTGTAAAGTACACACAGCCCTTACTACAATTACCTGTGAATTACTGTATTAAAATGTGTAATAGGAATAAATTAAAGTTGTAATCATTACAATTCAGCAACAAGTGTGATTCAATACTACAGTCCCAGAATTCTGGGGGCAGCAAACACTAGTGAACTATTTAGTTAAATATACAACAGAAAAACAGCTGCTACAGCTCTGATACAGTGTTAGGAGAGTGAATAGTGAGGCTGATACCACTGACATAAGATTAAAAATGGTAGTGCTGGATTACAATCCCTTGTGTAAAGTGAACCCTGCCAATAACATTTAATACTAAAAAAATATTATACATTTAAGAAGTCCAGAATTAATAGTTAAAGGCTCAAATACATTTTAGATATATGTTTTTACAATTGAGTATTTATAATGCAAGTGAAGCAACATTTTAGCCACACTCATTGGTGTAAATTAGGTAGGAAGCATATCTGAATACCCCAAAGTACAGTGTTCTATAATATAACAGCAACACAAAATACAGCCTCCAAAATGACCATGAAGTAGAATCAATACCTCTTAGAAAATAACTTTCATGGAGGTATAATGTAGGGCAGTTGTATTATTACATACTGCAATGTATAATAAATTGGCAACTGAGAGTAAAATGCATGTTGATCGATGATTTTACCAGTGTAAGATATTTGGGAAACAGAACAGACAGGTTGATGCAGACTGAGAGTTTATCAAACATTGAAGTCATGCTAGGAGCTTCTTATTCTTGCGCCCACCAAGAGAGGAATACTGTAGCTCTTCAGTAGGTAAAGTTCATCTCTCCAAGCCCTCTAAGAATTCCTCTACTCTGTCACTGTCTACACCACTGAAATCTTTCTACCTTTGTGAGCAAGGAAGTGTAAAAATATTTCTCATGTTGGTGGAAACACAAATGAGATGAACTCGGCAAAGTCTCCGTCGGTCTTGGGCTGTAGGAGTGTTTATAATACAGTGTATTACTGACGGTTGTAGAGATGCTATGCCTGGGTGCTATGCTGATAAGGGTGCGAGCTCAAGTAAAGTAAAGAACCCTCTTCTATTTCTTTTTCTATTGGCCCATTCAGAGCTCAGAAATGACAAATGAAATCTCTAAACCAGCCTCACTTTCTTTGTTCACAAAGCTTAGTTGGACTCAGTGATGGTTCAGTCAGATACAACCACAGGCACAACTGCAATGAAACAAAATTAATATCATTATTGGTCCTTGATGCATTAACCTCTGTAAATGATAGAAAAAAAAGCTTATAACCAAAAAAACTATTTTGATAATGGTAAGCATATAGATAAACCACAACAATGTGATGATAATATATCGAGCCAGATATGAGTGTGTTTGGCATAGGCTTACCATGTATGTGTAACTAAGATATTTGAGAGATTCTCTATTTAAGACAAACACCACATTTGTTATGTTAATCTTATCATGGTAGCAGTTAGCAACTCCCCTTAAAAATTGGATTCATATTATACTTTTGGCAGAAACATTTCCTTTGTCTGGACAAATTCTCTCTGGTTGAGGTTAATTAATAACCAAGAACCATGCTTTCAAATTACATTGCTTACATGCTAGTGTTAAGTATAATGTTTATTGTGGTGACCACCTTAATTTAGCATGCTAACATGTGCTAGCTAACTAACTCAAATTGAAATAGTAACGTGATGGCACTAAATTCCCTCAACAGACTACTCTATATATGGGTGGCACTCTCAGGTAGAATAACTGCATACATTTTTAACTTTGATGCCAACTTTGGCAACTCACATTACTTATCACCATAAACACTCACAATTGTGAGTCAGTAGTGCACAACCTATTCTGAAATGTAGAGCAGTTATCACAATCCATTATCAGTGACAGCCAGTGATACATGGTTCATAACGAATCTCTCAATCTCCATGCAAACCAGTTCTGAAAGTTGGAAATGGACATAGACTGTTTAAATAAATGCGTGACTGCATTTAATTTTCTTTGAAATGTTCTTCTCAAAGGTGCCAGGTTAAACAGTGGCATCAAGTTACAATGTCAGGACTCCAGTATAATATTAATAATAATTTTATTTATATAGGACTTTTCAAGCCAGGACTTCACAACACAAATATAAAATAAAAAAGCAACATTGTGATACAAAAAATTACAAACAAAATACAGTAGTATTACCTATCATTCAACAGATTTTAAGCTGTTTAGCTAGTTATCAGGCTTGTCTAAAATGGATGCTAAAGATGCCTAGATATATTTCTATTCCACCAATCATTCTGCCAAATATATTGTTAAGGTGCAAAATATTACTGTAAAAAATGCTTGTGTCTTTTTTTAACATTTAACAATGTAAATGGTCATTTGTTAGGTTTGAGAGGCTGACCACTGTGACCAACATTTTGCTGCTGAACCTAGTGATGTCCTCCTTGATCTTCATGAGCAGCCTTCCATTCCTGGGAGTGTACAATCAGCGCTCTAACTGGATCTTTGGCAACGTTATGTGCAAGATTGTAGGCAGTGTCTACTTCCTGGGCTTATACAGTTCTGTCCTGTTTCTGGCTCTCCTGACCTTTGACCGACACCTTGCAGTCGTTTACTCCTTGGGTGCACCACGAATGAGAAGTCAACGCTACGCATTACTCTGCTGTGCTGTGGTGTGGCTGGTCAGCAGTCTGGCGTGCATCCCATCCATGATTCTACACAGAAGTTTTTATTACGGCCCTCACAAAGCAACACTCTGTCAGGAATTTCCTGGTAACCTCACAGATACTACTGTAACCCATCTGAGAAATTCTGCATTTTACATTCAGCTTTTTCTTTTCTTGCTCTTTCCTCTGATTGTTATTGTGTACTGCTATGTTAGGATTGCTATCACTATCATATCATCCAAATTAGTTACCAAGTTCAAGACAGTCAGGTTGATATTAGTCATTGTCCTGTTATTTTTTATTTCCTGGATCCCATACAATGTTGTACTACTGACTGACCATGGACACCAGACCTGTGAGGAAAGGAAGAGGAGAGGTTATGCAGATCAAGTCACTCGTAATCTTGCCTACATTTACTTCTGCATCAGTCCCATCTTCTATACATTTGTTGGGCAAAAGTTCCAAAACTACTTCAGACAGATGATGGTAAAACGCTTCCCAGGGTTAAAGAAGTATATTTCTGTCGATCAGGTCAGCAGAAGTAATATGTCCACAAAAACTACACAAAATGAATTGAGCAGTGACAAACTCTGAAGAATATAATGCTGTCTGTAGCAGAAGTGAAGCCAAAATATAAACCATTACAACATCCATATGTCAGTTAACTATGCCCAAAACAAAGGTGTTATATTTACATCATGAACACATCATCATGTGGTTTAGCTCAAACACAGGAAGAGATAGATCACTGGTGCTTCGTTTAAAAACTGGTTGGAAGACTTACTGAAATAATGTTCCATGGTGTTCTGGTTGTGGTTAAAGTTAAATAATTTAATAATCAGTCATTATCTTGATTAACATATTCACACCTATGTCTGTTAGATAGGTCAGACCACACTTACATAATTCCCACAAATTTTGTACCCAATGTTACAGTTAACTGCATCAAAAGTTGGGCTTTTGCACAGAATTAAGGGGAAAGGGATCCATAGTTACTTAATCCTTGTATATTACAGCAAATTGTAAAATGATATGTTTGTGTGTGTGTTTAAAGGAATTCTGGATATTTTACAAAAAGTGGCTTGCTATGTATTTTTGCCATACTGCCTAAACTCTCATTATAAAATGAGTAGTGTGAAGGATTTAGTGGCCTCTAGTGCATGTAAGAGAATCTATGGTGGCCACAGAACTTACAAAAAATGTGAAAGGCCCTCTGTAGAGTCAGTGTTTCCCAATTTCTCCTTGAGGTAAAATAAAGATCTGAACTATAAAGTAGAGCCAGTGTTTGGTTTGTCCATTCTGGACTACTGTACAAACATGGTGTTCTGTGTAGAAGGGGACCCACTCTGTATGTACACATTAAGGGCTCATTCTAAAGTAACAAAACCAAAAATCTTAGGATTATACACTAATTAAGACATATGTGTAAATATTATATTCCATTCTTGCTAAATCTGTTCCACTAGACATAACTAAATTCTACATGAAAAATGAAGTGTAAAGTGTAAAGCTTTTGTTATGATAAGAGCAGGATTAACTGTGCATAATTAACTCTTTACTGAACACCAGTAATTGGCTGGGTCCATATAAAGTGAGCTTTTCCAAAACAGTGAGTCATGAATCAGCATTTTCCATGCCTGTATCTATATCTGCTCTGATTTTGTCATTGGTTTAATCTTGTTGTTGTTTATATTCTTGTTATTAGTTCTGTTTATAATGAATCATGTCAGCTAATATTGTACAGTGATGTTTTATTCTCTGGAAAGTTGGTCACATTTCATGTAATACATATTTTTACTTGGAAATAAAACTGTGAGAAAGCACCAAAAAAAGTCACTGAAACTACAACACAATCATAAAAGTGCAAGTACAGAAGATTCATATCTATCAAGGCATCAGGTTTTAATGCCAATATATACGATTCAGCGCAGAATATACAAATGTTAAATTATACCAAAAAACAAATATAAAGAACTAAGTGGTCATGAAAGGTAATGTTTTTAACTCAAGTGTTCAGTGTGGATCCTCTCTCAGGTCCTCAGCTAGGAGGTTCCATCTACTTGGGGCATAAATATAAAAGCAGCCTGCTCTGCTTTATGGGTAATGTAGGAAAGTGCTCAGGGAACTGGGCACATTTTTAAAACAACAAAAACACAAACACACACACACACACACACACACACACACACACACACACACACACACACACACACACACACACACACACACACAAACACACACAAACACACACACACACACACACACACACACACACACACACACACACACACACACACACAGATAGTACAGACTATCTCCATATGTGTCATAGATAACTAAGAGCTTTGTATTTAGGTAAATGTAACAATGAGGCTGGTAACTGATAACTTTTTTTTATGCAAGTCTATTTTAATTAATTTACTGTAACTGCAATGATTGTGTGTTGTAGTTATTGTGTAGAAATTGTACAACACTCACTCACTGTGGCTTGCTCTATGCCTCCTGTGTAGATCTGGTGTAAAATAAACACTTCATGTAAAAAAAACTCAGCTTCCTCATTCATTTCATCTTCATGTCGATCACTGATACACAGAAGGTTCTGGTAGAAGAAAGTATTCTTTCAGTACTCTGCTGTGCTCTAAAGGGCTCAACCTTGTCTTTGTCAGCCAGTCACTTCTCCTCAAAGACAAACACATACACATGTTGTCCTGCATCACTTTTGGGGACAATTCATAGACAAAACTTTCCTGAAGATTCAACCTTACCAAAATTATAACCACTACTTGTCTAATGCTAACCCTAAACTTAACCCCCTAACTGTAACCTTAAGCACTGACCCAAAAATCTGCAATTTGACATTTGGGGACATGGCTTTTGTCCCATTTGGACACTATTCCCAATTAACTGAAGTTTAATCTGAAATTTGTCCACGAAACTATCCTACAACAGGCCCCCCCCCCCCTCGCCTGCCTGCTCCTCCCCAAAACACACACGTACACAGAAACACACATTTCTGGTACTTCCTTCTCTTATCTGGCTGTCTCATTATAGAGTGACTTGAGAGGAGCTGGGAGTCAGACAGCTCTCTGGTCCTCAGAGTCAGACAACAAGGCGAAGCTTCTCTGCTGGCCAGGCGGTAAGTCAGCTCAGCTTAGCCTGATCCTCATTCCCACAAACATCTGATTTACCTCTGAGGCTCCTTGGAGGTTCTCAGTTAAAGGGATTGTTTTCTAGCTCTTCTTATTTGCATGCATGCAGATATTGATAGTTCTCATTTTCTACTATACAGCTGCTAATTTTACAGTGTTGCTTTGATACTGACTGCATCACTGCATCATGTTGTGAATGTTGTATATATGACTGTTACATTTGTGTTTCTCACAGATTTCCCTGCTTACATTTGAGGAGAAGATGGAAACTACAACATTGGATTATTACTATGGCAATTACAGCTATGAGGAGCTGGTAGAGCCATGTGATAGTGAAGCTGTAAACTATCTGGGAGGTCAAATTTCCTTCATCTACTACTTCATGTTTCTCTTCAGTCTGGTTGGCAACGGGCTGGTCCTGGTCATCATCCATCGGTGAGTGGACAAACAAAACTCAGCAGAAATGAAAGAATATGAAACTAATTGTTGGTTTAACAGTTTAAAGAAATTAGAGGAAGAAAATGTATCGCCTGTGAATTACTGTATTAAAATGTGTAATAAGAATAAATTAAAGTTGTAATCATTACAATTCCGCAACAAGTGTGATTTAATACTACAGTCCCAGAATTCTGGGGGCAGCAAACACTAGTGAAATATTTAGTTAAATATACAACAGAAAAACAGCTGCTACAGCTCTGATACAGTGTTAGGAGAGTGAACAGTGAGGCTGATACCACTGAGATCAGATTAAAAACGGTAGTGCTGGATTACAATCCCTTGTGTAAAGTGAACCCTACCAATAACATTAAATACTAAAAAATATTATACGTTTAAGAAGTCCAGAATTAACAGTTAAAGGCGCAAATACATTTTAGATATATGTTTTTACAATTGAGTATTTATAATGCAAGTGAAGCACCATTTTAGCCACACTCATTGGTGTAAATTAGGTAGGAAGCATATCTGAATACCCCAAAGTACAGTGTTCTATAATATACCAGCAACACAAAATACAGCCTCCAAAATGACCATGAAGTGGAATCAATACCTCTTAAAAAATAACTTTCATGGAGGTATAATGTAGGGCAGTTGTATTATTACATACTGCAATGTATAATAAATTGGCAACTGAGAGTAAAATGCATGTTGATCGATGATTTTACCAGTGTAAGATATTTGGGAAACGGAACAGACAGGTTGATGCAGACTGAGAGTTTATCAAACAATGAAGTCATGCTAGGAGCTTCTTATTCTTGCGCCCACCAAGAGAGGAATACTGTAGCTCTTCAGTAGGTAAAGTTCATCTCTCCAAGCCCTCTAAGAATTCCTCTACTCTGTCACTGCCTACACCACTGAAATCTTTCTACCTTTGTGAGCAAGGAAGTGTAAAAATATTTCTCATGTTGGTGGAACACAAATGAGATGAACTCGGCAAAGTCTCCTTCGGTTTTTGGCTGTAGGAGTGTTTATAATACAGTGTATTACTGACGGTTGTAGAGATGCTATGCCTGGGTGCTATGCTGATAAGGGTGCGAGCTCAAGTAAAGTAAAGAACCCTCTTCTATTTCTTTTTCTATTGGCCCATTCAGAGCTCAGAAATGACAAATGAAATCTCTAAACCAGCCTCACTTTCTTTGTTCACAAAGCTTAGTTGGACTCAGTGATGGTTCAGTCAGATACAACCACAGGCACAACTGCAATGAAACAAAATTAATATCATTATAGGTCCTTGATGCATTAACCTCTGTAAATGATAGAAAAAAAAGCTTATAACCAAAAAAACTATTTTGATAATGGTAAGCATATAGATAAACCACAACAATGTGATGATAATATATCGAACCAGATATGAGTGTGTTTGGCATAGGCTTACCATGTATGTGTAACTAAGATATTTGAGAGATTCTCTATTTAAGACAAACACCACATGTGTTATGTTAATCTTATCATGGTAGCAGTTAGCAACTCCCCTAAAAAATGGATTCATATTATACTTTTGGCAGAAACATTTCCTTTGTCTGGACAAATTTTCTCTGGTTGAAGTTAATTAATAACCAAGAACCATGCTTTCAAATTATATTGCTTACATGCTAGTGTTAACTATAATATTTATTGTGGTGACCACCTCAATTTAGCATGCTAACATGTGCTAGCTAACTAACTCAAATTGAAATAGTAACATGATGGCACTAAATTCCCTCAACAGACTACTCTATATATGGGTGGCACTCTCAGGTAGAATAATTGCATACATGTTTAACTTTGATGCCAACTTTGTCAGCTCACATTACTTATCACCATAAACATCGACAATGCTGTGCCAGTAGTGCACATCCTATTCTGAAATGTAGAGCAGTTATCACAATCCATTATCAGTGACAGCCAGTGATACATGGTTCATAACGAATCTCTCAATCTCCATGCAAACCAGTTCTGAAAGTTGGAAATGGACATAGACTGTTTAAATAAATGCGTGACTGCATTTAATTTTCTTTGAAATGTTCTTCTCAAAGGTGCCAGGTTAAACAGTGGCATCAAGTTACAATTTCAGGACTCTAATATAATATTAATAATAATTTCATTCATATAGGACTTTTCAAGCCAGGACTTCACAACACAAATATAAAATAAAAAAGCAACATTGTGATACAAAAAATTACAAACAAAATACAGTAGTATTACCTATCATTCAACAGATTTTAAGCTGTTTAGCTAGTTATCAGGCTTGTCTAAAATGGATGCTAAAGATGCCTAGATATATTTCTATTCCACCAATCATTCTGCCAAATATATTGTTAAGTTGCAAAATATTACTGTAAAAAATGCTTGTGTCTTTTTTTAACATTTAACAATGTAAATGGTCATTTGTTAGGTTTGAGAGGCTGACCACTGTGACCAACATTTTGCTGCTGAACCTAGTGATGTCCTCCTTGATCTTCATGAGCAGCCTTCCATTCCATGGAGTGTACAATCAGCTCTATAACTGGATCTTTGGCAACGTTATGTGCAAGATTGTGGGTAGTGTCTACTACCTGGGCTTATACAGTTCTGTCCTGTTTCTGGCTCTCCTGACCTTTGACCGACACCTTGGAGTCGTTTACTCCTTGGAAGCACTACGAATGAGAAGTCAACGCTACGCATTACTCTGCTGTGGTGTGGTGTGGCTCGTCAGCAGTCTGGCGTGCATCCCATCCATGATTCTATACAGAAGTTTTTATTACGGCCCTCACAAAGCAACACTCTGTCAGGAATTTCCTGGTAACCTCAAAAATACTACTGTAACCCATCTGAGAAATTCTGCATTTTACATTCAGCTTTTTCTTTTCTTGCTCTTTCCTCTGATTTTTATTGTGTACTGCTATGTTAGGATTGCTATCACTATCATATCATCCAAATTAGTTACCAAGTTCAAGACAGTTAGGTTGATATTTGTCATTGTCCTGTTATTTTTTATTTCCTGGATCCCATACAATGTTGTACTACTGACTGACAATGGAGGAAAGACCTGTGAGGAAAGGAAGAGGAGAGGTTATGCAGATCAAGTCACTCGTAATCTTGCCTACATTTATTTCTGCATCAGTCCCATCTTCTATACATTTGTTGGGCAAAAGTTCCAAAACTACTTCAGACAGATGATGGTAAAACGCTTCCCAGGGTTAAAGAAGTATATTTCTGTTGATCAGGTCAGCAGAAGTAATATGTCCACAAAAACTACACAAAATGAATTGAGCAGTGACAAACTCTGAAGAATATAATGCTGTCTGTAGCAGAAGTGAAGCCAAAATATAAACCATTACAACATCCATATGTCAGTTACCTATGCCCAAAACAAAGGTGTTAGCTTTACATCATGAACACATCATCATGTGGTTTAGCTCAAACACAGAAAGAGATAGATCACTGGTGCTTCGTTTAAAAACTGGTTGGAAGACTTACTGTCCTCTAGTGGCCAGAAGTTGATAAATAAAGCTCTACATTTAAAGCTGAGAAACTCCATTTGAAATAAATAATGTGAAATAATGTTCCATGGTGTCCTGGTTGTGGTTAAAGTTAAATAATTTAATAATCAGTCATTATCTTGTTTAACATATTCACACCTATGTCTGTTAGATAGGTCAGACCACACTTACACTATTCCCACAAATTTTGTACCCAATGTTACAGTTAACTGCATCAAAAGTTGGGCTTTTGCACAGAATTAAGGGGAAAGGGATCCATGGTTACTTAATCCTTGTATATTACAGCAAATTGTAAAACGATATGTTTGTGTGTGTGTTTAAAGGAATTCTGGATGTTTTACAAAAAGTGACTTGCTATGTATTTCTGCCATACTGCCTAAACTCTCATTATAAAATGAGTAGTGTGAAGGATTTAGTGGCCTCTAGTGCATGTAAGAGAATCTATGGTGGCCACAGAACTTACAAAAAATGTGAAAGGCCCTCTGTAGAGTCAGTGTTTCCCAATTTCTCCTTGAGGTAAAATAAAGATCTGAACTATAAAGTAGAGCCAGTGTTTGGTTTGTCCATTCTGGACTACTGTACAAACATGGTGTTCTGTGTAGAAGGGGACCCACTCTGTATGTACACATTAAAGGCTCATTCTAAAGTAACAAAACCAAAAATCTTAGGATTATACACTAATTAAGACATATGTATAAATATTATATTCCATTCTTGCTAAATCTGTTCCACTAGACATAACTAAATTCTACATGAAAAATGAAGTGTTAAGTGTAATCACTTTTGTTATGATAAGAGCAGGATTAACTGTGCATAATTAACTCTTTACTGAACACCAGTAATTGGCCGGGTCCATATAAAGTGAGCTTTTCCAAAAGAGTGAGTCATGAATCAGTATTTTCCATGCCTGTATCTATATCTGCTTTGATTTTGTCATTGGTTTAATCTTGTTGTTGTTTATGTTCTTGTCATTAGTTCTGTTTATAATGAATCATGTCAGCTAATATTGTACAGTGATGTTTTATTCTCTGGCATGTTGGTCACATTTCATGTAATGCATATTTTTATGGGGAATCTAGGCAAGTGCTCAGGGTACTGGGCACATTTTTAAAACAACAAAAACACAAACACAAACGCACACACACACACACACACACACACACACACACACACACACACACACACACACACACACACACACACACACACACACACACGGATAATACAGACTATCTCCATATTTGCCACAGATAACTAAGAGCTTTGTATTTAGGTAAATGTAACAATGAGGCTGGTAACTGATAACTTTTTCATGCAAGTCTATTTTCTTTTATTTACTGTAACTGCAATGATTGTGTGTTGTAGTTATTGTGTAGAAATTGTACAACACTCACTCACTGTGGCTTGCTCTATGCCTCCTGTGTAGATCTGGTGTAAAATAAACACTTCATGTAAAAAAAACTCAGCTTCCTCATTCATTTCATCTTCATGTCGATCACTGATACACAGAAGGTTCTGGTAGAAGAAAGTATTCTTTCAGTACTCTGCTGTGCTCTAAAGGGCTCAACCTTGTCTGAGACATATTTGATCTTGTCTTTGTCAGCCAGTCCCTTCTCCTCAAAGACATACACTTACACATGTTGTCCTACGTCACTTTTGGGGACAATACACAGACATGATTTCCTGAGAATGTAACAGTACCAAAATGATAACCCTAACCCTAATCTTAACCTTAAGCACTATCAGGGAACTCAGCCAACATGGCTTATGTCAACATTTGGACACACTATTTCTAAGTAACTGAACTTCAGTCTGAAATTTGTCCCAATAACAAGTCTATGACACACCCTCCCCACACTACCTATGACACACACACACACACACACACACACACACACACACATACACACACACACACACACACACACACACACACACACACACACACACACACACTTTTTTGGTACTTCCTTCCCCTAGCTCGCTGACTTATTATGGAGTGACTTGACTTGAGTTGAGTCAGACAGCTCTGTGGTTCTCAGATTCAGACAATTCTCTGTTTCAGATTCAGATTCTCTGCTGGCCAGGTGGTAAGTCAGCTCAGCTTAGCCTGATCCTCATTCCCACAAACATCTGATTTACCTCTGAGGCTCCTTGGAGGTTCTCAGTTAAAGGGATTGTTTTCTAGCTCTTCTTATTTGCATGCATGCAGAGATTGATAGTTCTCATATTCTACTATACAGCTGCTAATTTTACAGTGTTGCTTTGATACTGACTGCATCACTGCATCATACTGTGAATGTTGTATGTATGACTGTTACATTTGTGTTTCTCACAGATTTCCCTGCTTACATTTGAGGAGAAGATGGAAACTACACCATCCGATTACAGTAACTATAGTTATGACAATGACAGCGAGGGGGAGTTTGTAGGAATATGTGATAGTGATGGTGCAAACTATCTGGGAGCTCAAATTTCCTTCATCTACTACTTCATGTTTCTCTTCAGTCTGGTTGGCAACGGGCTGGTCCTGGTCATCATCCATCGGTGAGTGGACAAACAAAACTCAGCAGAAATGAAAGAATATGAAACTAATTGTTAGTTTAACAGTTTAAAGAAATTAGAGGAAGAAAATGTATCATTTGAAAACTTGTAAAGTACACACCAAAGTATGTCACCACTTAAATTATCTAGTAGTCACACTTGTCTAAAATGTATGCTAAAAATGCTTAGATTCATTTCTATTCCACCAATCAATCCACAGTTTGGAAGTTGCAAAATATAAATGTTAAAAATGGTTGCAATAGTCGATTTTTTCAACCTTTAACAATGTAAATGATCATTTGTTAGGTTTGAGAGGCTGACCACTGTGACCAACATTTTGCTGCTGAACCTAGTGATGTCCTCCTTGATCTTCATGAGCAGCCTTCCATTCCATGGAGTGTACATGCAGCTCTCTAACTGGATCTTTGGCAACGTTATGTGCAAGATTGTAGGCAGTGTCTACTTCCTGGGCTTATACAGTTCTGTCCTGTTTCTGGCTCTCCTGACCTTTGACCGACACCTTGCAGTCGTTTACTCCTTGGGTGCACCACGAATGAGAAGTCATCGCTATGCATTTCTCAGCTGTGCTGTGGTGTGGCTGGTCAGCAGTCTGGCGTGCATCCCATCCATGATTCTATACAGAAGTTTTCATTACGCCCTTGATGACACAACGCTCTGCCAGGAATATCCTGGGAACTTGATGAGTACTTATGCAATCCATCTGAGAAATTCTGCATTTTACATTCAGCTTTGTGTTTTCTTGCTCTTTCCTCTGATTGTTATTGTGTACTGCTATGTTAGGATTGCAATCACTGTCATATCATCCAAAATAGTTAGTAAGTTCAAGACAGTCAGGTTGATATTTGTCATTGTCCTGTTATTTTTCATTTCCTGGATCCCATACAATGTTGTACTACTGACTGACAATGGAGGCAAGACCTGTGAGGAAATTCAGAGGAGGGGTTATGCAGATCAAGTCACTCGTAATCTTGCCTACATTTACTTCTGCATCAGTCCCATCTTCTATACATTTGTTGGGAAAAAGTTCCAAAACTACTTCAGACAGATGATGGTAAAACGCTTCCCAGGTTTAAAGAAGTATATTTCTGTTGATCAGGTCAGGAGAAGCAATATGTCCACAAAAAGTACACCATATTAATTGAGCAATATCAAACTAGGAGGTATGTAATACTGTCTGTAGCAGTAGTAAAGCCAGAATATAAAACCATTACAACGTCCATGTCAGTTAGCTACGCCTGAAACAAAGCTGCTACTTAGTCATCATGACCACACCATCATGTGTTTAGCTTAACCACAGGAAGAGATAGTAATTTCTTTATTGTTATTTAACATGGTATTTACAAAAAATACATAGGCTGAAATATTGTTTCTCACCAGCTTCTGACAGTGCAAGTAATAATGTATTAAAAAGAGAACACAGCAAGTTAAAAAGAGATGGATCACTGGTGGTTCATTTACAAATTTGTTTGGGAGACTTGCTCTCCTCTCTTGGTCAGAAGTTGACAAATTAAGCTCTACAATAATGTTCCAGGGTGTCCTAGTTGTGGTTTTATTATTCATTTTAGTAAGTATTTCCACTTCTGTCTGTTAGATAGGTCAGACCACACTTACATGGGTCCCTCAGTATGTTGCAAATTTTACAGCCAATGTTATAGTTAACTGCATCAAAAGTTGAACAGAATTAAGGGGGAAGGGATCCATTGCTACTTAACGTTACATACTTCAGTACATTTTTTAACGAAAGTTTCTATGTTATACAAAAATTGTCTCTGTACTGTAGTTTTGGCAAATAGCCTCAACTCTCATTTTAATATGTATCTGTATCTCTGACAGCTTTTCTTGACTACACGTCATTTGGATCCTCACCAAAATGTCAGGGTACTTTGCAACAAAACAATAAAAAAAAAATAGAAATGTAAAGTGTAATATTTTTGTTATGATAAGAGCAGGATTAACTGTGCATAATTAACTCTTTACTGAACACCAGTATTAGCCAGATCCAAATAAACTAAGCTTTTCCAAAACAGTGAGTCATGCATCAGCATGCGCATTTTCCATGACTGATAAGATAAGATAAGAAGTACTTTATTAATCCCTCGGAGGGGAAATTGAGTAAAATTTAATAAAAATGCTGTATCTGTATCTATATCTGTTCTGATTTTGTCTTTGGTTTAATCTTGTTGTTGTTTATGTTCTTGTTATTAGTTCTGTTTATAATGAATCATGTCAGCTAATAATGTACAGTGATGTTTCAATCTCCAGCAAATTGGTCAGATTTTATGTAATGCACATTACAAATAAAATTGTGAAAAAACACCAAAAAAGTCAAGTCACTGAAACTTCAACACAATCATATAAGTGCAAGTACCGAAGATACATATGCATTCCATCTAGTTGTGGCATAAATACAAAAGGCAGCCTGCCCAGCTTTAGCATGGCCAGATTTACCAAACGGGCAATCTGGGAAAGTGCCCAGGGAAGTTTAGAAAATATATATATGTATATATATGTATATATATATATATATATATACACACATACATACATATAAATATATATATACACATACATATACATAAAACACATACGCAGAGACAAAGCTGTATATATTTGTGTACACACACACACACACACACACACACACACACACACACACATATATATATATATATATATATACACATACACACACACATATGCCTGATCATAAAGGATGGAACCAAACACAGATTTTTTTTGTGTGGTCTTTTACTCCTGGACTGGACTCAAACAGGCACAGAATTAAACCTATAATTATGGGTTATGATGCACACCATAAAATGAAAAAATACAAGCAATATTATTTTCCCTCTCACTTTGCACTTCTGGATCTTAACTGTCTACTACTGAGCTCAAAACACTGGTTCAGATAGGCCAGCCAGTAACATTTACAGTAAACTCTAGCCCACTCTCCCTTACAGCTAACTTGCTTTAATCAACTTTAACTATAAACAGAAAATAGTAGTGGAGTAGTGGCTACATTTTTCCCAAAGAACTCAGGATACATTTTTAAAATAATATCATACACTCACTTGCAGTCCAGTGTGCAGCCTTCATGCTAAGAATCACACCTGTACACAGAACTCTATCACCCCTCTGTGGTTGGCATAAGCATACAAAATCAACAGTTAAATAAATCATCATCTGATGCTATAATTTCAATAATCAGTTTATTCATCATTTATTTATCTTTACTTGCACTGGACCGTTGTTCAGTACTGCCCTGAGCTCAGTGTTTTTTGTTTTTGTTTTTATATTGCAGCTTTCAGTGCAGTGTTCAATAACACCAAAGTGAAAAGACAGATGAGATCTGTATTTGCAACATCTGAAAATGGCTTCCAAAAGTGTCAAATCATCCACTTCAAATGTAAGATCATTACCCTCTTCAGCTAAGCATTGCAGAACAAGTCCGGGCCAAGGCCAAAACAGCTAAGAGTAGAACATTGAATGCATCACAGCAATTAAAACGGAAGGCAGAGTCAACTAATTAGGACTTGGAGGTAAGTGCTAGAGCTGCTGAAGAAATGAGAAGAGATGCTAAAGCAAAGATTGAAAAACCCACATTGATACAGAACTGCAGAAGTAACACAGCAACACCAGTGGTAGAAACTTTGGCATTGTACTTAGCCAGGCAAGATCTAACACAGGCCTGTACTCATTTGATGACGAGCCTGAAAATGACTGTGCATGGTACGCCTCATTCATCAGTTCACTGGTATTCATTAGAGTTCAGTGGCTTGGGAAAGAGTCATGTCAGGAAGTCAGTTTTTCAGCAGTTGAAGAGTTTCCCAAAGCTCACCACTAGAGACCATATGAAGTTCCACGAGTTTGATGACTTCCTGACTGAAATCCTCGGAGAAGATGGCATTCTCACTGGTCTGTTATATTTAGACACCTCACAAGATATATCAGAAAAACTACCTTTTGGACTTCAAGAAAAATGGCTGTCTGCCCGCTCAAGATACAAAGAAGAGAACAATGGTCTACTCCCACCCTTTGAGTACTTCTTCAAATTTGTAGGCTAAAGTGGAACGACCGTAGCTTCATGCACCAACCAACCTCTACCAAACCGGAGAGTCTTACCTTCAAGAATGTCAACAGTGACAGAACCTTCTCGGTACACAAAACAAATGTTTCCACAATAAGAATGAACAAACCACCAAATGACAACCCTAAGACTTGCCAAGTGCACAACAAACCTAGCTCACTCCAGGATTGCAGAGTATTCAGAAACAAACCAATTGATGAGAAAAAGACCTTCCTCAAGGAGGAAGGAATATGTTTCAGATGTGCTTCTACCTCACACAAAGATTGCATGTCATCAGTGAAATATCTGGAATGTGACCACACCTACCATAACACAGCCATGCATCCTGGTCTTCCACCTCAAAGCCCAAAGACTCCTTCACTATCACAAGAGAATGGCGGGTAGGGAGAAGATGATGCTAACCTGGATGTCGTTAGCTCAGGTTGTACAGAGGTTTGTGTTGCCGGGCAATGGAGTTGTTCATGTGCAAATATTAAAGATAAATCCAAAGGATGCTAGACACAAGGCTGTCAATGCCTACGTGATAATGGATTACCAGAGCAATCGCTCATTGGCCAAACCAGAGTTCTTTGACCATTTTGGTGTAGAAAGCAAATCGTTTCTGGGAGCTCAAATTTCCTTCATTTACTACTTCATGTTTATCTTCAGTCTGTTTGGCAATGGGCTGATCCTGGCCATCATCCATAGCGCAGCAGCATGGCGCTGACACAGTTGAATTTGTGGAAAGACACTTCTACGTGAGACCACTGTGGGTGGCAGAGGCACTTTCATTCAAAGAAACATGGGCATGGCACTGACCTGCAGTCGTCTCACTCTCTCCCATATACCTGCCTCCCGCTGAGTCGAGACAACACTTCCGTTGTAGTGAGTGGTTATGCAGCGTTTCTCTTAATGCAGGTGTTTTCTTGATTTAGATTGTTTCTGGCCTTGCATCATTTCCTAATTTGTAGCGTGTTTGACGTTTATGCATTTGCAATTTTGTAGTTGCACTTGTTTTGACATTTGTTTGTGTTTTAAGGTTTGCATCGTTTCTGTACTTGCAGCTGTTCTCCCCCAAATGAAGCGTTTGGCCCCGGTCGGCCACCGTACCTTTCCCCCAGAGGACTGTGCACTTCAGACTCTGTCTCCACCTTTAAATCCCGCCTGAAAACACACCTATTCAGAGTGGCCTACTCTGTCTCCCATTAACTATGCAATCTTCATTCTTGTTTATTTATTATCTTAATGCACTTTGAAGTCACGTTCATATTTATTCTTCTTTATTCTTTATCTTTGCACTAAATGTCACCTGATTTGTATTGTTTGTTGTGTTATATGTGCTTTGTAAGGTGACCTTGAGTGCTTTGAAAGGCGCCTTTAAATAAAATGCATTATTATTATTATTATTATTATTATTATTATTATTATTATTAACAGTTGAGGACCTAGACCTCACTGGAAAGACACCACTCACACAGCGCAGCTTGGGTCTACTCTGGGAGATATCCATAGATACCTTCATTTTCCTTGTGTCGGCAGAAAACAAGCCATTCACTCGCTGTGGGGTTTTATCTGTGAATAGCATCTTTGATTCTGACGGTGATAGTGGCAAAGTGTTTCAAACGGCTCGTGAAATCACACATCACAGCCTGCCTCCCTGCATCATTTGACCCGCTCCAGTTTATCTATTGCCCTAACCACTCCACAGAGGATGTAATATCAACCACCTTGCACTCAGTCATCACTCATTTGGACCATAAAAACAGCTATGCCAGAATCCTGTACATTGACTCCAGCTCAGCTTTCAATACCATCATTCCCCTGAAACTAATGGAGAAACTCCTTGAGATTGGCCTGGACAATTCTATTTGTCTCTGGATCTTGGACTTTCTGACAGAGAGACCACAGTCTGTTCGTGTCGGTACTCCATAATGCTGAGCACAGGATCCCCTCAAGGCTGTGTCCTCAGCCCACTGCTATTCATGCTGCTAACACATGACTGCGCAGTGAGATTCGAGGAGAACCAGATGATCAAGTTCGTTGATGACACCACAGTTGTGGGACTCATTCGCGGAAATGATGAATCAAGGTACAAGGAAGAAGTCAAAACAACCTGAGGACTGGTGTCAAGAGAACAATCTGATTATCAATGTGGACAAAACGAAAGAGATGGTCATCGACTTTCGGAGGTCACGGTCTGAGCACGCTCCCATATGCATCAACGGCTGCGCAGTAGAGAGAGTGAACAATATCAAGTTCCTCGGACTGCAGATCTCGCAGGATCTGGGCTGGAACAATAACACCTCAGTAATCACAAAACGAGCCCAGCAGAGACTACACTTTCTGAGGAAACTGAAACAGGCCTCCCTCCCCACCAAAATCCTCAGAACATTCTACAGGGGCATGGTCGAGAGCGTTCTGACATACTGCATATCCACGTGGTACTTGAGTTGCAGTGTGTCAGACAAAAAAGCCCTGCAGAGGTTTGTTAGGGGTCTCTCTCCTCTCTGTACAAGAACTCTTCCAGAGCCGCTGCAGGAGCAGAGACACTCACTCACACACTACTGCTGTAATGTGCAACTTAGTGACAATAAAGTTTGATTTGATTTGATCCACTGGGTTTGATTTGTTTTGATCCCCTGGGTCTGTTGGCACCTGATACCATCCAGAGAAGAGCGCTTACGTCTGAACTCTGACTGGTATACCTCTCATGCATACGCGTAGATTACGGGGGGGACGGGTGGGATATGTCCCCACCACTATTTATAATTTGAATTTTGTCCCTACCACTTTTAAAATGTGCAAACCAATTGCTTGCTGAAAAAGGATCTGATATCCGTTCCGGCTTTTCTCTTGGACATTATGGATCCAGTTAAATAGCTTTGCGACTTGCCTTTATTTTTGTTTGTAAAATTTATGAAATAAGAAATATTTAACGTCATAGCAAGGGGGAGGGGGGAGGGGGAGGAGGGTAAACGTGTGCTGTCTGTACACGGCGTTATAATGGAGAAGTGGCTTAAATCATTTTCAAGACAAACAGACAAAATTGACATTTTTATTCAGAAAATAGCCGGTCCTTTTGCTTCCTGTAAAAAGCATGCTTGTGACCCTGGATAACGATATGGATACATCATCTAGCCTGCATGTGGACTGCCACATAAGGTAAGAAATTGGTTTACGTAATTTTGCTGCTGGTTTTGTTTGCTCGTGATGACCTGGCCAAAGGTAACCCATGGTCCTAAGCTACGATTGTGATCTGATTCTGGCTGGTGGTCAGCTAACAAGCTACACACAGTGGGATTGCTATACCAATGTGGTTATAGTTGTTTTGTCTGATTGAGATATGTGACGTTAGACTTGAAGCCTGGTAGGCCTATCAATATGTTCTCACATAACCTATGTGATTATCCTAAACTGTAGGATTTTATTTGCGGGCAATTTGCTTATGATGTAACGAGTGAAGTCTACATTGGTCCTTCGCAAGTGTTTACTGGTGGTCAGGATTTGACAGATGCAATTCTCGTCTGGGTGCTTTTTTCTTCTGTTTTTTTTAATGCAGTATAACATAAGCTGCCAGCAGCCCTGGCTCTCAGAAGGCTGATGCTCAGTACCTCGTTTCATTTCGTACCCCCTTTACAGTCTGGCATTGTTTGTCTGGTAAACTTTGTTGATGTCAAGAGAAGTGTGAAATTGCCAACACTGTTCTTTGTCCTATGTGTATTAGTATTACATATCCCGAGCCAATACACTGGTGTTTCCAACGCCGTTTTGCAAAACAAGCCAAAACACAATCTGTGGTTTTCAACTTTTATTGTTCGAATACAATTTTCAACACCTGACAATACACTGTAGAACAGGGATTCCCAAACTGTGGTAGGCCTACGCGTACTCCCGGTGGTACGCGAGCTGCTTCTAGGGGGTACGTACGCGAGATGAAAAGGGCTATGGCGGACAGGTGTTAAAATTAACTTTTTAAATCTTTTGTAATTAATTCATGAATAAATACATAATTTCGAATCGGATCATAACGATATGGAAACATGAAATTAAAGGATATCACTTATAAACTGTGTAGGTGTTCATCAAAAAAAGGGCAGCTTATTAAACATGACGCTGGAATAGCTACATCAATAGAATGCGTTACTTTTGTGTCGGATGGTGGGTGGTCGTGGGGCAACAGTTTTGGAACCGCTGCACTAATTCAAGACTCATTGTGGATATAACAAGTTTTTTTTTTTAAAACAACAAAAACGGAAAGGAGGGGGGGGGGGGGGGCGTTACGTTTTTTGTCCCCACCACTTCTAAAACCAAACTGACGCCCTTGCTCTCATGGAACACTTGGCGAGAATCACTTCAAGATCTCAGGCAGCACATGCCATGCACTTACTCAAACATGCCACATTTCAAGGCAGAGCCTCAACAAAAGCAACTGCAGTTGTTACATACCTGAAGACAGTCCAAAAAGATGGAGAAACAGAGGTTGGATTTGTTATGGGTAAGGCAAAACTAGCACCCCAATCTAAACCTACCATCATGTGATTAGAGCTGTTTTAGCTGTTGAGATGGCAGATGTCATCCGAGACGAGCTAGACATCAAGTTGGACGCTAAAAACTTCTATAGTGACAGCAAAGTAATTCTTTGTTACAATCACAATGCAACCAAGAGATTTTATGTCTACGTCCACAACAGGATCCAACGTATACACCAGTCCTCAAAACCAGAGCAATGGCATTACATTGCTTCCGCATCACTTCCGGGTAAGAGGTCGGTTTTCCTCTCCGCTACAGCATGTGTGCCGCTGCAGGTGTTGCTCTGTGTTGCTCATATGAGCTCTCCTTTGGCTGTGGTAAGTGTCCTCTCTCTCTGCATGGTGGTGTTTGTATTCAGGCGGCTAATGCTAGTGTGGTCATAGGAAATGCTGATGTCTGGATCTGTCGCACTCCTCCTCCTGCCTTTATGAGTGTGTATGTCCAACTCTACTTCTGCTAAAGGTATTTTTGTCTCCCGCAACCATATCATTTTCAGTTTATTTGGCTAGTGCTATCATTATTTTTTGATCAGGTGGAACCACAGATTGGACCGCTGCTGCTTTGTCTCGGCTCTTTTTGCCAGCTCGCCTTTTTGCTTTACCTGCTTGCTGCTGTTCTGTCTGCTTGGCTGCTGCTTTGCTGCTGCTTTGGTGACTGCTTTGTGGCTGCTCCGCTGTGTTGCCTGCATGGGTGGCATTCTGACTGCAACCTTCTCTCAACGGACAATCAAGCTGCTGGCTCTCCAAAATAAGACTCTTGCTGCAGTGTGGTTGCCACAGCAGCTTTGCATGGCATAGCCACGCATGCTTGGGCTGAGTGACTTCCTTTAATGGTTTAGTTGTATGAGTGTGAGGTGTGGGTTGTATGAATTAATTTGGGTTATTTGCATAGGTTTTTTTTTTAAATGTCTTTTCTTTGGATTCTTTTGATAATTTGATCCATTTTCTTGTTTTTGTGTTCAATTAGATTGTAAATTGTGTATTTTCTTTGAATGAAGTGTATTGCTTTAGTTTCTGGTTATTTGAAAGGGTTTTGTTAAAATTTTTGTACATTTCTGTTCCTAAATTTAATCTGTTAATTGTTTTATGTCTTTTGTTTGAGTTTCAACCCCCCCCATTATTTTATCCCTGTTTCAGTTGTCGAAGGCCGGTGGTGGTGGCGGTGGCTGGTGGTGGTGTCCCCCCTCGTTTGGTATGTTGTGCTCCCTGGTGCTGGTTACTTCAGTGTGTGTGTGGGTGACCCTTCTTTATTAGTGCCACGGGTTCTAGCTCCTCCACTCCAGAAGCTGGAGAGGAGTGCCTCTTCTGGCCTCTTTTGAGTGTCTTCTTTTTTCAAAAGAATCTCACTCTGTCGTCGCTCTGTGCTCACTCACTCATTTTAAAGAATATGTGAATAAAATAAACAGTCAGAATCTGCCGGCTTCTGTGATTCTCACTGTGTTTTCGGTTTTTGGACAGGAGTTATGGTTTTCTCACAGTTTGCAATTGTTCGGGACCTTGTCAGAAGCCAAATTCTTCAGAATTTTGAGAATTTTTTCCAAGCAGATCCTCAAATCGCCGTAGCAACCACAGGGCCTTAGCTGACCTTGGCAACCTGTTGCTGGGCAGAATCTGACCTACTTTTTTGTGATTGGCTAAGTCTGTTTTGCCAGTTAACTGAGCTAATTCATTTGAATGGAGATTAATTCATGTTTACTGTGGACAAAATAAATAGTTTTATTGTTTTGTATTGTAGTTATATGATTTGTGGTATATAAAAAGATTCAACATTTATCAATAGAAGATGAACAAAATGTGCATAATATAATTTCATACAACCAAGAAATTTAAAATAAAATATGTAATAAAATCTACTCTCTAAATGATTTCAATATTTACGTAATAATTTCATAACAGTGATGTTCCTGTCTGTGGAATGGATGAAGTAGACTTTAATTAATAAGTTTAAATAAATATTATTTATGCTTGAATATGATTAACATTCACTTAATATCTTCAAGAATGTTAAGTTGAGAATAAAGTATATTCATAAAGAAAAAATAAATCTTTTACTCGTCCCAGCAGTAGCCCCGTGGCACTCAAAATTTCCCTGGAATTTTCTAGTTTTTTCTAGTTTTTTTATTCTTCCGCCGTTTTTCGGCGCGTAACTTCTTCCGCCAGCTTTGAGAAAACCCCGACAAGACATACACCAAAACGTGCGGCTCGATCGGGGGAGGGGTGCTGTGACTTGGTATTGAAATTCCAATTTTTCACAAAGTTATTCCCAAAACAAAACAGGCATGATCCTCCATTGGAAATGAATGGGAATTTCTTTTTAAACACAAAATTTCATCTTTTTTCAGAATCACCTAGCTCTCTTATACTTGCACATAGAAATGTGTTTTTACATAACATGTACACTTTTCAAACTATGAGCAGTCAAACGAGGAGTGGAAATCACTTTTTCTTCAAAGTTAGAGTGGAAGCGTCAGTTATTGACAGTCTTACTGCTCAAATGCAGGCCAGGCAGGTATATGTGTGTGTGTGTGTGTGTGTGTGTATATGTGTCTTTGTTTGTGAGTGTTTGTACACACTATGTTGTGTGCTAATAAAGGGTATGTGTGAAGCGTCAAGTGCTGTAGTGTCGTGCATAGAGTTAGTGCATGTTGCTACTGCCTTGTGCTCTGTGTGCTACTCGTCCCGACAGTAGCCCCGTGGCACTCAAAATTTCCCTGGAATTTTCTAGTTTAATTAGTTATTTTGGGTGAACCACTCCCCGTCCACTATCAGTGTTACCATTTTATTGTTTTAGTAGATTGCAATAAAAAGATATTTTTGTACCTTGAACCACGTCTCATTCCAAGTGAATAGAACAAACTTGTGTGTCTACTCTCTGGGTGAAATTCCCAGGGTGGCGTTGTCTTGCAACCTTTAAATTTCTTAAACCTATTTGACATCTGTTAATAATACACCCTACCCTTGCCACAGTTGCTCAACAACAACGACAAGTTTTTTGCACCACCCTGAGTGGAGTTTAGTTTTGTTTTAAGGCTGTGGTTTTTACACCCACAAAACACTTTTTTTTTTTTTTTTTTTGAGACTTCCTTCCCCTATCTGGCTGACTTGTTATGTAGGAACTTGAACTGAACCGAGTCAGACAGCTCTCTGGTTCTCTGAGTCAGACAACAAGGAGAAGCTTCTCTGCTGGCCAGGCGGTAAGTCAGCTCAGCTTAGCCTGATCCTCATTCTCACAAACATCTGATTTACCTCTGAGGCTCCTTGGAGGTTCTCAGTTAAAGGGATTGCTTTCTAGCTCTTTTCATTTGCATGCATAAAAAACTTGATAGTTCTCATATTCTACTATACAGCTACTAATTTAAAAGTGTTACTTTGATACTGACTGCATCACTGCATCATGTTGTGAATGTTGTATATATGACTGTTACATTTGTGTTTCTCACAGATTTCCCTGCTTACATTTGAGGAGAAGATGGAAAATGTAACATTTGATGATTACGATGGCAATTACAGCTATGATGATCCGGTAGAACCATGTGATAGTGACGGTGCAAACTATCTGGGAGCTCAAATTTCCTTCATCTACTACTTCATGTTTCTCTTCAGTCTGGTTGGCAACGGGCTGGTCCTGGTCATCATCCATCGGTGAGTGGACAAACAAAACTCAGCAGAAATGAAAGAATATGAAACTAATTGTTGGTTTAACAGTTTAAAGCAATTTGAGGAAGTAAGTAAGAATATCTGTAAAGTACACACAACCTTTATTCTAATTACTTGTGAATTACTGTATTAAAATGTGTAATAAGAGTAAATTAAAGTTGTAATCATTACAATTCAGCAACAAGTGTGATTTAATACTACAGTCCCAGAATTCTGGGGGCAGCAAACACTAGTGAAATATTTAGTTAAATATACAACAGAAAAACAGCTGCTACAGCTCTGATACAGTGTTAGGAGAGTGAACAGTGAGGCTGATACCACTGAGATCAGATTAAAAACGGTAGTACTGTATTACAATTCCTTGTCTAAGGGTGTGGGCTATTGTTCAAAAATGCTGACCAAACACAGCATCAAAAATGGGGTTTGATTTCATTAAAAACATAAGGATTATACATTTAGGAAGTCCAGAATTAGCAGTTAAAGGATTACGTACATTTTAGCTATATGTTTTTACTTTTTTGAGTATTTATAATGCAAGTGAAGCACCATTTTAGCCACAATCATTGATGTAAATTAGGTAGGAAGCATATCTGAACACCCCCAAGTAGTGTTATATAATTTAACAGCAACACAATACAGCCTCCAAAATGACCATGAAGGAGAATCAATACGTCTTAAAAAATGGATGTGTTCATCAAGATATAATGTTGGGCTGTTGTATCCTATACTGCAAAATAGTGCTGCATGATTAATCTAATCGCAATTGTAATCATGATGTCAGCCTGTGTAATTATATAACTGCAATACAATTTAATTCAATTTAACAAATATATGTGTGTGAACATACGGTCATCTACGCACCATAAACACAGATACTTCATAGACTGCTTTTAATTGGGTTCTGTCTAGTCAGTGAAACCTGTGCAGTACATGGTCACATACATGAGAGGGGCAAAATATTAGGAATGCCAATCAATATAATGCACCCCAGTAGGCCACCAACACGTAGTTTATCTAGTAAGTAGGCACACTTGTCCAGTGCTACTAACCAATCCACAGTTTGGAAGTTGCAAAAATAGAACTGTTAAAACTGTTGTAATAGTCAGTTTCTTCCATATTTAACAATGTAAATGGTCATTTGTTAGGTTTGAGAGGCTGACCACTGTGACCAACATTTTGCTGCTGAACCTAGTGATGTCCTCCTTGATCTTCATGAGCAGCCTTCCATTCCTGGGAGTGTACAATCAGCTCTCTAACTGGATCTTTGGCAACGTTATGTGCAAGATTGTGGGCAGTGTCTACTTCCTGGGCTTATACAGTTCTGTCCTGTTTCTGGCTCTCCTGACCTTTGACCGACACCTTTCAGTCGTTTACTCCTTGGTTGCGCCACGAATGAGAAGTCAACGCTACGCATTTCTCTGCTGTGCTGTGGTGTGGCTGGTCAGCAGTCTGGCGTGCATCCCATCCATGATTCTATACAGAAGTTTTTATAACGTACTTGAAAACATGACGTTCTGTCAGGAATTTACTGGTAACCTCACAGATACTACTCTAACCCATCTGAGAAATTCTGCATTTTACATTCAGCTTTTTCTTTTCTTGCTCTTTCCTCTGATTGTTATTGTGTACTGCTATGTTAGGATTGCTATCACTGTCATATCATCCAAATTAGTTACCAAGTTCAAGACAGTCAGGTTGATATTTGTCATTGTCCTGTTATTTTTTATTTCCTGGATCCCATACAATGTTGTACTACTGACTGATAATGGAAGCATGGACTGTGAGGAAAGGAAGAGGAGCGGTTATGCAGATCAAGTCACTCGTAATCTTGCCTACATTTACTTCTGCATCAGTCCCATCTTCTATACATTTGTTGGGAAAAAGTTCCAAAACTACTTCAGACAGATGATGGTAAAACGCTTCCCAGGGTTAAAGAAGTATATTTCTGTTGATCAGGTCAGGAGAAGCAATATGTCCACAAGAAGTACACAAAATGAATTGATCAGTGTCAAACTTTGAGGCACATAATGCTGTCTGTAGCAGAAAGTGGCCTGAAATTGATGAATAAAGCTCTACATTTAAAGCTGAGCAACACCATTTGGAAAAATAATGTGAAATAATGTTCCATGGTGTCCCGATTGTGGTTTTAAGTATTCACAACTATGTCTGTTAGATAGGTCAGACCACACTTACACTGATCCCTTTATTATTTTGATATTTTGCACCCAATGTTATAGAGTTAACTGCATCAAAAGTTGAACTTTTGTACGTAATTAAGGGGGAAGGAATCCATAGTTACTTAGTCGTTACATATCTCAGCAAAATGTATTATGTGTTGATATGTGTGTTGAAAAGACTTTTGGATGTTATGCAAAAAGTAGCTTGCTCTGTATTTTTGCCATACAGCCTAAACTCTCATTTTTAATTTTTAATATGTATCGGTATCTCTGACAACTTTTCCTGACTTCACTTCAGTTCCTCACGAAAATATCAGTATAATTTGTAACAAAAAAAAAGAGAGAGGGAGAAAAGGGAGCTCTTCCAAAGCAGTGAGTCTGAGTCATGCATCAGCATGCACACATTTTTTAATGCCTGTATCTATATCTGCTCTGATTTTTTCATTGGTTAAATTTTATTGTTGTTTATGTTCTTTTTTATCAGTTTTGTTGATAATGAATCATGTCAGTTGTCACAGGGTGTGTGTGTTGGTTCCATCTCTCCTTAGTATGTGTGTATAGGCACAGGCTGATTGACAATTAGAAGGGGGGGATTAGAAACACCAGACAGCTCAGGAAGGATGGTGGTGATTTGGTGGTGCAGGCAGGTTTCTACTTCCCTTCCCAGTGTCGGCGTTGTTAGCAGAGAGAGTGCGGGCGTGCAGAGCGGACGTTGGGTTGGAGTCAGGAGGGGGGGAAGGACCGCCAGGAAGCCGGTGACACAGAGACGAAGCAGAGTGGGACATTGATGAAGTGCGGCGGCAGAATGGAGCATCATCAGGCTGACATAGGCACAGAGAAGGAGACGAGAGAGGAAAGCACTATTGGACCTGGGGAGGGGGGTGAAGCGTACCTCTCTCAAACACTCAACACCTGCTACATTTGCCAGTTCATTTAATAGGGAATTCATACAGCCATTTGAAGCCACCCTATGCCTGGGTCAATTTTTTTTGTGTGCTTCTTTTGTTTGCTTTGTTTGCTTTTAATAGCCGTATTATTTATTTCTTTTGATTTTACAGCATGCTAAAAATATTTTGGAATTGATCTTTTGTGTTCTGGAGCATATTCAGGCTGTGCCTTGGGACTGATTGGGCAAATATAAGAAACAGGAGTCAGATTGCCAACCAGGAGATTCCTTTTCCTGCTAATGTGGCCTTATATTTAGGCGCTCATCCACCCTCCTCTGACCACTCTGTTTCCTGCTCCACGAACCAGAAGAGGGGCCATCACCACTGACATCTGGGCCGCACTATTTTTAAGGACTCTTTTAAGCATACTTGTATTCATTGTTTTAAACTAATAAATTGTGTTATTTTAATACATGTAGACTGGTGTGCTGATTGACAGCGTGCTCCTCAGTAAGATTCCAAGATTCCAAACCAGGATTTCACCGCTGTCACATCAGCTAATATTGTACAGTGATGTTTTATTCTCTGGCATGTTGGTCACATTTCATGTAATGCATATTTTTACTTGGAAATAAAACTGTGAGAAAGCACCAAAAAAGTCACTGAAACTACAACACAATCATAAAAGTGCAAGTACAGAAGATACATATGTATCAAGGCATCAGGTTTTAATGCCAATATATAAGAATCAGTGCAGAATATACAAATGTTAAATTATACCAAAAAACAAACATGAAGAATTTAGTGGTCATGAAAGGTAATGTTTTTAACTTAAGTGTTCAGTGTGGATCCTCTGTCAGGTCTTCAGCTAGGAGGTTCCATCTACTTGGGGCATACATACAAAAAGCAGCCTGCTCTGCTTTAGGATAGCCTCATTTACCACACGGGCAATCTGGGCAAGTTCCCATGGAACTGGGCAAATTTAAAACAAATAAATTAAGAAATAATAAATATATCCTTTATGGCCTGATCATAAAGGATGGGACCGGACACAGCAATATTCCAGGCCTGTTCTCAAATAGGGACAGCATTAATCATATAATTATGGGTTATGATGCACACCGTAAAATGATAAAATGTTATTTTCTCTCTCACTTTGCACTTCTGGATCTTAACTGTCTACTACTGAGCTCAAAACACTGGTTCAAGGCCAGCCAGTAACATTTACAGTAAACTCTAACCCACTCTCCCTTACAGCCAACTTAATCTCGTGAACTTTAACTTAGTATCGAGAGACAACAGGAGTAGTGACTACATTACTACATTAAAATTAAAATAAAACACAAATAAATACATTTCTCCTGCCACATAACTTTTTATATTAAATGACATCAGTTAACTGAAAAATATACATTTATACTAAAAATATATTCTTTACAGATTCTTCCCAAAGAACTCAGTATACATTAAAAAAAAAAAAAAAATCATACACTCACTTGCAGTCCAGTGTGCAGCCTTCATGCTTAGAATCACACCTGTACACAGAACTCTATCACCCCTCTGTGGTTGGCATAAGCATACAAAATCAACAGGTCAGTAAAATAATCATCATCTGATGCTATAATTGTAACAATCAGTTTATTTATCATTTATTCATCTTCACTTACACTGAACTGCTGTTCACCACCGCCCTCAGCGCGGTGGAGAAAACACACACACACACACACACACACACACACACACACACACACACACACACACATAAAAACACTTTTTTGGTACTTCCTTCCTCTATCCAGCTGACTTATTATTGAGTGACTTGAGAGGAGCTGGGAGTCAGACAGCTCTCTGGTCCTCAGAGTCAGACAACAAGGAGAAGCTTCTCTGCTGGCCAGGCGGTAAGTCAGCTCAGCTTAGCCTGATCTTCATTCCCACAAACATCTGATTTACCTCTGAGGCTCCTTGGAGGTTCTCAGTTAAAGGGATTGTTTTCTAGCTCTTCTTATTTGCATGCATGCAGATATTGATAGTTCTCATATTCTACTATACAGCTGCTAATTTTACAGTGTTACTTTGATACTGACTGCATCACTGCAATATGTTGTGAATGTTGTATATATGACTGTTACATTTGTGTGTCTCACAGATTTCCCTGCTTACATTTGAGGAGAAGATGGAAACTACAACATTGGATGATTACGCTGGCAATTACAGCTATGAGGAGCTGGTAGAACCATGTGATAGTAATGGTGCAAACTATCTGGGAGCTCAAATTTCCTTCATCTACTACTTCATGTTTCTCTTCAGTCTGGTTGGCAACGGGCTGGTCCTGGTCATCATCCATCGGTGAGTGGACAAACAAAACTCAGCAGAAATGAAAGAATATGAAACTAATTGTTGGTTTAACAGTTTAAAGAAATTAGAGGAAGAAAATGTATCATTTGAAAACTTGTAAAGTACACACAATCCTTACTATAATTACCTGTGAATTACTGTATTAAAATGTGTAATAGGAATAAATTAAAGTTGTAATCATTACAATTCAGCAACAAGTGTGATTTAATACTACAGTCCCATAATTCTGGGGGCAGCAAACACTTGTGAAATATTTAGTTAAATATACAACAGAAAAACAGCTGCTACAGCTCTGATACAGTGTTAGGAGAGTGAACAGTGAGGCTGATACCACTGACATAAGATTAGAAACTGTAGTGCTGGTTACTGAATATAATTGCATTGAATAGCTAAAATGCTGACCAAACACAGCATAAAAAAATGGGGTTTGATTTCATTAAAAACGGAATTATATGTTTAAGAAGTCCAGAATTAGCAGTTAAAGGGTTACATACATTTCAGATATATGTTTTGAGTATTTATATATTTTATAATTTATAATGCAAGTGAAGCACCATTTTAGCCACTCATTGGTGTAAATTAGGTAGGAAGCATATCTGAATACCCCAAAGTACAGTGTTCTATAATATACCAGCAACACAAAATACAGCCTCCAAAATGACCATTAAGTAGAATGTAAAAAATTGATAATGTTTATGAAGGTATTATGTAGGGCTGTTGTATTATTACATACTGCAAAATAGTGCTGCCTAATTAATGTAATCGCAATCGTAATCATGATGTCAGCCTGTGTAATTATATAACTGCAATACACTGCAATTTAATTCAATTTAACAAATGTGTATGTGTGAACATACAGTCATCTAATCACCATGAGCACAGATACTTCATAGACTGCTCTTAATCCGGTTCTGTCTAGTTAGTGAAGCCTTTGCAGTACATGGTCACATACATGAGAGGGGCAAAATAATAGGAACGCCAATCAATAAAATGCACCCCAGTAGGCCACCACCACTTAGTTTATCTAGTAAGTACACTTGTCTAAAATGGATGCTAAAGATGCCTAGATTTACTTCAGTGCCACCAACCAATCCACAGTTTGCGAAATATTACTGTTAAAAATGGTTGTAATAGTCTATTTTTTCAACCTTTAACAATGTAAATGGTCATTTGTTAGGTTTGAGAGGCTGACCACTGTGACCAACATTTTGCTGCTGAACCTAGTGATGTCCTCCTTGATCTTCATGAGCAGCCTTCCATTCCTGGGAGTGTACAATCAGCTCTATAACTGGATCTTCGGCAACGTTATGTGCAAGATTGTAGGCAGTGTCTACTTCCTGGGCTTATACAGTTCTGTCCTGTTTCTGGCTCTCCTGACCTTTGACCGACACCTTGCAGTTGTTTACTCCTTGGGTGCACCACGAATGAGAAGTCAACGCTACGCATTTCTCTGCTGTGCTGTGGTGTGGCTGGTCAGCAGTCTGGCGTGCATCCCATCCATGATTCTACACAGAAGTTTTTATTACGCCGTTGATGACGCAATACTCTGTCAGGAAAATCCTGGTGACTTCACAGATCCTACTACTGTAACCCATCTGAGAAATTCTGCATTTTACATTCAGCTTTTTCTTTTCTTGCTCTTTCCTCTGATTGTTATTGTGTACTGCTATGTTAGGATTGCTATCACTGTCATATCATCCAAATTAGTTACCAAGTTCAAGACAGTCAGGTTGATATTTGTCATTGTCCTGTTATTTTTTATTTCCTGGATCCCATACAATGTTGTACTACTGACTGACCATGGACACCAGAGCTGTGAGGAAAGGAAGAGGAGAGGTTTTGCAGATCAAGTCACTCGTAATCTTGCCTACATTTACTTCTGCATCAGTCCCATCTTCTATACATTTGTTGGGGAAAAGTTCCAAAACTACTTCAGACAGATGATGGTAAAACGCTTCCCAGGGTTAAAGAAGTATATTTCTGTCGATCAGGTCAGCAGAAGTAATATGTCCACAAAAACTACACAAAATGAATTGAGCAGTGACAAACTCTGAAGAATATAATGCTGTCTGTAGCAGAAGTGAAGCCAAAATATAAACCATTACAACATACATATGTCAGTTACCTATGCCCAAAACCACAGGAAGAGATGGATCACTGGTGGTTCATTTACAAACTGGTTGGAAGACTTACTGCCCTTTAGTAGTCAGAAGTTGATAAATAAAGCTCTACATTTAAAGCTGAGAAACTCCATTTGTAAGAAATAATGTGAAATAATGTTCCATGGTGTCCTGGTTGTGGTTATGGTTAAATAATTTAATAATCATCCATAATCCCATTTAAAGTATTCACACCTATATCTGTCTAGATAAGTCAGACTACACTTAAGCTTTTCCAAAACAGTGAGTCATGCGTGTATCTATCTGTCTTCATTGGTTTAATCTTGTGGATTTTGTTATGTTCTTTTCATTAGTTCTGTTTATAATGAATCATGTCAGCTAATATTGTACAGTGATGTTTTATTCTCTGGCAAGTTGGTCACATTTCATGTAATGCATATTTTTACTTGGAAATAAAACTGCTTGGAAATAAACAAAGCTTCACCAATTCTCTTGATACTGATGATTATGGTCACTTGTCAGAAACCTGGTATGTCCAAAAATAAATATGACTTACAAGGTTTCCACCTGACGGCAGTATTACCCAGTTGGAATAAAAGTTGAGCTTCAGTGCCCAGGGGCCCCTAGTGGTACCAATCTAGCCTTATGCTTTAGAGTTAATATGGTTAATACGTGGGGTTCACTGTCTGTGGACCTGACAATTTGCGAGCATTTGACAGCCACCAGAAACCATGATACTACATCTAAACAAGCCAGTACACTAAAAATACACTGAAACACACTTCCAGTGAACATCGAAACAGTGATGAAACTGCGTCATACCATTTAGTACTGTCAGTGTTGCAAATTAAATTGTAGTCACCCAAATTACTCCATATTGGGGATTTGGCAGAAATTTCATAGACATATATGGAATTGTCAACAAATACAACATTTGAGTTCTCTATATTTTAAGATTAGAGAGAAGATTTGGCCTCCACATGAGAATAATGAATGAGGAAGTGGAGTCTTAAGCAACAGAAATGTAGCAAAAGCTGGGCGAGGTGAGTCATCATTTGAATGTCAGTCAATATCTTATCTATTGATATAGAGAATAACTGAAACTGCAGGTCAGCTCAATAATCAAACAGTATTATCAATAGCAGCTAAGGAAGTGACAGATATGAACGATAGAAAAATAAGAACACACAATCATATTTCCGCACAACATACTGCAGTAATGGGTGTATTGTCATTAGCTGCTGACACAGCTGGAGTGTGCAGTGCATGCTTGACCAGCTGAGGAGGTGACGGATATGAATGATAGAGAAATAAGAACACACCCATCCGGTAGGCCCACATACTAAAGTATAATGTTGAAATTAGGTCAATATGAATAGAAATAGGACACATCAACAAAAATAAATAAATATCTCAAAATAAAACTAAATAGATAAATGAATTAATAAAAGAATAGAGAAAAACAGAATAGAAAAATAGACAGAAAAAGGACTGATGTGTATATGAACTATTTATTTATTTATTTATTTAAAATGTAGTTATTCTAATTATAAATATTACCAGAAATGTGTGTGAACACACTCAATATTTCCATAAAAGGGTTATCGAAAGTTTGCTTTGGTGTTTTTTTTTTGTGGCGGGAAACATAGCAAGCACACCACAGGAAACTGTGATAGTAGATGCATGACTTCGGCATGAGCTCGGAGGCTTAACTACTAACTGATCCATCTGCTGATTGTGAGCTATGAAGAAAGTAATCTCCTAAGCAACCAAGAAGTATGTACTGTTAAAACTGGTGTAGAAGTCGCAGTCTATTTTGGGGGGTGGCACACTTTTCTATTGAAGACTGGTTTATTTGAATTCACCAATAACTATTCATTTATAAACACACACGTTTATACTCCAAAACTTTTCAGTTTACTTTAATTTGAAACAAAATTAAAACACACATATTCCACCTGAAACAGTGTGTCAGGTTAATGGTTAAATGGTCTGATAATGATTTAACTGAACTGGACCAGTATACTAACTCTGACTGGGTTCAGGTTAGGTTGAGTTTCAATTAAACCTTTTAAAACAACACAGTAGCTTTACTTATTTAATAGTGTGTACCTGTGTGCTTACTGAGTCCCCAAAACTCTTCAGAGTTGTTACGGTTTGCAAATAGACTACTGCACCCAAGTCACGCTTTTGCACATTGCGCTTCAACATCAGTTTGGTCTGTAAACACTGAAACATCATATCAACTACTGTCTGAAATACTTCTTATCAACACACAATCATATTTACGCACAAGATACTGCAGTAATGGGTCTATTGTTATTAACTGCTGACACAGCTGGAGCTTGCAGTGCATGCTTCATCAGCTGTTTACAAGACATTATAGTTCAGTGTGGAAGCTCACATCGTTATAGTTACCTTTCTTAGTGTGGACAGCCCCTTACATAAATCTGATCATATCCAGATCCAACCCCTCTCTGTACTTGTGAATAGGACACACCAGTGAAAAAGATGCACCTCACTGTTAGCGTGTCACTCCATACGTTGCTATGTTACCAGGGTGTGAGTTTGTTCATGCAACCAAACTTGCTTTGCCTTTTTTTCTATTCGGTGGTTTCTTCCAAAGAAGTTCAGTGAAATTATCGAACTTTCTACCGTACAGATTTTGTATTGATATTGATTACGTGTCTATCGTGATATATATCGCTATTGTTTTATGGCCCAGCCCTGTGTAACGCATAATACTTTTTGTTATAAGAGCAGGATTAACTGTGTGAGCTTTTCTGAAACAGTGAGTCATGCGTCAGCATGCACACTCATTTTCCATTGCCTTTATCTACTCTGATTTTGTTATTGGTTTAATTTTGTTGTTGTTTCTTCTTTTCATTAGTTCTGTCTAGTCAGTTGATGTTGTACAGTGATGTTTTATTATCTGGCAAGTTGCTCAGATTTCATGTAATACACATTTTATTTGGAAATAAAATTGTAGGAACTGAAACTTCAATGCAGTCATAAAAGTGCAGAACAAAGTGTCCAGTGTGGGTAAATTTGGAAAAAAAAAAACATACACATACAACTTCTTCTTTATTGAGTATTCAACACAGTCACATTTTAGTCTTAAAATCAATGACTCCCAATATAAGTAAAATTGTGTAAAATAAAAGAGTATAAATTGTGTAAAATGTTAATCTACTAAGCGGGATATTAGACGAGAGGACAAGTGTTGAAACGGCTTTGTGTTGGGGGTTTAAAGTACTATATGCTGAAATAGCCACTGAATTAATATTTACTTTATGTTTAATAGCCTACGTCAACTATGAATAAAATCAAAGTGAGTTACAATCATAGACAGGCCTGGACTGGGACAAAAATTCGGCCCTGGACTTTTTGGTCCAGACCGGCCCACTACAATCTGCACGTAGATACTGTGCCAACTCACCCTGTTGATGTACATATAAAACACACAAGCCCTTAATAACAGTAGTATAGAACAATATCCCTTATATTCTGGAGCCTTGAATAAAATAAATGATGACTACACAGTATGTTGCTCACTTGCTCTTAAGAAGCATACTGGAGAAAGGATTTAAGATTCAAGAATGTAATAATAATAATAATAATAATAATAATAATAATACAAAGTGCAACTGTAGGCTTTAACTCTGGTGACCTGATTCGGGGGATGTCATTATTGTAACGGGTGTGGAAGTGGTAGGACCCAATAGCAGCACAGAACCAGGGAGTTTTAAATGATCTTTACTTTATAGTCCACAAGGTAAGAGAACAGGTATGTGTAGGATCACTGAAGACACAGAGTTGATAGCAGGTAAGACAATGCCAGTAGCACTCATGTACATAAGGTTGACCAAGCTGGAGTTTCTGGGCTCTCCTGACAGGATCGAAGCCTGAGGACGCCACACAGCCACAGGCAAACAGGTACAGGCGATACTCGAGGTCAGGGACAGAAGGCTGGTGCATTTACCGGGGGAGACATGAGGAGAGGAGGTCAAAAGCAAGTAGGGTCGAAACCAGGGAATCAGTCTGTGAATCAATGCTGGAAGGACATGGCATGTAGATGAAGCAAATGCAAATGATGATCTGGCAAAAAGTGAGTGGACAACAGGAATATATATACTGGCTTGATACAGAGGGGGTGCAGCTGAGAGTCCAGGTGATTGCTGATGAGCTGTAGCTGAGTGCCCAGGTGAACAGAGTTAAGCCTGATTTATGCTTCTGTGTCGGAATGACGGCGTAGCTACGTGTAGCCCTCTGCGTTGACGCGGCCCCCCACGCCATAGTGTTGTTTCGCACATTGTTGTTTTGGACTGTTTGTTTTTTTTCTTGTCTGGTGCAATCTGCTCTGTTGAGCTTGTCGCGATTTAGAAATGGCTCAAATAGAAATGCTGCGGATTCATGGTGCTGTGGCACGGAGAGCCGCTGCTGAGACGCTCCTGGTGGAAACACTCTCATTGATTAGAATGGCAGCGAGCGAAATTGGGCTTTAGGCACACTCAGGAGGAGCTGATGAGCTGACCTGACAGTGCGGATGGGTGTATGTGTTTGTAGAAGCTCAAAGAGATGGGGTGGGGCAAGACCATTGAGAGATTTAAAAGCAAATAAAATAATTTTAAAATGGATCAACAATGGGGCAACCAGTGGAGTGAGGCTAAAATGGGGGAAATGTGGTCGTGTTTACTTGTGCCAGTTTAAAGATGTGCAGCACCACCTGGAGACGGGCGATGGAGGACCCACTAACCCCCACACACAGTGCATTACAGCAATTCAGCCGAGTGGTGACAAAGGCGTGGATTACTGTTTCAAAGTGCTGCCTTGAAAGAATTGGCTTTATTTTGGCCAGTTGCTTCAATTGAAAAAACTCGATTTAACGACTGCCCTGATCTGACTGTCCAGCTCAAGATCAGAGTCCACTTTAACCTCTAGGTTTGTGATGGCTGGCTTGATATGCTGGGCCAAGGAACACAGATCTACAAGGGGGATTCCAGGGGTAACACCAAAAACCATAATTTCCGTTTTTTTATCATTCAAATTTAAAACGATCCGAGCCATCCAGGCCTCTATGTTGTCAAGACAATTGAGTAACATACTTCGTAAGTATGTAACCAAGCAGGAGCAAATAGAACAAGGAAATAAGAGGGCCTAGAACTATGTGGGACTCCACACGAGAACGGAGCAGAGGAGGATACAGAGTCACCAAGGCTGACACATTGAGTACTGCAACATCCCTTATGACATTAAATTGTTGTCCACACATAAGTTCATATGGTGTAGTACTTTTGAAAGAAAAGGCAATTTAGAGATAAGCCTGAAATTAGCAAGAACTGCAGGATTTTTAAATCAGAGGTTGCACCACTGCATGTTTACATTTTTCAGAGATGACACTTGAGGACAGACTGCTATTCACAACAGTGAACAGTGGGAAAAAACCTCTTTAAATAGTAAAGGAGGGACAGCATCATTTGGAGAACCTGTGGGCTTCAAATGACTAACAAGCTTCTCTGTATAACAACTGAACCAGGGTGCAGAAATAACACTGGATTGTTTTACACACATTGCACTGATAAGAGATCAGTATCTTCACCTGGAAAATGTCAGGTGAAGATTTCAAAACTGCTGTTGTGGATATCTTTGTATTTGTATGTGAAAGGGAAGATGATTCAAAGTAGTAGATAATTGGTGTGAAAAATAAGTATTTCAAATTGATGCTTTATTCATAAAAAATCCTATGGAAAATCCCTGCACAACGACAATTCATGTCTTTACAGAGACAATGCATAACGGTTCTGAGCTAGGTAACGTTAGCGTTAGATTAGCTGCTTCTAACCAATCCAGTTAATCTGAAAGACAGTGCTAGCTGCTCATTGTATCAATACCGTTTAATGAAGAAGATATTGATCTCTCATCAGTGCAATGTGTGTAAAATAATCCAACATGAATATTACTTATAGTAGATCCTGCTTGATCTCTGGCTACTTCATCCATATTCATCATCATCCAGATTCTAGTAGATCAATGGCAAGAGACCTGGCAAAACCCAGTCCATTTTACTAGTATGATAATATCTTATCTTCAGATTCTAGTAGAGACTGACAATTACTATTACCCAGCTGTGGCTGCACAACACTGCCCTCTACTGGTTGTTCAGGGGGAGGTGCATTTACAATTGAATTTGGTGTTTTTTATTTGTGGATCTTGGTGTAAAGCATGTTTATTTTCAAATCTTAAAAATATATTTACAAATACATGTTTGTTTATACATATCTTTTTGATATGTATAAATCCTTTTGAAACAATTCTATCTCCATATCTCAGAACCCCAGCCTCCTCCGCTAGCTCCTACTAATTTGTAATCAAGTATTTCACAGGAGATTTAATACCTGGTCCACAATATATACCAATATTTACAATTCAATCAAAAAGTTATTTAAAGACATTTTAGTGATGCACTATCTTCCATACACTTAGAAGCTAAACTACCAAGCTAACTCACCCATGAAGCGCTCTCTACTTTAATGGCAGAAGTCACTGTCATTATGAACGTAAGACCACTTGTACCAATGTCCACAGACCTGGACAACCCCCTGATACTCTTTCCATCAATACTCGTAATGCAAAAGACCCACCACCTCCTGGTGTTTTCACAGAGAAGGATATGTATACAAAACAGTGGTGACAAATACAAGCTCTTACAAATCAGCTTTTGACACGCTGGTGATGAGAATTACCTACCTTGCTTACAACACAGACAAAAGTGGACAGCGCTTCACAGAAACTTAAAAGTTGGGGATGTGCTTCTGCTCAGAGAAAAGCAGGCCGAATGCAATTCTTTGCCAGTGGCTAGGATCACTGCCAAGATGGACGGGAAGGATGAGGTTGAAACAGCTGACAAAGATACTGTGAAGACATTCTTCAGACCTATTGTGGAAGTTGTTTTACTTCTCCCAAAAGAGGGGTAAAAAGCCTGATTTGGACTCCTTGTATACAAGGTTTAGTGACCTCACCGAGGTCAGGCAGGGAGTGTGATGTCTATAAGACATAAGGTCTAATTTTGTGTTGTTAATAATTGGATTTGTATTTTTCTTTATTTTGAAGTGTTGTGTTGTATATCTAGGTTGTGAATAAAGATAGTTTGAAAACCACATCACATCCTGTCAGACAGACCAGGAAATGAAAAGGTACAGGGAAGCCACATGTCTGATTCAGATGGAATCCACTCAGATCCACAAAGAAGGACTGATTAATTAATGTCATGAGCTGGTGTACTTTATCATTCATACGTTAACTTTCATATATTATGGATTATTTGTTCAATCTATGTAATAAGTATGTTTAAAGTAATTCATGTCTTTAGGTGCTATTTTAGTAGAGTTTTAAGTTAATCAAAAATGAGACAATGCTGTAATTTATTTGTCTTTATTGATTTTATATTGCAGTTTTCACTCCATGTCACTGTGTAGGAGTTATCAGTAAATGCTGCTCAACAATGACGACTGTTGGCATCACTTTGAGTGGAGTTTTGTTTTGTTTTAAGGCTGTGGTTCTCACAACCACTAAACTAAACTCTTTTTTGACACTTCCTTCCTCTATTTAGCTGACTTGTTATGTAGGAACTTGAACTGAACCGAGTCAGACAGCTCTCTGGTTCTCAGAGTCAGACAACAAGGAGAAGCTTCTCTGCTGGCCAGGTGGTAAGTCAGCTCAGCTTAGCCTGATCCTCATTCTCACAAACATCTGATTTACCTCTGAGGCTCCTTGGAGGTTCTCAGTTAAAGGGATTGTTTTCCAGCTCTTTTCATTTGCATGCATAAAAAACTTGATAGTTCTCATATTCTACTATACAGCTGCTAATTTTACAGTGTTACTTTGATACTGACTGAATCATATTGTGAATGCTGTCTATATGACTGTTACATTTGTGTTTCTCACAGATTTCCCTGCTTACATTTGAGGAGAAGATGGAAACTACAACATTGGATGATTATGATGGCAATTACAGCTATGGGGAGCTGGTAGGACCATGTGATAGTGACAATGTAAACTATCTGGGAGCTCAAATTTCCTTCATCTACTACTTCATGTTTCTCTTCAGTCTGGTTGGCAACGGGCTGGTCCTGGTCATCATCCATTGGTGAGTGGACAAACAAAAAAAGAGGAAGCAAATGTACCATTTGAAAATTTGTAGTACACACAACCCTTACTATAATTACCTGTGAATTACTGTATGATTGAAACTGAGTACTAGGAGTAAATTACAGTTGTAATCCTTACAATTCAGCAACAAGTGTGATTTAATATTACAGTACCAGTAATTTTTTTCCTTTTTTGTTTAGTTTTGTTGTGGTTGCTTTTGTCGTTATTTTTTTGTGTTTTATTATTATTGTTGCCAAAATATTAATTTAAAAAACAGAAAATACAGTATTCTGGGGGCAGCATCACTAGTGAAAAAATCTGATAAATATACAACAGAAAAGCAGCTGCTACAGCTCTGATACAGTGTAGCTGTACACCATCAACTACAGTGTTTATTTAACAGCAATACAAAGTACAGCCTCCAAAACTTCATGTTGTTGTTCATCATGTTTATGAAGGTATAATATAGGGCTGTGGTGTCATTACAGGCTGACAAATGTGTCAGCCTGTATTAGAAACACCAATCAATATAATGCACCCCAGTAGTCTCTCTCTCTCTCTCTCTCTCTCTCAACCTTTAACAATGTTGATGGTCATTTGTTAGGTTTGAGAGGCTGACCACTGTGACCAACATTTTGCTGGTGAACCTAGTGATGTCCTCCTTGATCTTCATGAGCAGCCTTCCATTCCATGGAGTGTACAATCAGCACTCTAACTGGATCTTTGGCAACGTTATGTGCAAGATTGTAGGCAGTGTCTACTTCCTGGGCTTATACAGTTCTGTCCTGTTTCTGGCTCTCCTGACCTTTGACCGACACCTTGCAGTCGTTTACTCCTTGGGTGCGCAACGAATGAGAAGTCAATGCTATGCATTTCTCTGCTGTGCTGTGGTGTGGCTGGTCAGCAGTCTGGCATGCATCCCATCCATGATTCTACACAGAACTTTTTATAACAAACTTGAAAACATGACGTTCTGTCAGGAATTTACTGGTGACTTGACAGATACTACTCTAACCCATCTGAGAAATTCTGCATTTTACATTCAGCTTTTTCTTTTCTTGCTCTTTCCTCTGATTGTTATTGTGTACTGCTATGTTAGGATTGCTATCACTATCATATCATCCAAATTAGTTACCAAGTTCAAGACAGTCAGGTTGATATTTGTCATTGTACTGTTATTTTTTATTTCATGGATCCCATACAATGCTGTACTACTGACTGACAATGGAAGCATGGACTGTGAGGAAAGGAATAGGAGAGGTTATGCAGAACAAGTCACTCGTAATCTTGCCTACATTTACTTCTGCATCAGTCCCATCTTCTATACATTTGTTGGGAAAAAGTTCCAAAACTACTTCAGACGGATTGTGGTAAAACGCTTCCCAGGGTTGAATAAGTATATTTCTGTTGATCAGGTCAGCAGAAGTAATATGTCCACAAAAAGTACACAAAATAAATGAGCAGTGACAAACTCTGAAGAATATAATGCTGTCTGTAGCAGAAGTGAAACCAGAATATAAACCATTACAATGTCCATATGTCAGTTAGCTACGCGCGAAACAAAGTTTCTCCTCTTCATCATGACCACATCATCATGTGTTTTAGCTTAATCACAGGAAGAGATGGATCACTGGTGGTTCATTTACAAACTGGTTTGGGAGACTTACTGTCCTCTAGTGGCCAGAAGTTGATGAATAAAGCTCTACATTTAAAGCTGAGAAACTCCATTTGTAAGAAATAATGTGAAATAATGTTCCAAGGTGTCCTGGTTGTGGTTAAATAATTTAATAATCATCCATAATCCCATTTAAAGTATTCACACCTAAATCGTCTAGATAAATCAAACTACACTTTAGCTTTTCCAAAACAGTGAGTCATGCATTAGCATGAACACACATTTTCCATGCCTATATCTATCTGTTCTTCATTGGTTTAATCTTGTCGATTCTGTTATGTTCTTTTCGTTAGTTCTGTTTATAATGAATCATGTCAGTTGATATTGTACAGTGATGTTTTATTCTCTGGCAAGTTGGTCACATTTCATGTAATGCACATTTTTACTTGGAAATAAAACTAAGCAAAGCTTCACCAATTCTCTTGATACTGATGATTATGGTCACTTGTCAGAAACCTGGTATGTCCAAAACCAAATATGACTTACAAGGTTTCCACCTGACGGCAGTATTACCCAGTTGGAATAAAAGTTGAGCTTCAGTGCCCAGGGGCCCCTAGTGGTACCAATTTAGCCTTATGCTTTAGAGTTAATACGGTGAATACGTGGGGTTCACTGTCTGTGGACCTGACAGTTCCTGCTGTCTTTTAGGCCATTTACAGCTTTTAACGAGTTTTAAAAAATCTGTTCTAGTTTTGACGGGTGTATAGATGTATAGATTTAGGAACAGATGTAATGTATTCAGACTTTCTAAACTATTTGATTAAATCATGAAGCTACATGTGTCTGCTCTTCATGTGCCACATATTTCCAGTATATACTTGCATATCTTTTCAAAACACTTCTTTATACTGAAAACATCTTTTCAGAAAGCAACTGTCAAGGATTTGAGTAGAAGTTCAAGTGCGCATTTTTTACGTTCATATTCAGAGGATATTCATAGCTGATTTGGACAGGCCCCCCATGTAAGGACAAACTTAACAATGCTGTCATGAAAATTGACCAAGGTGAAAGGTTTACAGGGTTAGTTCGCCAAAATTACAGAAAATACTGGATCTGCTTATCATTTACATTTTGAGTTCTCTATATTTTAAGATTAGAGAGAAGATTTGGCCTCCACATGTGAATAATGAATGAGGAAGTGGATTCTTAAGCAACAGTAGTGTAAGCAAAAGCTGGGCGAGGTGAATGATCATTTGAATGTCAGAATGTCTCGGCCAGTATTTCATCCAACAAAAGTAGTTATTCTAATTATAAATATTACCAGGAAATGTGTATGAACACACTCAATATTTCCATAAAAAGGGTTATCGAAAGTTTGCTTTGGTGTTTTTTGTTTTTTTTTTGTGGCGAGAAAACATAGCAAGCACACCACAGGAAACTGTGATAGTAGATGCATGACTTCGGCATGAGCTCAGAGGCTTAACTACTAACTGATCCATCTGCTGATTGTGAGTTGTGAAGAAAGTAACCTCCTAAGCAACCAAGAAGTATGTACTGTTAAAACTGGTGTAGAAGTCGCAGTCTATTTTGGGGGGTGGCACACTTTTCTATTGAAGACTGGTTTATTTGAATGCACCAATAACTATTCATTTATAAACACACACGTTTATACTCCAAAACTTTTCAGTTTACTTTAATTTGAAACACAATTAAAACACACATATTCCACCTGAAACAGTGTGTCAGGTTAATGGTTAAATGGTCTGATAATGATTTAACTCAACTGGACCAGTATATTAACTCTGACTGGGTTCAGGTTAGGTTGAGTTTCAATTAAACCTTTTAAAACAACACAGTAGCTTTACGTATTTAATAGTGTGTACCTGTGTGCTTACTGAGTCCCCAAAACTCTTCATCAGAGCTGTTACTGTGTGCAAATAGACTACTGCACCCAAGTCACGCTTTTGCACATTGCGCTTCAACATCAGTTTGGTCTGTAAACACTGAAACATCATATCAACTACTGTCTGAAATACTTCTTATCAACACACAATCATATTTCCGCACAAGATACTGCAGTAATGGGTCTATTGTCATTAGCTGCTGACACAGCTGGAGCGTGCAGTGCATGCTTCATCAGCTGTTTACAAGACATAGTTCAGTGTGGAAGCTCACATCGTTATAGTTACCTTTCTTAGTGTGGACAGCCCCTTACATAAATCTGATCATATCCAGATCCAACCCCTCTCTGTATTTTACTTGTGAATAGGACACACCAGTGAAAAAGATGCACCTCACTGTTAGCGTGTCACTCCATACGTTGCTATGTTACCAGGGTGTGAGTTTGTTCATGCAACCAAACTTGCTTTGCCTTTTTTTCTATTCGGTGGTTTCAGTTCAAGTTCAGTGAAATTATCGAACTTTCTACCGTACAGATTTTGTATTGATATTGATTACGTGTCTATCGTGATATATATTGCTATTGTTTTATGGCCCAGCCCTATGTAAAGTATAATACTTTTTGTTATAAGAGCAGGATTAACTGTGTGAGCTTTTCCGAAACAGTGAGTCATGCGTCAGCATGCAATCATTTTCCATTGCCTTTATCTACTCTGATTTTGTTATTGGTTTAATTTTGTTGTTGTTTATGTTCTTCTCATTAGTTCTGTCTATTTATCATGTCAGTTGATGTTGTACAGTGATGTTTTATTATCTGGCAAGTTGCTCAGATTTCATGTAATACACATTTTATTTGTGAGTGACTGAAACTTCAATGCAGTCATAAAAGTGCAGAACAAGGTGTTCAGTGTGGGTAAATTTGGAAAAAAACCCATACACATACAACTCACCTGTTTTGCAGTCTTCTGGCTTCTTGTTTTAGGAAGTATTTTATTGAGTATTCAACACTGTCACATTTTAGTCTTAAAATCAATGACACCCAATATGTGTAATATAAGTAATCAAAGTGAGTTACAATCATAGACAGGCCTGGACTGGGACGAAAAATTCGGCCCTGGACTTTTTGGTCCAGACCGGCCCACTACAATCCGCACGTAGATACTGTGCCAACTCACCCTGTTGATGTACATATAAAACACACAAGCCCTTAATAACAGTAGTATAGAACAATATCCCTTATATTCTGGAGCCTTGAATAAAATAAATGATGACTACACAGTATGTTGCACACTTGCTCGTAAGAAGCATACTGGAGAAAGGATTTAAGATTCAAGAATGAATAATAATAATAATAATAATAATAATAATAATAATAATAATAATAATAATAATACAAAGTGCAACTGTAGGCTTTAACTCTGGTGACCTGATTTGGGGGATGTCATTATTGTAACGGGTGTGGAAGTGGTAGGACCCAATAGCAGCACAGAACCAGGGAGTTTTAAATGATCTTTACTTTATAGTCCACAAGGAAAGAGAACAGAGGCCTGTATTACGAAGCTGGATTTTCTCTTATCGAGGTAACTTCAGGGTTAACCGTACTACGAAGCTGGTTCACTTCTTACCGGGGTAAATCACCATGGTAACTTATGCTGAACGGCTAACCTGCTTCCGGAGCTGAGTGCCCAGGTGAACAGAGTTAAGCCTGATTTATGCTTCTGTGTCGGAATGACGCCGTTGAAGCGGACCCCTACACCATAGCCTGACGTGCACTTCCAAAAAATCCTAACTACATGTCATGTAAATGTAAATGTAAATGTAGTTTATTTATACAGCCCTTTACAACAGACCTTTCGGTGAACCAAAGTGCTTTACAGCAGGTAATAAATAAAAAGAGGAATAAATAAAAACAATTAAAAACAATAAAATAACAGTGAAAGCAATAAATAAAACAAAACAAATAAGATAAAATAAGATAAAATAAAATAAAATAAGATAAAAGTGTCACACTACTGGGTGTTGAAAGCCATCCTAAAAAAGTAGGTTTTTAGCCTGGGCTTGAAGAGGCCCAGGTCAGAAATAATACGCATCTCGGCAGGGAGCTTATTCCAGAGCCTGGGGGCAGCAACAGAAAAGGCTTGGTCACCCCAATGCTTGTACTTTGACCTGGGCAGTTCCAGCAAGAGTTGATTTGTTGACCTCAGAGCTCAACCAGGATTACGAACAGTTAAAAGCTCAGATAAATACGGTGGGGCGAGGCCGTTAAGTACGGTGGCCGAGACCAGCCATAGCTGCAAATAAAAGTAACGCTGCAAACAAAAACAAACGCCGCTGCAAATAAAAGAAACACCGCAGCAAAAAAAAACAAAACACTGCAGCATATAATAAAAAAACGATGCAAATAAAAAAAGCCACAACGGAAGTGGATTACCGGGGACTGTTTTTGCCAAAACACCGGAAGAAGAAACAACAACAATACACTGGCATTCTCCAGTTCAACTTCAAACCTGGGGCTACATCGCCTGACCAAATAACACATTAAAAAGTACATGTGGCGACATTAAACACTACCATTTTCACTTACTTTCTAGTTCGTTTTCCAATTGGTAGTCCTGTTGTTGGTGGGCATTGGACAACCAGGAGCTCAGGTGCCCGGGGATGGCTTAGCGCCAGGCAAGGCAAAGTCCGTGGCAGTCTTCTCATCAACAGAGGCACTGGCAGAGGTAGACGCTGAGGCAGGATTCTCGTCAGCAGAGGCCGAGGCAGAGTCCTGGGGAGGCTGCTCGACAGTAGAAGCCAAGGCAGAGTCCGAGGCAGGCTGCTCGTCAGCAGAGTCCAAGGCCCAGGCCGGAGCCAGGTGTTGCTGCACGCGAGCAGAAACAGGAGCAGGGAGTTGCTGCACACCAGCAGGAGCAGGGGGTAGCTGCACGCCAGCAGGAGCAGGGGGTAGCTGCACGCCAGCAGGAACAGGAGTAGATAGTTAAGTAACCATGTTTATCCACACCATGCTGGCATGCACACACCTGCTTAAGACTGTATCACTGGGGTAGAGCATAGCTCAGTGGGCAGAGCACCCGCCCCATGTGTTGAGGCTACAGTCCTCGCTGCAGGCCTTTCAGGCGTGTCATTCCCCCCTCTGTGCCTCCAGTTTCCTGTCTCTCTCTACTAATCTATACAATAAAGGCAAAAAGCCCCAATATATATATATATATATATATAAAAAGACTGTATCACCACTTCCACATGGTGGAGAGTCTTCCTCAACCTGTTCCTGCATCATCATGGCAGCGGGAGCCTCACTTGACTCATTGTCCGACTGGTTTGCAGACACCTGCTGCTGAGAGGGACCCACTGCTGAATCATCACTGCTGCTAGTTCAGCCATGCTGGCCCTCGCACCTCGCAAACATTTCTGAAATGTTTTTGCTCTTCCCATACAGAAGTTTTATTATGCTGATTCTGTCTTTGACCTCCTGTCTGGTGCAATCTTCTCTGTTGAGCTTGTCGCGATTTAGAAATGGCTCAGTCGGCCATGGAGAAACTGACTTACGCCCTCAAAGGGAAAATGCAATGCTATTGGAAGCTATGGGGGAAATTCATTAATTTTCTTGAGAGTCGCCAATCAGGAAGTTGATACTTGACAATGAAGTATATAATAATTTGCAATATTCGGCATTACAGCTACTTAGGAAACATAAGGTAACATTTTTTGTTGTTGTTTTTTAAAGTTTTGTTTATTTGTTTATTTAATTTTTTATTTCTCTCTTTAGTGTTTGTTTCTTCTTCTTGCCTTCTTTTCTCCACAACTGTGTGCATGTAATCCATCAATGATACATGTGTCTGTCAGATTACGAAAATCCAATAAAAATAATTTAAAAAAAAAGAAAAAAAAAAGAAATGGCTCAGTCAAAAATAGAAATGCTGCGGATTCATGGCGCTGCGGCACAGAGAGCCGCTGCTGAGACACTCCCGGTGCAAACACTCTCATTAATTAGAATGGCAGAGATCGAAATTGGGCTTTAGGCACACTCAGGAGCAGCTGATGAGCTGACCTGACAGAATGGGTGGGTGTATTTGTTTGTAGACTCTCAGAGAAATGGGGTGGGGCAAGAACTTTAGAGATTTAAAAGCAAATAAAATAATTTAAAAATGGATCAACAATGGGGCAACCAGTGGAGTGAGGCTAAAATTGGGGAAATGTGGTCGTGTTTACTTGTGCCAGTTAAAAGATGTGCAGCAGAAGGACAAGGAGGAGGAAGACGCCGTTGATACGCCAGGCCGACCAAGAAAGAGAGCACATGGTGCGAGAGGGGGAAGCCATAGGAGACAGTGGAGGGGTGGAGGCGCGTTCCACCCTTCCTCCAGCTAAGTACCTTTTCTATCTCTGTATTAATTTAAAGGAATCTGACCTCAGTTATTTACATGGATGGACTAAATCGTTTGGATGGGGGCTTGTTTTGATTGCAGTGACATTTATGTTTTCCAACTGTTTGGCTGTCCTGAGTTGGCTTTTGTTTATTTTGTGTTTAAGCCTTATTATTAATTATCCCTCCCCCACCAAGACTATTGCTGCCCTGTACATCCTATGAACTGAAGATTGATGGGCTAAACATCCTGATGGTCATCGTATGCTCTCCTTCTCTTTAAAGCTATCTACAGACCTGCTGTCCAAGAGCTCATCGTGTCCCTGGGTCTGGAAGCAACACAAACCAGGTGGACTCTTTTAATGGACTCATAAAAAAGGACCTATTTTATTCTTATTGACTGTTTAATAAAATAATTTATTTTACAAGAAAGTTCCAATCCGGTCTGTTTGTGGTGGTCGCTCCCCTACTAGAAAAGGTTGGGTCTTACACCCTGTCTCAGTCACTCCACTCGGTGACATAACCAAGCAGGAGCAAATAGAACGAGAAAAGAAGAGGGCCTAGAACTGAGCCATGTGGGACTCCAGACGAGAACGGAGCAGAGGAGGATACAGAGTCACCAAGGCTGACACATAAAGTTCTGATTGAGTACTTTTGAAAGAAAAGGCAATTTGGAGATAAGCCTGAAATTAGCAAGAACTGCAGGATTTTTAAATCAGAGGTTGCACCTGCACTGCATGTTTAAATTTTTCAGAGATGACACTTGAGGACAGACTGCTATTCACAACAGTGGGGAAAAACCTCTTTAAATAGTAAAGGAGGGACAGCATCATTTGGAGAACCTGTGGGTTTCAAATGACCAACAATCTCCTATAAAAAGGACAGAGTCAAAAGCTCAAACTTGTCAAAGACAGCAGAGCAGGGGACAGAGATTGAGGGGTCATAAGCAGACGGTGAGATTAGAGCCCTAGTAGAAGCCTTTTTCTTTCAGCATCTTTCACAGTTGTCTGATAATGACATCAGCTGTCCCTTAACATTTGAAAGGACACCTGCAGTTTGTCGTTTTTCCACTTGTGCTCAGCTCAGCGACACTCGCGTCTGACAGCATGAGTCGTGTCATTTAGCCAGGGTTCAGATTTAGTTTTAGGCTGCTTGGTTTTTAATGGAGCCACAGTGTCTAAAACAGTTTGGCAGGTGAAGTTAAACCATGAGTTAAGCTTCTCTAACAACTGAACCAGGTTGCAGAAATAACACTGGATTGTTTTACACACATTGTTTTAACACTGATAAGAGAGTATCTTCATCTGGAAAATGTCAGGTGAAGATTTCAAAACTGCTGTTGTGGATATCTTTGTATTTGTATGTGAAAGGGAAGATGATTCAAAGTAGTAGATAATTGGTGTGAAAAATAAATATTTCAAATTCATGCTTTATTCATAAAAAATCCTATGGAAAATCCCTGCACAACGACAATTCATGTCTTTACAGAGACAATGCATAACGGTTCTGAGCTAGGTAGTGTAATCTAGGTTAGTGTTAGATTAGCTGCTTCCAACCAATCCAGTTAATCTGAAAAAACAGTGCTAGCTGCTCATTGTATCAATACCGTTTAATGAAGAAGATATTGATCTCTTATCAGTGCAATGTGTGTAAAATAATCCAACATGAATATTACTTATAGTAGATCCTGCTTGATCTCTGGCTACTTCATCCATATTCATCATCATCCAGATTCTAGTAGATCAATGGCAAGAGACCTGGCAAAACCCAGTCCATTTTACTAGTATGATAATATATCTTCTTATCTTCAGATTCTAGTAGAGATTGACAATTGCTATTACCCAGCTGTGGCTGCAAAACACTGCCCTCTAATGGTTGTTCAGGGGGAGGTGCATTTACAATTGAATTTGGTGGTTTTTATTTGTGGATCTTGGTGTAAAGCATGTTTATTTTCAAATCTTAAAAATATATTTACAAATACATGTTTGTTTATACAAATTAGTTTATTTATTTTGATGTAACGTTTTTATATTTGTATATTTGTTTATTTATTTATTTATTTGTATGTCACATTTTTATATATGTATTGGTATATTCATTAATGTATGCATATTTATACATATCTTTTTGATATGTATAAATCTTTTTGAAACAATTCTATCTCCATATCTCAGAACTCCAGCCTCCTCCGCTAGCTCCTACTAATTTGTAATCAATTATTTCACAGGAGTTTTAATACCTGGTCCACAATATATACCAATATTTACAATTCAATCAAAAAGTTATTTAAAGACATTTTAGTGATGCACTATCTTCCATACACTTAGAAGCTAAACTACCAGAAAACACCCGTTCAGTTCTATCATACCTTGCACTTTCCTCTGGGACCCTTTATAAACCAATGGTACCCTCCGGTATGGTTGGCAGTTTCAGGTCTATCCAAATGAGTGCAAGTCAAGCAGAAGAGAAACAGGTTACAAAAAATGAGCTCATTCAACCCTTAACAATAAAGAAATGTATTTGTTTTTTTAAACTAGTGCTTTCTATATGGGGGGCTTATGTGAGAGAATGATAGGCATTGCAAGATTCTATGTTGCTCCAACTAAACACTCATCTCACCCATGAAGTGCTCTCTACTTTAATGGCAGAAGTCACTGTCATTATGAACGTAAGACCACTTGTACCAGTGTCCACCGACCTGGACAATCCTCTGATACTCTTTCCATCAATACTCATAATGCAAAAGACCCACCACTTCCTGGTGATCTCACAGAGAAGGATATGTATACAAGCTCTCACAAATCAGCTTTGGACACGCTGGTGATGAGAATTACCTACCTTGCTTACAACACAGACAGAAGTGGACAGCGCTTCACAAAAACTTAAAAGTTGGGGATGTGCTTCTGCTCAGAGAAAAGCAGGCCGAATGCAATTCTTTGCCAGTGGCTAGGATCACTGCCAAGATGGACGGGAAAGATGAGGTTGAAACAGCTGACAAAGATACTGTGAAGACATTCTTCAGACCTATTGTGGAAGTTGTTTTACTTCTCCCAAAAGAGGGGTAAAAAGCCTGATTTGGACTCCTTGTATACAAGGTTTAGTGACCTCACCGAGGTCAGGCAGGGAGTGTGGTGTCTACAAGACATAAGGTCTAATTTTGTGTTGTTAATAATTGGATTTGTATTTTTGTTTATTTTGAAGTGTTGTGTTGTATATCTAGGTTGTGAATAAAGATAGTTTGAAAACCACATCACATCCTGTCAGACAGACCAGGAAATGAAAAGGTACAGGGAAGCCACATGTCTGATTCAGAAGGAATCCACTCAGATCCACAAAGAAGGACTGATTAATTAATGTCATGAGCTGGTGTACTTTATCATTCATACGTTAACTTTCATATATTATGGATTATTTGTTCAATCTATGTAATAAGTATGTTTAAAGTAATTCATGTCTTTAGGTGCTATTTTAGTAGAGTTTTAAGTTAATCAAAAATGAGACAATGCTGTAATTTATTTTTCTTTATTGATTTTATATTGCAGTTTTCACTTCATGTCACTGTGTAGGAGTTATCAATAAATAAATGCTGCTCAACAATGACGACTGTTGGCATCACTTTGAGTGGAGTTTGTTTTGTTTTAAGGCTGTGGTTCTCACAACCACTAAACTAAACTCTTTTTTGACACTTCCTTCCTCTATTTAGCTGACTTGTTATGTAGGAACTTGAACTGAACCGAGTCACATAGCTCTCTGGTCCTCAGAGTCAGACAACAAGGAGAAGCTTCTCTGCTGGCCAGGCGGTAAGTCAGCTCAGCTTAGCCTGATCCTCATTCCCACAAACATCTGATTTACCTCTGAGGCTCCTTGGAGGTTCTCAGTTAAAGGGATTGTTTTCCAGCTCTTTTCATTTGCATGCATAAAAAACTTGATAGTTCTCATATTCTACTATACAGCTGCTAATTTTACAGTGTTACTTTGATACTGACTGAATCATATTGTGAATGCTGTCTATATGACTGTTACATTTGTGTTTCTCACAGATTTCTTCTGCTTACATTTGAGGAGAACATGGAAAATACAACATATAATGACTATAACGGTAGCTATTACAATGACGAGGAGCCAGTTGAACCATGTGATAGTGAAAATGTAAACTATCTGGGAGCTCAAATTTCCTTCATCTACTACTTCATGTTTCTCTTCAGTCTGGTTGGCAACGGGCTGGTCCTGGTCATCATCCATTGGTGAGTGGACAAACAAAAAATGAGGAAGCAAATGTACCATTTGAAAATTTGTAGTACACACAACCCTTACTATAATTACCTGTGAATTACTGTATGATTGAAACTGTACTAGGAGTAAATTACAGTTGTAATCCTTACAATTCAGCAACAAGTGTGATTTAATATTACAGTACCAGTCATTTTTTCCTTTTTTGTTTAGTTTTGTTGTGGTTGCTTTTGTCGTTATTTTTGTGTGTGTTTTATTATTATTGTTGCCAAAATATTAATTTAAAAAACAGAAAATACAGTCCCAGAATTCTGGGGGCAGCATCACTAGTGAAAAAATCTGATAAATATACAACAGAAAAGCAGCTGCTACAGCTCTGATACAGTGTAGCTGTACACCATCAACTACAGTGTTTATTTAACAGCAATACAAAGTACAGCCTCCAAAACTTCATGTTGTTGTTCATCATGTTTATGAAGGTATAATATAGGGCTGTGGTGTCATTACATGCTGCATGAAAATTTACCATTCTAATCGCATTCATAATCATGATGTCAGCCTGTGCAATTATATAACGGCAATAGACTGCAATTTAATTCAATTTAACTAATGTGCACGTGAGAACATTTGGTCATCTACGCACCATGAGCAGAGATATTTCATAGACTACTCTTGGTTTCTGTCTAGTCAGTGAAGCCTGTGCAGTGCATGGTTACACACATGAGAGGGGCAAAATATTATGAAAACCAATCAATATAATGCACCCCAGTAGGCCATCACCACTTATGGCGCTTTTCCACGATACAGTTCAGTTCTAGCACTACTTGGCTTGACTCAACTTTTTTTACGTTTTCACTAGGGATAGTACCTGGTACCTGATACTTTTTTAGTACCTGATCTGCTGAGGTTCTAAGTGAGCCGAACCAATACTAAATGTGACATCAACAGACTGCCGGCCACTGATTGGTCAGACAGTCGTCACTGCAAGAGTCATGAGCCGTCCCACACAAGAATCAAATTTTTAAATTCCATTTAAATACCATTTTTAAATACCAGCAACAGCGTTACAGCCATACAGCTCAATTTTCTTGCTTTGTGTGTGACAGAAAGCCACATACAGCAGCAAGTACACCATCGCCTCCATGTCCTCCATTGTTTATGTGTTTGTGTCGCTTATAAAACGAAGTCACAGCAGTTTCGCGGAGCCGTGCTATGACGACCCCGCCCACGTTGAGTAGGTACTTCTTTGTAATGGAAAAGGTCGTTCCTGGAACCGAGCCGCAGAGGTGTTCACAAGTCATTTTTTGCAAGTCCAAGTCAAGTCTCAAGTCTTTGAGGGTCAAGTCCAAGTCAAGTCTCAAGTCTCTGGTTAAGAGTCCAAGTCAAGTGTCAAGACTCTCGTAAACACTAAATCAATTTCAAATTCTATAAGCTATATAAAATCCTCTATATAAGACAGTATTGATGATTGTTTCACTAGAATCTACAGCAATGTGATGTGGAAAAAATATAAAGGATTGTTTCAATTTCATAACTGTATTTTTCTTTAACAAAAGTTTTTTTTAACAATGCTGTAAAATACAATAAAAGAAATAACCGTTATTATTAGTTATTATTAGTTATTATTATTATTACAGTATCTCTCTCTCTCTCTCTCTCTCTCTCTCTCTCTCTCTCTCTCTCTCTCTCTCTCTCTCTCTCTCTCTCTCTCTCTCTCTCTCTCTCTCTCTCTCTCTCTCTCTCTCTCTCTCTCTCTCTCTCTCTCTCTCTCACACACACACACAAATATCCTTCTTGATATCTAGAATAGGCTGCTTGGGTATGACTCTTATAAAGCATTAAATGTGTAGGTGCTCCACAAATTTTTTACACATATAACGCCACTGGATGACCTTACTGTAACTTAACTTAAGACGATGTCACAGAATAATCTTCTGGCACACCGTTATGAAATGTTAACTCAGCCTGTCACATCATATGGCCAGCAGCAAGAATGTAACGTTAATATTCGTTTGAGAGCTAATTGCTAATTTTAACGTCTTTCACATTAGCAAGTGACTGACGGGTCTGGGTGCGTTTTCAGATGTCGGATGAAGTTTGAAGTGGTTGAACCAAAATCTTGAAAAAAATCTTCTTGTTCACACTTTGCACACTGCTGTCCGTTTGTTGGCTGACTGCGTGAAGGCATTGTAGCCAAATGTAACGATCCAAGGGACTCCTGTTGGGCTTCTTTCACTCGCCATTGTCTTGAAATCAGAGAGTTTCTAATACAGTATATAGTAGTAGACGGGCCCTGCTCGAAATGCGCGCGTACACACGGCGCGTGCGTGATGTTGGTGTTTACTGTCATCCTCAGTCACAGCCAGAGATCACTTCCCAAATGCAAACAGAGAAGACGAATGACAGATAATAAATAATGAGAATATAAATGATAACATGAAAATAATGGTAAATTGTTTCCAGCTTCGAGTCCGAGTCAAGTATGAAGTCTTTTGAGGTCGAGTCCGAAGTCAATGTGTAGTACGACTTAAGTCCGAGTCACCAGCTCTGCCAAGCCGAGTCGAACCGAGTAGTGCTACAACTGTATAGTTGAAAAGTGCCTTAAGATTATCTAGTAGTCACACTTGTCTAAAATGGATGCTAAAGATGCTTAGAAATACTTCAGTGCCACCAACCAATTCACAGTTTGGAAGTTGCAAAATATTACTGTCAAAAATGCTTGTGCTGTTTTTTCCATCAACCTTTAACAATGTATATGGTCATTTGTTAGGTTTGAGAGGCTGACCACTGTGACCAACATTTTGCTGCTGAACCTAGTGATGTCCTCCTTGATCTTCATGAGCAGCCTTCCATTCCTGGGAGTGTACAATCAGCTCTCTAACTGGATCTTTGGCAACGTTATGTGCAAGATTGTAGGCAGTGTCTACTTCCTGGGCTTATACAGTTCTGTCCTGTTTCTGGCTCTCCTGACCTTTGACCGACACCTTGCAGTCGTTTACTCCTTGGGTGCACCACGAATGAGAAGTCAACGCTACGCATTACTCTGCTGTGCTGTGGTGTGGCTGGTCAGCAGTCTGGCGTGCATCCCATCCATGATTCTACACAGAACTTTTTATTACGGCCTTGACAAAGCAACACTCTGTCAGGAATTTACTGGTGACTTGACAGATACTACTCTAAACCATCTGAGAAATTCTGCATTTTACATTCAGCTTTTTCTTTTCTTGCTCTTTCCTCTGATTGTTATTGTGTACTGCTATGTTAGGATTGCTATCACTATCATATCATCCAAATTAGTTACCAAGTTCAAGACAGTCAGGTTGATATTTGTCATTGTCCTATTATTTTTTATTTCCTGGATCCCATACAATGTTGTACTACTGACTGACCATGGACACCAGACCTGTGAGGAAAGGAAGAGGATGGGTTATGCAGAACAAGTCACTCGTAATCTTGCCTACATTTACTTCTGCATCAGTCCCATCTTCTATACATTTGTTGGGAAAAAGTTCCAAAACTACTTCAGACGGATGGTGGTAAAACGTTTCCCAGGGTTGAATAAGTATATTTCTGTCGATCAGGTCAGCAGAAGTAATATGTCCACAAAAAGTACACAAAATAAATGAGCAGTAACAAACTAATACAAAAAAACAAATATAATGCTGCCTGTAGCAGAAGTGAAACCAGAATATAAACCATTACAATGTCCATATGTCAGTTATCTACGCCCGAAACAAAGTTTTTCCTCTTCATCATGACCACATCATCATGTGTTTTAGCTTAATCACAGGAAGAGATGGATCACTGGTGGTTCATTTACAAACTGGTTCGGGAGACTTACTGTCGTGTAGTGGCCAGAAATTGATGAATAAAGCTCTACATTTAAAGCTGAGAAACTCCATTTGCAAGAAATAATGTGAAATAATGTTCCATGGTGTCCTGATTGTGGTTTTAAGTATTCACAACTATGTCTGTTAGATAGGTCAGACCACACTTACACTGATCCCTCAGGAAGTTGCAAATTGTGCACCAATGTTATAGAGTTAACTGCATCAAACGTTGGATTTTTGTACGTAATTAAGGGGGAAGAAATCCATAGTTACTTAGTCGTTACATATCTCAGCAAAATGTATTATGTGTTGATGTGTGTGTTTAAAAGACTTTTGGATGTTATGCAAAAAGTAGCTTGCTCTGTATTTTTGCCATACAGCCTAAACTCTCATTTTTAATTTTTCATTGTGTATCTGTATCTCTGACAACTTTTCCTGACTACACTTCAGTTTGATCCTCACCAAAATATCAGTATAATTTGTAACGAAAAATAAATAAAATAAAGGGAGCTCTTCCAAAGCAGTGAGTCACACTCATTTTTTCATGCCTGTATCTAGATCCGCTCTGATTTTGTCATTGGTTTAATTTTATTGTTAATGTTCTTTTTTATCAGTTCTGTTGATAATGAATCATGTCAGTTGTCACAGGGTGTGTGTGTTGGTTCCATCTCTTCTTAGTATGTGTGTATAGGCACAGGCTGATTGACAATTAGAAGGGGGGGATTAGAAACACCAGACAGCTCAGGAAGGATGGTGGTGATTTGGTGGTGCGGGCAGGCGGGTTTCTACTTCCCTTCCCAGTGTCGGCGTTGTTAGCAGAGAGAGTGCGGGCGTGCAGAGCGGAAGTCGGGTTGGAGTCAGGAGGGGGGGGGGGGGGACTGCCAGGAAGCCGGTGACACAGAGATGAAGCAGAGTGGGGCATTGATCAAGTGCAGCAGCAGAATGGAGCATCATCAGGTTGACATAGGCACAGAGAAGGAGACGAGAGAGGAAAGCACTATTGGACCTGGGGAGGGGTGAAGCGTACCTCTCTCAAACACTCAACACCTGCTACATTTGCCAGTTCATTTAATAGGGAATTCATACAGCCATTTGAAGCCACCCTATGCCTTGGTCAACTTTTTGTGTGTTTCTTTTGTTTGCTTTTTTTAATAGCTGTATTATTTATTTATTTATTTAGATTTTGCAGCATTTAAAACAAATAAATTAATTAATAAATGATAAATATATCCTTTATGGCCTGATCATAACGGATGGGACCGGACACAGCATTTTTTTTTTATTGTAGGTTATTTTATTCCAGGCCTGTACTCAAATAGGGACAGCATTAATCACATAATTATGGGCTTTGATGCACACCATAAGAACAACCCCCCCCCTTTCCCCAGCCAGCCAGTAGTAACATTTACAGTAAACTCTAGCCCACTCTCTCTTACAGCTAACTTAATCTAGTGAACTTTAACCTTTAGTATCAACAGACAACAGTAGCGACTACATTCCTACATAAAAAGAAAATAAAACACAAATAAATACATTTCTCCTGCCACATAACAGCTTTTTATATTGAATAACATCAGTTAACTGAAAAATATACATTTATACTAAAAATATATTCTTTACAGATTCTTCCCAAAGAACTCAGTATACATTTTGAAAAGAATATTATACACTCACTTGCAGTCCAGTGTGCAGCCTTCATGCTTAGAATCACACCTGTACACAGAACTCTATCACCCCTCTGTGGTTGGCATAAGCATACAAAATCAACAGGTCAGTAAAATAATCATCATCTGATGCTATAATTGTAACAATCAGTTTATTTATCATTTATTCATCTTCACTTACACTGAACTGCTGCTCAGCACCGCCATCAGCACGGTGGAGAAGACACGCACACACACACAAACACACTTTTTTGGTACTTCCTTCCTCTATCCAACTGACTTATTATAGAGTGACTTGAGAGGAGCTGGGAGTCAGACAGCTCTCTGGTCCTCAGAGTCAGACAACAAGGAGAAGCTTCTCTGCTGGCCAGGTGGTAAGTCAGCTCAGCTTAGCCTGATCCTCATTCCCACAAACATCTGATTTACCTCTGAGGCTCCTTGGAGGTTCTCAGTTAAAGGGATTGTTTTCTCGCTCTTCTTATTTGCATGCATGCAGATATTGATAGTTCTCATATTCTACTATACAGCTGCTAATTTTACAGTGTTACTTTGATACTGACTGCATCACTGCATCATGTTGTGAATGTTGTATATATGACTGTTACATTTGTGTTTCTCACAGATTTCCCTGCTTACATTTGAGGAGAAGATGGAAACTACAACATTGGATGATTACGATTACAATTACAGTGACAGTAGCATTGTACCAGTAGGACCATGTAGTAGTGACGGTGCAAACTATCTGGGAGCTCAAATTTCCTTCATCTACTACTTCATGTTTCTCTTCAGTCTGGTTGGCAACGGGCTGGTCCTGGCCATCATCCATCGGTGAGTGGACAAACAAAACTCAGCAGAAATGAAAGAATATGAAACTAATTGTTGGTTTAACAGTTTAAAGAAATTAGAGGAAGTAAATGTATCATTTGAAAACTTGTAAAGTACACACAACCCTTACTATAATTACCTGTGAATTACTGTATTAAAATGTGTAATAGGAATAAATTAAAGTTGTAATCATTACAATTCAGCAACAAGTGTGATTTAATACTACAGTCCCAGAATTCTGGGGGCAGCAAACACTAGTGAAATATTTAGTTAAATATACAACAGAAAAACAGCTGCTACAGCTCTGATACAGTGTTAGGAGAGTAAACAGTGAGGCTGATATCACTGAGATAAGATTAGAAACTGTAGTGCTGGTTACTGAATATAATTCCATTGAATAGCTATTGCTCAAAAATGCTGACCAAACACAGCATAAAAAATGGGGTTTGATTTCATTAAAAACATCAGGATTATACGTTTAAGAAGTCCAGAATTAGCAGTTATGGATTACATACATTTCAGATATATGTTTTTACAATTGAGTATTCATAATGCAAGTGAAGCACCATTTTAGCCACACTCATTGGTGTAAATTAGTTAGGAAGCATATCTGAATACCCCAAAGTACAGTGTTCTATAATATACCAGCAACACAAAATACAGCCTCCAAAATGACCATGAAGTAGAATGTTAAAAATTGATAACGTTTATGAAGGTATTATGTAGGGCTGTTGTATTATTACATACTGCAAAATAGTGCTGCCTAATTAATGTAATTGCAATCGTAATCATGATGTCAGCCTGTGTAATTATATAACTGCAATACACTGCAATTTAATTCAATTTAACAAATGTGTGTGTGTGTGAACATACAGTCATCTACACACCATGAGCACAGATACTTCATAGACTGCTCTCAAACAGTTTCTGTCTAGTTAGTGAAGCCTGTGCAGTGCATGGTCACATACATGAGAGGGGCAAAATATTAGGAACGCCAATCAATATAATGCACCCCAGTAGGCCACCACCACTTAGTTTATCTAGTAAGTACACTTTTCTAAAATGGATGCTAAAGATGCCTACATTTACTTCAGTGCCACCAACCAATCCACAGTTTGGAAGTTGCTGTTAAAAATGGTTGTAATAGTCTATTTTTTCAACATTTAACAATGTAAATGGTCATTTGTTAGGTTTGAGAGGCTGACCACTGTGACCAACATTTTGCTGCTGAACCTAGTGATGTCCTCCTTGATCTTCATGAGCAGCCTTCCATTCCTGGGAGTGTACAATCAGCTCTCTAACTGGATCTTTGGCAACGTAATGTGCAAGATTGTAGGCAGTGTCTACTACCTGGGCTTATACAGTTCTGTCCTGTTTCTGGCTCTCCTGACCTTTGACCGACACCTTGCAGTCGTTTACTCCTTGGGTGCACCACGAATGAGAAGTCAACGCTACGCATTTCTCTGCTGTGCTGTGGTGTGGCTGGTCAGCAGTCTGGCGTGCATCCCATCCATGATTCTACACAGAAGTTTTTATTACGACGTTGACAAAGCAACACTCTGTCAGGAATTTCCTGGTAACCTCGCAGATACTACTACTGTAACCCATCTGAGAAATTCTGCATTTTACATTCAGCTTTTTCTTTTCTTGCTCTTTCCTCTGATTGTTATTGTGTACTGCTATGTTAGGATTGCTATCACTATCATATCATCCAAATTAGTTACCAAGTTTAAGACAGTCAGGTTGATATTTGTCATTGTCCTGTTATTTTTTATTTCCTGGATCCCATACAATGTTGTACTACTGACTGACCATGGACACCAGACCTGTGAGGAAAGGAAGAGGAGGGGTTATGCAGATCAAGTCACTCGTAATCTTGCCTACATTTACTTCTGCATCAGTCCCATCTTCTATACATTTGTTGGGAAAAAGTTCCAAAACTACTTCAGACAGATGATGGTAAAACGCTTCCCAGGGTTAAAGAAGTATATTTCTGTCGATCAGGTCAGCAGAAGTAATATGTCCACAAAAACTACACAAAATGAATTGAGCAGTGACAAACTCTGAAGAATATAATGCTGTCTGTAGCAGAAGTGAAGCCAAAATATAAACCATTACAACATCCATATGTCAGTTAGCTACTCCCAAAACCACAGGAAGAGATAGATCACTGGTGGTTCATTTACAAACTGGTTGGAAGACTTACTGTCCTCTAGTAGTGAGAAGTTGATGAATAAAGCTCTACATTTAAAGCTGAGAAACTCCATTTTTAAGAAATAATGTGAAATAATGTTCCAAGGTGTCCTGGTTGTGGTCAAAGTTAAATAATTTAATAATCATTAGTCATTATCCTGTTTGAAATATTCACACCTATATTTTTCTAGATAAGTCAGACTACACTTTAGCTCATTTTCCATGCCTGTATCTATATCGGCTCTGATATGGTCATTGGTTTAATCTTGTTGTTGTTCATGTTCTTGTTATTTGTTCTGTTTATAATGAATCATGTCAGCTAATATTGTACAGTGATGTTTTATTCTCTAGCAAGTTGGTCACATTTCATGTAATGCATATTTTTACTTGGAAATAAAACTGTGAGAAAGCACCAAAAACATCACTGAAACTACAACACAATCATAACAGTGCAAGTACAGAAGATACATATGTATCAAGGCATCAGGGTTTAATGTCATTACATAAGAATGGAGCAAAAATACAAAAGCCAGCCTCCCCTGGTTTAGTATGGCTGGTTCTACCATACGGGCAAAGCTTCACCAATTCTCCTGATACTGATGATTATGGTCACTTGTCAGAAACCTGGTATGTCCAAAACCAAATATGACTTACAAGGTTTCCACCTGACGGCAGTATTACCCAGTTGGAATAAAAGTTGAGCTTCAGTGCCCAGGGGCCCCTAGTGGTACCAATCTAGCCTTATGCTTTAGAGTTAATACGGTGAATACGTGGGGTTCACTGTCTGTGGACCTGACAGTTCCTGCTGGTTTGTATCATCTCAGTATGTCTTTAAGGCCATTTACAGCTTTGTATACAAAAAAGATTGTTTTTAAACATCTGTTCTAGTTTTGACGGGTGTATAGATGTATAGATTTAGGAACAGATGTAATGTATTCACTCTTTCTAAACTATTTTTCTCCATGATGGAATATACCATGGTTTAATGCAGCCAAATCCACAGTGTGCTTACATTTAGAAGCATTTCTGTGTCTGTGATCAGATACTGGAAGTAGAATGAAATTTGATATTAGTACATAACTACTACCTTAACCAACATGCAGAGTAAGTGGCTGCAATACAGATTAAATCAATGTCTTGTGATCACTACAGAGTCTTCATCATGAAAGACAGGATGCGAGCATTTGACAGCAACCACAAACCATGATACCACATCTAAACAAGCCAGGACACTAAAAATACACTGAAACACACTTCCAGTGAACATCGAAACAGTGATGAAACTGCGTCAGACCATTTAGTACTGTCAGTGTTGCAAATTAAAGTGTAGTCACCCCGATTACTCCATATTGGGAAAATGGCATACATTTCATAGTCATATATGGAAATGTCAACAAATACAACATTTGAGAGAGAAGATTTGGCCTCCACATGTGAATATTGAGAACACCCGCAAACACACTCATTTATAACATTTCCAAAGTTTATTCTTAGCATGGCCTCTGCTTTAAAACTTTTGCAGATCACCTGCCAAACACCCCTCTTAACTCAGTGCCTAATTTTTCCTTCACTGGCACTGCTAAATATCACCCTGTGTGCTGCCCAGTGATAAATTGTTACCCTGGCTTAAATGTCTACCATTCTTTCCACTAGAGGAGAGGGAGAGGGGAGGGGAAAAAAATCCAGCTGCCAAGAATGAATAGCAGCTTCAGCACAAAGTAATGCTTCCAGATAAGAGGTCTTTCAATCCATTTTTCTCTGGTATGTCATGAGCAAAGTCAAGGCCAAGGTAAACTTAGAAGTGCCTGACATTATTGCATTGAAGATGATTAGATTAAACATGTTTTTTGAGTGTGGGAGGAATGAGGAAGTGGAGTCTTGAGCAACAGAAATGTAGCAAAAGCTGGGCGAGGTGAGTGATCATTTGAATGTCAGTCAATATCTTATCTATTGATATAGAGAATAACTGAAACTACAGGTCAGCTCAATAATCAAACAGCATTATCAATAGCAGCTAAGGAAGTGATGGATATGAATGATAGAGAAATAAGAACACACCCACCCGGTAGGCCCACATACTAAAGTATAATGTTGAAATTAGGTCAATATGAATAGAAATAGGACACATCAACAAAAATAAATAAATATCTCAAAATAAAACTAAATAGATAAATGAATTAATAAAAGAATAGAGAAAAACAGAATAGAAAAAAAGACAGAAAAAGGACTGATGTATATATGAACTATTTAACTCAAAATCCCTTTTTCTGCCCCAACATATAAAAATGATTCCAAACATTACTAGAAACTCAAAATTCTCCTTGGCACCTCCCAAATAGTATTTGAACCAAAAGTTATCATGTGGCATAAAATGGTCTTAAAATGACAATAATATCATTTATCATGATTCTTTCTCGGCCAGTATATCATCCAACAAAAGTAGTTATTCTAATTATACAGAGAAAAAAAACATACCTTTAATTTGTGTAGATTTCACGTCAAACAATATAATGTATTAGTTGTAAGAAAACAACTAAACCAACCAATTTTTCATATTATTTATACACAACTGCAAACTTACTATAAAATATCGTTAAATGAATAATCAATAAATACCTGAAAAATTACTATCAAAATTACCAGGAAATCTGTATAAACACACACAATATTTCCATAAAGGGTTATCGAGAGTTTGCTTTGGTGTGTTTTTTTTTTTTGTGGTGGGAAAACACAGCAAGCCCACCACAGGAAACTGTGATAGTAGATGCATGACTTCGCCATGAGCTCAGAGGCTTAACAACTATCTGATCCATCTGCTGATTGTGAGCTATGAAGAAAGTAATCTCCTAAGCAACTATATGTAAAAACACACATATATTCCATCTGAAATAGTGTGTCAGGTTAATGGGTTAATGGTCTGGTAATGATTTAACTGAACTGGACCGGTATATTAACTCTGACTGGGTTCAGGTTAGGTTGAGTTTCAATGTGTCCTATACACTCTGTATGTACCTGTTCAGTTACCTTGCGTACTAAAATAAAGACATTTTCATACTGCTCACTGGTGTTCTGTGCTGCAACTGGGTCCTACCACCTCCACCCGTTACACATTGAGTTGCCATTGTGTATGAACTGCGCTATATAAATAAAACTGACTTGCCTATAACAACACAGTAACTTTACTTATTTAAAGGTTGAATATGGAGAATGAGCAGAATGCTGCCATCTAGTGTCTCGAGATTGTAGTCGCAACAACCAAAAATAATTCCAGCAGTTGGGTTGCCAGGTTCGTTCCCGAGTATGTCAATCGATCAGCCTGTGCCATGTCAAGTGATGAATCATACAGGGTGACGACTAATTTCGACCAATTAATTCTACAACAGTATTTAACGTCCAGTCTTTAACTGGAAGTCTTTGAGTGGTGTGTAATCGATTAGCTAGCTAGCTCCCAACTCAAAATGATTGCTTGTTTCTGTAGCCTGATCGGCGTGAGCAGACCAGTCAGTAAACTATACGATAACGCATAATGCATTTCGTTCCTACCCAAGCTGAAATCAGCAGGCTGAAGCGGGTTTTATTTTAGCTCTAACTCTGTAAATATACCATTTTATCCACATTTTAACTTTTTTAGGCGAGAAAGTAGCCCTTTAGATCCACAATATGACGCTAATTTGTCCAAATAACACCTGCTTAAAGTTTTGTTCCTGCGAATTCGGAGCCACTCAAGTCAGCCATAGTGAGTAACGCACTTCCGGTCATTTTCACAAAATAAAACACCTGTTGCCTTTTATTATTAAGAAAACCATAACGATAGAGTTGGTGCTTTTATTTTGAAAACAGGAAGCGAACGTACCCTCGCTGTATCTAACTTGAAACCACCAACGTACAACGAACAACCACTTATTTACAGCGTCTAACAGATATTCTGTCTTACCTTTGAAGTTTTGTGATGAAAAGTTGTACTTGAGAGCAAAAAACGCTGGTTTTAGTAAGTCCAACACGGCTCTGTTTGTCTACAACTCCATGTCACCCAGTGCCAGCCTGCAGTAGCTGCGCAGGAACAACAGACAACCCTGGCAACCCGTAATTCCGGCCGCTAATTGGCTGATACAGTGTACACAGAACGTCATTGTCGAACCCGTCAAAATTTTTTAAAATATTAATTCAGACTAAATTTTCTTTTTTTATGGAAAAGCAATACTTTCATTCTGTACCCCTCAAAATGCCCCGTGGGTGCATTATTTTAAAAGATATATAGCTTTCAATAAATATTCTACATATTCAACCTTTAATAGTGTGTACCTGTGTGCTTACTGAGTCCCAAAAACTCTTCATCAGAGCTGTTACTGTGATATAGATGAGTCACACACATTGCGCTTCAACATCAGTTTGGTCTGTAAACACTGAAACATCACAGCGACTAGTGTCTGAAATACTTCTGATCAACACACAATCATTTTCTGTCCAACATACAGCAGTAACAGGTCTTTTTAGAAAAGTTTTCCAAGTTCATTGTTAACATACAATACGAAACAAATACATACACACACCTTAAAAAAGGGAAAACAAACCAAACCACCAACAAACATAGAGAAGGAGGGGTTGGCATTAATAAATATAGCAAGTGGCTACATCAATACATATCCCCATTTATTTGTTTATTTTTTTCCCCTTTGGTCTCTCTCCAACAAAAAATCGAGATGAAACAATACCATTTAAACATAATCTGCTATTGAGTTCAAATATGACCTAATCATTATCATTCTTAGCGTGAGACAGCCCTTTACATGCTTATAATCATATCCAGATCCAACCACAGTACTATATTCATTTTGATTATGTCATTTCTGAGCAGGACCCTGAGTCAGAGGCCTAGAGGTTAAAGTTGGTGTATTATTGTGAAAGGAAGAAAAAGACAAAATGAATACAGTGATCCAATCTTTCAAATTCATGGTTGTCTGCAGAGTAAGTAGCATTGGTAACATGCATTGCTTACACCCATTTTTACTTCCGTGTCTTCTGTGTTCAGAGGGAGATTGCACAATGATTCTGAGGAACCACATAAACACACAAAGATGAAAATATATGATAAGATAAAATAAGTTCTTGTGACCCTTTAAGAGGCCCAGAGTGACATCCTTTAATATTAGACTACAGTATACAGCCAACCGAGCTCACAAACAGCCATGTGCCCCTCCCCCTCCCCTACCAGTGGTGACAGAAAGCAGCCAGCACCTACAGCCATCAGTCTGTCAGTCAGCTCACCTGGCAGCTCATGAGCTTGTCAGCAAGCCAGCAAACCAGAACTGCAGGCAGTCAAGCAGTCAGGCAGCTCCCCCAGCAGCTTGTGAGCTCTCCAAGCAGCTAATCAGCCAGTCAGCTCTCCCTGCAGCAGCTACTGTAACAGTGAGGCCATAGCCAGCCTTCACCACAGTGTTAAATTTGACAGTAAGTACTTGTTTTATTTCATGATTCCTTTCTAGATTTGTATTTTATGTAACAACAATGCTAATGAAAAAAACAAAAACAAAAACAAAAAAAACGGCAAAATCTCTGTTCAAGATGAGATGTAGAAGTAGTTTAATTCTTTTGTTTGGTTGACTAGCCATCAGCCATGAGCCCAACCAGCATGTCCATGTGGGCACCATAAGGATTAAATGTGGGCTGCAACAGGGGTCCCACGTGGGTTTGTCCCGAGTTTCCATGGTGCCCCCACTGTGATTGCCCATATGGGCTTCAGTTGGGTCCTGACTGGGCATTTACCCACATAAAACACTTGCACACACACACACTCTAGTATATATCCAAATAACTTATTAATTAGCAACCACCCTGACTCAAGGATTCAAGGATACTTTATTGTCATACCAACAACATATGCATGGACATGAGGAAGTACGAAATTAAACAAACAAAATGACAATATAGAAATACATAAATAACAATAGAAAATACATACATGATCAGATTACAATGTACATTAAAATTATGGTTCCCAGTACTATTTAGCCAATATTGAACATGTCAGTGGTGAGGGGGCAGGGGTGTGCATGTGTGGGATTTTAAAGGGGACCAACAGAGTTCAGCAGCCTAACAGCTTGTGGATAGAAGCTGTTGTTGGGTTAGGGTTGGGTCAGGGTTCTACTCCTGGTGCTCCTTCACCTCCGGCCTGAGGGGAGAGGAGCAAACAGTGAGTGTATGAGGGGAGGGGTGGGGGGTCCTTAATGATGCTGGAGGCCCTTTACCCAGTATGGTATGGTAAGAGAAAATACATACTAACACAAGCAAAATGCAATGTGTGTGTTCTTGTGCGTTGACCAACTACAAAGACACAAAACAGAACTGCACTTCTTCCTTTTATAGTTTTGCTGTTACTGTACACACTGTTTTGTGTTATGGTTACTAGGAACCTGTAACTCTTCTGTCATAACAGAAAAAGAAGGAAGATTTAAAAGAAAAATGGTGTAAAACTTTGCTCTCCGTGGAGATGGGCCAGAAGTAAAAGATCTCCCTGGCTTCACCTTCATGCTGTGTTTCATTTTTACTTTTAATAGAAGTGTCAAGAAGCTCTCAGGGGTCCTCCACTTGTGGGGAATGAGAATTAATTGGAGGATTAGAGCTACATGTACCCTGCACCCTGTCTTGACTTATAACATGGCTTTAGGGTCTGCAGTACTGCTTCTCCTGACTGCTGACTGTGTATGTGTGTGTGAGAGAGAGAGCATTCATTAGTCCCTGCGTATTTGTGAGAATGAACAGTCCTTAATTATCAGTATTAACAGTATTTCTGTGATAGTTGCTGTCAGAACTCAAGGCATCTTAAGGATGGATGGAAGGAGGGAAGAAGACAATGGTGACCGCTACAATTTGAGTGACCCTCACAAACGTAACCCCCCCCCCCCCCCCCCCCCCCAAATAGTGTGCATATTTCCAGGTCTATATTTCAAATCTGGGGATCTACTAGCATCTCTGCATGACTTACAGTTAAAAAACTCCCTATTTATCTAATAATGGTCCTTTATGCAGCCCCTCAGTTCAGCCTCTGTGTGAAACAGGCTGGTTTAGCTCCCCCGCCCCCCAAAAAACATGTTTCAAGCTTCTTCACTTTTTGCCTACTACTTTACTGTGCTTTCGGTTACCACTGGCACTCCCACACAACAGTGCATCGTGCATTGTGGCCTGCTAATCAATCATCGCTTCCCCAGCCGTGATGATTAGGTACTGCAACCTCCTCACCATCCCATGCACCAAACTGTCCAACTTGGGAGGCCGGTCCTTCAGTGCCATGGCCCTCCAACCTCTGTCATTCTCTCCCTAAATCTCCCTGTAACTGCCATTCCTTTTCTACATTCAAAACTGACTTAAAAACTTCTTGTTTTATTTAGTTCCTTAGAATGTAAAGTTTTCTTGTGTCTGTGAAAGGTGCTATATAAACAAAACTTTTTCAGATTATTATTATTATTATTATTATTATCATTATAACCTTACTGTTGCTTGGAAACCTTGTACCCCAGCAGACTTCTGCTCAAAGCCCCAAGAAGGGTTGAACTAAACTATGCAGATTAAGCCATGGATGATTATTATGCTGCAGGAGTAGTTTGAAAAGTTTATATGGATGTTTGAGACTATTTAAGCCTATAGGGAATTAATATTTTTGACAGATTTTGGGCAGGCTATGACTTTAAAACTGAAGGATTGAAAGTTTAACTAACATTTGCCATGTTATCCAGTGCAGCAGTGTAGCTCATTGATATGCTTTTATTGTTTTTGGACAGCAGCGCCGATCTGTTGCACAGAGATATACAGTATGATATATCAGACTTTGGATACACACACAAAATGCATTCTGGACATCTACTTTGTATCAACTGTAAGATATAAGCACAAATTGTTCCATAACAGGAAATTGAGTAAGTACTAAGTCATCTTCTATCCGGTCCAGGTTGTGTCATGACAACAGTTTCAACAGAATCTGGCTGTCTGTGTTTGCATGCTTGTTTCTTTGTCTGTGACATATTGCCCATGGAGAAGGAAAGATTTTTCATTTTTTGGAATGAGTTTCTGTTGTCTTGCTCCTCCACTTCTCCTCTATCACTCTCAGTGCATCAACTCTAGGCATTCTGTCATTTGTGCTCCTTGAAAATTAAATGAAAAACACTTAGTCTATATACTGAAATTATTTCAGGCCTTGAACGTTATTTCTGTTAAGTCTGTGATGTAAGTAGTCACATTTTCTCCTGCACTTTATGGAGGTTACCTTGACATTCTGTTCTGTCTCATGACTGATTTCATAGTATATGGAGGGTGCATGTTTAACACTTGACTGGAACTTGCAGGGAACTGTCAAAATGGTGTACTGGCTTTTATGTTGCATTCTTAAAATCATGACAAACATCTGAGCAAATCTTCATGTATGCTTTAAAAACACTATTGAAGGGAAAAACCAGAGGGTCCACACACTGTATTAAATGCTCCAAGCAATTTCAATTAGAAAAGCAACGTTTCGATCTCACAGATCTTTGTTGGACACTGTCAAATCACCATCACGAAGTAAGACAAGCAGACACAGGTACATTCATTACACAGGTGATTATGATCTGCATGATTGAGAGTCAAGCTGCTCTCCAGTTGGATCAATCAGAAGCAGTTCTGGACAACACTGTCTGATACTCCGATATGGAAAACAAAGCATATCTCTATGAAAAGGGCAAGAACAATTAGAATCAAATAAATGGCATTACACAAGCTAAGTTGAATATACATAGCGAATCACAAAAACAGAAAAGATCATAATAAACTACTTCCGAAAAAAGTTTTAAGATCAAAATCTAAGTCTGGCCCCTTAGGTGATAATGTATAAAGGGTAAAGATATAGAAAAAAATATTGACAGCTGTGTCGTCCAATAGAGATATCAGTCTACTTTCAATTCTCTTTTAAAATGCCACATGTATGTCACACAACTTTAACGTCATTGTTTTTCCACCATCCCTAAATGACTCAAATCTGCCATCAGTCACTTCCTGATGTAGTTCGTGTTTTATTTTGAAAGTTATCCTCTCCTTGTGTATTTCGTTAGTTTTACTTCCTCTATTTCCCCTGCCTTATTCGATTGCCTCGTGTTTCACCTGTCTTGTTTCACTCACCTGTGTCCTGTTGTTATCACCCCATGTCTATATAGGTTTTGGTTTTCAGTTCAGTCTTTTTGTCTGAATCTGTTTTCCTTGTTTTTGTCTCTGAGTTAGTTCCTGCTTTCCCTGTTTGTTCTCTGAGTTAGTTCCTACTGTGTGTTCTTTGCTGCCAAAGTGGCCTGAGTTATTTTGTTGTTTTCTCCTGAGTTGGCCAATAAAGTGCCCTTTTTCCGAGACCGTCTGCTTTTTGGGTCCACCCGCTACACAACCGTGACACCATCATTGTGCCGATCCCCAAGAAACCAGCTGTAAGTAGCCTTAAAGCGATGGTCCGGCGTAATTTTGACCTAGCGTCATATGCACCATTACGTCTATCTAAACACCCCCTCAGCACTTTTTGAAAATATCGCAAATTAGTGGAGTTAGAGCCATCAGCTTAGTACAGGCGCTAATGGGACCAACATTGTATCTCATAAATGACCCCACTAATAATGCCTGGATTGTTATCAAACTTCTACAGTAGTACAAATAGGGTATTAACTCATAAATCCATGCATTGGAAAGCTTGCAAGTACACCAGGAGTTTATTAAAATAACACTTACCTGATGGCTTTTACTCTGCTGCTACTGCTAAAGCTGTAAACATTGTAGAGATCCCGCACAGAGCACATAGAATGTGAAGATGAGTGGCTCAATTTCGAAGGTCGCCCATACCTATTTGAGCCTGAATACACGTTCAATAGTAAGCACTTCCTCAGTTACCAATATATCTTCTTCCAGCATTTTACATTTCACAGTCTTGTTTTATTGTTTCTTTCAGTTTTTTTCAGGAACATCAATTTTAAAGTGCTAAGCAATTTTCAAAAGTTGGTTCTTAGTACACTGCTCCTCAGAAGGAGAAGCCACAAAAACCTCCCCTAAAGAGGCCATGTTTCACTTCATCAAAACCCAAAATCAAAGCAGTGCAACCCAAATTTAGTCAAAGCCCAGTTACACAATGGTCTAAAGCAGTGGTCATCAACCCTGGTCCTGGAGAGCTACTGCCCTGCATGTTTTAGGTATCTCCTCACTCTAACACGCCTGATTCTAATAATTGACTTGGTTAGTGGTCCAGTAGCCACAGACACTGGAGTGAAAAAAACCCCACTAACTTAGAGAAGAACAAAACTATCGAACTCAACCCTTGTCTTCAGGCTGTTAGCGGCGAGAGGGTCTTTAATCACCAAAACCAGTGAGACCGGAAGGCACCTGCTATGCAGCCACCACCAGCACCCCACAGACGTGAACCTTAGCATATAGCTTTACTCACTTTCACAGCCACACAATATACCCCAGGTTCTACAAGTAGAACCTGATAAGGTGACACCAAAAGTCACCCCTTAAAATGACTTACCAAAAACTGGACCAAACTGAGCACCAAAACACCCTCCCCACTCCCCATGACCTACAAAAAAATAAAAACCAGCATGTGTAATTCTCCCCAATAAACAGTTCAGCCTGATGACAATGGCTCTGCTTGATTACTTCCTGGAAGGACAAGAAAACAGGATAAACAGACCAACCAGGCAGAGCAATAACAAAAGTGGTCATCACACTAGTCATGTTGTGATCTTCCAGTTGCCTTAAAAGGTAAATGTGTTCCCTCAGTCAGTGTAAAATACATTTGTGATCAGCTGTATCAATAGCACTGTTTCGATCAAGTACTCCCAAAAAGCATACGCTGCCATCTAATTTTATCCTAGTGTAAACTATGAATACTTGTCAAGTTATGTGAACTTTGACCACAACTTTGCCCAAACTTGAAAAACTGCTTGGTTCACCGCAGGGATGCAAGGGACAACTCAACTCCAATCCATAGTTGTATTGTTTATTTTCGTTGAAGGTAGGTTTGGTTTTGACGGTACAGAACAGAACAGATTATGGATGGATCAGGGTAGGGTGGAGTAGGTTGATAATCTATGATAACAACAGAAAATGTGAATTAGTTTCAAATCAATCAACAACATCTTCTTCAAAAGATTTCTAAATAAATGTAACTGTACAAGTATAAGTAATAACTCAAATTAACTTTCAAATTAACTTAAGTCTTGTTTGTTACATTAACTGAAAGTATTTCAGTACATTTTCAATCATTTCACTACTCCATAAATAATATATAGGCAATAAAGTAAATCACTTAAATCATAACACAACCAATTCAACTTAATATACTTTGCCTACAAATTTCACAACATATCCGCTATTAAGATCTGATTTCCCCTACCAGTTGCGTCCTTTGGTCAACCATCAGTTGCGGTCATGTGTGAGGTGAGAGGGCCTGACTGAAGTGCAGACAAACATTTAAAACCTCATGGGTGTTCAGGTGCACTTCCTGTTCCTGTTCCTGATTATTTTGGTATTTTTTGGCTCTGGGGTCGCCCTCTGCAGGTTTGGAGGGATAGGGTTCTTTTTTCCTTTTTTTCTCTCAGTTGACACAACACCTCCCACTTGACCTCCTGGTTCTTCAACCCAAGGAGGTCACACCACATTAACGATGTCCACGATCCAGATGTGGTTTTGTTTTCAATTTTGCTCTTCGACTGGCAGCAATACGACTATCCGTCTGACATCCCTGTGAAGAACTGTTGCAGGTATTTTGGTTGATGGCAGCTTTTGAGTGGGCTTCACAGTTGAGACTGGGTAGCTGGGGAAGGTCCTGACATACACATCCCTTACAATTCCTTTCTTGTCAGTGTTGACATCACCCACTCTGGCAAGCCTGAACTGTCCTCTCAAGGCATTTTGGTCCGCCAGCCAGACAACATCTCCAACTGCCACGTTCCTGTGAACTGTGTGCCACTTGGTCCTGACAAACAGGTTTGGTCCTGCTAACTGACTCCATTTCCTCCAAAACCGGTCCACTTCTGTTTGGATAGCTCTTAGTCTCTTGTAGGGGTAACCTTCGAAATCAAAAGTCCCTGGATCTCCGCTGGGTCCAGTTCTTCCAAGCAGAAGTGAATTTGGGCTGATGTATTCTACACATTCTTCACGGCTCTGAATTCTGGCATCAATCGGTCTTTCATTAGCAAGGTTTGAGGCCATGTAAAGGAAGGTTTGAAACTCACTCCACGTGAAGACTCCATTGCCTCCCAGATTGTGCAAAGCCCTCTTCACGGTGCGGACAGCAGCTTCAGCAGCTCCGTTCCTGTGAGGTGAGTCAGCAGGGTGGATTTTCCAGCTCCATTCTGTGCCATGTTTGGAGGCTTCATTTTCAAGCTTTGATTTTTCCAGCCGGTCCAGAAACATATAAAGCTCCTTGAGGGCAGGTCTAGCTCCAACAAAGTTCTTTCCAGGATCTGACCACAGTTTCCTAGGATGTCCTCTTAGTGCTGTGAATCGATGGTAGGCCAGCAGGAAGCCTTCAGCTGACTGGTCACTGACAAGATCTGTGTGTATAGCTCTGGATGCCATGCAGCAGAAGACAATTCCCCACACTTTGAGCTTCACCTTCTTTCTCACCTCATCCTTAACTTCATAAGGTCCGAATAAGTCCACTGTTGTGTACTTAAATGGTTTGGCTGGTGTTATTCGCTCAGATGGAAGGTCACTCATGATCTGCTGGCATTTCCTGGCCTTTGCTTTTCTGCAGGACACACAGCTGTCGACAATCTTCTGGGCTAGTTTCCGGCCTCTTACCACCCAGGCTTTCCTCCTCATCCGCAGAAGTGTACCTGCTATTTCCTCATGATTTGCACTGTGTGCTTCTTGAGCTAGAAGAGTGGATATCCAGGATGTGCAGGGCAAGATCGGTACTGTAGTTTCCTCCTCGTTAAAGATTTGGAACCTTCCTCCGCAGAGCAAAAGTCCAGTACTTTCATCCTTGAATACAGCAAGCCTGTTGAGTGCAGTGTCTGGAAAGGTCGCCTCTTCCTGAGCTGCAAGGAAGATATCCCTGAGTGCATCTTCACACTCCCTAACGGTCAGTGCAGCTTCTTGGATTCTGGACTTGATTCTCTGGGCTGAAGGAATTCCCTCCCCTTTTGGCTTACTCGTGCCTGCAGTTCTGTCCAGCACCTTTCTCCACTTTGTGGCAGCTCTCCACACCCAGGCAAGAACTCTGGTCAGCTTAGTTAAACTGCTGAACTTGCTGATGTCAAGGATCCTCTTCACTGCAGAACCAGCAGGTGGTCTCTGGACTTGGTTTTCCTGTCCTCCATTAGGGCTGCTTTGCAGGTCCTTACTTTGGTCTGCTTTGGTCACGGCAGAGGTTGGAGACACTGGAGTTGCAGTGGTAGTTGGGGCCTGTTTGTTTCCTTTTGACTGTGCTCTGGTCAGTACCGCTGTGAAAGATTTCCTTTGGAGCTTATTTATACCTTCTCTGGCGTATGCAGCTACATCTTTAGCAGACTTTGTCGGCCATTCTTCCACAGGTCTTTTCAAAAACTCTGGTCCATTCTGCCACTCAGAGTCCTCTTTGAGGTGTTCTGGGTTTGCTCCCCTTGTTATGAGATCAGCGATGTTCTGCTCACCTGGAATCCACCTCCATTCTTCGACAGATGTGGACTTCTGGATCTCTCCAACCCTATTGGCGAAGAATGTTTGGTACCCATAGCTGTCTCTTTGGATTGCTCCCAGCACGGTTTGACTGTCCAGAAGATGGAGCCAGCGTTCAACCTGCATTCGAATGTGCTTTTCAATGTATTTTCTGAGTCTTGCAGCAAAAACAGCACCACAGATTTCAGCCTTCACTGGTTCTCCCTTTTGGTCAAGTGGTGTGAGCTTTGCTTTGGATTCAACCAGTCGAACCAGGATGCCTTGTTCGGTCTCCCATCTGAAGTATGCAACAGCTCCATAACTCTGGTCGCTTCCATCAGAGAATGTTATTCCCCAGGGGCCTTCTGTCCTTTTGGCTGGTGTAAGGCTTCTGTGGAAGGTGATTTGGCTGAGGTGTGTGTATTCCTCAAACAGGTGGATGGCTTCTTCCCTCAGTTTTCCAGACAGAGGTTGGTCCCATGTATCACGGGTCAGAGCTTTGCCTCCAGCTTCTTGAAAAGCTTTCCTGACCAGAATGGCTCCCTTCTGCTTGGCAGGTGTTGCAAGGCCTATTGGGTCATACAAGCTAGCGACTTGGCTAAGTAGTTGCCTTCTTGTCAGTGGGTCTGGAGTTTTTCCTCTCACCTCTTCTCCAAGGAGATTCTGGTCAGTCCTCATCTTCTTTCTTTTCTTCGAGAAGTTGATAGAGGTCATGAGGTACAGTTTGTCCTTTCCAACAAGATAGCCAACTCCAAGGGCTTTGTTGTCTCCTTGACTCATCTGGTTGGGAAGAATGAATACTTGGTCTGCTGGTGCACACTGTTCTGATGCATCCTCCTGCCTCCCACTTTGGCCTGACCGGACCCATGGCTTGAGGAAGAATCCGCCCGCCTTCAGGATTTCTTGGACTGTCTCTGTGGCTTTGTCCAGCTTTTCCAGGTCATCGTGGGATGTCAGGATGTCATCTACATAGGAATCCTCTTCGAGGATCCTACGCTCCTCCTCCAGGTGAGTGAACATGGGCAGTTTTGCTGTTTCCCTCATAGCCAGTTGTGCAATACACCCTGCTGGTCGGTCACCAATGTTAACTCTGGTGATGGCATATTCCTCAATTTCTCCATCTTCGCAGTCTCTCCAGAGAAATCTATGAAGGTGCATCTCCAGGTCTTCAAGCCACACAGAATTGTACATCTTCTTGATGTCCCCTAAGGCAGCATGGACTCCTCTTCTGAATCTTAGTAGCACTGCTCGGATGGGGTTGAGTACATCAGGCCCTTTCAGAAGTAGGTCATTCATGCTGAGCCCTTTAAACTTCTGGCTGCTGTTCCATACCAGTCGCACAGGTGTTGTGATGGAGTGTGGGTTTGGCACCACCAAGTGGCTGACATACCATACTGGTCCTTTCCAGTCAGTGATGGTCTCTTTGGTGAGTTTCTTTGCTGCTTTTCTCTCCACCATCTCGTGGACTTGAGCTGTGTATGCTGCACGCCACTCTGGTTCTTTCTTGAGCTGTCTCTCTGTCCTCAGAAAAGTGGCCTCCACTGCATTCCTGTTGTTGGGCAGGTTATTTGGATCTTCAATCCATGGATATTTTGTGTCCCAGTGAGGCTCCTGACTGTGGGCATCCGCTTTCACATAGGTGAGGCCTTGTCTGATGATCTCCAGCTCTCTCTCCTCATTCAAAGTCATGTCTTTGCCTCCTGGTTGACAGTTACCGCACCGGCATCCTCCACACATGGGTTCACAAGCTGCCCCAATGCTGTCCCACTTCCACCAGTCCAAGAACTCTCTGCCAGCGACAGTGCTTTTGGTTTCCGCTCTGAACTCCTGCCTCTCAGCAATTTCTTGATACTTCACTGCTGTGGTTCTCATTGATCGTGCGAAGTGAGTCTCAGAACTGTGCAGGGCCATGTCCACTACTTCACAAAGGTCTGGATGTGCTCCACCAACAGTCTTTCCCAAAGGGCTCTCCCATAGGACGAGATCTCCTACTACCTTTACCCTTTGTGGAGCGAGTCTTCCTTCACGGTGGCTAATAAGAAGCTCGACATGCTCTGGTCTGTGAAGGTCTTCTAGGCTGATGTCAGGGAAGAACTTCTTGAGTTGCTGAGGTTTGATGACTCTCTGCACTCTTGCAATTTCATCCAAGCCATAGCAGATCAGTTCATGAGCTCTTTCCGTACCTCTAGGTGTCTTGACCCTCACTTTGAGTAAGTATCTTTTGGTCTTTACCTTCATGGCCATCCCTCCAACTCCATGAACAACAAGCGTGATTCTTTCACTTTTTAGCTTCAGTCTTCTGGCAGCTCTGTCAGTGATGTAGTTGGTATCTGATGCTAAGTCAATGAGAGTTCCAATTCTCTGCCCTGCATTGGTAGTTACTTCAAGGAGCATGAGAATAACTGGTAACTCACATGTGTTTGAGTCCATCACTCCAGGTAGGTTCCTTCCGGTGCAGTGTGATTTTGCAGCCATGTTGGTGAAAGCTTTCTTGAATTTCTCTGCCATGTCTGGGGTGAGCTCAGATATTAACCTCTCTTGCTCTTCTGTGAGTGTCTGCCTTCTGGTGCTGTATTTTCCTCTTTTCACAGATTCCTTCCCCTTGAATCCTCCTCTCAGGCAAAGAAAGTAATGGTGGTCCGAAGAGCTTCCTCTTTTGCAGTCTCCGTTCCTACACAGGTAAGTATCCGTACATTCCTCATCCTCTGCATGACATATGAGGCATCTTCTGCATGCTCCCAGCTTTTCAACAGCATTTAGCTTCTCACTAGGTTTTAGTTCTTTGAACCGCTTGCAAAAGAATATCTTCTCACGATGCTTTTCGTCTCCACAGACAACACATCCCCCTTTCCTTGTGGTCTTTGTGGAGGCATACTTCTTCTCCAGGTAAGTGGGCTTCCTTTCAGATTTTTCACTCACACTCAGTTGGTCTAGTTTCTCTAGAATCTCCTCCTGAGTCTTTAAGAATGTGAGAAGGCTGTCAAAGTGATTGTCCGGTGTGACTGTGTTACCTGGATTGACCATGAATGTGAGCCAGTCCCTCTTCATATCGTCTGGCAGTTTGCGCTCAATCGATCTGATCACAAGGGGATTCTTGACGGCTCCAGTGCTTTCAAGCTCAGTGAGGTCGTTCAGTGCCTTTTCTACGGCTTGAATCAGGTCAATTACTTTCCTTGGCTGATGTGACTTTAAAGGGGGGATCCTCTCCAAATCCTCAATTATTTCCAAGGCGATTGTTGGCTTGTTTCCATACCTGTTTTCGAGAACTCTGAATATGTCTTCGGCAGTGTTGTATGTTGACAGGTGCAGGTCTCTGCTTATTCGCTCATCCACACTGTCAAGGAGTTGGAACTTCTTAACCTCTCCCAGTCTTTCTTCCATCTGTGGAAAGTCCTCTTACATCCAGTGAATTTAGGTAGACTGGTTGGCTTTATTCTCACTACTGGTTGTGGAACTGCCATAGGTTGAGTCTCTAATCCTCTCCTTTCCTCCTCTGCCGTCCTTTGTGCAATGAGGAATTCTGCCCTCCTGGCTTCAAGCTTGTCCTCCTCTGCCGTCCTTTGTGCAATGAGGAATTCTGCCCTCCTGGCTTCAAGCTTGTTGCCATGTGATCTCAGGTCCTTCACTGTGGCCTCCAGGGGTGCAGTCTGATTTGATGGGATCCATTTTTCCCAGGCTCTCAAACTTGCTGTTGCATCCTGAACAAGTCTCCTCACTCCTTCCAGCTGCAGTTCGTAGCCGTCTCTATTTATGGCAGTGATGGGGAAAGCATTCGCTCTGTCACAGGCTGTCCCTGCTTCTTGGATTGCAGAAGTCACCTCATCCCTACCGTACCTTTGCCAGAGGTTGGATTGGACTGTTTTCCAGACTTCATCCAGTCTTGCATCACACTCAGCCATCGTCTTTTCAAGATCGTCCTGCAGCTGTTTCTCTAACTTGACTTCTTCACCCTCATCAACTTTATCTTCAATGTCTGCTAGTAGGCCAGCCCTGTAGTCATCATTGGCATCGCTGACATGCCTTGCCAGAGAATTAAGCTTGCTGAACTCCTCTTGTAGTTCATGCTTTATCATGCTCTCAGCACTCCTGCTCAGGTAATTTGCTTGCTTGGTGAAGGTTGCTTTAGCTAATGTCCTCTCTTGTTTCAGTTGCTTGACTGTTTTCCCGAGAGTTTCCTTTGCCATGGTGAAGAGTTTCCAGTTTTCTCCCTCTGCGTCGACAGCTTGACGTCCGGCCTTTTATCCTTGTCTTCACTGTTGAAGCTGATTATCAACTGTCAAGTTATGTGAACTTTGACCACAACTTTGCCCAAACTTGAAAAACTGCTTGGTTCACCGCAGGGATGCAAGGGACAACTCAACTCCAATCCATAGTTGTATTGTTTATTTTCGTTGAAGGTAGGTTTGGTTTTGACGGTACAGAACAGAACAGATTATGGATGGATCAGGGTAGGGTGGAGTAGGTTGATAATCTATGATAACAACAGAAAATGTGAATTAGTTTCAAATCAATCAACAACATCTTCTTCAAAAGATTTCTAAATAAATGTAACTGTACAAGTATAAGTAATAACTCAAATTAACTTTCAAATTAACTTAAGTCTTGTTTGTTACATTAACTGAAAGTATTTCAGTACATTTTCAATCATTTCACTACTCCATAAATAATATATAGGCAATAAAGTAAATCACTTAAATCATAACACAACCAATTCAACTTAATATACTTTGCCTACAAATTTCACAACATATCCGCTATTAAGATCTGATTTCCCCTACCAGTTGCGTCCTTTGGTCAACCATCAGTTGCGGTCGTGTGTGAGGTGAGAGGGCCTGACTGAAGTGCAGACAAACATTTAAAACCTCATGGGTGTTCAGGTGCCCTTCCTGTTCCTGTTCCTGATTATTTTGGTATTTTTTGGCTCTGGGGTCGCCCTCTGCAGGTTTGGAGGGATAGGGTTTTTTTTTCCTTTTTTTCTCTCAGTTGACACAACAATACTATTGCTGCTGGGCTGTGTGAAATGAATTCACAAGTCCCCACAAGTCACCTCCTGATGCGTCCATGACAAAACGAGCAGAGCAATTTGACTACCATCTGTTTGGACTATACTTTGTTAAAAGTAGACACTGAATTGGAACAGTATTTAGGCTGTGATTGATGTTTCCACAAGAACACAAGTACAGAGAAAAATGCAGATTGAGACTCAAATTTAAACAATTGTTAAGAAGCTTTAGACACTCAGGATCAATGAATAATTATCATTCATTTTCTGATTGATTGCACTCATGGAACATCATTCCTATAATATTAGAGATTATATGTTAATATTTTTGAGTGAGCAGGATGGAGAATGTAAGCTGAATGCAAATAGATGTGTAAAATGTTCAAATCTACTGTGTTTTAAACTTGATGAAGTACAAATAACCAAACACATTTTTACTGGATCACACAGAGCTTCCAGCCATATCTCTATGTCTTTGATTTATATAAACTGTATTTTAAATCTTCAACTATATTTTTCATCTTAAACTGCATCCTCCTGTGTTTCAGATTAAAGCTGAACAAATATAAAATGTAATGTAGGATACAGCCTGGTATACAGTCAGATTCCACTTTGTCATCATTAAGGAAATGTAAGTCCTATAAATGATGAATTAATGAATGTTGAATAAAAAATGTGTTAACTTACTGACACTTTTCTTTGACTCAGGCTGCACCGTCTGCATACACATGCATTATCTCTACATCCACTGGATTCAAAATGTTTTCCATCTCAGGGTTCATCAGCTCAGAGTTTGGATTCACTCAGAGCTTGTTGAACCTGCTTTATGGAATGAGCCCAAAAACATGTCAGCTTCCTCTCATCTGTCGTGATACAGATCCTCAGTGTGTAAAAAACTAAAAGAAGAACAGCTGATATCAGGTAGATGAGAACGCAGGTTGATTGTTAGCACTCAAAATATAACTGTACTTAAATCCCAATATTTTATTAAAATTTAAAAACAGAACACATTTTAACCAAACTCCAAAAAGTAAATGAATACATACAACACTTTGTAAAGTCATTTAACAGGATAGAATTTTAAAAAAGTACAAAGTACACTTTTGGCATGTTTGGTATAAAAATGAACATGTAAAGCTACTGCACTTACACACATTAAGAATAATTACTCTGATAGTTCTGTTTTCATTTATGGTAGCACATTTAATAATTAGTTTTTTAATGAAAACATTACATGTGTGATGACATCCATGATTCATGGTTTGTTTTAAATTCAGTAATTCAGGAACAACAATTAACCAAGTACAAATTAAAGATCACGAATCAGTGTGACAGCTTTGATTTAAAGGTGAAGTACAATGAAAAAAAGTATTAAAATAGCAATTTGCAGAAAAAAACAAACAGAGTTCACTGGTGTAAACATGATTGCTTATGTATAACAAAAAATTTCATTCAGGTAAAATCTGTATGTTGAATTTTGTGTTTTGCACATCAGGGCCACCACAGTAGTTTAATGCAGGACTGGTATCAGTTTATTCCTGCGTGTTAAGTGGACAGCCAGCTTTGTGTGTGAGCCGGAGTAGAGGAGACACAGTTAACTGCCACAAAAAAATGAGAAAGGTTATTCCAGAGTTATGTTATTTACATGTTTGCTGTGTCTCATACTTCTGTTGGTACACCTCTTTTAGCAGGTTATTAAGTGCACAAGGTATTGTGATAGCTGCAATGGACACTGGTAAGTTGTGCCATACTGCTATCCATTCAAAATACAAAATAACAACAATACTATGTTGCTATGTGGTACTTGTTATCTGTTTGTTATGGTCGTAGTGGCCAAATTCATGTACATTGAATGAAACAAGGACACTGCCTCCCATTACTTATGAATTCTTATTTTTAATATTAGAGAATGGATGTGCTGTTTTTCAAAAATTATGTAGCCTTTCTTTAAATGTATCTATTTCTATATTGCTATCTACTTTTAATGGTCATGTCTATGTTTAAAAGTGTTGCTCACTCAAAACTTTACTGAAAAACTGTTTCAAACTGTTGGGAATATACATTCTTGAGGTGTGTCACATTGTTGAATGTTTCATGAGCTTTTGACAACAGTGGCAGCCTTGAGAGGCCGTATGAGCTACAATATGAGGTCAGACTAGAAACCAGTACCTCAATCCCAAACCTCATTGGACACATTAACAAACTCCTCGAAACAATTTTGGCAACTTCATCAAGAGAACGGCCCAACATAATATACATGGTTTGTTTTATTCCTCTAATCAAAGAAAGAACTGGGTTCACAGCTCAGAGAATGCAGACATGCTTAATTCATTGATGTGCTTTAATAGAGTCAGTGCATTGTCAGTCTGGATTACTGATTCATTAGAAATAAGCTAATAATAAATATCATGTAGCTGAGTCAGATGATTGGATTGCCATATAGGCTTGTTGCAGCATCACTATTTACCACATAACAGGCAAACATTGATTGGCTACATAATCACAGTATTGCATATTATACCAAAACAGGCCTCAAAGTTAATGGGATTTACATTAGGCAGGCATGTGTTGTCATTTGTATTTTTCCCAGTGAAAAAACCTAACAACTCCACTAATTTGAATGTTCATTGCCTTCTTAAATACAGTTGATCATTCACATATGCTCACAATTTGCTCACAATTAGATAGCTGTCCTTGCATGTTCACATAGACAATTTTGCTAATTTGGTGTCACTGCATAAGTAAAGCTGAGCTAAAAATGTCACATAGAGCAACAGGAAGTACAGAGAACATTCTTGGTATTTCAGAAGTTGCTCAGAAGTTGTTTGGATGTTGAGTACATGCTAAATGTGGCTTACAATCTGTCACCATCTATCTATGGTGTATTCTTTTTAAATTTGATTATTTCAACAGTCTATCTGATCAAGTGTAGTCAAAAACAAGAGCCAGTTCTTTATGTTATGTCATTTGCCATCTTTTAATTGACATGCCTCTAATTTAAGTTAAAAATGCATCTGCATGCATGTAACAATCAGATATAGATATGGTGTTTACATGTTGCAGTATCCTGGTTTCCACAAGTGCCCCAATGGGATAAAGGGCTGCCAGATGCCTGAAACCAGGATTTCAGTGCTTACATGTGGACAAAACACATCCAGGATACTCCAAAAAATCTGTAATTGGACCTGAACACCTTGTCTCCATCATGCAGCCAGATGTTCTTCATGACCATCCACTACCTTCCTGATACACCAACATATGCACTGGCACTGAATGTTGCCACTGCACATTAATCATGAGGTGCAAAATCATTCAGTAAAATAATTACTATGGTATTGACATTTCACTCTATATCCCACCATGATAAATGTGATTACACTATTGACTATCAGAGGCATGTGGTACTGTGCAGATAGTCTCTTGCCAATGTGATGATGGTCATTTAAAAGAATACTTTTGAGAAATATGCTGATTCATTTTCTGGCAGAAAGTTAGAAGAGAAGAGTGATGTCACTGCCAAGCATGGCAAGCATTCCATCAGGACGAGGCATCATTGTCCAATATCTACCTACCGTAAGTACCTACCATATCCCTACCGTGTACCTACCTTTTCCGTTGTGAGTCTCTCTAATGCTGTTGTGTTTTGTGATTTGCTGTTGTGTTTTGCACTTCAGGGCCACCGTAATCAACACACCTCTTAAACTTGAAACATCTGGTTTATTTCATCTGTAAAAATAACATAACTACATTAGTTAAACAAACGTCTTCTGGCTCCAACTTCATATTTATTGTAAGGACGTGGTATCAGTCTCATCTCAAATTAAGCTCATTAAGTGATAATGACAGCAAATGACATTCAAAATGAAAGGACAATATTGTGAATTACTTTCATATCACTGATAGATAAAATACCTAAAAGACTGATCCCATGATTGCTCAATGTTAATTAAACACACAACAATGCAAAATTCAGTATAAAAAATGAAGTCCCAATAAGACAGCTGAGATGCCACACTGTATTTTATCCACTGTTGGGTATTACTAAGAGAAGAGGTACAGTTTCCATAGTAACACATTAGTCAAAAAAGTGCTACCCATTCATTCATTAGCTGAACAACACTTAATATAAAATAGCAGAAAGTTGCACTGACAAGACAACAGGAATCAGAGTTCTTCCTGTAATGATATACATGAATATTTAACATTTCAAGGATGGAAGAAAAAACTGCAACTAAAAGCTCTTTATAATGTAAGAGTTGGTATACCAAAAGAAAGCTAAAGTAAAACTCATTTATAATATCACCTTTCAGTCTTTTGTGGCTCTTCGTGGCATGTACTGTACATGGAACAGCAGTAAAACTAAAGTTTGGAAAACAAATAGCAAAATGCCATTTTAACCAAAGATTGTTAGATGATTATAAGTTTAATTTTTCAAGTTCGCTGACAGCTTGTCATAATTAGAGGCTGAAAGGAACCAGTGAAACATTAATTTTACCATTATACCATTACACAAGATAAATGACCTAAATGAGTTCCTTCACAAAGTGATTACTGGGTTATGACAGATTATATCAAGAGCTGTAAATATTAACATGCCCCTAATGATTGCACACTTTGACTGGCAAATTACTCCTCGGTGCAACAGTAAAGGCCATTTTACTTTAAAAAAGAACAAAATGTAGTTCCTATGGGTTTACTGCTTTAGCAATAATGACACTGAAGAACAGCTCTCCATGTAAAGTTGTGTAATTTTAAAACAGACATTACAGAATTCTCAAGAAAAGCAGATGTTGCAATGGTCAGAATAGCAATGACTACTAAATTCAACAAATAGCGTATAAAAGCGTGGTGTAAGCTGCAGGTATGTACACTGTTGTTCATGGAACACCATAACCACATGGCTGGCATACATTGGCACTGAGTATTGGCTCAAAGTCCCAAGATCAGGATGGAAGACACCTCCTCAGGTGGTTGAGAATGACTGAGCTAAGTCCTGTGGGATTTCCAGATCCAGAGCAACTGGTGACGGCTAACCAATTGATTGACAAACAACAGACAAAGGCAGCGGTGATCGATGTAACGATCCCAAGCAACAGCAACATCGGGAAAAAGGATCCCAAGAAACTTGAAAAATACCAAGGGCTGAAAGAGGAGCTAGAAAAGATGCAAGGAGGTACAAGTAACAGTGGTGCCAGTGGTGATGGGAGCACTGGGGGGGGGGGGGGGGGGGGTATTATAATATATACCTACTGTAGATATATATATTATTTGTCTACTTTAATCAGTTTTGTTAATTTATTTGAACAAATGAGAAGACACAGAAAGGAGAACAAATATTGTGCTAGTAAGATTTTAGACCCAAAAGAGATTTTAAAGACATCAAAAGAGGAAAAAGCAATAACATCCAAAATAAATGATACATACTGTACATTTGTCAGTTGCTAATTACAAGCATAGCATACTGTACCACTAACAAAAATATACTAGAGAAAGAAAGAAGACCACAACAAATATATTTCATAAGTAACAAAGTAGATTGACTCCAAATAAGGTCTAAGCCTAAATTCAAAGTTTTGTGAGGAGGGAACATTGTTTGACTCCCCTGTATCTCATAAATAATTGATTGACATATTTGTTTTCATGCAAATTATTTACAAGTGTGGTGTTAACTATGTGGATCTTGAAGAAATCTAATAAATGATAGCGGTACTGTTAGTATATATTTTACATATCTACCATCCAGATTGGATACCTGGTGTGATCAGTGGATCATGTTGGTGGAATACGTGTCAGCTCAAACAACTACCGCAATATGTGAGGAAACTTTCTTCATCGTACTGTTATATTTGCAAGGGGAATTTATGTAGTGACTAATTTAGAAAGCAATATATTTTAATAAGAAATGTTTTTTGCCTTTACTTTGAGTATGACAGGAAATGATCTTATATGGCACAGAAATCTGACTTTTCTATGTAACATGTTTTTATCTTGTTCAAGATGAAAACTTGAAATATAATATAAGCCTATAATATGTAAAATCGTTATTTTTCACACAAGCCTGATGAAGGTAAAACATTGTGAAATGGCACAGAAATGGAAGGAAGGAAGCACAACAGATGCTTAGAGTAAAAAACTGCAGCTGAAAGAAAAGTATTTCATAATACAGCAACTTTACTTATGTTACCCCATCAGTTTGATGCAAGCTGTTGATTACGAAAGACAGTAAGACCATCATCATAATCATCCTACGCCACCAAAATGGTCAGAAACAGCCAAATAAAAATGAAACACTACTGTGTTACACTCACCTCCAGTGGATATGAAATACTCAAGTAGAAATACAATATAACTTGAGGCTGTATATCATAGCAATATCATTCATATCATTATCAACATCAATATCATTAAAAACATTTTTTAAACTGAACTAAGATTTTAAGTTTTCATATATTCAGTGAGGTAAATGTATTTATATTTGTATATGTCTGCATCTAAAAGAAATATCCTTATGAGGTTTAGACTATCATATTTCATCTCTTTTTCTTCTCTACCATATTAAGTGCATTTATCTTTTATGTGGAATAATTGGTATTTGGATATAATCTGGATGTTCAGTATGTAAGAAATGGCCAAGCATGAAATATAGGGCCAGCAATTAAGCATGCCTTTATTCTGTTTCAGCCACAAAACCCACATTTGTTATATTGTGCAGTGCATTCTTTTCGGTTTGGCATTAAAAATTCTCTCTAGTCTGTCAATTGCAATGTCTGCCACTGAATACACAATGGAAGTAAGTGGATTTATGGCAGCAACAGTGTAAAGAGAGGATCCATTGACTGAAGCGCAGCGGGAGTTCATGTCTCAGGGTTAAAGAGGCTTCCCCCTACTAAGACTAGAAAACCAAACACAACACAGTTGGGTGGGCAGGATGTGTGGACGGCTGTCAGCAGCACTATGGAGCAACTGAGCAGCGCTGCCTCTAGAAAAACTGATGCAGGATAGAAGACAAGATGACTGTATGATGTGTTCTCAGGCTTTCTGTACAGCTTCATGTTGATTGAGTCAGTCTTAGAGCCAGCAAAGAACCTCAGCTCTGTCTCTCAAAGCCCCAAGCTGCCCCATAGGCAGCACATCAGCACTATGGGGATTTTAAACATGCTGTGAAAAGACACAAGTTCTACTGCCCTTTAGCAAGAACTCTGCATTGACAGACAAAGAATCCTGGTGCTTATAGTTATACCGAGCAGCCACACCTGAAGGCAGACTGAAAAGCCGGAAAAATGTATTCACCAGTGTGTATAAATTAGGGCCATCTAGTGGTGAGGTTGTAGATTGCAACTAACTTAATACCAACCCAACCCCCCCCCCCCCCCACACACACACACACATACAAAAGGTCCTATTTAGAGCCACTGTTTGAATTGTCCATTCCGGGTTACTGTAGAAACATGGTGACACAACATGGCAGGCTCTGTGGATGAGGACCCTCCCCCTATGTATAAAGCAAAATATATAAGGATACAAAGGATCATTCTAAGGTAACAGAAACAAAATACTACTTCTTCTTCTTCTTCTTTTTCTTCTTCTTCTTTTTCTTCTTCTTCTTCGACTTCTTCTTCTTCTTCTTATTATTATTATTATTATTATTATTATTATTATTATTTTTATACACTTACAAAACTTACTTTAGAATATTTTATTCCATTTATGCCAAATCTGTTCTGCTACATGCAGCTTAACTGCACCTTTTTAAGAATCACAATTCTTATCCCCTACAATTCTGAATCAATTCATCAACTCATCTTTTGGACACATTTTGGATGTCATTATTTCATAATTAGTTACGCAAGACAAAGCTAACACTATTTTGTAAATACTTTCATCAGATTAATGGTGCAGCTGCTGCTCTTTACTGCTGGAGACATTTCCTCCCTCCCCATACATACTTACACACACACACGCTCAAAGGATGTGGTTAGTAAATGACTGTCTTTTTTTTCACATACAGAATGAGGACTGTACTCCCACACACTTCACTTATTCTCAGTTTGACAGACTGTGACCGTGGAGACCATCTAGTGTAACTGGCAGTTGTGAACTAAAGACAAGACAGTGCACTGGTCTAAAATAGAATCGAAAACAAGATCACATCACAAAGTATTGGAATCTAGTCTTGAGATTCCGAAATATTTCCACTCCTATGAAAAGTAGCAGAAACCATGCCTCTTTTTTCACCTTTTTCACCTCCTCACAGACATATCACTGTGTGAAGTATGTAAGAATGTCTGATTGTCAGTTAACAGGTATTGTCAGACACAGACCTTCCAATTCTGACATCGGGCAGGTGTTTGCGGGGTTGAAGGGGTTTCTGAAGCTCTTTGACCATCTGACAAGCACTTCTGATGAAGCATACTGGAAGCTTAAGAAAGACAAATATAGCTGCCAACACTGCACTTAGCTCTGCGACAGTTGGATAATTTTTCAGATAAATCTATTTGAGTCCTCAGAGAAGCTGCTGCTGCCTTCTGCAGAGTCAGAGCAGTCCTCTGAGCACCAGTCTCACTGCTCACTTTGACAAAGACTGTGACACTTTGCACTTTTCTTATGTCATATCAGAGATGATTACAATTGCAAGGGCAATTGATATAAATCTGACTTAGACAAACATGCTAACTTTATAGTGAAGTTATGGTTCATCTGTTCTCTGTTGATCCTGTGTTTGCTGTAAACCAAGTTGGACAGCTGGAGACTCTAAATAGGTTGGTAATGTGTTTATAAGAAGTGTTTCTGTGTTAGTAAAATAATGTCATCTTCTAATAAACAAACTAAACATTCCAAATTAACCTCAAGAGAAGGGGTCACGCCTGGTAATTTCACAACTCAACCCCTTTAAGTAGAGTAGCTAACTCTACTTCTTGTCTCTGCTATAAGGCATTTCCCATTATAATGTCAATCAAACATAATCACATGCATTGAACATGAGTGGACTTCAGTGTTTGTGTCATTTTCCTTCCTCCAGTCGTATCTGTGTCCCTCGGAGGGGGGGGGTTAGATTTTTGGAGGGGACTAAGCTCTTCAAATATTATCCACCCCATGATCCAGTGCTGTGCTCCTGAGATGTCACTTACACTTTTACATTTGAACCTCTGCAGTCGCTTCTTTACAAACTCTGAGATTTTTCCATTCTATTGTTAAAGGTGTAACAAAAAGATGGACTAGTGTATACTTCCACACAACTAATGAGGAAGTCTGTTCCCATTTCATGCATACCACACACCTTCTGAGGTTTCAACACACACATACACAACTCATTTTCTTTTACATAGCATTGGTTTAATTGAGTCACTGTTCATACAGGTCTTCTAAATGGGAGGTCCCATTGTTCTAGGTGCAGATGATAATGATTAGCCTACTTTATGATGGATTCATTGTATTTATTTGACCATTTTGCCATAATTGATGTGTCTGTTTGATGATTCATACTGTAGATGTGTGTGCTGCCTTGCTCTGCTCCGTTCAACTGTCTCCTCTACTAAGGAAGTAGATATCTATATGATGTCTACATTATATTGTACAGCTCATGTATTAATAGAGAGTATAGCACAGTTGAAGCCTGTCAGAGTGTGGTGGATCAGAGAACAGGGTTTCTGCAGGCTTAATTTTAAAGCCCAGCTGCACTGAAAACATCTGACGCATGTTTTATGAAGTACACCTGTTGTTTTAAGTGGCTGAACAGGCAACAAAATTGTTAGGAGGCATGTCAAACTGCCTTGGCGCCCCAATTCTGACCTTGTTTCAATTTTGGTGTGTCAAATGAGAAGCCAGTGACCAAAGCTGTTTTTTCCACACCCAAAAAATAAAGACATATTGCAAGTGGGTTGAGTGAGAGAAACAAAACATTATTTTCTGATTGTTTCACAGTGGTTACATTATAAAGCAGGAATAAATAAACCATCAAACACTCAACAGATGATTTACTGTGGAACCATACGTCCATGGTTTAATTTCCTTCCTTATCATTCATTCATTATATCCAACTAACGCAGCAATAATATAAGAAACAGCAGGACAAATGTATGTTGGTTCTATGGTGACTGCTGGCATTTCAAATCTGATGCCTGCAGTGTCTAATAGGAATATGAGTTGACTCATGTCAAATTTGTAAATCATCGCTTTCAGTGCATTTGGGACTCTAGACCATTTAAGAATCATGTTTGCAATTTCATGATCATACCAACCAAAGTATGAAAGTATGATGGAAAATCAGAAGGGTCAATATACAGTGATTCATAATGATATAATTAAGAGGCATAAAAGGATGACTACACCTGCATTCCAGGTTTTTAAACAGACACACCCACCCAGACGTTATCAAGAAACGGTGACGCCACATACCTCAACCAGTCTGTAACAGCCTTTTTAATATCAGCACTTTTTGATAGTGGGAGGACAGCTCAGGGTTATTTCCTTAAACTTTGAGCATCAGCAATAGTGAGTCATTTGTCTCTGTGTGTCTTGAAAACATGTATTGAAGTGATTCAACTTGATCCTCCCAACAGCCAGTAACCACATACAAAAAAACCTTATATTGAAGACCTTCGCAAATCAAATTTAAGACTTTCTAGTATCTTCTATGGCCTTGTAATGAGTGAACTGAATTTACTGCTTTTTAAAAATACTTTTTAAGACCTGAATATACCGCTTAAATATAGCCGCTCTGTCATGACTTAAGATAGGGGTAGATAGATAGGTTCAGGGAAGGTGTTATCCATTCTACAGAGAAGTGAGCCCGAATGCTAGATCACAGTTTATTTCTTGGGTAACATAGGTAGTCACATCCACTGAAGTTTTTTCACATCATGAAACCTAAAAAAGAGTACTACTTGAAAAATCATATGACTTTGGAGTTGCTCCACTGCCCAAAAGCTACTGGGAGAAGTAGTGGTACGTGTAGTGTTGCTACTTCACTGTACTGTGTATTACTGGGTGAAAATAAGAATGAAACTAGTGTTTGATGATTCAATACTTTCCAACAACCGATGACAAGGGAAACAGATGGTAGGTCTGATATCAAATAGTAGAATTTACATGAGACACAGCAACAAAATTCTAATTCTTCTTCTTCTTATTATTATTATTATACACTTACAAAACTTACTTAAGAATATTATATTCCATTTATGCCAGATCTGTTCTGCTACATGCAGCTTAACTGCACCTTTTTAAGAATCACAATTCTTATCCCCTACAATTCTGAATCAATTCATCAACTCATCTTTTGGACACATTTTGGATGTCATAATTTAATAATTAGTTATGCAAGACAAAGCTAACACTATTTTGTAAATACTTTCATCACCCAGTGACTGATGTTAACAAAGCAGAGCACCAAACTCCAAGACCAGCTGACTACCACACTGCAGCACTGTACAAGACTTAACAACTATGGTATAGAATAATAACTCAATAAATAATCTGGATAGCAATGGCGATTAATGGTGCAGCTGCTGCTCTTTACTGCTGGAGACATTTCCTCCCTCCCCATATATACTTACACACACACACGCTCAAAGGATGTGGTTAGTTAATGAAGTCATTTTTTGTTTTACATACAGAATGAGGACTGTATTCCCACACACTTCACTTATTCTCAGTTTGACAAACTGTGACCGAACACACATGAATTGTTTCATTCATATGTGTATTATTTGCACTCCTTTACACATATACTTGTGTCTATGTTTATTTTATTTTTGTTTGTTTGTTTGTTTGTTTGTTTGTTTTTCTGTTTTGTTTTTCTTTGAGTGGAGGGGTGGGGTGGGTTTGAACATGCAATATTGTGACTACCTCTAAAGACTATCCTGTACACTTGTCAATACCTGTGTAAAAATCAATAAAAAGAATTTGAAAAGAAAGACAGACTGTGATCGTGAAGACCATCTAGTGTAACTGACAGTTGTGAACTAAAGACAAGACTGGTCTAAAATAGAATCAAAAGCAAAACCACTTCACATGATCATCATGAAACCTAAAAAAGAGTACTACTTGAAAAATCATGACTTTGGAGTTGCTCCACTGCCCAAAAGCTACTGGGAGAAGTAGTGGTACGTGTAGTGTTGCTACTTCACTGTACTGTGTATTACTGGGTGAAAATAAGAATGAAACTAGTGTTTGATGATTCAGTACTTTCCAACAACTGATGACAAGGGAAACAGATGGTAGGTCTGATATCAAATAGTAGAATTTACATGAGACACGTTACGCCGCCCACCCAAGAGTATTAAAACTCCCCCACAAGTAGACAAAAAATCCCCAAACTCAAAATAATTCTTACTGGAAAATCTCCTTTAAACACTAGAAATGTGCTATGTCATTCCTCTCACCTGTAGACTAACCTCCATGCCTGCATCTGCCTTGTTTTCCTCTGTACTTTCATCACTAACTTTCTCCTTCTGTCAGTCCCTCATATCTCCTTGTACCATAGGCCTGTAGGCAGTCAGAGCTGTGTGGAGCACCACTGAGGGCTGCAGACACATCACCTCCTCAGGCACAGTAATTATTTGGCTCTTTTATTGTTGAATGCGCTGCTGACGGTCGGCCTAAGGGGAGTCAAATATCTTTTTTTTCCCCAGTTTTTTTTTTTGCCACAAAGTTTCTTGGAGTAGACTCAACAGCTGCTGGCTGCTCCAAACACTGGCTTCCAAATTACCTGAGGTGCTAGAAAGATGGACACGAACACTCGGAGACTGTCAAACTCAAAGTTAGCTTTAAGTTTAAATTGGTTTTGAGACATTCCTGCGATATATGGAGCTTGAAATCACTACATAACAGTTGCTTGTGTGCAGGTTTAGATAATCAGGAGACATTCTATGTGTTCATGGCAAAATTCATGAGAATGTCTCTGTGCTATATATTTGACAAAGGGAACTGAAGCTTTTTGGGTTCTTGTGGTTGATGAACACCTTACTAAAAACATGTTGCATTTCCCTTTAATTGGTTACTCATTTCATAACAGACTATAAGGGTCAGCACTTTTTATCTAGTTGTGGTTGTGTTGACCTTCCCTTTTTCGAGGAACCGCACTTCATTAGAAATGTTTATCTTGATATTGAGGAAGTGGGGTAGATGGAAAAAAGGAGAGAGAGAGAGAGATTGTGTGTGTATTTTGCTGGTATTACACTCTTCTGTGCTTGTGTGTGTGTGTGTGTGTGTGTGTGTGTGTGTGTGTGTGTGTGTGTGTGTGTGTGTGTGTGTGTGTGTGTGTGTGTGTGTGTGTGTGTGTGTGTGAGTGAATGTAACTAGTTCCTAACTGATATCATAACTGACAGCAGATTTTTGGAGCAATCCTAGTAAACATTCCAATACTAGTAAACATATATTTGCATAAAAAACATATGTGTCCACTCCCATGTTTATAAGAGTATTAAAAAGTTGGAAAATATCCCTTTAAAGTACATTTAGATCAAAATTTAAAATGCGCAATAAAGTTGTGATTAATCGTGAGTTAACTTGTGACAATCATGTGATTGTTTTAGCAATGCTATAATGAACCTGGCTCTCTTAAACCTAAATGGAATGGAACCCTAATTAATGTCATTGCTAACATCTGTGTTTGACCAACTATTTCATGTCAAAATGACATGCTTGAGCAATATAACATGCTTGAGACACAAAATCACAATTTTGCATCAGCAAGGCCACTCTCAAAGAGAAACCAGCTTCAATCAACTTCAGGATTGTCTCCCTAAAAGAGATGAGCCCTAACCCTAACCCTTTAAAAAAATTATAATTGTGTACATATTTCCTGTGTTTTCTGTTTGTATCTCGATAAAGAGACCAAAAAATAAATACGGATGCTCATTAAAACTATGATAGAACAACAAAGCTAGTGGTGGCCTAAGACTTTTGCACAGTAGTTTATATATAAAGAATTAAAACCATGTATCAGCAAACTATCCACTAATATCATGTGTTGACTTTGACAATTAATAGCATTGAAAAAGGTCTCTGTACTCTGCAAGGAACGTAAACACAATTTCCCAACCGGAAACCACAATTGTTACATGAAACTGAAAACAACACTAAATTTAAATAAGTGTTTCCTCTATACGTGCCACAGCGCACATCACTTAGATTAATACACATATTGTGTGAGGAGGAGGAGGAGGAGGACAACCAGACTCAGACAGGTTCAATCATTTTGATTGAGATATGATGGTAATGTTATAAATAGCCACACAGACTCCTGTTATGGTCATTTGTAATAATAACTGTTCAGGTGCTGTTGGAAAACCTCACTAATACAACACGAACAATGAAACTACACTTCTTTGCCATTTGTTTTTCATTTGGGATTGCTAACAGGGCCACTGAGGATGTCATTACAGGAAAACTTGTATGGATTTATTAGTTTATTGGTGTAACTAGGTGCCTGGCCATGCAATACTTTAAATACGGTAACATTTTAAACAGGCAGGCATTGTGAAGAAGCTCTAAGTTCATGTTGAAGTGTTGAAATGTGAATCACCCCTAATACACCTGATTCTAATTATGAACCCGTTATCAAGCCCCTTGACAAACTTCAGAGTTCATATTATAAACAGGTGTATTAGATAATGGATATATCTAAAACATGCAGGGCAGTAGGTCTGCAGGAACAGGGTTGGTGATCACTGCTCTAAGCTGCTTTACAAAATAAGATAGTAATGAAATGAAATGTCTTTAAAATGAACCATAGATTGTATCTTTGCAATGCACATCTTTGCAAAGATGGCATTTAAGGTCTAGGAAGCTTTTATTATCAACCAGTGAATCCCTAACATGTTCTGCCTGCTGTCAGAGAGTTTGCTATCACCCTTCTGGAGCACAAATCTCTAAAAGACCCTCAAGAAAAAGGGTGTACCGCCAATGAGAGAAACGCATAAATTAAGAATGAAGAACTAAACTAGCCATGACGTCGCGGTCATTACTTCCAGTGTTCTGAGGACTGGATTGCCGGTCCAGCCGCTCATGATAAATCACTCTGCTCATTTATAAAAGTGCTAGAGTTGACAACCCCCCCCCCCTCAAATCCCAACCCCCCCAACCCACCCTCACATCTAAACCCAAGGCCAAACCGTCTCTCTCTACCCATCAAAAGTTAATTAAGAAATGTGCAACGAGACCCAATACGCCCAAACCTATAAAGACAAATGGTAAACAATAAGAAAATACAGCATGGCATGGATTGTATTTTCTCAGACATGCTGCTAAATCAATATATCATCAAGAATTCTGTGAAGGGGAAAGAGAACACGTGTTTTCTTTCAGTTTTTTCTTCGGCTTGGTTGATCGTATGGATATTTCCTCGGCATGTTTATCCAAGTAATGCAACTAAAAGTGAATAAGAGAAATGAGTCCAGAGAGAAAGAGGCACAGAAGAAACTTGTATCATTAAAAGCTCTGTGGATAACTCCCAAATTAATTAAATGTACGAATGTTTGCTGTTTCATGCTACAATGCCCAACACTTTTCTTTGTGAAGTTCCAAAAGTGTTTTCAGCTGATGTCTGGGATTTTCAACTTCAACAGCCACAAACCTAGAGACTCTTTTTATCTACACCTGTGTGTTTTATTCATCAACAGACAGAGAGAGATCCAGGTTGAACAATGGTTTGGTTGTCCTCCGTACTCTTTTTGTTCTGCTACAGTCTACAGTGTAAATGTTACACAAGTGACACAGTTTTTTTTTTTGACATTTTTGGTCATCTCTGTTGGAGGTGTTGAGCATAAGTGTGATATTTGATGTCAGTATCACTGTGACAGTTCATGTATTGTTTCTGTGGTACAAAGAAATATATATTCTACAAATGACATTCAGATGAGAGTTGATAAGATATTTGTGCTTGTGGTGCAGAAAAGTGTCACAGTTTTGGACTACGTGTTTGACTAAGCGCAGAGGGAAGTGATGAGTAATAGTAGGGAGGATATCTTTTTCTGGCATTAAAGCAAAAGCAAAAGCATTACTGCAGTAGCATAACCTTTTTTTGGTTACAAAGTTGTTTGGTTCCAACAATAGATAAAATATTAACTTGGGCATAAATTGATTTCTTTGTCACAATGACTTCTAAGGGTATCTCTGAAGAAGCTCTTTCTTCAATGATAATCATGAGTTGATACTTTACTGACTCTGTGCAGTGTTCCACATCACCCACTTCTTTTCAAATCGCTATCTAAGAAAATAATGAACCAATAAATAAAGCATTACCATACAGTTACCATATTTAACCCTGTAACACCAAGTGAATCATATTTGATACATGTGTTTTAGAGAGCACGTTGTCAATCAGTGAGCCTGGACTTTTTTTTGCCAGTTTTGAAAAAGTTAAAATAAGAAAACCATTCAAATAGTTACTGATACTTCAATAGGAATAGTTACTGGATTGATGCAATGTTGAATTACTGAATATTTTGTAGCTTATTTTATGGTAAATTTGTGTTGAAAATGTGTGTATCAAATAAGATACAGCAAGTATAGAAGCTCATTTATCTGATAATCTCTCAACTGTCATTTTATTGCTTTTCATGTTGTGGCCGATGTAAGCTTCGTTCGGGACCTATAAGAGCTTTAAAAATGTTGTATTCAATATGCTATAGTGTTATTTTTTTATTATTTGTTAGAAGTAGTTGTCACAAACTGGCTCAACATATGTGACACGGAGGGGAGACAAGTCAGGGTTTAAAGTGCCAAAAGAAAATGTTTTATTGTAACTAAAACAACATATATGCAAAAAGCATGAGGTGTGGAGTGAATGTGGTGTGTGGATGAGTGAGATATTTGTGTGCGGCTGTTGAGTGTAAAAGGAAACCACCAAAACGAACCCAGAACCTGTAGCGGCGTAGTGCCGTGGAGCCTAGGAGAGAGAGAGAGAGAGAGAGAGAGAGAGAGAGAGAGAGAGAGAGAGAGAGAGAGAGAGAGAGAGAGAGAGAGAGAGAGAGAGAGAGAGAGAGAGAGAGAATTTTGCTGGTATTACACTCTTCTGTGCTTGTGTGTGTGTGTGTGTGTGTGTGTGTGTGTGTGTGTGTGTGTGTGTGTGTGTGTGTGTGAGGGAATATAACTAGTTCCTAACTGATATCATAACTAACAGCAGATTTTTGGAGCATGCAGTACAGTATTTCATTGTTCTGTATTGTTCCAATACTAGTAAACATATATTTGCATAAAAAACACATGTGTCCACTCCCATGTTTATAAGAGTATTAAAAGGTTGGAAAATATCCCTTTAAAGTACATTTAGATCAAAATTTAAAATGCGCAATAAAGTTGTGATTAATCGTGAGTTAACTTGTGACAATCATGTGATTGTTTTAGCAATGCTATAATGAACCTGGCTCTCTTAAACCTAAATGGAATGGAACCCTAATTAATGTCATTGCTAACGTCTGTATTTGACCAACTATTTCATGTCAAAATGACATGGTTGAGCAATATGTATTGGACCAACTTTCAGTCACATCATTCCATTCAAAATGCCAGAGAGAGAGAGAGAGAGAGAGCATGAGACCAGGCTGGCATTTATCACCTTGCTAGAGGCCTAGCCAGGTGTCAGCACCTTGCCCTAACGACCCTCCCTGACTACCAACTCCTGCAGGAAGTAATCAACTGCATGATGGCGAGCAGAAAGGGAGGGGTTGGAACATAGTGCTTCTAGTGCCACCAACATACATTTGTGGTTTTGAGTGAATTGTCTTAAAGGTGCAGTGTGTTGCATTTAATGGCATCTAGAGGTGAAGTTGAACACATAGATACCCTACCTCATCTTTCCTGGAGAATGTACAGTACAGTAAAATGTAGGAGAATGTACAGTCGCTAAGAAAATAAGAGAAACTAGTATTTAATACATGAAAGGGGACTGGCTCTCTATGTAGATATAAAGGCTTCATTCTAAGGTAACAACAACAGGATTCTTTTAGGTGATTTTACACTAATTTAAACATACTAATGAAAATAATATTGTATTTCTGCCAACTTCCACTTCCACTAGATGCCACTTAATTCTACACACTGCACCTTTAATAATCATTAAATCTGGTATAGATTCATGCTCCCCTCTGGCTGAATTACTTAGGTAGCATTTAATCTAGTGCCATCATTTGGTTAAAATTTTTATATGTCCAGTACTTTGTTTATGACTAATAAACTACAAAACTCATGACATTCCCATCAGCTACAGCTGTACTTTATGTTTGGTGCTGATTAGAACATGCTAACATGCTAATGTGCATTAATGCATTAGTGCATTAATGTAAAATTAAGACAAAGATGTTTGCATGTACCTTGAGAACTGCTAGCATGGCTGCAGCTTTATGTATCCTTTGTGTTATAGATGAATAGTTGACTCTAAATACATCCAGTAAGATGTTCATTTATAACATATGCTTCACCAAGCAGCTCTGCAGAACCTAATGCCTATCTTAATAAATAAAAACACTTTAAGAAGGGAAAAGAGATTTTTCTCAGCTGAATTACATTTGAGTTTATTGCAATTGAGTTTTACAACTGACTGCATTTCACCAGCGTGATCAGGCCACTGAAAACCAAACGCTATCAACTGAATAAATCAAACAAGGAAAGGTTTAGAGAGGCTGCAGTTGGTTCATAACACATTTAAAATGAAATGCACAAACACACAGATGCATGCCTGTGTGTGGAGGCACAAATGAGTTTGCACACACACACACACACACACACACACACACACACACACACAATGACATATAGAAATGCACACACACACACACAGTTCTTATGAGTCCGGGCAGTGGAGCCGAAGCATCTTGGCATGGTGATTTATTCATTTGCTTCCAGCAATAACTGAGGATATTGTTAGCGCCCCACCCATAAATCTGTGTTATTTTCCCCAACATAGAGATTTGGAGAGCAGAGGCAGTCAGGGGAAATTGAGATGATGAAGCACGATCTTGACTTTTCCGTGAGGAAACCTGCATGGCAGCGAGCAAGCCAGCGTATTAATGTGTGAGTGTGTGTGATTTTAGTCCATTTTTGAAATGACAAGAGTCTATTTCCTCATGCCTAACTGTGCAGCCAATTGTAAATCTAAGTCAGACACACACAGCAGTCAGTGTAATGTACAGTATGTGAGACAATGATGAATGTACTGTAAATGTCACTCCTTTAGAAGAGCAGCTTAAAGGTAGGGCTGATGCTCTTTTCAGTACTCATGCTGACTTATTGTTACTACAAACACTCCTGTGTGTCTAACACTGAAATTCTGCTGCAGATTACACTGCTTAGCCACTGATAACTAAAAATATATCAAGCTTCTTGAGAAGTGGGTGAATAACTGTTTCTACATGTTGCCCCACTGAAGAAAATTGATTTAATTTCATGGTGGTAAGGTTTGCTGTGGGAATGGTATGTGGGTGATGTGTACAACAGCAGCATGTATCCTTTTTTCTGTGAAAACAAAAACAGATATCTGATTTATGACTTACATCATGATTTATGTATGTATAGCGCTCTCTAGTGATGCTGCCGGTACTGTGGAGGCAGCAGAAACAAATGCAGTTCAAGTTCTGTGTGAATGTGAAGACAGTTCAGTACTGTTAGAGCTCCTGATAACAAAACAAGCCAACTGATTTATGTGATTTGAAGGTGAAAAAATACATTTTTAATTATTTTTGGGTTTAACTTTGGTAAAAAAAAAATAAAATAAAAAAAAAAGTTTACTGGTTTATACATCTAGATACAATATAACTACATGTAAGTTGTAAAGTAACCAAAATAAAATAAAAAACTGAAGGAAACAGGCAGTCACACAAAGTAAAAATTAATATATGTATTACATTAATATTCCATAGATGTGGGTTAAAAACACTGAAATAGAAACAGCACCAGAAATAAGTGTTACTTATTTTATATGGAGTTACATTCAAAAAGGTGGGGGAATTAAAAGCTTGGCTCTAGTGAGGTCTGTAAATGGTTCTAGAGAGAGAGAGAGAGAGAGAGAGAGAGAGAGAGAGAGAGAGAGAGAGAGAGAGACTCAGCAACACATTACATTTATGTCATAACTTATTAATTGCTTGTTAATTGTTTGTTTAGCTATAAGTTAATCAATAATCAATAACTTGCAGACACACTATCCTGGGTAGTTTGCACTATATTTGATTACAATTCTCATTCAAGCTAAATCTTTGGTTCAAGTAAAACACAGACAAGTATAGTTAAGTGGTCTCAGTGAGTTAGTCTCTCTGCATGTTTGTGTGTGTGTTTCGGTCAAACAGACACGCTGACAGAGGAGGAAGGAGACGGAGAAGCAGAGGAAACACTGAATTAAATGGTTACTACTGTACGCTAAAATCCCCTCATGGCTTCAAATGCAGACAGTACAACCCTCATGCTACGAGACCAGTTCTTTCTTCTTTCTTTGTGTCTAAGGACAGTTAATAAAGTATATTGATGCGTGTTTGTATGTAACAATAGATGTTTGCTCTAGTTACTTTGATTCACTGTCTTTAAGTTACTGAGGATATGATTCAAAACCTCAAAATCTAGAGTTATGTGTTAAGAATCAAATCTAAACCTAAACCAAGATCTCTCCTCCAATGGGAACTTTTCAAATCTGGACAGAACAAGTTACCCATCAGTACAAGATCCATCTTCTCACCCAAGCACATGGAACTCCATTGTCAACAAGAAGCCAACCTAAGGGGAGCATCAGTAATAAAGTGTCACACACTGAAATGCTAAACATGCATGAAGCTGACGCTGACAAACATTAGCGGTATTCATTAAACAACCATAAATGCACAGTCACAGTGTGAGCTGCTTTATATTAAATGAGGTATTACTCACTCGCCACAGTTTGCATCCAGCACCTTGTTAAAATTCAAGTGTCTGAACAGGTTGATAGAAGCTAACAATTAAGAATGCACTCTGAGCTAATACACAGATTGTCTCTGTGGAGTAATGAACAGATTCCATGCATTATTTTTGTAATTTGTGCTGTTCAAGGCACAAAACCAACTTCTTCTTTATCCTGTCCTCTGGTATATGAGTATCTCATAATGACTTCATTTGGAAATCTGTCTGTATTTGGAGCATTAACGTTTCTACTAGGACACAAAATATCTTTCTCTGTCTTTATGTGATATATAACAGAACATCACAAAAGCAACAGTTAACAGTTTATTATTGCATCCAAAATCAATGAAAGGGTCAAAAACACGGTGTATATATTCCTTCATAGCTTCATACAATACAGCAGAAGGTTGGTGGTAATGGCTTATTTCAAAAGCAGAAATGTTCCATAATGACTGTGACAGGATCATCATGGTTAGAGCTGAACTGCTGTTTTATGTTATTTTGATATGTGAAGGTTGGAAACGTGCATTCTATACTGATTGACTGTAGAGTTTAGTGAAATGAAAGACTGTAACAGCATTTTGAAACACTGATTCTTACTAACTGCCACATTTAGGAGGTTCATATGAGATGTCTGTTCTACCTTGGTTCTTGGTTCTGTGACATATTATGACATTTTGGGAAATCCTGTGATACTCGAACACTTTGGTTAAAGTTGAAGTATGTAACTCTGACACCAAGTGTTTAGAAATGGTACTGCGGCCCACGTTCAAAACACTGGAACTGAAAAACTTAAAGCTAGTCATGGAGGATGAGTCAGGGGCTATTTCTCCAGACTGACCATTTGTTAAAAGCTGGTCATAAATGGGGGGTCGGGGCTGTCTTTCCTGACTGACCAAAAGTTCAGAAGGTGGAGTTTTTGGAGATAGGAACTATATGTATAGTGTTGTAAGTATTGGAGTAGAGAGATTCAGATCGGGACCGGGACTCTCTCAAGATTGGATGTTTGACACTGTTCTACGGAAGAGGATTAGGGCCACTGTGGAAAAAAAATTCAAAATTGACTTTAAACTCAGAATTCTGAGAAAAAAGTCAGAACTCACTTTTTTCCCACAGTGGCCCTAATCCTCTTCCGTAGTTCTCTTTTGTAATAAAACCTTTAAAATATACAAGTGAGAAGTGTCAGTGGTGGTTATCCTTCTTCATCAACACATGAAGAATCTACCTATTATAATATACTGTTTACTCTCTAACATGTGAAGTATATCTACTTTTTATTATTTGTTTAATGACCTATAAAGGAAACGGTATATGTTTACTTATCTGTGTCTCTAGTCTGTGCAGCTTGGATGGAAAAGTTTGACAGATCTGGAGGAAGCTTCATGTTACATTCTCAGTCATAGCCATGGTCGATTTTAGACTCTTTTAGGTGTGCTCTATCACCCCTGAATTTGATCTCAGCCCCCTTAAAAATAAATGGGCATGCAGGGCATTGTATGTCAAATTCTCATTAGGAGCTGAGCCCCCCCCCTACAATTGATCCTACAATTGCCCCTGGTCTCAGCCCTAATTCAGTCCATTTTCAGAATCAACAGGTGTTTTCACCTGCAACAACACACTGCCTGTGTGTGACTAGCAATTGAAAACAGCAGGTTGTTACAAGTTGTTTCCTTCCCGTAAGAAGAAAGGAAGCTCACACAAACATCACCTTGAAAGGTTTTCTTCAGTCAAGAGACGGATGAACACCAACAAAACCAATGGAAATCAGTAAGATCAGTAGAAGCAGGAGTGGATGAGTGTATCATGAGATGGAGTGAATGGCTGTAATAGAGATGTGAGCATTTTCCTAAATAACTTCTCTCTTTTGGGTGCATTTTGTTGCCTAATGGGACAAACTTGTTGTTGACAGAACCAAATGTTTAAAAGGTTCTTGAGAGGACATGAAACAGTTCAATGGAGGACAGTTTTACTTCCCATAATGCTGTGCGGGAAAAAAAAAAACAACAACAAAATGAAAACACAAGCATGAGTGCACAAAGGCTATTTGCTGGAAGCAAACTGTTGCAAATCACATTCTTGGTCAATGGAAGAGTGGTTCATACAAAGGATTGGACCACTGCAGTGCTGCCATGATTCACTGTGATTATCACAGTAGTGTTATTATTCATATAACAAACGTATGATTGATCAGTGCTGACTTTCGTGAATGTACAGTATAAACTCTGCAGCACTGTTTTCTCAGAGAGAGAGAGAGAGAGAGAGAGAGAGAGAGAGAGAGAGAGAGAGAGAGAGAGAGAGAGAGAGAGAGACTCAGCAACAAAAGGTTGAGTGTGACAAAGTGAGTGGGAACACACCATTTGTTCCCACTTGCACATTTATGTCATAACTTATTAATTTAACTATGCTTGTTAATTGTTTGTTTAGCTATAAGTTAATCAATAATCAATAACTTGCGGACACACTATCCTGGGTAGTTTGCACTATATTTGATTACAATTCTCATTCAAGCTAAATCTTTGGTTCAAGTAAAACACAGACAAGTATAGTTAAAATATTTTTAATTGCCTTTTTATTGCTCCTTTTTTCTTTCTTTCTTTTGGCAGCTCTGCTGGGCTTTTAGTGACTGCTTGTGCTGTCTTTTTTCTGCTAGTTGATCATTTTTCCCACACACTGATACAACTTCACCACAGTGCAATCCAGCTGTCAAATTGACAAATAAAACAGTCAATCATGAGACTTACTTTTTCTTGGACACAATTTTTACTTTATTCTATTTAGATAACACTGATGTTAAGTGGAAAACTTGTAACTCTATGATCTTTTTTGAGGCATGAGCTTTGTTCCCAAACCTACTTTATGTTTTTTAAACTTTTACTGAAAAGCACATAAATGGACCCTTACATATTGTTCATGTACTCACTCATAATTAGTCTCCACACATCCATAAAATCCCCCATCAGTCATGAATTAATGCTTGATTAATCTTGTGGGGCAACATGACATTCACAATCATCACAATTGTATGGTCTATTATTTTATAGAATATGAATGAATACAAAGATATTTTTTTAATAGACACAGGTCAAATTTTTACATTTGCATATATTTAATAATTTGTATCAGCTGCACAGAAATAAAAATGAAAAATTATGCATTTCCATTCTTGTAAACTGCGGGTCACATTTAGTTAAAGTCCAGCTAATAAAAATGTGCATGAGATATTTTAATTGATTCATGTACATCCAGAAATAAACAGATATTCTTACAAAATTTGAAGATCAGCACATAATAAATAAAACACACGTGCAGTTTTATCTCTAAACACACAAATGACGTCCGGCACTGAGATTTACATGCTGCTCATTTAATGCTCCGAGCTGTGACATATGCTCTTATTGCATCAAGCACAGCTGTAATGTCTCATTTCCAGGATGATTATTGAAATATATGACTGGCACGTACCAAACCTATAAATGTGTGTGGGTTTTTTTTTCTTTTCTTTTTAATAGATGTGCTGATAATGTGTGGAAACAGTAGCAATAACAACAGCGTATGTGAGACAGAAACCACCAATCTTCTCCACTGAGGTGCCATTTGTTCACAGTAAATGCACCGAGATAGCAGTATAATTCGACAGTGATGTAGTGTTGTTTAAAAATGATACACACGGCACTTTTAAAAACACTAAAGCCTCAATGGCCCTCAAACACACAAACACACACACACACATACACACACACAAATAAATGAGCTACATGTTATTAGCTGTTCCAGCTTCAGGGCTTGAGGGATGGAGGTTGGTCCACCACTTTGGTCGAGACTGAAATATGTCTACGACTATAGCAGAAGGCATACATAATGCATATGGAAATAAATACGCTTTCAGACAGTAATGTGCTATTTACAAGAAAACAATCTTGGGAGATACTTTGATGACTTTTCCTCATGCTCCACCAGCAGGTTGATAGGTTTTGTTTCTTAAAAACCGTGTAAAGTGAATTCAGACATTTTCTTCTAAACACATTAAATAGGTCATAAATGTATTTCTAAAAAGGTTTAAAAAGCATTTCAACCATTTAGATTTGAATTGTGGAGCTAGGCTTCACAAACTGTGTTTCAAGATTTCTGTGTTCAGGTTTTAGTGGGCGGGTCTGAAAATCACCACTGCGTGATTAGCATAAACCCGCCCCTGCTGCTGTAGAGGTATAAATACATTCAGCGCACAATACTACTACTACAGTCTACAGTTAGCCAGTTAGCTGAGTTAGCTACCAAGCTAGCAGCTGAGTTAGCCACCGAGCTAGCAGCTGAGGTAGCAGCAGAAAGCTCTCAGACCTAGCGTCCATGTTTCTGGTAGAGGTGGTGACTTTGATTGACAGGTAACACTTGGTAGGGGGCGTTGTTTCAGCGGACTCGGCGGGCACTCCCACAGCGTTTGGGAGCAGAGAAAGAGGCTGATTTTTACACAACTTTGAAGCCTAATTTCATATATCTGACTAATTTCATACTGTATATTTGGCAGGGTGGTTAAAAACACACGTTTCTGTGGTATGTCAAAGTCAGAACATATTTATTCTTACTTTCCACAGACTGTAATGAAATGTCTCAACAACGATTGGATGGATTGCTGTGATATTTGTTATGGTGTGACATTCATGTGTCCCTTGGGATGAATTCTTATTACCCTTCACTTTCCATATGGCGCTTAAATCAAGTTTTTAATTAGACCAGCTCTTTTAAATACCTGCAAAACTATGATGTTCACATCAGCTAATAAGCACATGTCAGCATGCTAACACAAACTAAGATTGGTTGAATATACACTACATGCCCACTTCAGTATCCTACATGTGCAATGCAGTGATAAATACCTCAGGAAGCTCTTATCTTCCTCCTGCACTGCCACTGATGACGCTGCTTCTTGGTTTATTTGTTCAGTAAGTTCAGATGTTCCTTTTATGTTAAATGTGACCTCAGTAAGCTTGCAGATCACTACAGCAGCAGGTTAGGGGAAGTTTAAGGGGAAAAAATAAGACATTTCCTGCTTGTTTGATCACAATTTAACCTGCATATTATGCTTTAGATGTCAGACTACCAACTTATAGAGATCATCAGCTCAGGGCTGGGAGTTACCTGCTGTGAAATAAAGTGAGTGTGAGAGTGTGTCAGACATTGAGATACCCTCTAAGGTTTCTCTTCAGGGATAATGACCTCATATTTACATATATATCTTTAGTCAGTGTAACAAATGGATGCTTTTTAAATTTCCTTTTAGGACAGAGATCACTGCTTTACTTAGCAAAGCACCGCTCTCCATCTTGATGATGCACTGTAACTATTTATTGGATATTGGATTGTTGGATATTTGCTGTCTTTTTGCTTACTGGCAACATTTTAGCATTACTAAATTAAAGGTACATAATGCAGAATGTAAAAGTAATCCCTTTCAATCATCACTTATGACCCACTACAAGTGTGTGACGGTGTATTTATCTACAGACACTCTGCCTGACTTTAATTCTTTTCTTCAATAGGCTTCTGGGCGTCAACCTTTTCTGCAGTGTGTGTGTGTGTCTCCCAGCCAATAACAGCTATGGGTTACCATTTACAAAGATGTAAAACAAAGAAAGATTCAAAATCGACCCACTAAAGTTGGTTAAAATTGTCCTACTTTTCCAAACAACATTCACCTCCCATAGTGCATTGCCTCTCATCCTCTTCTTTCTTTCCGTCCCGGCATTCAAGTACACAGATGAGTGTGTGTAGCCTCGACCAGGATCCCATTTATCATCCTTTTAAAGTGGCCAGTCAGTGATTTGGATAAGCATGGGGTTGTGTTGGTGTTCAAGGTGCAGCAAAAGTGGAGAAACTCTTTCCACCCAAATCATTGTAATTTCAACTTAGTGTGAAAACTCAATAGAAAAAAGAACTATAGCAGTGATGTGAAGGTAACAGTATGCTTTTATGTAAGGACCAGATGCATTCTGGATCCTTTTTTTAGACAGCTGGCGGCTTTATGTTTTTATATCTTTGGGTTTTTTTTTATTTATTTGTATTTATTTTCATTTTATATTTTCTCAGTCATCTTATAACCATGCGATGATGGGTTTCAGAGTACCATTTACAGGCACAAAGCACAATCCATCTAAAAAACTCAAGCCTATAAAAATTGATTTTTCTTCTACCGCAAAATACGTCTTGAAAGCTTTTCTCTTTTTCTCTCTCTCTCAGGTTTTTATCATTTTCACTGGCCAGGAATATGCAATTACCAGCTGAAATAAAGAGGGCTTTTTTAAAAGAGGTTTTATTCTTTTACTTATGCACTTGGTACTACTACAGTAATATTTCCAAACAGTGTTTTCAAGGTTTATTTTAGTAACATATCATTCAACTTACATACTCAAGCTATAGCAAATGTATTGTACTTTGGCGTCCAATGCTAATATGACTTTACTGACTTCTACATCATGCAAACTTCTACATGTTTACAAAAACCGGATGCATGTGCCGATCTTTGTGGATTTTGAGATGTATTGTTCCTCACAAAAGCAGCAAGGCAAAGATTGTTTTGTGCCACTCAGATGTACTGATTCTGTGATTTGAAGGAAAACTGGACTAAACTAAAAGCTTACTGGTGTGTAGGTTACATATAACCATGCAGCATTTCAATAACTAGATTGATTGATGTGCTATATAGTCTTTTTATATCATTGCTTCTGCTTTATATGTTTTATATGTAATAATGTTTAGTCAGTACATATCTCTATTACCATTAATATCCTCCATTTCTTTGCTTTACATGATGTATTATGTGTTTCTGAGCCACACTTTTTATATTATAATGTATTGGTTATTTCCCCCTACATTAATATCATCATATTGTGTTTCTGCGTGTTCATAAATGATCGCAGTAGTGTTGTTTTTAGTCTCTCTCTCTTTTTTAAAGTGGCTTTGTAACATCTGTCTAGGGACCACAGATAGAAAATAACCTTTTGTCAAACATTAGCACTTTTACAGCAGTCAATATAAAGTGCACTCTACCGGTTATGTAAACCAATAAAAAGATAAAATCAACTATATTTCACTGTGTATGGTAAACCTTGTTCACACAGTTTTTAAATGCTGTTGAGCCAATGGTATATTAACTAGTATAATAATACCTCAATACCTTCAGATTTAACTTTAGCACACTGTGGAGGTCTCAGGATGCAAGATGCTAACCATGAACCGCAGCGTCCCTATCTGTTAGCAAAAAAAAAAAGTTATAAAAACCCTTTTAAATTTAGCAAATGTATCAAAATCATCAAATGAATTCTTTCTGAGAAGATGTGTGAAGCTGGCCTAGTCCAGCAAGCCTATCTGTAATAAACTCAAATGACTTTTAAGTGAGGGACAATGCACAAAAAGAAGCCCTAGTTGTCCCAAGCTGGCCAAAATCTGAGCCACATTATCAGACACCGGGGGAATCTACTAAAGCTCGAGATGTAGGCAGGCAGTAGTTCCAAGTAGCGGATCTAGAGACGCTGATTGGCGGTCAGAAACCACTCTTGTTGCTGGAAAACAGGAGCTGAGTGCTGTTGATCCTGAGGCACAACAAACACAGAATGAAGCACTGGTACAATCAACAGAAAGCACAAGAGATAAAGTTAAAGTTGGCTGAGAGCACCAAGACCACAAAGACAAGTTCAACAATCTGACAATCTGGGTAGATATACTGATAGATTGATGAGGAGAAGGTGAGCATGCATATCCATACTATATACTCTCCAAAGAGGAACCTTCACCTGGATTATAATAGCAGAATAAAACAGTTTGAGATTGTGTTCCTAGAGACGATTTTGCAGTATCCACACACAAAAGAAGACTTTTTGTAGATGTTTTGGTTTGTTTAATTATGTATTACCTACAAACATACTCAGTATAAAGCAAACTCCCATCGGCTGCAGCATTCATCTTTTCTTTTCGGTGCACCATGTGTTTTGGTCTTGTAGCCATGATGAAACGGTGCAGGCCTCCCTCTCCCTCTCTCTTTCTCTCTCCCTCTCTCTTTCTCTCTCCCTCTCTCTTCCTCTCTGGAGTGAGTGCTGACGCCCTGTAATTATAGCTCCACCAGCAGATAATGCTCTCAATTTGAAAAGCCTCAACTAAAGTAAATACCAGAGAGGAGAGCCTCAGACAGGTCTGACATGGAGAAATAAGAGAACATTATATTCCCTTGGTCCTTAGACTTACACAGCAGGGGGTGGGAGTCGGTTCATGAGCTGTGTGTGTGTGTGTGTGTGCACGAGTGTGTGCTCGAGTGGACTGACTCAGGCTCATTAGCATGGATACAAATATGTTCTTTACTCCTGATGTTCTTATTGTAGAGACATTTGGGATAGAGGCAGAGTCTCTAATGAAGCCCTGTACATCACACTGCAGGCAAGGAGGTGGGGGTTATGAAGAGGGAAGGAAAATAAAGGTGGGGATGTTAGGTGCAAGGAAATGTCAGGAATGAAACAAAGTGAGAAGAACACAGTTTCCCATTTTTGGACATTTGTCTGTATTTATACACCAAGGGCCTGATTCACTAAAGGCCTGCGTGTGTAAAAACGTGTGCAAACTTGACATCACCTCCAAAAAATGTGCAAGCTGATCTACTAACGCAGCGCACTGAGGTTCGCATCTTGCAAATGTGCAAGATAGTACGCGCTGTCCATTTAGTACATTAGCCATAATAAATATGTAATATGAGGCGTTTTTACCCCAGTGTGCAAAATACAGAGAGGAGAAAATACAAATATGTTATTTAGCACACGCATTGTGATTTACCAAACCTGAAGGTAATGTTGTTGACGGTAACTGCATCTATAAATAATACCTTTGAAGGGCAGGTATTAACCGGCTGCTCACTGTGCACAGATGACTTCTGTTACTATGGAAACGAGGTGACGGAGGCACAATGACAGAATACACACAGGATGGAGTTTTTACACCTGTATTAATATTTTTGGAGTTGAATATTTTAGGTTTTACTAACAGCATTAACTTTGTCACTAATAATCTCCCATATGTGGGTTTTTATTGTAATATTTATTTGTGTTATAATTCAATATATTATTTAACCTCTTCCACTAGAACCTGATCAAGTTTCATTTTGCACTTGCAGCTTTCTGTTCGCCCCAACTCTCCATTCAGACACAAAACCCTCATTTAAATACTGCTGTCTGCACCTGTTGCACCTGTTTTCATTTACGCAGTTATTTTTAGTAGATCACCTTGTGTGCGCAATTTAGTACACACTATTTGGGATCTTAGTAAATCAGGCCCTAAGACTAATACCAGCTTTTTATCAGCTTTCATGAAAAACTGTCCATTATTCCTTTCAGTGAGATCTGGGAGTTCTGTAACATGGCTAAAAATGAAGTCTAACAAACAAACAAGCCGACAGGTTGTAAACAAACTCCCAGATTAGACAAATGTATTCAGGAGTGGAAATGAAGGGCAGCTGTAAAAATACAACCTGGTTTGTCTGTTGTAAACATTTATCACACAGAACAGCTTCCTGATTCAACTTTAGTCATGTTGTTTGTGATAACTGTGAACACAGAAGGAATTATTAGTCATTTTGAGTGTGTTTACATTTGATTATACCTTGAAAATAAAGTGGTTTAAATCAGAACTTAACACATAAGCTTTGAGTCACTCTGGATTTTAATGTTGTGAGATTTGAGTTTCAATTTCTGACCTTGAGAAACATCTGAACAGTAAAACACAATTACGTGATTTAGTTGTCTAACTTTGTTCCAAAAGCCTGAAAAACAAGACAAAGACAAGGATCATTTTAATTAGATTTTATTATGATTTCTACAACAAAGAGTGGATGGTGGGTGGTCTGGAGATTATGAAAGTTTCTTCTTTGTTTATGGATTTTCTCTGTTGTTTGGAAATGTGTACGCAGCCCTCCTGCCTTGTATGAACTTATGGTGTAAGCTCATGTGGGCTGGGTATAACAAAGTCAACTAAACAGCAGTAAAAATATGTGTAACAAAGCCAAATAAACATGAATAATGTGTTGTCACTGTTGGGCGCAAACCTTATATGTCCAATACCGTTACTTTTCAGGAAATTAAAAAATCCAATGGATCCAATGGAGTAATGAGATTTAGTCACAAGCTCTTTTTTAAGACTTTGGTTAAATGTTTGTAAATGGTGACCAATAGCATTGATTTATGGAAAAAAATTCCAATGGCTGGCTGGGGCCCTTCTGTGTGGGTTCTCTGTGGGCTTTCCAGCACTCGAAACTGCCCATAGGTGTGAATATGAGTGTGAATGGTTGCCTGTCTACTATGGGACCTATTTTAACCATCTGTAGCGCATGGCGTGAAACGTGTGGTGCAAGTGTTTTAGGGCCATGTCCAAATCTACTTTTGCTAACCAATACCTTTGCGCTTAACCAATCAGAGTGTCATCTCCAGTTCCCTTTAATATCCAGGAGCACTGTCACCATGGCGGATTGTAAATTTGATGGCGGATTTACCAGGATTAGTCACATGACAACATTGACAGTTTAATTGATCATTACTGCCATTGACTGATTCTGATACATAGTGGCGTCATTGTGACATTTGTTTAATATGTTGATGTACATCATAATATAAATTCACATTGTGGTCCTTTTTATTAGTGATGTTTTGCATGTGTGTGTGCGTAACAGACACAGTGTCTGCGCGCTGTGCACTCTCCTAGAAGCATATTGGACTCTTGATGATGCCCCTTACAGTAAATAACAGTGACATATGAGCCAGTGACTTAAGACCTGTTTTTTTTTTTTGGTCAGTAGCGCAATCGCTTTCCTCTGCCTCAAAATAGCAACGCGCCACCAATGTGCCTGACCACACCTCCTTTAGAGACCAACACACCCATAGGCGCACAGACTGGTGCAAGTGCATTTGCTATTTAGACAACGTGGGCGCATGAAGAGAAAATGACAACTGCGCCGGGGGAAACTAAGAAAGACACATGCGCCATGCCCGCCATCCGCTGTGCGCCGACCGCAAGATGGGGCCCTATATGTTAGCCCTGTGATAGACTGGTGACCCATCCAGGGTGTACCCCAACTTCTCGCCCAATGTCGGCTGAGATTGGTTCCAACAACGACGCAACCCTAGAGAATAAGTGGTATGGGGAATGAATGAATTGATTTCTGTGCAACAGTGACAATGTAGTATTATAATTACACAAAATCTGTCTAAATAGTTGTAACTTGATATGCCATTCCTCTAGAATCAATATGGAACCTTTGAGACTCAGTTTCTGTTCCTCTGTCTTCTATGTTATGTGGGCCCCTCGTATAAATGATGCCTGGAGACTTTACTTCTCCCTTTTTGTTACTGTTCTCCATTGAGATAGTTAAGTTTACTTGTCTGAAACTTATTGTGTAGTACGCTAACATATCCCTGTGTCATTTACTTTGTGTAGGAGCTCAGGTTACATGTCACAAGTTTCTGATTTCTAAAAAATGTAGATGGCCTCCAAAGATATCCCGGTCTGACCATCCTCATCAATACACAACACACACAATGCCCAGACTTCACCAGTTACATGGACATGAGTGACACAAGATTGAATTCATTCATTTCATAAGGCTGCAACAGGATGGGGTTGGGAATTACTTATGTTAGATAAATAAATAAAACAGGTTTGAAAGGAAAATGTTCAAATGTTGTGTCATGTATCTCTGTAGGTTCAGACACCTGCAGAGATGCCGAAACTAACTTGGAATTTGCTGACAGTGCACACTTGATTTGTATCTCACCTCAATTGACCTGAAACCATCCTGATTTGAAAAACTAAAACCAAACTTCTGCATTGTTGAAAATCCATCTGATCTTCTGAACGCTAATGTTTCTCAACCTTTCTTTACTTCATTGCAGCGATGTTGCAGCTTTCCCAGATGTTACTGTGGTGAGTGCATGCATTCTTATCACCACTGATAGAAATGATGACCACATCTGCCAACACTGACATGTTATCTCACATAAAGGCAAATGTGTTAGCAAGCAGTTGCTCATTTTCATACCAAGCAAACACAGAGCAACATTAGCATTCATTTGAAGATTTGCTTCCATCCACCTGATGGATGAAGGTCCAATATTCACTCTGTTTTTCTTTCTCCACTCGTTCTAAAGGGACATATTTGCCTCTTTAGCCACTATGTTCACCAGCTAGTCACTAACTGTATCTACAATTTGGTTCTGTTCAGGTAATGTAGGGTACATTGGGTTTGGTGGAGATTATTCATTTTAAAATGCCTACCGGCCGCTGTGGAAATGAGATTAATGAGAATTTTGGAACGTTCCGGCCTGTAGAAACAATGGACTGAAAGATGCTAAAATGCTCAGTATTATTAAATGCTCCTTTTCAAATAAAAAACCCCATTAAGGTGGCTTTAAATTCAAACATTTAAACCCTGAATTAGCCTTAATAACACAGCCAGAACTCACCAATCTTCTTCTACTCATCACATGATGAATTCAGAGCTAGGCAGAAGGGGAAAATTGGGACAATATGAAAGAGGAGGAGGGAAGCAATGATGAAACAGAGAGTATGACATGTGAGAGAGAGAGAGAAAGAGAGAGAGAGAGATATCCCAGGCTGCTTTCTATCTGCTGGCAAGAGTGTCAGCTGCCATTAGCTGTCACTTGTGAAGTCAAGTGCAGGAGCGTCATTCATTAGCAATGGATCATTGAAAGGGATTATAATGCCGCACTGTGACATCAGAGGACACATGTTGGCTTTGATTAATCATCACTTTTATTCTCTCCTAAACTAAAAGCACTGAGAGACTCTCAATTAGAATCAGCTTCCAACTGTGCCGTGCAACTGTTTTTTTGAGGGATAAGGGATTTAGAAAAGAGGAAAACAGATGCTGTTATTTCTGGTTTAAAGATGCAGAAAGATAATATTTCCTGCTGATAGTCATCTTTACATTTTGACTATTTTCATGCCAGGAATTCCCAAAAGTGTCGCAATGGCGTCTTCAGACCCCGGGACGCTAAAACTCTAAAACTCCATATCGAAATATCTTAATGAGTCGAGCTTAACGCTGAACTACAGATAACCTCTGAAGTACTCATTAATTTTACCACAAGTAAAATCAATCAAAAGGCTTCTTTCTTATCTTTTTCGTCATAGCGGTACACTTGCAGATGGAATTCCAATTTTAAATGGAGGCTGAAACAACAAATGTCACTAGCAGTTTTAGCAGCTGCTGATGCTCAATACTTTTTTCTTGTCGATTTGGACCCAAAATTTAAGTGTAAATAAGTAATAATGGTAATACTCATATTAAGACTCAATCCATATCTGATATGGTGTGTTAAAAATTAATTCCATGGATTTAAAAAAAAGTTTGATACTGTTTCTGATACTTCTTCCAACTACAAATAAGTTGAGAACATCTCTGAATAACAAAATTCATGCTTATGCTTATTGTTTAATTCATGGCTATTCAAAATGTCCCAATTCTGGTTCACAGCTGTCTAACCTTTCTTTTTTTTTTGGGCAATTTTATGTATTGTCTGTAGCAGCAATTTACATGTAGAGAGCATGAATACTGTACATATAAAAAGGGTTATTAAAAAAAAAAGGCCTGAGGTGAAATTTGCTCTGACTGGCTATCCTAACCCTACAGTACCTCCTGGGTAAAATGCAAAACTACTTGATCTGTTTGAACTAGGAAAATGGGTTGACTGGCTGTTTTAAATTTATATTCAACTGACTTTCTCATTTCCTACCAACAGCTAATACTGCGTTTGTTTCAGCATGACCACACATGTTCTTTGACTGAGTTATGTCTGTGCCTCAAACTAACCAAACATTATTTATATGTCATCTCTCCAAAAACTCCAAAATGCTGCTCAGGTTAATAGCCAACTCCAAATTACACATAGGTGTGAACAAGCATAGAGCTCCTGTACTATTTTTGTGGTAGGTAGGTAGGTAAGGAAGCTGACTGTTGCTGCTCATTTTACATAACAAAGCTAAAAAACTGTAAGAGTACAACTGAAAAGATCTGAGAAAACAAGTGGAGATCCTGAAAAATAGACTTGCTTGAAAATAACTAGTTCTGCATTTAGCAGCAGCAGCTCTGCAGGTGATAACAGTCAGGAGGGAAGAGCTGAATGGCATGGATTGGACCGAGGACCACAGCCGAATGAGTCCACTGCCGGTCAAAGCTCTACAGCTGGAGAAGAAGCAGAGGAACATCAGGTCTAGTTAGCAGTTATTTAGCTCAGTTTTCTTTCTCTGGTTTGACCAGAAATTCTAATATGATAAATAACAACACTGCAAATTCTTCTCTTCTTGCCAAGATTTAAAATTTTAGATCAGGAAACATGAGATTTTTTTTGTTCCGTTTTAAAAGTTAGTGTCTACCTTTGAGTCTTTTATGCCCTAATTAGTCAGGAAAGTTTAAATTGAATTATTTATTGGTAAAACAAGTTAAAACACATCAAGAATCAATGTTTTTCACTAGACAAACACTTCTTTTAAGGTCAGTGACACAAACTCAAGTTCAATTGCTTGATTTAAGAATGACAGACATGCATATTTACAAAAAAAAAAAAAACCCTGAATATTGAATCAAATGTAATTACCCAACCATGCTTCAACTTGAATGGACACTTTGATTTTCACTGCTCAAACACAGGTGACCCCAACTGGAAAAGCAAGCGTTATCATTAAATTAGTGTACTGTAATATTTGATCAAATTTGATCAGCCTGACACACAAGGTGAATTGTATTACATGTAATTGACTACTGCAGTAAATAAATATGGCTCCACATCCACACATGACCAACAGATGCCACTTGAAACCTTTTAACTCGACATCCAACTCTACTATAACAGTGTATTTAACTTCCTTTTTAAAAATCACTTCTGTCATACCACGTCGTAGCACATTTCAGTAGATTGCTGCATGTAGAAATGTACAGACTGGCCTCAGTGTTAGCAGCAGCAGCAGCAGCATGGGTAGGTCCTCTCAACAGCAGATAACAGAGAGTAATAAAGCCTTCTGCAGGAGGTCATGAACGCTGCTGCTCCATGATTGTTTCCTGAGCCGCAGGCCAACAATCAATCCACTCTCTCCTCCTCTTGCACCTTTCCTTTCACCTTATTTATAATCGCTCTCTCTCCTCCCCTCTCCTACCTGCTGGTGGCTTTTTTTTATATATATATATATATATATCTCCTGCCTCCTCTGTGTCACTCTTTTGTCTGCTGTATGTGGTTATTTTTTTTCTATACATGTATTTAGTGTCTGAATGGATAGCAAGAGTTGAGGTTGTAAAATTAGACTTGATGACTGTGTTAATTACAGTGGCAGCATGCTGGTTGAGTCAAATCAGTTGTGAAACCTTCTAACATTTATCTGCCGCTGTGATAATTTTACTGGAACCCTCCTGGTGTTTAGAAATCTAGCGGCTCTGGCTAAAGTTGTCCTTCTATTGCAGTGCAGTACAGTATACCTCTCTCTCTCTCTCTCTCTCTCCCCAGCATTTCCGCTATTTATTCTTTCCTCGCATGCTCTCGTCTCCCGCTGTGTCCCACATGCTTTCTCTTTGACTTTCTTTGCTTCCAGCCTACCCTCAACCTACTGAATTAGAGCGTGACACATTGGATGACTGATTACTGTCACAGACAAAAACACACTTCACTGTTCAAAATTTTGGAGCTTATTTGGGTTTTTAAAGCGAGTCTCAGACTCAGCTGGAGGTCAAGAAGAACTGAATCTTAAACCTCCATCACACTATGAGATGACGTGCTCTTATTTAACACAAAGCAACACAGGCTTTCCATCATCTTGAAATGACATCTTGACTGAGTCAGGGTTATAATTTGGTCTTTAACCCTTACATACTGTTCATATTCTACACTCTCAAAGTATGTTCTGGCTCAATTTTGACCCGGTCTAAGAATCTCCTCATAAAAAGTATCTATAATGAATGTTGAACCACAGATGTGTTTGGAAAGCATCAATAATCGATCTGACTGATCAATAAATGAGGTGATTAAACCTTGATTATGTTTCAGAGAGCAGAGAGAGTGTATGTTTACGGTTTTACACCACTCATAACACACAATATCATGTCCTATTTGACCTAAGACATGAAAATGTAACATAGCAATAATGATTTAAATGTATTTTATAACTTTACGGAAGTGTGGGGTTTATTGTATAACCATTAGAGCCATCAGTCTTCACTGCTACATCATAAAAAGAAATCCTCATAAAAACATATGTCAATAGATACAGAGATAATTTGACCCAGAACAGCCTCAATGGACAAACATGTGTAGCATCTATACAAAAGTATAACATACATTTTATTTTCATTTTTGTGCATTTTGTGCCACTTTAGGAAAAGTCATCAAATTTCAGAGTAAAAGATATTTGGGGAGTTTTTACAGCTGTTAAATGTCATCAAATTTGACCCAAACAGTATGTAAGGGTTAAATCATGTAGTGTAGTGTAGTGTAGCTAGGACCTACAGTAGTTAGCCACACCTAGCAATGTATTAACACCGCTCCACATTTCTAGCTTAATTGTTTCATTGGCTCTGCACACTTCAACAAAAAGATCCTGTACTATTTCAAGAGGGCTCATCCTATTTTAACCTACATGAAACAAGTGGTTTAGGTCTTTAGGTAGTTTTGTCCACTTTGAATTGAATTGAATATAATTGTCTTTATTGTCATAGCATTGAGGTCAATACAATGAAATTTAAAACCGCACTTTGGCGAAACCCTAGTTTGTTTCTTTGGATAGTCCGGTTCGTTTACGGTGATGTGAACTATCACGGTTGCTTCTAAGTGAACCCTGGTGTGGTTTGAGGTGTTAAAACAAACCAGACCAAATTAATTACTTTCTAATGCATGAAAATACCTTGCTCCTCTGAGTAACAAGAACAACACATGGTAGTCTCTTTCTCTCACCTTCTCCTTCTGTGCCATCTCACTCGCTTCATTTGAAGAATAAAATACTCAACAGTTCCCTGCCTTCCCTGCTGCTCACATTAGACGCCTTCGTGTGAAATACCCTTAGATTGCATACATATGGTAATTTATATGTTGCAGGTTTCACAGTGAATATGTTGCAGGAAGCAGACAGTGGACTTTGGACACTCCAACAGATAAGCAATCGTTTCAACTGTTTGACATTGTTCAGAAGATTTGGTTCCAACAATGTTTCAACTTCAAAATTGCACTGAGCCAAATTTGAATGATTAAAAAAAATGGCCAAATATATCAAATTAGGCTTCAAAGTTGTGTAAAAAGCAGACTCTTACTCTGCTCCCAAACGCTGTAGGCGTGGCCGCCGAGTTCGCTGAAACCCCGCCCCTACCAAGTGTCACCTGTCAATCAAATTCACCACCTCTACCAGAAACATGGACGCTACGTCTGAGAGCTTTCTGCTGCTAACTCAGCTGCTAGCTCAGCTGCTAGCTCGGCGGCTAACTCTGCGGCTAGCTCGGCGGCTAACTCTGCGGCTAGCTCGGCGGCTAACTCGACGGCTAACTCAGCTAACTGGCTAACTGTAGACTGTAGTAGTAGTAGTGTGTGCTGAATGTATTTATACCTCTACAGCAGCAGGGGCGGGTTTATGCTAATCAGACCTGCCCACTAAATCCTGAACACAGAAATGTTGAAACACAGTTTGTGAAGCCTAGCTCCACAATTCAAATCTAAATGGTTGAAATGCTTTTTTACACCTTTTTTAGAAATACATGTATGACCTATTTAATGTGTTTAGAAGAAAATGTCTGAATTCACTTTACACAGTCTTTAACCTGCTTTTGGAGTTAGCTATGTCTGTGTGTGGATGGAAGGATGTTGCATTCATTTCAATCCTTTCATTATTGTATATTCTCCTGTGGTTTGTCCCTCTCAGCCTGCTGTTGCAGAGCTGCTCTCCTTTTAAAAACAAGCCTGAAGCCACAAAAACAACTCCTTACATCTGGCCCTGTAGCTCTTTAACTGTCCGGCTGTCTGTTCCTGCAGTTATCAACTGGTGAAGTCTTGTTTTAAAACGTTAAATGACGGTGGAAGCAGAGCCGTTACTGAACCTGTCTGACTGCAGCTCTGCTGAGGACAGGTTGGGTTTCTGCTGAGATGCTCCATCAGCAGGACAAGGTTCAGCTGACAGACAGTTCCAGCAGAGCTTTAACACTTTAAAACAAGATTTTACCAGCTGATAACTGCAGGAACAGACAGCCGGACAGGTGGAGGGCTGCAGGAGGAGGATTTCTGTTGTTTTTGTGGATGCCAGCAACCCCCCCAAAAAATCCATCTTTTATCTCATATTTATACACATAACAGACGTCATCAGCCAGAACACAAACATTTCCTGTCTTTATAACATTGTAAGGTCTTTGCACGCGATGGTCAATCTCTCACAACCACTTTTCTCTCCTCACTCCACACAGGCTCCAAGGGCCAGGCTGGCTTCCTGTTTACGTGTTTCACCCAAAATGACTTAACATCAACCACCCCATTAGTAACACCTAAAATATTTACCGGTACATAGCTTTACCTTATTTACATAGCTACCATTCATACAATGACGTAGAGAACTCCCCTAAAAAATAAACTCACCGTCAGTCTTTTCAGGGCTCATTTACTTGATTCATATATCACTTTTCATACAATAAAGTGTAGCACAAAAACACACACACACACTGAAGTGCTATCCTACTCAGGGCCAGATTAACACTTCGCTGTACCCTGGGCAACAATATTCAAGGGCCCCGTCATCACGACCCCAGGATCACCATAATCTGGCAAAATACAGAATAAATTACAATAATATACAATACATATACTCAATACTTCAATATCTAACTGTCATCAAGTGCATTTTGATGTACAGATGTGCAAATGCTTGCACCACTATGTCCTCTTGTCAAGATAAATAAATAAGCAACCACTTTAAAGCATCCAATATTTATTTAACAACACGAATGTATTGAATTGATAGAGCCACCACAGAGGAAGTCCACAGACAAGACACAAACTCAAAAAATCCATAATCTGCTAGAATCAAGTAACGTTTTGGTCCTTAGTTTATTTTAAACTGAAATCACCTTGTCACCTCAGAATTCAACAGGACAATCAAGTTATAGTGCAATATAAACATTTTTGAAATCTGCCAGTTTTCTCTCAACAACAATAAACAATTTACAGCATTTTCATGAGACAACCACAAGGAAAAAAATCAATAAATTGCAATATCATCTGCTCAAATAAACATTTTGGTCCTAAATTCATTTTAACTTTTTTAAACAACCTGTTATATCACAGTCCAACAAGACGGGCAAGGGTTAAACATGAGACCACTCGGCTTGGGATTTGAACCGGGATCACCTGCAACGAGGACTATAGCCTCACCACATGGGGAGGGCGCTCTACCCGCTGAGCTATGCTCAACCCCAAAGGGTTAAACAGTCTCAGTGCAACATAAACATTTGGAAATGTTGTCTTAAGTCCATGTCTCAAGAGTTTGCAGCAGCTGTACAGAAGAAGTCTCATTCTGCACAGTGCTTGAACTGAAGTTCGTCTGACAAGGAACCATCCAGATCTGTCGGATAAGTGGAGCTCAGCTTAGCAGCTCTTCCACGCACATCACAATCATCACAGTCCCTCTCAAATAAAACTCCAAAGGGAGCGTGTCCTACTCCCAAGTCCAGACTCCCTTACCGATGCAGAATATTTAGCAGCCCGGTTCTGGAAAGCTGCAGGCCCTCAGTAGATCGCCTCTTCCCGGAGCTGCACCGCAACGGGCCCCCTCAGTGCAGGATCCCCAGGGAGTGTATAGGCGTTGAGGTACAGGGGCTCGCAGACTTGACGAGCGGCTCAGATGGCGGTGAGACTCAAGACCCATCACCTCTTCCCTCAGTGGTCGCACTCGCAGCAGAATCCGGGCCGTTGTTGGAAGATGCTGCCGGGGGCTCTTCGGTCTCCGGGCCGTTGTTGGAAGATGCTGCCGGGGGCTCTTCACTCTCCGGGCTGTGAACATTAGCTCGCGCCAGCAGAGAAGAAATGTCCTGGTTAGCTGAGCTGTCCTCGTTGACGGAAGCTGCCTTAGCAGAACAGTTGGTAGCGTTAACTGGAGTGACGAAATTACCTATTTTCGGTATATACTTTAAATTTTCTGTGTTTCTGATGTCCTTCTCCTTTTTTAATTTCCGTTTAGCGCTCCCACGTAGCTTCTCCATGTTTGCATTTTTTCGAGTTGTGTAGGCAGAGACATGTAGGGGAGCTTTGCTTGATGTCACGCAACCAGCCTCACCTTTGACCCGCCTCAAACGGGCTGACCAATGAAGAGAGGGTCTCAGCTCACGGTCAGTCACAGGCAGGGGCAGGGTGTCTGTGCAGCATAACAGCTCCAGCGGACAGTTTAATATATAAGTGAAGACTTCACTGCGAAGTGTAACCAAATATTTTGCTTGTGCCCTCATTGCCCTGGGCCCCTAAGAGGTCATGGGCCCCTGGGCAATTGCCCAGCCCATATGGTTACTACTCTGCAATTACTACTTCTGCAATTAGCAGTAAGGAAACACCAGACTGCATAAAAATCAAAAACATAAATAAAAAGAATAAATAAAATACAAAGTTAATTTTCCAAAAAAAAAAAAAAAAACCCAAAACATTCAAACCAGAATTAAAAAGTTAAGATTAATGTAAGGACATAATAATAAAAACAACTAAAATTATACAATAAACAAGCTAAATAAACTAAAATACAGTAGATGAATAAAAAGGATAGAATATAATAAAACCTAAATAAAAGTCTTAAGTTTAATTTTGATTTTAAACAGCAAAATACAAATTGAGCCATTTTCAACTTGTGAGATGCTGATTTTCTAGCAGTTGTCAGAGGATGACAATTTTTCAGTAATCTCGTGGTACTGAAGTTAATTTTACTGTTGATCAAGTGATTGAGACAGAAAAACAATCAGCGGGAGCAGGTATCATAGTTATATATTGCAATTGCAAATGTATTTATATTGGAGTTATAATCCAATGTGCTCTTCTATTATCTGTATTATCTGTCTCCCCTGTCAGCTATGGCTGGGTGCTGGTTGCTGATTGGTTTCAGGCTGTCACGTGACGTCACCTGCATACCCGTCATTATGTGCTAATTAAATGCACTGGATATCGTTGGGGGTAAATTACAGGAACGGGACAGACTGGGAGTCATTCTTCCGGGAGTGGGGCGGGACAAAAACATTTTTTTAAATCCATCACAGGATTGGGATGGGACAGGAATGAAAATCCACTCCTGTGTCACAATATTAACAGCAGCATTTTAGTGTGCAGTACTTCTCTAAGTATAGGATCTGAGTATTTCCTCTACCTTTTATCATCCTTTTTCAGGCCTGCATTCATCAGACGGAAGTCTAATGTGGTTTTACCATGACAAACTATTTCCTGCAGCTTCTTTCATTTTTTCATGAGATATTTTGTTGATGATGAATAAAATTATGTTGAAACTAAGTCAAAGATTACATTGTCTAACTTCAGACTCACACCACTTCCTTCTTATTATACAAACCTGCCCACTCAAAAAAAATAAAGGTAAGAAATCCTTGAACAAAAAAAATGCTGGTTCTGCATCAAAAGGTAATCACTTGCCTACAGCCGAGCTTTCTACCACATTTTTTAAATAATCAGTTAAAAGGTTAGAGAAGCCCTGTTCAGCAGAGTGAGATGAATAGAAAAACAAAAACAGGACTGAAGTGAATCTCCTTGGCTGAGGTAAAAATGAAAGCCTTCTCCAAGGTTTGTAGGAGGGATAATTGCCTCTTTGACTCACAGAAACGTGGACTTGCTATTAGAATTAAAACATAGCGTGACAAAAGAAGAAGCAGATGAGCAAAGATCAGTTATCTAAGACTATATTTAACTCAGTGAAACAATGGATCACCAGGAGAGAAGATAATGAGACACAGGTGCCACACAGGCGGGAAACTTGACAGGAAGTGGTTCCGAAACAGAGACAAGAGGTAAGTGACCAAAATAAAACAGGAAACAAAAATACGATTGAAAATAAAACACCACCTTATGTGACAGGACAGATAAAATGGAGTGAAAACAGCATACGAGAGAGAACCGAGTAGTCGTAATGACATGTGCTGACTTTGCTTAATAATGAAAGTGTCATGATATAAAAGATGAATTGTAATGTTGTTATAATAACCAAAGTTTCATGTGAAAATAGAATGATTTGGCATCTAGTTATACAAAGAAATGTGGCATTATAGCATGAAAAACACAGAAAGGAAGTTGGACAGACATTACACTTGTAGAATATAATGAAATGTCCCTCCTGAGCTACCTGAGTAGTAGAGCTAGACATATGTTAGTGTTGCAGGTACCGGCTGGTACCATGGAAAACAGCTTAAATTCTGTTAAACAGAAGAAATAATTTGAGACAGGGCACTTCACGTCTGTTTCCTTAGTCTCGCTCAGAAGAAAGAGAGAGAGTGAGTTTATTTACAAACACAATATAAACCCCTCTTCACACATATTCAATACATCTTTCATTCATCACTGTTTCACATGGCCAAAATACAAGTTCAACATTTCCACTTTGTATTTTTACTACATCACTACACAGCATATTTGCCGTTTTTACTGTCTTGGTTTAATTACCATTGATAAAACAACAATTTCAGTCTATTCACTGAGTTATTAATTAAACTGATTTCACAAACCAGAATTAAGTAACTATTGTTACCATTAAGATAGATCTACTTTCACTTAAGTCCTGTTTTACTCTTCTCAAAAACACATGAGCTGACAGGTTTTTCTTTAAATGAATTTTTAACTCTACAAAGCATATAAAATAACAGTTTTTAACCTTATCTTTTCACTTTTAATAATACATGAAATTACAGTCTTTAGTCTTGTTTGTAACACTCTGTAACATATTTACCTTATCTTAACACACATTTACACATTTTTAACAGTATCATAACTCTGGAGAAATGTACAAGGAGCCAGAACTAAACCTAACATGGACGTGACTTTGATAAAAGCAGAGCGGCGCCCGTTACACACAACCTGCTACCGCTAACAGCTAGACATGCTACGACATTAGCCTTCCCAATACATTCGTATTTTACCACAGCAACGCCTTTCCTGGGTATTCATACATTCAGCAACATGTTAAAATACCGATCCCCAGTTAGATAACTTAACTTATTGTTTCACCAACCTGTTAAACAGAAGAAATAATTTGAGACAGAGCACTTCACGTCTGTTTCCTTAGTCTCGCTCAGCAGAAAGAGAGAGAGAGTAAAGCAACACGTACTGTCGTAAAGACGGTAAAGGATGCCCCGTGAAGCGCCACACTGCCCCCTGCTGACGGAAACAAAACACAACTCCTGATGTTTACAAAAATATACCTATGGTGAAAGCAGGTTGATTAAACACATTACCCAATATTAGATTTACAATCATCACATTTGTGATCACACTTTAGTGGGCATCACATTAGCACCTCCTAATTGTGTGTTTCCAATTTATCTGGTTTAATACAGGGGTGTCAAACATAAAGCCTGTGGGCCAGAACGGCTTCCAAATCAGGCCTACTGGATAAAAAGTATGAAAATTGCAGAAAAGTCATTCCAATGTTTCTGCTGCTTCAGAGTTTTTTCCCCACCTTGACCATGAATATAATGCTCTGAAAAGAACAATGAATACATATTGTGTTCATATTTAAATCATTCATATATTAAACATCAATCAGAAGCTTCTTTGCAAAGAGACATAATATTGTTAAGATTTCACTCATTTTTCTTGAGACATCTCTGTCTGTTTATCTGTTTATTATAGTAAAATTATAATATGTATGAGAAATATTTTTTTGTACATGACTTTGGCATTTGAGATCAAATGAGTTTGACACCCTTGGTTTTATCAGCTTTAAGCTAAGGTAAGGTAAACTTTATTGATCCACCATCAGAATTGACACAGCAGTAGCCTTGTCATGATAAAAAATAAAATACTATATACAATAAGCAATTTCTAAATTAATCTGTAATTATATAAATCTACAATATACATACATTCCTTATACTATATACAAGTGTGCAATGTTCCTGGAATTAAAATGAAATTAAAATTACACTGTGCAATAATCAGGCAGGATGTTTGCTTATGTTACACACTTGTTTGGTAGCGTGTTAATTCATGTAATCTGTTTTATTGTAAACACTTGAGTGTCACTGCAGCTTTGCTTCATTGTTGACACAGCTTCTGTTTTTGCTTTATTATAGTCTAGCCTTTAATTCCACTGTGGTTTCTGTCAGGTGATTCTCTGGTAGTGTCTGGCATATCACGATAGCTGCCATATGAAGCTAATGTTGTTGAATTTATACATGTTCTCTGCTTTCTTGTAGTGCTGTAGGACCGGTGCTGAGCGTCGCTGTTCAGACAGTGGAGGGTTTGATGATAGAATTCCTCATGGGTGTTTCACACTCCCATAATTGTGTGTTTTGTGGTAATTTTTGCACTTAATTCAAAATTTGCATTCTCCCCCCCCCCCCTTTTTTTTTGCTTTAAAGTGTGTGTGTGTGTGTGTGTGTGTGTGTGTGTGTGTGTGTACTCGGCCCCAGTATACATTTCCAACGACGCATTCACATTCTTATTGTAATTTGTGTGTGTATATATGTATATATATATATATATATATATATATATATATATATATAATCAATTGGATGTAATGCATTTCTACATCTTGTTGGCTAGTTGTTGTTTAAAGTACTTAATCAATTCTATATTTTTTGTCTCCAGTCATTTACTGTCATGTGTACCATTACAAAGAATCTGTGGATTTAGCTGGTTTAAGTTGAGTATTAAAGTGTCAGTGTAACCAGCCACATAGTAAAACATCTTCTGGGGGGGGGGTGGAGGGGTGGGGGTAGGGGGGGTTACTGTATGTGCCTTAACACTGTTAGATAAGCAACATACAACTCATCCGTCTACAGTGTATCTGTTGGACTCAGTCAGCTCTAAAATTGTCTATTAAGCCCAGTTTAACCTTCAGGATAATAGTGTAAAAACCTGATATTGATTTGCCCTCAGGCTGGACACTGATAGGTGTTGAAGTCACTCCTTCCACATGATTGACTGAAACCCCTACTCTCCATCATGTGCCTGTACAACTTTTGTAACTTCCTTCCTTTACTCCTCCAGGCCATGGTCAAATCCTGTACTGCAGGGTAACTATTGTGCTCCTCTGCCTCTGGATGATTGGCTGCGCCGCCACTCTGTAAACCTCATGGTCACTGCTCTCTCTCGTCTTTGTCCCCAAACCCACTGAAGTCAGACCAGACCAGTCACTGCTCATCTTCTGCTGCACAGGCTGAAATACCACCTTTTCAGGCTTAGACATCTAGACACACACTCTCTGTAGAACTGTCCTGGCCTTGGAAGAAATTAATTACATATATTATTATTATATCTATCTCTTCATCTCTTGCTTTGAATGAAAGTGCCAAATAAATGTAATATGTACAGTTAAAGTACATTCAATGCTGTAGCCAGTCTGACCTTTATAAAGGTATGGTATAAAGTACACTTTTCAATACAGAATAGAAATAAAATAAAACACTATATACAATAAATCTACTATATACAAGTGTTCCAGCCTATTTAGAACACATGTTTAAAGTCCGTATGAAGTAAGAATAAATATGTATGTGAGTCTGACATACCACAGAAAAGTGTGTTGTTAACCACCTTGCCAAATTTGAATGATTAAAAAAATCACCAAATATATGAAATTAGGCTTCAAAGTTATGTAAAACTCAGCCTCTTTCTCTGCTCCCAAACACTGTGGGAGTGCCCGCTGAGTCCGCCTCCTACCAAGTGTCACCTGTCAATCAAAGTCACCACCTCTACCAGAAACATGGACGCTACGTCTGAGAGCTTTCTGCTGCTAGCTCGGCGGCTAACTCGGCTACTAGCTCGGTGGCTTACTCAGCGGCTAACTCCACTAACTGTAGACTGTAGAAGTAGTGAATGTATTTATACCTCTACAGCAGCAAAATGTCTGAATTCACTACACGGTCTTTAACCATTTCACATGCTTAAACTAGACTACGGTGGCACATAATGACAAAACAAACGCACCAACACAACAACACACATACAGCAAATACTAAAACATAACAAAAAGTCAAGCTATTCTTGGAAACATGAACTAATTGTCAACCCTGTTTCAAAGTGGTGTGGCTATAAAGGCCAAGCACAGCCTTCATATATTCATGTATTCCTTGTAATGTACTGTACAAGCAGAAATTGGTGTTTTTACCCACAGCGGCTTTTATGCATCAAATTCAAACGGTGCATTAGATTGGAAAACATTGGCTTGGTCGTAACTTACACAAAGTATGAATATGAAAGCCTTCTGGTAAACACTCGTGCAGTAGTGGTGTTTATATAGTGCAGTGAGTGTTTTCCACTGACTGCGTGTCTTACATTACATACCACTAGTTTAAAGACAATTCACTGTGTTTACAAGTAGAGGTTTTGAATTCTGACATAATGTGATACTCAAGGGAATCATCCTCATCATCATCATCTTGTTGTACATGTTGCTGACATAATGTACGTGTCATCAGTATTTCCGTGCGTCCCCTGCCTCGTACTCTGCTGTTAGGTGTAGCGTTTTCAAATGTATCAAGCTGTGTTTCTAGGTCCCACTCCATAATTTATGATCCCCTCCCCACCCCTCCACCCTCCACCCTCCGGCACCGACTCAGCAGGTGTCTCGATACGTCGCGTATACCTCGACCTACTGCGAATAAACACAGGGAAATGAACTGTACGCCTTTCACTGATTTCATTTCATTTGTCTCACGCTGCTCTCTGATGCGTCATTATCAAACAGCCTTCTCCCTCTTTGAATACATCTGAAATGCCTGCATTCATTCAGGATGTCATACCAGTGTGTGTGTGTATGTGTGCGTTAGTATTGATCTTTTGAATAATTGGAAGAGAGTCACTTTAAAGCAGAATGCCCTTACCAGCTTGTTGAGTTGGACTATTGTGGTGGGGAAAAATATTGAAAAGAACTCAGAAAATATTCATTTACTTTTGCTACAACAGATTACATATGACAACAATAAAAGTGTTGCATTACAAAGCTACGCTGTTTTCATTATTGCTTTAAATGTCCTTGTTGCTGTCGTGTTTCTTACTTGTTAATAACAGCAAGATTGTTAAGTGTTATTACCTCTACACTGTTATCTAACAATGCAACATGCTGGCTGGTACCTTGGCTACCAGTATCCATGGTGACAAGCACTTGTCATGCAACATTAAAGTCGCACTGATCCACATTTTTTATATTAACAATGGATCATTAGTTCAGTTCCCCTTAGCTCTATGGTGTCATTTAGATTCTTTCAGTGTATTGTTTTGGTTTTACAGCCTTACCTCACCTCTCTTATAGCCTAATTGTCAGCCACAGCAGGCACTATTTGCAACCAAAAAGTTCCAATAAATCCATTATTCACACCTTGTTTATCACCAAACAGCAGACTGATACACTTAGCTACTAGCTGGTTAACATAACAGTGTTTAGCAGCCAAAGGACCAGTAAGTTAAGATTTAAAAAAGCAACCAAAACGAGAGTGAATATTGCACTTAAAGGACCAGTGTGTAAGATTTAGTGCCATCTAGTCCAAATGAATACATTCCCCCTTCCAAGTGTGTTGGAGAACCTTTTCATTGCTGCAAAACTTGTGAAAAATGTGGAGGAAATAGAAGGAGAAAGGCCCTCTTTAGAGTCAGTGTTTGGTTTGTCCATTCTGGGCTACTGTAGAAACATGGTGGTGCAGCATGGTAGCCTGCATGGAAGGGGACCCACTCCTTAAAGGGTTCAGTTTAAGGTAACAAAAAAACACAATAATTCTTATTTTCATGTGATTATACACTAATTAAAACATTATTTTGAATATTATATTCCATTTCTGCCAAGTCTGGCCTGGTCTTTCTTCTAGATGCCAATAAATTCTGCACACTGGTCCTTTTAAAATCACAGTGCTCCCAAAAAATATCAATCCAGATGACTGCTAATTTGGCAACTGTTAATTGCTAACAAGTTTACCATGTCGTATATCAGTTACTGCAGGTTCAGTGCTGCTAAGCTTGCAAGATTCTTCACGTCTGGTAGAGTCAGTCAGTCCCATATTAAGTCAAACTTTCAGAACTTTTCTGTCAGTTCAAGTAATAATGCTTTTCTGCCACAAAGGAAATTAATTCCTGATGTGTGAAAACAAATTGAAATAGCTTCCAGACACTGGAGGACAAATCATCTGTCGAGCTACAATTACCAGCGTAACGTAAAGTCATTACGACCTCAAAAGACAATCTGGAAAATGCTAAATAACTGAGACAAGAGTGTGTGTGAGTATGTCAGCTGCACTTGAAAACATATGTGGACAAGCTACACATATTTTGGATTTACGCTACACTTTAATGGAAGCACTCATCTTTACTTTCAAGACAGAAAAGGCGAGTTTTCAAGGATGAGGATTTCATATTTTGCTACTTTCCAAACAGGATTAAACAGATAAAGTGTTTCTTGTCTTTTAAAAGTACTTTACCAAAAAATAGGTGTTTTAGGACTGATTTTGTCCCGATTGTTTGCCTTGTATGTCTTCTTCTATACTTTATAAGCATGAAACTATGTTAAGTGTTTTGCTTTCAGCTTGTTCTGGTGACCTGATGTGACCAAAAGAAGAAAAAGGATAAATTCATGCAACTTTAATTTTGTCAGTGGTGATGAAACAGTACATTTATACCAAAGCTACAGTATATGTATCTCTCTGTGTGTATAAGAACAAGGTTTTAACCTGAAGATGAACCCAAAAGACAATAGCGGAACATGGTGTTCTCTGAATAATTAAACATCCCCACAGTGATTTACAGAGAAACGCCGATGGGGCCAAAATATCACATTACGAAAATGTTGATGTTATCTTTATATTCCTTTCATTCTTGCATGTATTTGCAGAATAACATGGTTTTGAAAGTGTGGAATGAGTGCACATAATCTACAAACATGTCCTTGCTAATTGGATTACAGCATTAGCATGGCGGAAACTGGTGAGATGATGAGTTTCATGGGTTTGATATAGTTGTTTAATTCCCCTGTAAGAAGTGAGGAGAGCCAGGCGGGAGGGGGGGGGGGGGGGTGGTAACTCCTTTATGTGAGATCAAATAAGCACTGATTTAGAGGGCAAAAAGTTCTGCATCAATAAACCCCCTCCCCCATTTCTGATGGGCTTAATTTATTTCAAAGAGACATTAAAATAGACTTGGAATATCTTACCTTTGTTCTACCATAAAAAAAAAAACGGTTCAAAAACTCTTCTTTCAGGCAATCTGGGCATGATCTTCATTTTGAAATTAGCCTGTTTTTATTCCTGGAGAAGTGCTTTAAATCACAAATGAGTCTTGATGAGTAGGAGATGCATTAAATTTTGATCTTTATAGCTGTATTATTTAATGCGAGGAGAGCGCTCACCTTCAGTGCATCACACATCCTTTGATGTCTGTGCCGTTCAATATCCCAGAGGAAGTAAGCTGTTTATTTCAAGGTATTTTCATAAGAATGCGGTAGCGGTAATTAACTGCATCACAACACTGACAGCTTTAACCACTTAAGAATGAGATGCTGACTAAAAGATGAAAACCACATGATAGATTCAGATGGGACTGTCAACCCCTGTCTAATAACAGCTACGCTCATATACGACTAATTTGCAGTAGCAAACAGGTTTGTAAGGCTACATTTTTACAAGGAAGTTTTTCTACTGTATGATATGGTCAGTATTCATTTGTTTCCTCAACAACAATCCAGCTGGCTGCTAAAGCAAGATAAACCATTTTAATGGTTATGTTTAGGCCCGTGGTGGCCTGAACATAGGTTTGAGTTAACTTAGTTAGTTAATTTAGTTTATTATAGATGATTTGATGATTTAATTGTTGGTCAGTGTCCCCCTTATGTGTCTGTGTTGGACTACTAGTCCACTTAACCCCTGTGTTTGTTAGTTAGGTTAGTTTTGATTGTGTTGCCTTACATTGAAGCCTTAGTTTCATTATTGTTTATTTGACCTCAGGTTTTTGGGCCCAACTTTTTTTCTTTTCTAGTTATTTGATAAGTACTTTTATAACCTTTTTGGATTTTTGGTATACTTTAATTAAAAATGTTTCCTTTTTACACTGGTGTCCGTCTTCTACCTGCTTGCTCCCTGACAAGGCCACTTGATTAAGATCTTGTCAATTGTTGATTCAAAGCTAAAGCAAGGACACTTAAACCTTTAAAATGTTAAAGCAAAGTTATGATTTGCTCATTTTTAGTGTTTTAGTGTTACAAGTGTTGTAATGGCCTCTCATTTATGCGACTAACAACATATATAATGCAGTGATCTAGTTTCTAGTGTCTAGACCGGGGGGTCAAACTCATTTTTATTCAAGGGCCACATACAGACCAATTTGATCTAATGTGGGAAGGATCATTAAAAACATGGAGGAAGGAAGGAAGGAAGGAAGGAAGGTAGGAAGGACAAACAGAAGGAAGGACGGACAGACAGACGTAAGGAAGGAAATAAGGAAGGACAAATGGAAGAAAGGGAGGAAGGACAGAAGGAAGAAAGGGAGGAAGGACAGATGGAGGGAAGGTAGGAAGGGCAGATGGAAGGTCAGATGGAAGGAAGGATTATGGGAAGAAAGGAAGGAAGCCAGGAAAAAAGGAAGGTAGGAAGGGCAGATGGAAGGAAGGAAAAGAACACAGGAAGGAAAGTAGACCCCGCGGCGGGCCGGCTCTGGCCCACAGGCCGCATGTTTGACATCCCTGGTCTAGACAGTGTACCGGTGTCCACCATGTATGTGTTTCAGTTGAGGCTGCACTTTTCACCACGCCACTCTCTTTACAAGCCAAGTATACTGATTGTTCTTTGTTTGTGTCTGCCAGTTCTCCAAAGTGTGGGGAGAAGATGTCCCGTCTGTTAACACCAACAACTGAGGAAAGAACAGGTTCAAAGAGAAGAGAATACTGTGTACTGTAATTAAAGGTTGTACGTTACAGCCAAAACAAGCATCTGTTATGTGTTCAGTGTGCTTTTAAAATACCAAAAAAAGTGGAAACATGGTTTAGTTCTGCATCCAATAAGTGAATCATTTTCTTTCTTTGCTGCTTTTAGCCAACATGCTATGAGGAGACTAGATTACACATCCTGTATTTATACCCTGGATAACATTATCAACAGTGTCACTGGGTTAGAGTGAGAACAGGTAATTAGTAAAAATGATTTATATTGATTGTGATCTGTTCATATGTAGGATGTAATGTCTAGTTCCTGAGTTTGTAATTTCCTGTTTTATTTTGGTAATCACCTTTGCCTCTCATTTCAGATCTTTGCTTCCTGCCCTTGTGTGTGTGTGTGTGTGTGTGTGTGTGTGTGTGTGTGTGTGTGTGTGTGTGTGTGTGTGTGTGTGTGTGTGTGTGTGTGTGATTACCTGCCCAGCTCTGATTGTTGTCACCTGTGTTGTATTATCCCATCTTCTGTTGTGTATTTAGTCTCTGCCAGTTCATCTCTTCAGTTCCTGTGAGCGTCCCAGTCCTATCTTGCATCTGTGACCTTTGACCCTTGAGCTTTATTTTTGACTTTGGTGCTCTATTAAACTACTTGGATTTTGGAACCATGAGTGAGTCTTGCTCTTGAGTCCTACTGTCAGTTATTACATGATTACTAACTGTGTACATCAGAGGTAGGCAAATAGCAGCCTGTGTACCAAATTCAGCCCTGCAACAAAAAATATTTGGCCCTATGATGAAAATTAGTTTACGTCAAAACTTTAACACCATTGTTCACAAATCTACAAATTATAAAATAATCACAAGGCTCCTTTTAAATCCCAATTATTGGCATATATTTTTGTTACATGTATAATTCTATATCACATGTAATAAGTGCCCTGACCTCACTGGAATTACGTTAGATGAAGCAAAACATCTAAAATGACTTGTAATCTTTTTGACAACAATTAATGAACAAGAAATTATTTGAAGCTGCCTTCTCGTCTGTGATTTTGAATGAATCTCAGCTTTAAGTTTATCTGAAAGCTACACAAGCTCCACAACCCAACAAAAGGCTTCTTCCACCAGTACAAAGAAAAATGGGACAATGATGAAGATGAAGACAAAAGATGAAGTGTTGATCTTCATGACGATAGGTCAGGATATTTACTCAGATTGACTCAATTAATATTTACAAGAACCAACAAGAGAACCTTTATGTTAAATTAAGTGACAAATTAACATATGTATTGTACATGGAATACTGTTTTAACTTTAGTATTACAGATTTGAAGGTCCCTAACTTTGGTTCCCATTTGAAGTTAGCTCAGAGTGAAATAAGAGTGAAAAGGTCTAAAAGTCAAAGGTCAACCCAGAACATGCTCCAGTTTCTATTTGAAGAAATTACATTTTTCATAGACTTTGCCGCTTCAGTGGCGACATTTCATTCCCCCAGAATCAGCACCGGATGTTTGAGCATGCAGAGAGAAAGAATACATTTTAGCCTGAGTTTTTCCATTATGGGCACAGAGTGAGAGCAGGAAGTAGAACCGGGCATGAGGGAAAACTCTTAGACCAACACTGCCAGGTTCAAACCAGCTGATTTATCCCCTCTCCTGAAGGGAGAAATCAAATGGGGGGGGGGGGGGGGGACTTGAGAGTGTGTCTGTGTGTGTGTGTGTGCTACCAAGCCTTAGTCGATGATGTTTCTTACATCAGCAACTCCCAGAGTGGGATTTAAGATTTCCAGGGATTCTTACAGTTTTGAATCTGTTAAAATGTTTACAAGAGAGTGAAGGGTACAACCACAGTCACCCCCCCCCCCCCACCCCCACCCCCCCAAAAAAAAAACATTTTCCTTTTTCAATTTTTTCAAATGTATTTCATATCAGGTTCAGTAGCTCATTCCATCCTCAGCATCTAACCTTGCAGTTATATTTCACATAGCTTAGTTATCACTTTAATGAAGGAGGCAGACTCTTATTTTTTGACACAGCGTTACTATAACAACCGGCTACCTTGAGCTGTATTATGAGTTTCTTTTCATATCAATGTTTATTACTTATTTCTACAGTTTTGACACATTTTGAAATTGCACTATAAAGATGTAGTTAATGAATAAATGTCTTCTCGGTGTTTGATGAGGTATATGAAACATTGAAATGGTTCAATGTGGAGTTACAGCCGGCAGCTTATTAGCTTAGCTTATCCTGGCTTTGTGCAAGGTCAGAAAAAATCTACATGCCAGCACCTCTTAGGCTCACTTAACAAGTTTTATCTGGTTAACTTAATCTCATGATGGCTCCCTTGGCATTAAAAGATAAGGCTGGTAGTTATGTATGGTTTTATTATAGTCCACCACAAATTGCATGTGCGGAGCCAAACCAACAATAAAGCGATCATCCAAAGCCTCATATAACTCATCCCTCTAGAATATTGCATGTCACACCCTTTAAAAAGCCCCTCACCATCATCTTCAGCGATCAAGTGGAATGATTAAAGGCACAGCAGGAGTTTTAGGATTCCTCTGAGCAGATCTAGAAGGCTCATATTTCATGAACTGGACTAGAGCTGATCATGCTGCAGGAAACCGGACAGAATAAAACTTGATGGCTTCATTAGAAGGGGGATGTTGTGGCTTTTCCTTCAATGTATCAAGAGGAGCTTTGAGCTGTTTAATTTTAAATTCAATTAAATGGGTCTGAGGGAAGGAGTTGATTATGTTTACTGCATATGCAAAGTGATTTTTTTTTTTTGTCTCATAGTGGACTAAAATGCACAGTTGTTTTATAAATGTTAAATTATGTGGGGTGATTGTGGTGCTTGTTAAAATATTGGCTATGTCCCTGCATTGATATCAAGATTTTACCCTAAAATCAATTGGCAGATTTAATGGAATAATATATATCTTGATCTTAATTGTGTTATTTTAAATGTACTGAACACTAAAGTTTCATTAACTGACAAACAGAACTTACAACTTCTATATATTTGTATGATCTGACAGTAAATGAATGATCAGCATCTACTTTTCACATTAAAGATTAGTTAATGATCTGCAAACATGTCACGTTGCAGAGACTTTACTTGATGGGGCAAGTGACTCATTATAGAGGGGATGTATATTCATTTAAATGTAAGGCTGTTTGGTTTTGATCAGCTCAGAAAGTCAGACAATCAAAAGGTTTTATTGATGTACAAGCAGTGCGATCGGAGTGCTTATAAATATATTCTCAGTTCATTATCACTCTCCTGCTACGGCCAGCACCCATTTATTAGTTTAATGATGCTGCTGTTTAAAAGTCATGACATGCAAATGTGATAGAATATCTGTTATTTCATTGTTGTCTGCCCTACAGCTCTATACACATGAGAATAACAATGTTTATCCCAGTGTTGACTTTTTATATGGCAGTAGAGTATCTGAAGTGGTATTGCTTTACACAAAAAGTCCCAGTACTTCATTTATCAACCATGTGCACACACAGTTTTGTGCTTAAACAGTGTTGTATACTCACTTCTATGCATGGAATCCAATTTATCAATTTCTTGTAGAGCTTGAAGAAAACACACATTTAAAACACACATTTGTGATCAGGCATATTAACAAACCCCCCAGTGGTACAACGGCAGGAAAACTGATTCCTACATTAGAGATAGGCTACACAAACAAATTGTACTGTCCATGTAACACTGGATTGTAATGACTGTATAATATATTAGCTACCATTAACACCAGAACTATATAACATTTAATTCACTTAAACTTCCAAATCCTCCCCACCTTTTCCAGGACAGCTGTTTCTATCTGTATCACTTTACTCTTTAGTTTTTATGATGCACAAAATTCTGTATGTATTATATATTTGTATTTTTTTCTTTATGTGTAATAAATAAAGATAAACTACCACGAGTCGCTATACCTATATACCTAAAACTGCCGGGTCAAACTGACCCTGCGCTTGCTATTACATTTCTAATACTAAAGAAATGTAGTCTCTCATTGTATTAATGTGTTATCTTTAAGTCATAAATGATTTAGTTTAATTATCAGCTTTGTTTTGATCCTCTTGTTTTATAATCTAAATATCTTGAAGAACACTAATCGCTCTGCATGGCTGTCATAATCTATTTGTGATATGGATGTGATAGAGTATCTGCTCACACATTTAGAACTTGTAAAAGTTCTGGTTATGAGACACTTATGGGAAACTAAGCATTAGAAATCATCATCTGGTGTCTATCGATGTATTTTTCTCTGGACTGAAGTGTTGGATAAAGACTAACTGACTGCTGTCACCACAATGAATCCAAATTCTAAAGACAGTACATATCACGAATTAACAAGAGATGTAAAAATTTGGACAATATAACAAAATATCAGCAGTATTTTTAGCTGTATCAGCAGCTTCGACTTAAAAATACTGACAGCAGCCTCAGATCTCCCACGTAGGTAGAACTCTATTTTTACCACAGTGCTAACGTAACCCTACAGGGGCAAATTAGTGTCAGTCGCTAATGATAGCGTGGAGACTGGTGTTGGGCAGGGACATATGTGTGTATGTGTGTGTGTGTGTGTGTGTGTGGGGGGGGTACTTATATAGCGGGAGGCAAGTGACAGACATTAATCAATAACACATTAATAGTATATCGTTGTGTGGCAGGCGTGCACACCATCCATCACTGTGACTCCTCTTTTCTCCAGCGCGCAAGTCTTATCTTCCCTGCAGACTGACTGAGGAGACTGAAAACCTTCAAAGGGAAATGCATGTGAGTGTGGACGTGTGTGTGCATGCATGTATGTGTGTGTGTGTGTGTGTTTGTGTGTGTGTGTGTGTGTGAAGTACGCCTAGAGCGACAGGAGAAAACGACAAGCAGGTAGATAGAGTTAATTCCTTGGAGGGTTTGAATTCATGCTGACTGCAGGAAATGAAATGCGTGTGAAACTCATACTCCGGTGAGGAGCTAGAGGGGGCGCATGTGGACACACACACACACACACACACACAGACACACACACACTTCACACAGGCCTCACATATAAAGATATCTTCAAACTTGTACTTCTGTTGTTCCTATCTCACTGAAGGCACAGCGAGATGAAACATTCTCCCCAAAAAAGCTTTCATCATGGAGGTGTGTGTGTGTGTGTGTGTGTGTGTGTGTGTGCAGAGTAAAGAGGGCTCTCTATTAAAATCCCAGAGAGGCTCTCTCTGGCACCCTGTTAGTGGAGTTGGATGGCCAGCCCTCCCGGCAGCTTCTGAAAGGTTTGTGATCTCTGGAGAATCCCCTTCCTCCTGGTGCCGCCTTAATGATATCGGTCAGCTCTTGGCAGGATGTGTGTGGGTACTTTAGTTAGAAGGACTCCACTCAGCACCTCACACACACACACACACACACACACACACACACACACACATCCTGCGCTGTGGATGTCGACAATAATTGTGTTATTCTCTAACACATAAAAATTATGATGTTATTAATCATGATTATTTCCTTGCACAGTGTGTTTGAAAAGGGCAGTTGTCATTCCCCGGGGTTGGAGGACTTTTTAATGAAGGAAATGAAAAACATCTCTGTAGAAGGATTCAGTGCTCGCTATGTGAAGACTAGAGCAGCTACTTTCATTTGGCTGAGTTGTGATTTATGTGTATGATATCTTTTTCACTTTTAAAACGACAAGCCCTCTGACCAGTATTTTGGGTTAAAGGAGGATAAAGAAGTTTGAAGATAAAATAACTTCTTGATTTGCACAGATATGCTCACATATAAATGATATGAAAAGGCTGCTTCTAACCCATTGGGGAACCCTGGTCAACATTTTATATTTCACCAACCAAAAGCTAAAAGCATTTAAATTCAACTCTGCGAAAAAGTAGTTAGACATTTTGTGTCTCAATTCATTTTCTTCCGTCCTGGTAGAAGAAAGTAACTGACCAAGCATTTGGTTTTCATAGTCAACTCAACTATTGCCCTGTCCAACCTGCACAAACATAAAACAAGCTTTAGTTGCATACAGTTACACATCAACAATCGAGTGTGTAACAGTAGCCAGTGGATACAGAATTGTGTAGTAAATGTCACTTCTTGACATCTTAACATATTTGATGGTGACACTAGACACTAGCACCTATATCAGGCATGTCCAAACTATTCCATCAACTGTCTGAAGACTGAGATGAGTTGCCTGAGTCAAGCCTGGTGTGCTCCTGCTTGGTTGGAATGAAAACCTGCAGCCACATATGAAACTTTATGGAATAGTTTGGACACCTCTGACTAATAAGTTTTAACTTCAGCTAGTGTGCTGGCCCTTCCATGTCCTACATTGAAAGTTTAGAGTCCAGTGTGGGACTGTGCTTGTGTACACAATGCAGGTTACAACCATATACAAGTCATATACAGATAAAAGTGAGCTATTTGCCTAAAAAGTCCATGTGCTATGAGGTCTAAATGGCCACAATAAAAGAGAGCACTAATGTCCAAAAATAAAACTAATACAAAACTGAGTGAGGCCTGCATGCATCCTTCTGTCCACTCACAAGTGGTGCTAGCATAGTAATACTGCACTAATAAATCACTAACCACAGAATCAATCAATAACTGTACCATTTACTTAGTAGGCAAATAGCAAATAACAAAACATAGTTTCAGTACACGTCTTTGTACCGTGTACTGTGTAGTAGCCATCTTGAATTTATTTAACTCTAACTCTACAGCGTATTACAGTCTTTACATCACAACAGTGCCACCTTGTGGTATAAAATAGCAACAATATTAATGAGGAACACAACAGTTACTTCACAGAAGTACAGAGGTCTCACTTCACTCTGAAGTCCAGACACCACAAATGGACCATACCAATAAGGCAAGAATTGTGAATTTTATTTTATTTCTCCCCCCCAACCCTCATGGGCCCCTTCACATCATAGGACCCAGGGCTTTAAGCCATGGTCCAAATTCCTGGATGGGTGGGCCTGGCCCCATGGGGTCAAGAGTTAGGTGAGACGACCAATACTACATACATGTCCCCTCAATAAGGAGCACTGGGTAGACAGGCAGGTTGATCATTTTATGTGGCCCGCATAAAATGATTGGTCAAACTTATTTTGTCCTTTGTCCTTTGTATTGTCAGAGAATTTGATTCAATGATTGCTGTAAAGAGATTCAACATGTATGAAAAAATGCTTCTAAAATAAAATGCTATCCTAGCTTTAAACCTCCAGGCCAAAACTACATCCTGTTGAATAATAATGATCTTTTGTACCTAACTGCATTTTACAGTCACATATTTTCAGCTTCATCAAAGTCATCTGCTGCTGAGCTGAAATTACAATGAAAAAGTTGACTTTTATGAGCTGAATCTCTTCAGCAGAGGAGGGCAACCTGACTTTGTTTGTACACTTCAATTTAGTAATCAAACAATTTTTCAATTAAATATAATCAAGGTTGTTCTTTGTCATCGTTAAATTTTCTGAGTACATTTTCAATTGGTGGTTCTCAACCTTTCCACGAAAGCCCTATTAGCTCAGGTTCCCCTCCATTGACTTTTTATGCTACCCTGATATTGTCAATCTTTCGGTAAATGCACTTAGGACCAAATGGAAATATCTCAACAACAATTGGGCTGAGCAAAATATGACATTTTATTGGCCTAGATTTTCAAATATGCTTAACATCTAGTTGCTGATGTTGTCCACTGTTGGTTGATAAAAGTGTTTTTCTCTGGAGACACACATTAGAGTCAGACATACAGTACAGTACAATAACTTCATACAAAGTTCAGTAAGCAAAAAGATGCAATCAATATTTGCTATGAGCAGCTTTGCCCTATAAAACAGCAGCAGTTCTCTTTGGTACACCTGCACACAGTTTTTCAGATACTCCGCAGGTCGGTTGTCCCTGCATCTTGGAGAAGTCACCACAGTTCTTCTGTGGATTTAGCTTGGATTCAGCTGCGTCTGTCTCTTAAACCCTAGACTGACTCCATGATGTTGAGATCAGGACTCTGTGGGGACCAAACCATCTGCTGCAGGACTCCTTGTTCTTTTCTTCAGTTCTTCATAATCTTCATGACTCTGGCTGGATGTTTGGGCTCGTTGTCATGCTGCAGAAAATATATGGAACCGATCGCCACCCTGATAGTGTTCCATAATGGATAAGAATTCAAAGTGCCTTATCTTTTTTACAGTACTGTATATAATAACTGGGTTTTGTGTGCACTTCAGTTATAGTAATTGAATATTATACTATGATTTGACTTTACTGTGTAGTGTGTGTCTAATTTAAGAACTCTTATATTTACCTGGTTAAAACTACAATTTAAACTGTAGCAATGTTGGTCTAGAAAGTATCAGTCTAATAGTTACCATTTGTGAGTGAATTATTTGTGGGGTTTTATTTGAAATGTGTATGATGATGCATCATATCTCAAAAGCACTTGAATATCCATCCTATCTGATCTGTCTTCCTCTCAGACTCGGCAGACTGAGTGCTTTTACTGCATGGAGATCTTGTCCGATTTTACCTCCACCCACAGTAGTAAGAGTGTGTAGTTGGGTTGATGGCTTCACTGTGCTCAAATATGGTGGACAAAACAAGTGATCCCTGAACTTACAAAAAAGACTGTAAGACATTGACCCGTGAAATGACCCGTGGATTCATCAACACCCCAGGAGATCTGAGTAAAATCCATTTCAGGTTGGAGAGGTGGGTAAACAGTGTTTATGTGCTTTTTAGCCTCCAATGCACCCGTGGCTGTTTCTACAACAGGGTAAAAACACAGCAACAGGCAACACAACATAAAAATGTGTTAAGTAAAAGAAAAATAGAATATTATATTTTAAAAAGTGTTACTATATGTGAACTAAAAACAGAAAAAAGGTAGATTTCAGGCCAGAGAGATGACATGTTTGCTTGTTATGACTTTTAAAGGATCAGTGAGGGAACATGCTGTACTTTTACACAGTGATCACTGCAAGTCAGAGAGGAAGACCACATTCAGAAGTAATGAAAAAGATATCAAATTCAGTCACTGAGAGGACATTGATAGTGCGGTCAGGGATCACTAGAGCTCTCTTCATGCCAGACAAGTGCTTGACTTCTATCACTGTTAACTGCATGTCAGTAAAGTTGCTTAATACAAGAAGAAGTCAGGGGATTTACTTGCAGGTGATTCAGGCTACGGAGCTCCTTTTGCATAAGGGCCACATCAGATTCCACACATAATAAGCCACTTCCCAACCCCCAATATTATGTAAGTATTAGCTGTATCTTCACACTCCAACATTAATAAATCTTTAAAATCTGAGAAAAGCGATACTCTTCATCACTTGAGACCTCAGTTCATCATCAAAGTTATGACTTTTCCCTCATTAAACAAACCCAGTTAAACATTTACAGGTACATCTATGACTCTGTGATATCACATCTTGATCTCAATCAGCATGAAGTCACAAATCCTATTGATGTCTTGCTGGCTGATATAGATCAATAACAATCAATACTACATTAGTCTGGCTCAGACTGTGCCCTTCAACATGGTTGTTATGTCCCTGGAACCCTGACAATCTGCTATATCCCTTCACTTATGGACACTGGTGCTGGATTGAAAACGTCTTAATACAATGAGAAAAAAAAGAGTGACGGGCTAAATAGAATGCAAAAAGTTGCAAAAGCAGCAGGAAAGCACTGTTCCAGAACACTAACCCAGATTTGAGTATTTCAACTGGACATTTTTACTGCATCATTTACTGATCATTTTAATCCAAACCATGATCTTGGAGCGGCTGTGCCTCAGGTAGTAGAACGGTTCGATTCCCGGTCCCTCCAGTCCACATGTCGATGTGTCCTTGGACAACATACTGAACCCCAAATTGCTCCCAGTGGCCGGACCAACGATGTATGAATGTGTGTGAATGGTTAGTCTCCCTCCTGATGAGTGGGTTGTCACCCTGTGTGGTAGCTCCTGCCATTAGTGTGGATGGAATGTGTGAGGATGGTTGAATGTGACACGTAGAGTAAAACTGCTTTAAGTGGTCAAAAAGACTAGAAAAGTGCATGTAAGTACAGTCCATTTACCATTTACCATCTTTCCCTAACCCAAAAGTGGTTTTTGTGCCTGAACCTAACCAAAAGCATTAAATGACGAGGTGTTAAATAAAACAGGAAAAGCTTAAAAATTCATAGAAATTACATTCAAAATGTCCTTAAAAGTGGCGTGCTATTTATATACCATTGCATGAGATCATGTTGACCAAAACTGTACTTAAAAATAATATCTGTTGAAATGTACTTAGGATTTAGGAAAATGCCCTTTAACAAAGCACCATGGTCTTAACATATGTGCAGTATAGTATTAAACCAGATTGTACTTGTGGCACAATTAGTTTATTGATAATTAGTTAATAACTTGAGTATTGGCTGCTGACATGCCAAAGATTCAAGTTGCACACATCGTAACTCATGAGCCCTTTATGCAGCCCCACAGTTTAGCCTCTGCATAGTTTCTGGCCCTCAGCAGACTTCCCCCACTTCTGGAGGTTATATAAACAAACAATAAGACTGGAGCAGGATTCCACTTCTTTGTCTTATCAGATCAAATACATCCATATATGTTCAGAGCCAACAACCAAACTGAAATATGAGAGTAAACAACATGAGTAACCAAGATTACTGAACAGACAGCCATTTGTGGGCATTTGTGACAAGTTGATGTCATCTCTTTGTGCTTTTCTCATGACAGAAACGCACAAAGAGCATACTATGTGCCGTTTTAGTGTGTCAGGCTCATATTTATGGGAAACATGTAAAAACTGGTTACTCTCCTGACTGTGACATTGTCTGGGTCAGTGTTAGTACAATCACAGAATTAACTTCAAGGTAATACCTCAAAACGGTTAAGTCTACCTGCACCAGCTGTGGTTGGTCAATAAAAATCAGTAATTACAAGTTAATAGAGCTGGAAGCTCTGAGTACACTTGATCCTATCCACTCAAACAGTGACAGGTTTTCCCATTTGCACATCTGGATACACTAAATCTCTGGGACAAAAGGCTGCAATAACAGTAATTGCAATTCCAAACACAATTATAGCCCTCATTTATCTCATTTTCCTCTGAGTTGTTTGTGCTCATAATGTTCTCAGGCTTGGAGTGTAACAGGGAGCAGATGTAAATTGAAAGCAGGCGTGCAGCTATACCGATGCTGTTGTCGCCGCAGATTCATGTCGATGGTTTCCCACCTGTGGGAGACTCCCCAAGGGTCAGACACTAACAAGACGCCACATCACAGTCACCCATCCGAGGCAAGAACCCTGAATGTGAGATAGAAATATTTGAGTTGCCTTTAAATAGGCTGTGTTAGAAGCCTGTAGTGATGGATGAGAGGTGAGAGGAAAATGGGGAGACAAGAGGAGAAAATGGCTGGAAGGAAAACAGAGAGGTTCAAACAATATTTCCCATATGTGCACAGTAAGGCGGATCCTCTGCTATGACAATATGTGAAATAATCCCAAAATAACAATGTTACCATTCCTTTTATTTCTTTTAATTGTGAGGTCACAGTAGACATAATATCATTAGACAAAATAGATGGTCCCAGGAATAGAAAGACATTTGCTGAATAGATTGTGAGGGAAAGTGAAAACATTTACATGGACCATCATCGAGGGAATTTGATTGTATCAATTCTACCAAAGCATAGCATTGTTAAAGAATAATTGTAATACAGGTCTCTTATGAATTAGAAAAAACAAAACAAATGAGACCCAATCTTCCTGAATCAAAACTGAAGCCAGATGTAACAACCCAGTCTCACATCAAAACATGGAATAGCTACATCACAGTGCAAAATGTATTAGTTTGACAAAAACTGCTCAGAAATTGTGAAAGTCCCATGTTTTTCAGGCCAGTTTTTTTGTATTGGTTTGTGTCCACATCACATGACTGCAAAGTTTCTGAATGGCTGCCATTACTTTTGTTCTTAAACAAACATTTACATTGAAATATTTGTTCAGTAAATGCATGTGATGTGTAGTTCATCAGTTATTACAAACATTCTCGCAGGCTTTCTAGTGTTGCTATGGTGGTTGCTATGGATGCTGCTGAATCATTGTGTTTGCTGTTAAGGTATCTAAGCAGTTATATTATTTTGTGTTATTTAATGAAACAGTGTAATGATGTTCTTTCACTTAATAAAATGTACATTTTTAGAGCACACCAGGGAATCCAGAATTTGAAGCTTTGTGATTGGCTAACAGGAGGACCTACCTGGAAGTGTTTTCCTCACTAGCACCATGTTAAGGTTTTCTTTTGATGATAACTGTAACATTTCTTAATATAAAAAACAGCTACCATAGCAACAATAGAAAGCCTGCAAAAATCTTCATAATGACTGACAAACTAAACATCATAAACATACATACATACATCTTGAATGGAAATTATGAAAAAAAAGTATTATCAACACACATTGTAATGCAGAAACCATCTTAAAATATTGTATTTTCCACTGAGAATAAAAGAAATGGCAGCCATTGTGTTTGTGTAGACAGACACTTGACACTCATCATGTGGACACAGGCCAATAGAAAAGAATAGGTCAAAACTTAGGCATCTCACAATTTTAGAGCCATTATTGTGGACTAATGTGTCTATTACACATTTTGATGTGAGGCTGGGTTAGAAATCGGCACAATCAAGCCTCCTGATTATGAAGTTTGAACATAATTGGGAGGCCTCGGTCGATTATGTTTCACCATCTAGTTCAGAGTAAATCCCGTTTGTAATATTCTTTATAATGTGACAAATTGTTGCCGTAAGTTATTGTAATGTTTTTATGGTTTGATGGTTATAAGAAGAAAATTATATTTGCTTTAATACACCACTCTTTGCCAAGGGACAGTCCATTTTCTGCCACTTATCTCCATCTGTCAAAAGCGCTGGATCAAGGCCAAAAGAAGCAGATACCAGTCTGCCTAGCTGCTTTCTTCACTTCTTTTCTGGGTATCCCAAGATGATCCCAGGTCAGAATTGGAAGTATAATCCCTCCAGGTTGTTCTGGGTGTGTTGCTGATAAGAGTTCCAAATACCAGGTATGTCCAGCAGAAAGGAAGAAGGGGGCAAGGGCAAAAACAAGTACTACTTCCAAATGAAATGGGAACACAGTGCTACTCAACTCAAGGATAAGTCCAGACACCATGTGAAGGGAACATATTTTAGCTGCATGACACTGCTGTAAACTGCCCCTATGCCAGAACTATATCAGTGACCAAAAGCAGGCCATGAAAGGCCACTTAACTGGTAACTCTCTGCATTTTTGCTGTAGCTTCCAAATCTGTCCTAAAAAAATCCCAATCAACACAAAACCAAACAGGGACAATGCAAAACCCTGCACAGAGTCTAACCCCTACAAGGATCACGCTTCATTTACTTCCAATCACATGCACAACACTTTTCTTCCAAAAACAAAAACAAAATCGCTTGTTTCAGCAAGTGTCCCAGAATGACTTGTGATTACATTCCAGGAGGAAATTGGGTGACGTTATTATACAGCAATAAAACTGAGTGTAGGGGTGGGGGGCAAGATCACTGCTCCCATTTCCAACATAGTGTTTTTTAAGGCCATGACCGTCTCCTGACCTTATTGTAACCATGACACCAAAGGGTGCCTACTTAAAGGTAGTAGGGATTTTTATGGGGCTTTTTACTTTTATTTTTGACAGTGGTTGGCAGAGACGCTGACAGGAAACAGGTAGAGAGAGAGAGGGGAATGACCTGTAGCAAAAGTCCTTTGCCAGAATTACACCAGGGATGCTGCCTTTATGTGGTATGAGCCTTCACCACTCAGCTACTGTATCAAGGCACTTCAAAGTAATAGGGATTTTAACCTTACCTTACATTAAGGTAGTAGGGGTTTTCCCGAAATCTAAAAGATGTTTTTGTACCTAAACCTAACCAGAGAATTTTGTTCTGCTGATAAGGAACGTCAGATCAGAAGACACTTCTATGTGTGGCTCTAGAGTGCATGGACCAATTATGTATTTTTAATATTCTTGTTGACCTTCCACACTTGGGTAGTCCAAATAACTAAAAAGAAGATTAGAAAAGTTGAGGTGGGGGTACTGTTATCATGTGCCATCACACCACTAAGGGGCAGACATAGTCATAGTCTGCCCCAGACGCTAGACAATCAAGATTTCTTGGATGTCCAGTGCTTGAGCTTTGACAGGCTGGAACTGGCAGCTCTCCAGGTCAGCATCATCTGTCACATCAGCACACAATGGATGTGATGTACCACAGCTCAACCTCTGCCCCTTCCCCTCAAAATACATCACCCCTGGGCTGGTCACTGTGGTAGAGGACTAACCTTTCCACCACAGGTCCAAGCAGCAGTCTTCCAGCTCCGCTCCAAGAAGCAGCAGTACAGGTCTTTCTCATTATTTGCAGCTCTCTGTGCACACATGGAGGTCGGAGAAGAGTAAGCTCCAAATGCTGGTTCTTCTTTCTGACTGAGAGATTATAAATTATTATGAAGCTGATTATCAAGCTAGTGTTAGTTTAAGTTATCAAAGGTGGGATCATTTTGAATTGAGGGTGTGATTTGTTAGTTTTTCTTTTTCTTTATTTTTAAGAAACTTATTTGAATGGGATGTGTTTCTATGGTAACCTCTTTGTATTCATCTTTGTTTTCTCTGAGGTTTTTTTTTTCCAGTTCAATTTTAAAACATAATGTCAAACTGAATGAACATTATTTTGGGATTCAAATCACTTTTCATTTTAAATGAATACAACTTTATTTTTCTTCCAAAATGGATTATTGATACAGTGAGAAGAGTGAGACAACAAAGGCAGACCTAATGCATTTTTGAGTGATGGAAAAGTTTTATTAGTAGTAGCCTAAAATGCTCACATTCTGATTTGTCAAATATACACACAGAAAACAATGACAATAATGTCATTATGAGAAAAAAAATGAGTTTAAAGTACTTTGTGTATGTCTGTCTGCAGACCTGATAATGGACTCTTTGGAGTTTCTTTGTCTTCTGCGCAGTTGTTCTTATCATTTATTTTTAGTAGTAAAAACAAAAAAAAACACGAATGAATAAATAAATGAATACCATTATGCCTGTATCGTACCACAAAAGGTTGAGGCTAGCAGCTCCAGGCCAAATTAGCTGATCAACACATGACCCAGACCTGTATTGAATGGAATAAAATTACATTAATTTAGGGACCAAGGAAGAAGAATGCATGGAAATCTTAAACCAAAAATATCAATTTTGGTCATTTTTGAAAGAAACTTTTGGAGGTGCAATTCTACATAAAACAGAAAAAATGCATTCTGGTGACACCTGATCTGGTTACTTATATTCAATGGAGCATCAGTGTATTAAAATAAAATAAAATGACTCTCTCTCATATAAAAAGACAGTTTGGCCCACCTGCTTGGTACTCTACCACTCTACTTGTTTCCCTCCTCCTCATTTCTCACCTTATTATCTCCTCAGTGCCAGCATGTATAGCCTTACTGAAAGTGTTGTGGCATCTATCAGTCAGGGCAGGGTTGTTCAGGACACAACATGCTTCATAATATTGCAGGGATGTCCTTAGGGTTGGATTTTGTCTCCTGATCTGTCAAGCACGTTATTTCCAGTATGTGCAATGTCAGTGAATCATATTGTATAGTAGACATCAGCAGCCCTGCGTCCTGCTGGAGAGGTTGCATGGATAACAAGGGACTCTCTGGTTGACCCTGATTAATTTGTGAACATGTCTGTCACCCTGTAGTGTGCATCACACTTACCTTAATATTAATGGTGTTGAATGTCTTACAGCTCACATATATAACATAGAGGGCACAGGCAACATGACATGAATACATTCAGTGGCATTCAGGACCACAGGGAATCCACAAACCCCTGCTTATTTCTCCACTGGCTATTAGATGCCAGTTGCAATACACCACTGCTCCTCCACAGCAGATAAATACATCCAGTCTCCAATACATACATTCACTTTGAGGTATACTTTCCTTTTTGTGATGCTTTACACTTCCACTTCTCTACATTTCAGATGGAAATATTGTACTTTGTACTCCACTCCATTTGTTTGGGAGCTTTAGATACTATTTATTTGTCAGAGAACGACTTTTCATGTTAAACAAATGATAATAATAATACACTGATAGAGTAAACTATCCAGCAGTATATTAAGTAGATACAATGAGCATCAAATGCTGCTTATATGCATGTATTAGTAAAAAATAATTACTATAACAAAGTGAATGGTGCTATTTTGCCTAATGAGTACTTTTTGATACTTAACTCTGCTGATAATACTTATGTACCTTTACTAAAGTACAATTCTGAACTTTTTTTTTATTTGTAATGGGGTACTTTTTCCTATATTTACTTGAGTAATAAAAATCTCAGTACTTCTTCCATCTCTGTGAGGGAGTTCATGTGTGGACATGCAAACAGCCCCCCTGAGAGTCTGACCACTGGAAAGGAATATCTCATTATCAGGAGTGAACCTGTTACATGAAGCAAAGGAGCTGCTATGGGGGCAATGGATGGAGGGATGGATGGATAATATTATTGACTGCCTCTTTTAACCAACTGTATCACACCTGCAGATTGATATGTTCTGTCATAAATCTTTTGTCTTCTTCCTCAAAACCAAATTGAATTCAAAGTTACATTTCTAGTCAGGGACAGTCAGGTCTTGTACATACTGTAATTTTGTGGAATTAGTGAGTATTAGATATGCATGAGAAAGATAAACCCTGTTGGATGATGAATAATGTAATGTCATAGTCTAATGCATCTGTTGCTATTATTACATTTCCGAGGAATCACAAACTGTTGATATTTCTTAAGAACATGTGCCCCCTGTTTGTTGGTTTTATCCCATATATGGAGGCAGACATGCATTCCATTAGTTTCATCTCATGCGTGGCTAAGAACAGGCATTGACCCCATTTATTGTTGTTTTGTGGAGGACATTCATTCCATTGGTTTCATCCCATTTATGGTGGAGGAATGTGCAACTTATTCCACTGCCTAATTTGCTATGGGTAGTGTCATGATTGCTCTCAAGTTGTTGAAACATGCTGGGGAAAGTGTCTCAAGGGAAAACAACCTTTTTTTTTTTTTTTAAAGATTTTGTTGGCATAGACACCTTTATTTAACAGTAGATCGACAGGAAACATGGGCGAGAGAGGGGGTGTGACATGCAGCAAAGGACCTCCGATCGGGATTCGAACCGGGGTCAGCTGCATATATGGCATGCGCTCTAACCACTCGACCACCTGTGCGCCCGAGGGAAAACAACCTTTGAGGTTAGGATTAGCTTCCTTTTTATGTGCTGCACATAAAGGGTTAGTTTAGTGCCTTGTATTGTAAACCCATATTAAGTTCTGGGCATCTGTTATCAGGCTTGGGGAGTAACAGAATATCTGTAATAGTAATAAAAAAAGGTAAAGGATTATTTAGCAGGATTACAATTCTAAAACACATTTTTTTTAAAATAAGAAAGATAGACTACCATGCATTGTAAAAGTCCCAAACGTAAGCAGAGCAGGAACCAGATGGTAAAATAACTCACTGATCCACAATGGTGTGAGTAGAGGTTGATACCACATGGTGCATTCAGGTGCACACAGGTGGCACATGTACAAATACATACACATTTTGGCTCAGGAGATAGAGTGGGTCATACACCAATCAGAAGATTGGCGGTTCGATTCCCGGCTCCTCCAGTTCTTCCTCCACATGTTGATGTGTGTTTGGGTAAGATACTGAATCCCAAATTTCTCCTGATCCCTGCGCCATCGGTGTGTGAATGTGTGTGAATGTTAGCGTCCTCCTGATGAGCAGGTTGGCACCCTGCGTGTTAGCTCCTGTCATCAGTGTGTGAATGTGTGTGAATGTGTGAAAGTGACATTTAGTATAAAAGCACTTGGTCAGAAGAATAGAAAAGCTCTCTATAAGTACAGTCCATTTACCATTTACATTGAACTAAAAAGTAGGCAGGGACAGTCATTACACACTGTGGCAGTCCCAAAGACTCTTTCAAATGAGTTAAAAGAGTATATAACAGCTTGTGGTCCACATAATGGCCCTCCACCGACATTACAGTGTGTGCGTAACAAGCCCAGAGCTGACAGAGTGTCATTGGTCGCCAAACACGTTATACTGAATGAGTCAGAGAAACTGCAGAGAGCACAAAAGCCTCAAACTGCATGTCTTTAATTAGGAAAGGTGCATCTTCAAACTGAGAAAGAGCCTGTGCACATTTACACAGCAGCAGTAACTTTATTAACCCTGGATCAGTCTGGATCTGATGGTGATGAATGTTCTGTGTTCTGATACACATCTACAGATCAACGGTTACACTCAGATTCAGGTTTATACAGTGGCATTGTTGGTAGCTGTCAGAATATGTTTAGCTGAAATATTTTAAGTAGCATTATGTCTGACTGAAAATTTCACCTTTGATATCACTAAATATGAATTCAATATCATTGAAGTCTTAAGCAAAAGAAATGTTTTTTGGGGTCAAAAAACACAATTCTTTCAGCACAATAATTGGTGTAATTGTGAAATGACTAGTTTTTATTGTTTGTTAGTCTGGTGGATTACATTTCTACAAGTTTAGCAGCATTTTAGCCATTTTCTGAAACAACTGACGCTGGTGTTTTTCATAGTTTTTCATAGTTGTTCAATAATTGTTCATATTGACCATTTCTGACAATTTTTTGGGTAAAAATACCAGTCAAGCTCTCAGATATCAACATGATGTCATTATCATAGCAGAGGATACAGCTGCACCCTGTGATTTGTAATTAGGTTTGATTTCACTCCTTTCACAGGGTCTGTTTTTACTGTTGCAGAATCTCTTGAAAGTTTTGCTGCGTAATGCCAACAGGAGCTCAGAGCTCAGGAAAACAATGCAAAAACCTCTTCTGACTCCAATGAGAACAGTCCAAATTCTTACTTGTGATACTCAACAGAGTCTGGCAGATGGTAATGTCTAATTTGTGTGCAATTCAAGATATTGTGAAAGAATGCTTGCATATTGAATAGGGACAGTATAGAGAAGCAAAGACGTGGTGTGGATTTGTAATTTAAAGTCTGTGTAAAGTAAGAATAAATATGTGTTCTGAGTTTGACATACCACAGAAAAGTGTGTTGTTAACCACCCTGCCAAATATGAATGATTAAAAAAATCACCAAATATATGAAATTAGGCTTCAAAGTTATGTAAAACTCAGCCTTTTTCTCTTCCAAATGCTGTGGAAGTGCCTGCGGAGTCCGCTGAACCCCCGCCCCCTACCAAGTGTCACCTGTCAATCAAAGTCACCACCTCTATCTGAAACATGGACGCTACGTTTGAGAGCTTTCTGCTGTTAACTCAGCTGCTAACTCAGTTGCTAGCTCAGCGGCTAACTCGGCGGCTAACTCAGCTAACTGGCTAACTGTAGACTGTAGTAGTAATAGTGTGCGCTGAATGTATTTATACCTCTACAGCAGCAGGGGCGGGTTTATGCTAATCAGACCCGCCCACTAAATCCTGAACACAGGAATCTTGAAACACAGTTTGTGAAGCCTAAATGGTTGAAATGCTTTTTACACCTTTTTTAGAAATACATGTATGACTTATTTAATGTGTTTAGAAGAAAATGTCTTAATTCACTTTACACAGTCTTTAAGATAGTAACATACTATCTTAGTAACCTACCTACTGTAGGTTACTTTAATAGGCCAATCAGTCTGTGACCCTGGAGCAACAGTGAAATTAAACTGCTTCTTTATCTGATTGATAATGTGAGGGTGTGAACGGCTGCTCTTATAACGATGTTCTTCCTCAGATGTTTGAAAAACATTTCAATGTTTAAGCCAACAGAATCTGGACTGCAGGACAAATAGACATTTTTCATGTGTGGTTTATATATATATACAGAGGCATAATGACTGCAAACGTACTCAACATTAATTATGCATCAGTCAGATGAAAGATTTTTCTGCGCCTGCATTTGCACCCTGCTCAAGAACACACATGCAAATACACACACAAACACACACGCTCTTATCACATACGTGCACATATAGTCATATTATCTCCCTGTCCCCTTTCTTGAAAAAACAGAGTGCATCAGAAATAAAAACCCTGGCTTGAATAAAGCAACAACTGCAGGGCAATATTTGATCAAGTCAGACAGCTCCCTGCCTTGCTAATATTCAAAGGATACTCTTGCCGCAGAAATGTGAATATGTAATGTATTCCCAAGTAACAAAACAAATACAACAGGGGATACACAAAAGCATCTGAGAGGCAGTGCGGCAGGCAGCAACCACATGCAAGGAAAATGTATAATACACCTTTGATGTTAGCATTGTGGTTTGTTTATGGCGCTATGAATACGGATTGGATCAGGTGTTATCAATTTGCTCAGTTCATAGATAGAGGACAATGAAGTCACAGTCCAAATACCTCCTCAGACTAAGACTTACACATATACATTGGTTTTGGTGATTTATGGATAGCTCAAAAAAGAGGTTTTTGTTGTTTCTTGGAAAAATTTAGCTCACAGAAGGTGCCAGATTTTACATTTGTCATTTGTGTTCAGAGAAAGATGTGTGTATGTTTTTTAAATGATAGTTGTTAAGGCTGGATTTGGGTATACTGCTAACCACATGTTTGTCAGCTGGCATTACACGTCACCAAGGTACACAGCACAAGTGAAAATGAATGACACTTTACCTTGATGTGGCAAATATGATTCTATGTGTAAAACAAAGAGTATCTGAAAAGTTTTCTTTACACTGTTCAGGAGTAAAGTAGTTTAACATTAGTGTGGATCATTTTGTAGAAAAGGAATCCAGGGCAGACAGTGAAGCATGCAGATAACTAGGATTATCTAATCTTGTACCAAAATAAGTAGTGCCATCAGAATAATCTGAAAGGTACAACAATGACACAACAACTCTACACATAAGTGCTTTAAGGAGACGAGGCTACAGAAAGTGCAACGTTGACATCGTCTACTGATCAAGTGTAATATAAAAGATGAAAGGTTATTTAATTAAAAAACATCTTAACACACTGTGTGAGTTTAAATATGCCCATTTACCAAAAATACATTCAAATACACTGACTCTAAAAAAACATTTTGTAAAGAATTCTGTAATTCATAGGAGACATGAGACTAGTCCTAATGTAGACCAGTCTGACCCAGCTATAATGGTACACCATCAATCAATATAGTTATTTTTAAGAAATTGCATCTATATATTAATCTGATGTATGGAATGGTCAGTCGGTAGGTCAGGTCTGTTCGTGAGTGGATGTGTGATAAATTAAGAGAAGTGGAACACAAGCAAGCAAACAAAAGAAAATAAGTGATGACTGACCCTAAATGCATTCTTGTTGGACTGACTAGATGCACCCAGTTGTACTAATATAGTTGCACTAATATGGTTTTCCAATACCTGGGAGATTACACACACACACACACACACACACACACACACACACACACACACACACACACACACACACACACACACACACACACACACACACACACAGAGCAGCCTAGGGCAAGAACATCCCCAGTCCCCCAAAACAGGATCCCAAGAGGGAACCCTGGAACCAACCGAACATTAACTTGAAAATATACTTAAAAAATACTGCTCAACATATTGTAAAAACTTAACAAACACTGCAAATTATAAATTGATACAGTTGTGCAATTTCATGCAACTCATCTTAGAAAATAACAGAAAATGTGTCCTCAACTTTATACACGCCAGCAGTCAATTCCCTCAGGGGAGAATGACAGCGCAGAAAAGTTAGTGACAATAGGATTCGTCACAAATATGATATACTGAAGATGTTTCAAGTCCCACAGCATTACAATAAGAATACCTGAGTCATCAAGGTCTTCTCCACTGCAACCCTGTACAGTTAAATGTATACAAGTTTATTTAACTTAGCTCTAAAGTGAAATATCATTAAGATAAGAAGGGATATAGAATGAATGAACATGTTAGAGTCATTCAGGGTTTAAACAAAAATCAATTTCTATATACAATAGTTCCTATAGTTCCTATTTCCACAAGCAGTGATTCAAAAGAAGACATCTTTTTATGACCATGAGTGCTACGTACTTCGACGGCGAATTAATCTCAAAAAGGTCACGAGTTTGGAAGATTATTGAAAGATAGAAATCTTGAGAACGCAAAATGCTCACCACAGGAATACAAAATACTTTGACATCAGGGAGGACGTACTGGCGAACCAATCCGTCCTCAACATCATAAGTACTCATTATAATGCCATCAAAGTGTGCCTCATAATTAACTCTCAACAGGGCTTCAGCTTATATCAATTCAATAAAAATACAGAGAGATAATTAGATCATGGGGCTTGTGTGTGTGTGTGTGTGTGTGTGTGTGTGTGTGTGTGTGTGTGTGTGTGTGTGTGTGTGTGTGTGTGTGTGTGTGTGTGTGTGTGTGTGTTACACATACAATATCATTGAGAGGATACAGTTCTGCACAGACAGGTCAACAGATCAAAACACTGAAACTATTCAAATAATAAGTGTACATATAATAGTTTATGATCAGTATGTAAACTCCATTAGAATTGTGTGCAACTGTTACCCTACACTTTAGCTTTTATCATTCAATTGTAATCATCAATTGTCATCGACAATGGCAGTTATTCAACATAGTTGAAATTATAGTTGATATATTTTAAGGTCGGAGTAGGGGATTTCTGTCAGAAATATATATTACTTGACTTGATTCAAGTCTATAGTGTGCCTACTGTTAGCCAGATTGTGGGACCTTATATACTGGAACTGGGTTGAAGTGCAACAGCGAAAATTAGGTGACACAAGGGTGCGACAAACACCTTTTTGCAGTTCTTGGGGTGGGAGGTTTTGGCAGACTGAATAGTGGGAAGTAAACCAGAATCAGCAGGTGAAACATCAGCAGTGGCCAATCACATCAGCCTCCTCTAATCCCCTTTAAAAGTGCCACCAGAGACTGCTTAGAGATGAATGTCCCATCTGAGGATTAACAGCATTGTCAGAGGCCTTTTTACTCTGGAGGGATCTTGTTTACTTGTGAGGTGCAAAGTCGCCACAACCGCATTTACGAAGCAAGTAGGGCCAATTATATAAAAGAAGCTTGGGAAGCTTGCCAACATACTAAGTTATACCCTTCCATCCTCTACTGAATCTACTCTAAAAAGTCAAAGCCTAGCATCAAACAGGAGGGAGTCATCCTCCACAGGACATGGACCTCTGTACAGTAGATGCAGAGGGTTTAGCCTCCACAGTTCCTGCAAAGAGCACTTATTTGTTGATTTGTCAATAGAATCACTATGATCACCTTTATCTCGCTAAGACTGCAGTAGGCGGAAAAAGTTAAGCAATTGCAAAAGCTATCTCTAGATGTCTTCTTATCCCATGGGGTTTAATTACTGTTCAGGCTGTAACCCTCAGTATTTAGTTCATGTTAAGGTTTGCGTGCAAGATCTTTAATGTGTTGCTAATGTCACCTGTTCCTTCAGGGTCTACTGGCAGGAGTTTCAGTACCGAAAGGACTATCTTGCAGGGCAGCCTGCCCCTATCTGTCAGGGCAGGTTATGGTCCAGACAAATCAGCTAAACTTACTACTTCTGCCCTGTGAGTCAGCTGTCAAAACAACAAGGACATTCATTTGCCACGTTGTAATTTGCCATGGCTTAAAGGCTAATTGAAAATGAAGAAAAGACAGTGAGAGTGAACATCCTTGCCTGGTCTGACTATGAGGTTTTAAAAAAACAGACAATTTTCTTCAACTGATAACTGCTATCCATTAATCATTTCATTTTCAGCTTCTTACTAGGGTTTGGGTCACACTCGCAGCAGGCTAAGCATGGTTGTCCACGGTTTCATCACATTTCTCTCCCCTGAGGCTTTACGAGGCTAGATGGGATGTATAATCCCTTCAATATGTTTTCTGCTGTGGGGCCTCCTCCCAGTGAGACATTACTGCAATACCTCCACAAGGTAGCAACCAGAAGGTCCTAATCTGATGACCAAACCACCACAACTCATTCCTTTCTACAGTCTCTTTCTTTTTGTCATTACCCAAAGCTTATGACCATAGATGAGGTTTAGGCAGTAGACTGAACTTCACCTAGGGCTTAGTTACCTCTTCAGTCCGGTATCGCAGAATGTACTGTAGATAGTGATAGCTTTATCTGCAGACTTTATGTGTCCTCTAAGTCACTGTCAAAATCTTACAACATTCAGCACTAGTATAGTATAGGGCTTAGTCAGGCCCGTCGCAACAGGACAGGCAAACCAAGCAATTGCCTTGGGCCCCGAGCTGGCCGGGGGCCCCCAGACAATGACTGGTTATGAATTGAATGCAACGACAAACTGTGTGCACGTCCCTTTAAATGCTGTGATGGTCAATGCAGGAAAGTGCAGCGACTGTTATCGGAATCCCCCTCAAGGGGGCCCCCCACAGTTGCTAGCTCAGCGGCTAACTCCGCTGTTAGCCCGGCGGCTAACTCGGCTGCTAGCTTGACGGCTAAATCGGCTGCTAGCTCGGCGGCTAACTCGGCGGCTAACTCGGTTGCTAGCTCGGCGGCTAACTCGGTGGCTAACTCATCTGCTAACTCGGCTTCCCAGACCATGTAGCCACCTGCCCATTTGACATGCTGAACTACATATACAGTGAAAAGTTACTGGATTTTTACAGTAATTTAAGCATTGTCTTGCGGCTACTCCTGACTCTCCCTGTGACTGTGGCCTCAGGTGAGAGGAGCTTTTCAGCTTTGAAGCTGATAAAGACACACATGAGGTCCACCATGAGCCAAGAGAGGCTCACAGGACTGGCCGTTACGTCAATTGAGCGTGATGTTCGCCGGTCTTTGGACATGAAGGACATTGTGGTTGCCTTTGCTGAAGCCAAGGCTTTCAAACAGCAGATGTAGATAGTTTGCATATTTTTTAAAGGTTAATCTTATATGTGTGTGTGTACTTTTATCTATGTTGGATTTTATATTTAATACTGAATTTGCACTTTGTTTATATGCTGATTGCAAATGTTCAAATAAAATAAGTAAACATACTATGTGTGCAGTAGCCTATATGCAACATTTGTAAGCAGTATTTGCACTGTTAAGAAATATTTTATTGATATAATGTGTGGTTGAACTTCAACAGTGTGTCTATGCTGTGGTTCCTGTAGGCTTTCGGCGGGCGGGGTGGGGGCGTAGGTTTTTTTGCTGTGGTCCAGGGGTGTCGGCGAGCGGTGGTGGTGGGGGGGCCTCCAAGTCCATTTTGCTTGGGGCCCCCAAATTCCTTGAAACGGCCCTGGGCTTAGTGCCTAGTGGCAAAGGTTTGATTGCGTTGCATTGCCTGCACCATGTTATATAGTTTAACAGTACCTGCATTACCAATTCATCATGTCCATCCACCTTTAATGTGTAGTTAGGACCTGCAACACACTAACAATAGGGTCATTAAGGGAGTTTCCAATCCTGCCTTGTTTAGTCAGATTGAATCAGACTCTAGAGTGTGGTTTTTTTCATTTTGGTTAAAGATTTTCTGTGTGAAAAGACATGGATCCAACAAGAGACTTACGGTGGACAAAATGGGCTTTCCCATTGGGATCGCCACTTCAACAACAAAGATACAGAGGTTGGACCGCTATAGAGCAGATCAATGCGCAAATAAAACAAATTAAAATGTGTGGAGGGAGGTGGAGGTTGGGGGGTGGTTGACATTGACCCTGTGGAAGTGATGAATTATGAAAGCAGATCACTTGAGATCTATGCAATACTGAGCACATTCCTGTATCACTTTCAATCTTTCCTTTTTCATCTTTTCTATTTTTGGAAATCTGATTTCAACTGACTGAACAGTCTCAACAATGCACCACTGACAACATATTCACTGCTGCACAATATGAACTCAACACATCTTGCAGTACTATTCAGTATGAGGTAATATTGTATAAAGGTGTCACATACAGATGACAAAGATTCAATAAACAAAGAAGTTAATAAATGAGTGAGCCCATTCTGGCTGATTAGGTCCACTTTGGGAGAGCAAATGCGACAGTAATGTCTGACTTGTGAAATGATTTAGTGGCAGCAGTACCTTGCAATACATCATCTCGCCTACAACATTACCAGAACAGACAGACAAGACCTGATAATTTAAAAAAGTATAACAATGTCCATGTGTCTATGTGAAGCATAAAAAAGAAAAAAGAAAGGGTGTAAAAGTGTGATTGAGTGTGTGTGTGTGTGTGTGAAGGCGAGGCATCAATCTCAAGAAATATAGAGATGAGGAACTCAGACGATGGCCTTCCAGTGGTCTTACATCATCTTTTAATGAGGGCCCTAATAATCTTCAATGGCTGCTGCAGAAGGAGGGGCTGACTGGCATTCAAAAGGAATACTGTTAACTCTTCTTGACACCAGTGCCAGCGGGGGAGAACACTGGGAAGACTTGGATGCATAGATTAAGAGATGAATGGATGCAAAAGTGCATGGATGGATTAGCGGAGGATGAAGGGAACAAATGCATGACCAGTTGAAGCAGTGGTCACAAACTGGATGGGAAGGAGTTGAACGTATGAACCGATGAATTATTGGAGGATTACTGTCTGACTAATAGGAACCTCAACTGTACAGAGGCTCATTAGATGTCAATATATATATCCTGTTATAAATAGATTAAACACTCAAGAATCAGTACTCTTGCAAAAAATATATAACTTTAATCTTGGTATTTGTGCTACAAATGTGACGTAAAGTTATTTTCATCTTTCATGTATACATTTGGTAATTACTGGACATAATTGGCGAAGCATCCAATGCTAGAGTGTACTGTTGACCATGTTGGAGCATGGATAATTTTGTACTAACAAGATACAGAAAACAGTGTAGAAGAGACTCTGTGACTGCTTTGTCAGCCACACTAGCAGCAAGGCTATTATATATATTACTACAGGTAAAATTGTCATCCCATAGATGGGGATGGTAGATGTTTGGTGGAAAATTGGGGATGGTGAAGAAGCAGGTCAGTAGATAGGAAAATTGTTGTGGCCCAGATCCGGCCCACACTCAACAGTTTGGGCACTTTAATTTGGCCCACATACTGCATGGAATGATGGCACTTAGGTGGTCCACTCCTGTTTCTCAGATCTGGACCACAAGCAAGCCATACCAACCAAGAAAAAAAGCAGAACTGGTCCGCACCCTGACTAAACATACTGAAGAGCATCACATCTTTACCAAAAAGGGCCACACTTGATTTGGGATATATGGGCCAAATTTGCTATGTTAATGTATTGTTATTGTATTGTATTGTATATGTTAATGTGGGCCATTTCAGGCTCACATCCATTTTGTCTGGGTTAGGGTTAGGGTTGGGGTTAGGTAGAGTAGAAGGCCAGCAGTGCCACATCAATGCTTGAAGTGGCTAACTGACATATGCTAAATAGGTGGCAATGCATTTATAAAATATGAAATTAACACTGAAAAATAAACTTATCCCCCCACTCCCCCTCCTCTTTGTATAAAGCAGTTACTGGGCGGTTATTAGTATGGGTAGTGTTTTAAGCATAGACTGCAGGAGCTAGCATGACTAGTGGGCTGACAACAGAAGTCCATAAAGTTGTAAATTATGCAGCCTCTTATCAAACATTTCACTGTCATTATTCTCCATCACTGTCCTCACACAAGTCAAGCAGAATCTCTTCTTCTCTGCTGCTGGTATTACTTTGCTGTGCAGTCATAAAACAAGAGTACAAACAAACAATATTTCCTGAATGAGAGGTCAATCCTACTGCCTCTCTCAAACTGGCTGGACTATAAATAGAAATGGACGTATCAAGGTTTTCAGCGGAGAGAGTTTGAACATTAAACTTGCCGAAATGTTGTGACAATAGGTCGATTCAGTGGGAGTCAGGGAGAACAGCAAGTGAGCAAACTAGCAACACAGCACAGCAGACATCAAAACATATACAATGTAAGTCCTTAACTCTTAACAGAGCAATCATTTAAAAAATGACTACCAGTACACTCATTAGAGGAAAAATAGGTAAAAAATAAGGAATGGACTCAGTAATCTGTAAGAAAAGTTGATGCCTTTTGATCGGTCATCAATTGGAGCCAGGAATTTTTGGAGCCATCAATGGTATCATTTAACCCTCCTGTTGTCCTCGAGTCAAGGAAGGAAGGATGGAAGGGAGAAAGGAGGAAGAAGGGAGGAAGGAAGGAGGGAAGGAAGGAAGGCAGGAAAGAAAAGAAGGAAGGGAGGAAGGAAAGGAAGGAAGGAAGGACAGAGGAAAGAAGGAAGGAAAGAAGATAGGAGGGAGGGAGGGAGAAAGGAAAAGAGGAAGGGTTAGGGTTAGGAGGGAGGAAGGAAGGCAGGAAAGAAAAGAAGGAAGGGAGGAAGGAAAGTAAGGAAAGAAGGAAAGGAGGAAGGAAAGAAGGAGGGAGGGAGGAAGGAAGGACAGGAGGAAGGAAGAAAGGGGATGGAGGAAGGAAAGAAGGAAGGAAGGAAAGAGAGAAGGAAGGCGGGAGGAAGGACAGATGGAAAAAAGGAAGGGAGGAAAGAAGGAACAGTCAAAACAGACTGGGTCAATTTGACCCGGGAGGACGACACAAAGGTTAAGATGCCACCAGCTATGGTAGTTGGTGCTTGGCCTGAACACTGGAGGATCCTGTGAATTGAACAAGTTGAGTCAATTCATGACACAAAGCAAATATTTGTTGTTCTGTCACACTTAAACGTGCAGGGGAGACAGTGTCAGCATCAGCCTGACACAACTGGAATCTACCATCTGCTTAAGTTACCATGGGCTGAGCTAGATTGATACATATTTGCTCAAAGCATACAGAACAAAAGACAAATGAGCACACAACATCTTACACACATTTTACTACAGACTACGCTTTCTACCTCATCTTGACAGTGCTTGAACACTCACTGCTTAGCGCCTAATGACGCACACCTGTTTTCACTCTCACTGATTAAGCAAATGATCTGCCCTTATGTCACAAAACAGTCAACACACTCAAGAAAATACATTCATCACAGCAGGACTGAAGTCCTTCAACCAAACATAACCTTGTGAAACACAAACTAATCAACTGAAACTTGTATTCTGTTATTGGGGTAATGTGACTTCTTTACAAAAAGACATGGGGGAGGGGCAACCTTTTCACAGTATGGGTTCATCCCTATTCTCTTAATTGCATTGATGTTGTCCCACACATCTAATACTCAAAGAAAGATGCAGGGACAGACCCGAGGCGAAAAGGAAAAACAAGGGCACACAATTTTAAAGAACTGTCATCCAAGGAGACTGATTATATGCGTTGGCATTTATTGATGTCATTTGCAAATTAATCATTTAGTAATGATTTCTTGTGTAGCTTGATTACATTATAGTGCCAAGTCTCAGCTTTAATTTGAGTACAATATTCATAATTAATATTTAGTGAATAATAATTTGCAGTCAATGACTGTCTGAAGTCTAGGAGCCATGGACATCACTGAGATTAAGATCAGGTGATTGATTGAGCCAGTAGAGGATATTTACCTCCTCACTCTGAAAAGTGCTTTGGTTGCTTTGGGTGTATATTTAAGATGGAATGCTGAGATATGCTCCAATGAGTTTTAATCCATGTAATGCCCCCAGAGGATCAAATCCACTGACTTTGGTGAACATCTGAATTGTAGTACCACCATGGTGTTGACAATTTTGACTTTAAGTGAAATGCTTCAACATTTTGGTTGAATTTCCATGGTGCTGACAATAATCCAAATGACTTTGGTAATTCTCTGACTTTTTTATCTGGCACCACCAGTAGGTCAAGGCTTTAACTTATCCCTTACATGTTGTCAACATCAATCAAGTGCAACTTTGGAAAACCACTGTCAATGTTTTTCTACAGAAATAAAACTTATTTCATATTTTTGTCTTCTAGTGGCTCTTTCACTGCTCACTTCTCACTGAGAGTAGTATTTTTTTTTAACTTTTTTGTGTGTACTTTATTGTATTAATTGTCTGGTGTGGACACCCAACAAACATGTATCATCATCAAAACATATATAAAATAGTTTGTTGTGTGAAATTGGGACACAGATTAAATCTCAAATACTAATGGTTGTATTTTTGGAAAACACAGTCTCTTCATTATGTCAGAATTTATGCAAGAAATTTTGAAATCTAATGAGCGGATTGACATGAAAATTACTGAGTACAATCACGTTACCCATAGCATGGATGCTTTCCATTCTGGCTGATCAGAATGCCATCTGGTTGTTAAAATGTCAACTTTCACAGTGAGATTGATACTGACTGCATTCTTGTTTCCAACTGTACGCACAGTTTTGACCTTAATACCCCTGTGGCTTTTTTCTGGTTGCACATCTTAAGAATGTTGCTTATTCTTCCCAACACCTTTATTTTGGGGGTGTAATTACTATTGCAGCCTGTAGGGGGTGCTAGCAGGACTTCAACAAGCCTTTTAATCTTATCTATCGTTTGTGAAGATCAAACAGCAGCCCCCAGGTTGTTGTCTGGGCTATCACTGTGCAGGTCAATCTCTAGTATGGTTAACAATGATGAAAAGTATAGGCTGGTGCTTATTATTCACATCATAACCTTGTCAGACAATCGCTCAGTGATTGCAATCCAAGCCTGGAGAGATGTACCTCAGCTGAGAGCTGAAGATGAAAAGTTTTCTTCATCTTACCAACTAAGTAATCAAGTTTTCCTATCAAAACAGCACCTGG